>NC_142216.1:3261500-3932500 GCF_049639895.1 Pseudopodoces humilis
CGCTGCCGCCGCTGCCGGTCCGGTGTGCCGTGGGGCTGGGTGGGCTGGGGGGCAGCTGCCCGCGGCTCGACCCCCAGAGCTGCACGCCCGGGAGCTCCCAGCTACCTACATGGGAAGAAAGAGGAGAGATTTGGAGTGCGGTGGCAGGAGATATAGGGGAAGGGGGTCCGTGGGGGGGAGGAGGAGGAGGAGGAGGAAGAAGGTGGTCCACTGTCAGCTGTCTTTATGAAAGGACAGTGCAGACGACCTGTGAGAGAAAGACAGACAGACGGACGGACGGAGAAAGAGAGAGAGAGCAAAGAGATGGGTCAGTCCCTGCTTGGCGCAGTCATGGCGGGGCTGGAGCACCAGGGCACCGGGATGGGAGCACAGCAGGGTGGAAGGCAGCATGGTGGGAGAATGGCAGGACAAGAGGATGGAAAGGCAGCAGGACAGAAGGATGTGAGGCAGCACTGCCTGGCCAGGTGGGGAGAGAGGCCAGGACACGGCCGTGGGACCAACTATCTGCTCAGCCACAGCACAGCCCCACAGCGTGAATCCACGGCACAGCCCACGGCATGGCCAGAACACACAGCCCACAGCACGACCCACGGCACAACCCCACAGCAGTGCCCCAAGGCACAGCACCACGGCACAACCCCACAGCACATCCCCACGGCACAGCCCATGGCACAACCCATGGCACACCACACAAGAACACACGTCACGGGCTCCCTCCCAGCACAGCCCCACGGCACAGCCCCCCAGCACAGCACCATGACACGGCCCCATGGCTGGAGGCACCCACCAGGACAGACAGTCCTTCCCTAGATTCACAAAAAGAGTCCCAGCACTGGGCCCCAGGCTGTGGGGCAGCCCAGCTTCTCCATGGGGCACTCCTTGCCAGCTGGCAGCACACTGAGCACCCCACATCTGCCTCACTCTCTCCTGCCTCTATCAGCTGTCACCATGGGATGTATTCCCAAGCCATCCCTGGACCTCCAGTTGCCCACCCTTACGGACCGACCACGCTGCCAACTTGGCTGTGGGCACAGTGCTATGACACGGGAGTGGACAACACCCAGCAGGGAGCAGGGTGAGCCCCATTTTGCTGAAGACAACCTGACATCCAGCCTCTGAGAAGCTGCCCCAGCTGCAGGGGCCACGTGAGGTGCAGTGGCAGTGGCGGTGATGGTGGCAGTGATGGTGGCACAGCAGAGCAGGATGTCCCCTGCCATCCTCATACCCTTGCCACCCAGAACCACAGTGCCAGTGATGGCAGAGGCTACATCCCCTTCCCACATTGCATCCCTGGTCTTTCCACACCCCACTGCAACCCGTTGAGCTGACTGCACTCACCTGGGCCCTGGTCTCCTGGTGCCCACCCCTGTGCCCGCAGCCCCCCCGCAGCTCCTCACCTGTCCTGTGGCTGCCTGGTGAGACAGCATCGCTGCTGCCTGATGCCACCCGCTCCTGCTGCTTGAAGAAGTCCCGGGGGTTGTCAGGCCGCTGAGCGATGATGGCAGCAGCCTCCTGTGGGGATGGGCGAGGCTGAGCCCCACCACCCCAGTGGCCTGGGGCTGTGGGGCCACCCTCCATGCAACCCACAGCTTCATTCCCAGCTAGCTGTGGGCACTGCTGGATGGGGAGTGAGGATCAGCACCGGGCATGGCCATCAATGCACTCACCTCCACCTCTGACTCCGATTTCCTAAACTGCTGCCTGTCGTCCTCATCTTGCTGGTCCCCCTGGCAAGAAACACAGCATCACCTCCCAGCCCCGGGCACCCAGCTGGGGAAAGCCCTTCCCTGGGGGTAATGCCAGTGGCAGCCCCAGCTCCGATCCTGGCCCCAGTCCCGCCATGGCGCTTACGAAGATGGACTGCTCCTTCAGGCGCTGCCGGGCCTCCTCAGCCTCCAAGCTCTGCTGCTTCCGCCTGCAGCGGGGAAACGGGAGAGGCGCTGGGCATCGGCTCCTGCCCGAACCCCACCCTGGGGGGGACACCCACGCGCCCACCCCGCCACTCACAACACGTGTGCAGCCATCCTGTACCCACATCCCACCCGACCCCAGCCCTGCCTGTGCTCCTCGATCTGCTCCTCGCGCTCCCGGTAGCGCCGTTCCCGCTCCTCCTGCTCCAGCCGCTCCTGCTCCATCCGCTCCTGCTCGAACCGCAGCCGGGCATCCAGGGCCTTTTTCCGCTCTTCCTCCTTACGCAATTCCTCCTCTTTCTGGTGGGGAGGATGAATGAAGGGGCTGCCCAGCAGCTCACCCCGCTCCGTGGGGACTATCACTGTCCCTCCGTATCCCACCTTTGCCTGTTCCCAGAACTGCTCCCGGTTGAGCCGCTTCATCTCCACGGTGGCATCCGTTTTCTGGTAAGTGGTGCCCTGGGACGGAGGAGAGGCAGGGAGGGTGGAGGGGCTGGGATCAGCGAGGGGGGGTAACAGTACAGCGGCACACGGGGTGAGGGGCCGCAGCAGACAGGAGCCCCGGGCGGGAGGCACGCCCCAATCCCGCCACCATCACCGGCGCTGCCATGGGGCCATTACCACGGGCTCGGCGTTCTCGTCCTCGCGCAGCCGCAGGCGGTGCAGCACCGGGCTGGAGACACGGGCCAGCCCGTTGGAGAGCCGCTGCCCGATGGCCCCTGGGTCAATGTCCTCCACGCTGCTGGCATTGACGATGACATCGACACCCTGGGGGCGTGCAAGCAGCCATCAGGGTTCAGGATCAGTGCCCTGGCAACATCTTGCCCCTCCCCAGCGTCACCCACCTGGAAGAACTCGGCAATCTTGGCTACGTGGCTGGCACAGGCGCATTTGCGGGCGTCCGGCACGTCCTCACCCACCTGTGGCAGCCAGGGAGGGACTGAGCTGAGAGGGGCAGCAGGACTGTGGCCCACAGCCCCTGACCACTGCCAGCTCCCTCACACCCAGCCATATCCCTGTGGACACAGCACAGCATGGCCCCCAGACTCACCCAGTTGACGAGGACATATTTGGGGAGCACGGCCTGGGGGTCCTTGACGCTGCAGAAGCCATACATCACCTTCTGAATCTCAAAGTGGCCAGAAAGCTCCAGCAAACCTCCACCTGGCACAGCACCGTCAGCCCACGTGCACCCAGCACCAGGAACGGGTGACAGGGGAAACACCGGCACAGGCGAGCCGGCGGAGGGGACAGAGGACCTTACCTCCCGACGCTGCCAGCTTCAGGTCATCAGAGCCATCCTCGTATGTGTAGAGGGCCCTGGGGAGATACCATGGGTGAGCCAAAGCCAGGAGGAGCATAGGGCAGCCCCCAACCTCCTCGTCCCGTGTACACTGAGGTCAGGACATGTCCTGGGGTCTGACTGCTTGTCCCAAAACTAGCACACAGCCACAGCCACAACAACCCCTTGTCCATCAATGGCACCAAGAGCCAGACTGCCAGGCAAGGCAGACAGGATGTGGGGCAGGGCCTATTCCCCAACCCTTGGTGGCAGCTCTGGGGAAGGGTCCCAGGTTTGGGGACAGAAGAGTCACTTGGGCACAGGGACGCACTGACTGCCGTGCTGCAAGCCAACACAGTCTCACAGGAACTTGCTTGCCCGTCCCTGTCCCCTCACAACCCTTCCAGCTACTGACCAGGTTTGGGGAGAACCCTGTGCCCCAGGAAGGACCCGGGTCCACTCACGTGCCCGGCTGCGTGAGCCACCAGCCCAGCAGGCACCAGGCTGGGGGAGGACACCGGAGCACCAGCAGCAGCAAATCAATGAGCCGCCAGTGTGATGGGGCCGTCATGGAGACTGTTCCTTGGAAACCATTCCCAGCTGATGGGAAACCCCCTGTCGCTCCCACCATGCCCTGGCCAGCCCCTCTGGGGGCTCCGTGGGGACCCCCACCAGCCAGCACCTCCCCAGAGGCACACAGCCAGCAACGGAGGGGGGACCACGCATGCCAAATTGGTCCAGGGCGGGTGGGCGAGGGGATGGATGTCACTAGGCAACCAGCATCCTCCATCACCATGGCAACCCCCCCCATCCCAGCTGGGATGCAGCTCGCCCCGATGACGAGGTGATTAGTGGAGGGGAGCGGGGGAGGCAGGCAGGCAGTGGGGACCTGCGGGGCCTGGCAGGCACCCAAACCTCCCTGCCACCGTCACGCGCTGCACCCGGAAAGCCAGGGCCACCCGTGCTGGATCCCCCACATCCCTGCACCGCCGCGGGTGGGCGGCCCTGCCGATCAGCATTCGGCTGGTGGTGCCCGCACGGCGCTTCCCAGAGCCCCAAAATCCCCGCTGTGCCGAGCAAAGCCGTCCTCACTCAAGCCTGCAGCTTCAATCCACAGCCTGGGGAACAGGAATCGAGCGTTCCTACGGGCAGATCCACCCCCAAAACAGGGCCACGGCTGGAACTAAAAAGCAGGGGGAAAGCAGGCAGGTGCCTAAGAGGAAGAGAGCCTCCCTCTGCCTCCAGCACCCGCCGCCCCCCGCGCCCCTGGCAGGGAGCCGCAGATAATTGCACCAACAAGATTGACTCTAATCCGCACATCCCGATCCCGCTAATCGGCCGCCCCAGCCGGCGCCAGCTTCCAGGCCTGGAACAGCTGCAAAGTGCCGTCTGAGATGGCTGTGACAGGGAAGGGTGGCAAATGCAGCCCCTGATCCCCCAGGAATGGGAGAGGACGGCAGAAGTTTGGGGGAGCCCAGGGCAGCGGGTTGGAAGCTGGCAGGGTGGGATACAGCTGGCAGCAGACAGGAGAAAAGAAGTAGGGCAGAGGCACAGCATCACTGCCTGGGGAGCCCTGTGGGTGCTGGGGGCACCCACTGCCTGCTTTTCTTCCCCAGAACCCTGCCGTGATGGGTGGTATCTGAGCACAAGGCTGCTGCCTGAACCCAGGGGTGCTCCCAGGGCAGATGGGGCTTGCTGTGGACAGAGCTCAGCAGCACAGCCTGACTCCACGCCAGGATGGAGGTTTCCATTCCAGGAGACAGGGAAGCCATGCTGGGGCCAGCAGCATCCCCAGGGGTGCCCCCAGGGACCCACAGCCCAACAGCATCGCCACAACCCCCGGCAGTGGGGACCAGCTGTGTCACAGTGGGTGCTGTCAGCACCATGCGTTGCTTACCTCGCTTCCATGGGCTTTAATCCCTCCACCCAACCCATACAGCCCTTTCCCACCCCCGGGCTCCAGGTATGTGGGTCACCCGTGGGTGGAGATGCCCCGTGCAGCCCGGGGGGGCTCCCTGCAGCCGTGGGGCTCCACTGAGGATGCCTCATCACCACAACCAGAGACCGCAGCCCCGCTGCCCTCGCATGGCCCCGCTGCTCACCGGAGTGGGCAGAGCGGCATCCCCGGGTGCCAGAACGGGGCTCCCGCGGCAGCCCACCCCCCGTGCCATGGCCAGGGAGGGCTCACATCGCCCCAGCCTCCCGCCCCAGCCCCGGCACATGTGTTTCCAATGTGGCTGGGAGCTCCAGGGAGTCGGCGTGCTCAGAAAGCAGCACCAAATTCCTTTCCGATCGAGTAATGGGCCCCAGCAGCCTTCGCGGGGCCGGGCAGGGGGAGGGGATGCTCGGACCCTCCAGGACCGGGCTGGAGCAGGGGGAATCCCAGACTAAACAGAGGGATCCCAGCCGGGCAAGAGCGTATTATTCCCCGCTACCGGCCCAGGGCCAGGGTCTGGCACAGTGTCCTCCCAAGCAGCTCCCAAGCCAGGCTGGGCCCTCCTCCCCGTGGGACTGTCCCCATCACCTTGCCCGATGCAGCCCCACCAGCATCACCCCTGATCCCTCAGCCCCGCAGCGGGCCCTGCAGAGGGGATGCTGCTCTCTCGGAGTGCCAGGCACTCCGGTGAAAATGGGATTGAGTGGCTGGGGACGACGGAGCGACTGGGGACGATGGAGCAAACTCAGCCCCGCGGATGGGGATGGCAGGGAATCACTGCCTGGCCGGGATCAGCGCTGGAGGTGTGTGGGGGGGAGCCGCCACCAGCACTCGCCTTCCCGGGAACCGATTCTGCTGCTCTCAGCAGCTTTGGCAGGGACGGCTCCTTGCAGCGGATGCCGGGAAGCGAGATGTACCCAGGGCTGACAGCTGCCGCCTGGCCGGCAACACACACGGCGCTTGCCCACAGGGCCCTTGGGCTGACAGCGGGACTGTGGGGCCCTCCGGAGACCCCCGGGGGGCTGCCGGGGACCTGGACCTGCCCAGGCCCACACAGCCCTGTCCTAAGAGTAGGGACCAGCTTAGACGTAGCCATCTGACCGGCTGGGCTGTGAGTGCAGCCCAGCTGGGAGGTGGGAGTCCCCGGATGGGTGGTGGGTGTATCCCGGAGGGGCGGTGGGTGCCCCTGGCTGGATGGTGGGCGCACAGTAACCCCCCCCGTCCGCCCCCCACCAAAGGCATCATGCACAGCATGCAGCCAGCACCCCGCTCCGTCCAGCGCCCCGGCTCTGCCCAGCGAGATGCGCCCCAGCGTGCCGGCAGCATTCTCATCCTGCATGCAGGAGGCACCCTGGAGGGCAGGGAGGGGATGGCGGGGCAGATGGCTCCAGCCAGCCTCCCGGCGCCCGGCTGGGCTGGGAGATGCGGGTGGGCTGGCAGTGGGTGATGCTCCCTGCAGCGGGCCTGGATCCAGCCGGCCCCGACACCGGGTGCCCCGCACCGGGGTGCGGGCAGGGCGAGCGGCCGGAGGTCCCAGTGGAGAGAGCCGCTCCCCTCCCCTCCTCAGCAGCAATCCCGGCCCGGGGGTGCAATCCCGGGCCGAAGCACCACGACCCCCCAGGGGTGCCCAGGGATGTGGCAGCTCAAGAGCTTAGGGGAATCTGAGGGTAGCGGGACCGGCGGGGGATGCTCGGTGCCCCCGCGGCCTCAGGCCTCGCTCCGCCGGGCAGCGGGACCGCCCGCTGCCGGGATACCGGTGGGGCCGGTCGGAACCGGGGCCGGGCTGGCGGCGTCCCGATCTCCTCCCCATCCCCCGTCCCCCGGGCGCCCCTGCCCGCGGCTCCTGCTCCAGACAATGGCGAGGAACCGGTGGCGGGCCCAGCACCGGGGAGCCCCACGGGGCCCTCCCCGTCGTGCGCGAAATCCCCCGCTCCCCGCTCTCGCTGCCCGGCTGGGGGTCGGACCGGGCCGAGCCGGGGACTCCCGGGGCCGACGGGTCCCGGCGCTCGCACGTGCCGGCCCGGCGCAGACAAAGCGGGGACCGCGCCCCGGCCCGGTGCGGCGGGCAGGTGCGGGCACCGGGGGCGGCGAGCCGGGCACACCCCCCGCCGCCCCGCCCGCCTTTGTGTGCCGGGGCTCCCGGGGACGGCGGGGGGCGCAGCGCGGGGCGCGGCCGGTGTTACCGGGCGGCTCCGTGCACAAAGGGCGGCGGCGGCGGCGGGGACAAAGGGGCGGCGGCGGCGGCGGCGGCGGCGGGCGCGCTCACCAGTCGGTGGGGCTGCCCTCGCCGAGCACGTCCTGGTAGGAGGCGAGCAGCTCCAGGCGGTGCGCCCCGAAGCCGACGCCAGCCATGGCGGGGCCGGGATGCTGCCGGGGGACCGGAGGGACCGGCCGCCTGCCCGCCTCCGAGACACTGCCGCAGCGGCCGGGCGGAGGGGCGAGCGGCGGGGAGGCTCCGCCCGCCGCCGCGCCCGGTCCTAGCGCCGCGAACGGCGGCCCCCCTCCCCTCCCCTCCGCCCCCCCGCCCGGCCCCCGCCCCCGCCGCGCCCCCGGGGCGCCCCCAGGGCACCCCGCCGGCCGCGCCGCCCGGCCCCGAGCCGGGACCCCGGGGGTGCGGGCAGCATCGCCCCCGCCCCGGGCCGCCCCCGCACACAGCTCGCCCCCGGGATCCCGCAGCCTGGGCTCTGCTCTGCCCCTGCAGCACCGCGCCCCGGGCCATCCCCCGCCCCAGGGACGCTGAACCCCGGCTCAGCTCCTCCTGGGAACCTGCACGCCGGGTGATTTCGCATCCCGGGCTCTCCTCCGCCCTGGGGACCCCGCATCCTGTACTGCCCCTCCTGGGAACTTGCACCCTGGAGACCTCTCGTGCTGGGTGGTCCTCTCCATCCCCAGATTCTCTCCTACCCCACGTCCGCTACACCCAGGGGAGGTGGCACACCGGGCTTCCTGCGCCCTCAGCTACCCTACGCCGAGCCCCCGTGCCCAAGGTTTCCTCTCCAAGGACACGGCACCGTAGGCTGTGCCCTACGCACTGACCCAGGTCAGTGGATACAGCCTTTTTGGGGGCCTCTCTGCTGCCCGTCTGCCCCTCCATCCCCACCACTCCAAGCCCCCTTCAGAGCCCTGCCAGGCTGTGTCCGCAAGCCCCTTTTCCGGGAGGTTTTGCCTCTTTGTGAACCCACACCTGTTTTTGCACTGACCCGCGCAGGGCTCTGCAGGGACTCCCGGCCAGATCTTAACGCTCCTGCCAGGACAGGCAGCGATTCTGCCCCCAGCACTGCCCCCAGCCCGGACCAGCACCGCGCTGGAGAGGTCTCTATGCCAGAGCAGCAATGGAGTACGCACAGGGCCTGATTCCTGCAGCTTGGGGATGTCGCTCGAGTGACTCGTCCCAAGACAAGCCCTTCAGAGCAGCCCGTGGATGACCCCAAAGGGACATGGGACAGGGTGCCGCGGGCCCTGGCTGTGCCGCCCGCTCCCCCCACGCCCTCCTTGCACCAGCATTTCCGAGCGAGGCCAGTCCCGGAGCCGCCCTAAGAGGCTGTGAGAGTTTGGGAGCAGCTGTGGAGCAGCTGCCGGGGCCAGCGCGGGGGCTGGGGCCGGGGCAGGCACCCCACAAGCGGCTCAGATGGCTTTGGGGGGGGATGTGCTGGGACCCTACTCAGGGACTGTGGTGGGAGCTCTGAGCCTGCCGCCGCCAGGCTTTGTTCTCGGAGCAGCGAGGCTGCAGCCCCTCCCAAGGCTCCACCTCCGCAGACCACCCGAGACCCTCCTTCCGCTGCCTGAGCACAAGCTCCTCACATGGTGCGCAGAGCTGGTGGGCAAGAAATGCCCTTGGCAAAGCGCAGAGGCACCTTGGGTGGTAGAGGCGTCATCAGGAGGCCCCAGAGGCAACAGGGAACGATCCGAGCTAAGCTCCCCACGAGCGCAGAGCTTGCAGTGGCACAAGGGGATGCTTGGGAGATGCCGGGGAGAGGCAGGTCGGCTGTAGCACCCTGGCTCTGCCCTGGCCTTGCTCCACAGCTGGGCACCCCGGGGCAGAACCTGTTCCCACACCATGCTACCCCAACGGGCTCCGTCCCGCACGACTGCCTGCCCCTGCCCCTTCCCTGCCCTCCACTCACGAGTCGCTGTCCAGCCACGCCAGGGTTGGCTCAGGGGCTGCCCACGTGAGGCCACAGCCACCTCACCTTCTCCTGTGCTTCCTCTGACCTTGGCTGCACAGCTGGGACTCACACAAAGGCACTCAGCCCTGCTCCTGCTGGCCCTGCCAGGCAGGCACCAGCTGTTTCTGTCCCTTGTTGCACCCGTGTCCTGCTGCATCTCAGTGTGACCATCCCATTGCTCTCATGTGCCCGAGCCCCAGCCTGTCCTTATCCCTTGACTTTCCTCGCCCCATCTTTGATGTGCTTTTGCACTCCTGGAACTGGCAGTGAGAAGATGTGGCACCGCAGCCCAGATCCGGGTGATGCCAGGAGGCATTTGGCTTCCCACAGCCAGCTCCTGCCCCCGGCAGAACCTTCCAGTAGATGAGCAAGACAATTTTCCTTACAATTGCTCATCATGGCAAGAGCTGCAATTATTAATGACCGCTCCAGCTGTCAGAGTGGAGAGGGAGGAGAACATCCACTTCCCCCCACCCGCTGCCCTCGAGCCCGTTCCAGCCGGAGGTGCCGGCGTGGCCTCACACCCGTCCTTCGGGACGGCAGCTGCATCGCGTGAGCGAACGCTTGGCTGCTCCACGCTGGAGAACACCCAGAGCTGCTGCACGTGGCCCATGTGTGCCCCGTGACTCCTCATCCCCTCTACAGGACTCAAGGCCAGGGCACAGGGACCAGAGGACACTGCTAGACCGCTAAGGTCTGGCCCCTTCTCCATCTCTCCTTGCTGCATTTTGCCCCCCAGATTAATTACTGCCTCCATTAGCGGTCCTGCCTGCTACAAGAGGGATGACCCAGTCGACACAAGGGGTCAAGCCTGGGCTGACGTGGGCAGAGGAGGAGAAATCTGAGGTGAAGATTTTCCCTGGAAAGCTGGAAAGAGCTGAGTCAGGCCCCAGAGGGAGCGGGATGAGGGCACAGCATGACCTTCCCAGCCGGCCGCACCTCACTCGGCAAAACCACTGGCCTGGAGACAGCCGGCACTTGCAGAGACGTGTTTATTAAAGGCACTAAAAGCACCGTGGCTACATCAGCGCAGCCTGACCGGAGGGTGTGGGTTGGGGGGGAGGCATTGATGGCCCCAGGATGGCAATGGCAGAGAGCTCTTTGGTAGGAAGCTGTGCCCAAGCCTTGCAGGAGCAGCCGTCTGGCTGGGCTGGCCATCAGCACATGCTGCCAGCCCACAGCTGGGCCACGCCGGGCTGGGGGTGCGGCGAGCCCCAGGGGAGCAGAGGGCCAGCAGGGTGGGGGGCACGAGGCCCAGATGCCTCTGGAATGCAAGGGGCAGGAAGCCACCGGGGCAGGAAGGCACCAGGGCAGTTTGAGGGGTGGCTGGAGTGTTGTCATGAGCAGGGCCCCAGCAGGGGAGCAGGGCCAAGTCTCCAGCCCCAAGCACACAGCAGGGAAGGTGGTGGAGAGTGAGACAGGAACTGGTCCTCACTCACTCAAGGATGTGTAAGGAGTATCCCTGCCCCTGCACTGAGCTGCCAGGCAGAAAGAGAGCAGCCCAGCTGTGGCAGACCCCTCCAACTCCAGCCTCAGCATGGTTATGCCCACCATGCAGCATGGCTCAGGGGCAGGAGGATCCATGCAGAATCCCCTTCCCCAGGCTCCTAGGGCCAGTTGAGAAGCATGTAAGAAGCCACCCAGCGATAAGGAGCGCTGGACCCAGCACTGTATCTGGCTGGAGTTGAGCCAGAAGCTGCCAGGAAAGAGGCAGGAGCAAGGGGAAGGGCCAAGGGCCCAGCCTGGCTCCCTGGGGCCAGCAGGGCAAGGGGAGAGGAGCATGCAGGGCCAGGGGCATGTGTGGGCACAGCTGAATTCCCACTCCTCACACGTGGGAGAAAGCATGGCTCTTGCACAGTGGCTTGTCCTTCTTGGAGTAGAATGTCTTCCCTTCCAGGTTGGTCTGGCAGATCTGGGGAGGAGAGTGAAGGTGGTCAGGTTGGGGGCCTGAGTCAGCCTCTGGATCCCCCACAGCTCAGCACTGCTGTCACACAGGGACCAGGGACCACTGCACATGGCCCTAGGGCACTGCCAGGGACCAGAAGGCTCAGAGCAGAGTCCCAAGCCCCCAGAATGGAGGCAAGTAGGAAAAATCTTGTGGCAGCAGGTCCGCTGTGCTGCTGGCGTGCCCCACCCAGAGCAGGACAGTTGGGGAGAGGCACAGGCTCTGAACAGTCAGGGAGGGAGGCACACAGCTCACCGCACAGACAAAGCAAGTGTCATGCCAGCTGAACCCCAGCGCCTCCAGGAACCGGTCCCCAGCATCGATCTTGAAGTCACAGCCACGGCACTTGGTGCCAAACATCTTCTCATAGTCTGTGAGGAAAGGCAGAGCCCAGGTCAGCACTTCCAGGCACTACAGCTACTCATGTCAGCAGAGCAGGGCTGCAGCTCAGCCGGGATCCCACAGGCACAGCCTGGGGACAACTCTGCCAGCCCCCATCCAGGTGAGGTAATGCCCAGACAGCTGGGAGAGGCGCAGGGTGGCCCGGCCACCACAGGGCTCCAGCAGGAGGAGGAGAACCTCATCTCCCAGGATGCAGCACTCGCTTTGATGTACATCCTCCCTCATTGCCATGGCAACATAGGAGCGATGGCACTACCCTGCAGCTAGGGAGAGCCAGGATGGAGGGCTCAGGGCTGTGGGATTGGGGTCTCTGTGCTTCCCACTGCCCAGGGAGAGCCCTTCAGAGCAGACTCTGCCCCCAGCCCTGTGCGCAGCTGCTGAGTCCCAGTGGTGCCCCAGGGCCACATGAGGTGACATGTAGGGTCCCTGGGTCCTACCTCTCTCACAGTAGGGCTGTCCCTCCTCCATGTAGAAGGCTCGGTTGCGGATGGGAGTTTTGCAGGCGTTGCAGGTGAAGCACTGCACGTGCCAGGTCATCTTCAGTGCGTGCATCACCTCCTGGAGAGGAGCCACTGTCAGCCAAGGGCAGGGGCACCAAGGGTGGGAAGGGACAAGGAATCCCGAGATGGGACCGTGGTGGGAAGGGACAGAGCCAGGCACTCACAGCAGAGGGCAAGGACAGGAGATGGAGGGCAGGCTGAGGGACACTCACCCCAGTGATCTTCTTCTTGCACTTAGCGCAGCTGGGTGCGTAGCGCGTGTCATAGCACTTGGGGCAGAAGATGGAGCCTTTCTCCTCAAAGAAGCCACCCTCATCCAGCACCTTCCTGCACTGGCAGCAGGTGAACTCCTCGGGGTGGTAATAATGTCCCAGCGCCACGAGGTACCGTCCCCTGTGGCAGGACAGAGCCACGTCAGCCACGCCGGGGCCTGGGATGCTGGCGTGGCGGTGGTGGCAGCCAGGGCTCACCTGATGACCTTGTTGCACTTGTAGCAGAGCGGGGTGCGGCCGGGCCCCTCGGGGGCTTGCTGGGCCGCCTGCACGATGGAGCTGCGGTTCTGCATGGGGGTTGGTGTGGCTGGCTGGCTGTGCTTGCTCACCACCGTGCTCGTCTTGTCCGGGGCGTAGCGCTCGGCAAACGAGGGGTCCACAGCCCAGGGTGGGCGGCTGGTGGGGCTGGGGGTGGCACTGGGGGTCCTGGGGGCTGCACATACACACAAGACTTAAGGACAGTGCTCCTGATCCCTCGGCAGCCCCTCCCCAAAAAGCCCAGAGGTGTTTTGCTCACCCAGTCCTGGTTCAGTTTTCATTGTTGCTCCTGGGGAAGGGTCCGGCACGGAGACCTGGCTACAGAACAAGCAGTTAATCCAGCCTGCCCTGCTTGCCCCCACTGCCCGGGGGTGCAGGCAGGGCTCCCCACCCCAACAAGCAGGAGGGAGCTGGCCAAGCCCTCATACCCAGCAGTAGCTGGTTTAGTGATGAGGTACTGAGCCAAGGGCCTTCAGTCCTGCCAAGACACAGCACCCCCAGGGTCTCTGGTACCTACTGGGGTGGTCTGGGGAGTGGCAGGAGGGAGGGTTCTGGGCTTCTCCACACTGACCAGGCACCCCAGGGACCACACAGACTTTGGCTGCCTACTAATATGTGATGATCACCCCCAGTCTCATTGGGGTGCAGGGGCATGTGGACATGACCTGATGCAGGGAGCCCCAGGGTCCAGCTCAGCAGCGCTGGGAACAGGCAGGGCAAGCCAGGGCTAGAGAGGCACAGCCCACTGAAAGAGGGGGGACAGGGAAACAGGGAGAGCCAGTGGCTCTGTGCCTCTCCAAGACAAACTCAAAAAGGAGATGACAACAAACCAAACTTTTATTTGTATCAGAGTAAACTGGGTAAAGCTCATACCCAAGGGCCATGGCACCAGGGCAGGAGATGTCACAGTGAGGTAAGGGCAAAAAATGGGGTGCTGTCCAGAACCCCACAGAACAAGAAACAACCCTGACAAGCTGGTGGCATCCATGAGCTCAGCCCTGCAGCCCCACACCAGGCTTGCAGGACACTGTGCCCCAGGTCCAGTTGCTGCCCAAACATCACAACAACCCAGTGAGTTTTGGCCAGTGCCATCAGCCACTCCCAACCCACTGTTTCTGGGACACCACGGCGCAGCTCAGCATTCCCAGCTGAGGGGCAGCAATGCCCAAGAAGTTCCTCCCAGGACATGCAGCCCCTCAGCTCCTGCTGCCACACACTCCCCTTACCTGGGCTTCCTAACAAACACATCATCATGATCCTCCACTGAGTGCAGCAGGAAAGAAAGGAGGAAACAAGTCAGTCCTCACAGACCGAGGCCCGGGCACAAGAAGAGGGAAAAGGGAAAAGAGGAAATCCAACCTCTCCTCCCACCAACCCCTGCCCCAAAACAAAGCCCTGCCCGGCCACAGGGCAGACCAAGGCCCCAGACCGGTGTCACCACCACGAGACCACGCACAGCCCCAGGCAGCTCCCACTGACTCAGCCACCCCACAGGGACCACATGGGACCAAAACCAACACTCCAGTGCCACTCCAGACTCTGCAGGACCCTGGCAGCCCAGGGAGAGTCCAGCACCCCCAGTCAGTGCCAGGCCCTGAGGGAACTCACTGCTGCTGTCAGTGCCCGTCAGCTGGGCCAGTTTGCGGAAGGTGCGGGACTGCGAGGTCCCGGTGCGGGGCTGCCAGTCCTCAGCATCCTCTATCAGTCGCAGCTTCCCAGGGTTGCACCCAGGGGTGCTGGGGGGCTCCAGGGGCTGTGGGGACTGTCTGTGAGTGACAGAGGGCAGGAGTTCAGCCAGCACAAAGCACAGACCCTGCTCTAGAACTGGGGAGCACTCCAAAAGGTGCCCTGGCACATGGCAACACCTCTGCCAGACACTGGCACTCACCGCTGCTCTACTGTGCCCCAGCTGGACCCATGGGAATCCCTGTGGCATCAGAAAAAATGGTGGCACAGCAGTCAGGGGCTGTTCCATGGCTCAGCCCATGGTTCCTGTATGCACTCACAACCTCAGAGATACAAGAACCTCATGGAAATGCCAACAGCATTCACTCCTGACCAGCCTTGCAGTGATTCCATCATCCCATATATCGTGCCCCAGGTACAGTGCCTGCCCTGTGACTCCAAAAATGCCCAGCAAAGTGTGGTGTCACCATCCACCCCTACACACTGTGTCCAGCACACTGTGCTGCACATTGCCCTCCCCAGCTTGGTGTCAGCAGTGCCCAGCAAGTCTTGCCTGCACACCCATTTGGGGGCAAACTGTCTGCCCGGTGGGTGTCCAGGCAGGAACCTCCCAAGGTGAAGGTCAAAGCAGTGGCTGAGCTCTGGCAGTGCCTGTTGTGGGGTGAGCACAGGGTGGGCTCTGCAGCTCCACCACCAGCTCAGCTCTGGGAGAGGGAAAGGACACAGAGGGAGAGAAGAACCCACAACAGGGCAAAGAGTTTGCTCAGAGTCATGAGAAGTAGTGATGCTGACGGGAAATGAGCCAGCAGCTCTCACCCAGCTCTGCCACACCAGGCTCACAGGACAGTGGGCCCCAGGTGGAGGTGCTACCCAGCACCTCCCAACATCCCACAGCCAGCTTTTCCCAGTGCCATCAGCCTCCTCCACTCCTTGTATGCCCAAAAGGCTAAGGTGCAGCTCAGCATCCCCAGCTCAGAGCCAGCAGTGCCCAGACACCTGGGACATGCAGCCTCAGCACATGCTCCCCTTACCTGGGCTTTTTAATTAATTCATCCTCACCATCCTCCACTGAGTGCAGCAGGAGAGAAAGGGGGAGATGGAGTCAGTCTGCAGTGACTGATGCCCAGGAAAAGCAGAAAAGGAAAGGAGGAAAACCAACCTCCCATTCACCATCCCCTCACCCCATTGCACATCCCTGCTTGGCAATGGGGCAGAGCACAGCCCCAGACCAGCAGCACCACCAGGAGCCCACACACAGCCCTGGGCAGCTCCCATGGCTCACCTGCCCTCAGGGAGTTACTTGGAGTTACAAAACCCAAACTCCCAGGTGCTACATCACCCCACTGCCTCTCCCAACTTCTGGTTACCCCAAAACAGTCTGGATCCCCAGCCAGCACCAGGCCCTGAGGGAACTCACTGCCATCTGTGCCCGTCAGCTGGGCCAGTCTGCGGAAGGAGCGGGACTGCGAGGTCCCGGTGCGGGGCTGCCAGCCCTCAGCATCCTCCAACATCCGCAACTTCCCAGGATCACACCCGGGGGTACTGGGGGACTCCAGAGGCTGCTGGGGCTGCCTGTGAGTGACAGAGGGCAGGAACTCAGCCAGAAAAAAGCACAGGCCCTGCCCAACACTGCAGCACAGGGCAGTGCTTCCAAAGGTGACCTGGCACATGCCAACACCTCGGCCAGATCCTGGCACTCACCGCTGCTCCACTGTGCCCCAGCTGGACCCATGGGAATCCCTGTGACATGGGAAAAAACAGCAGCACAACAGTCACTGTTTGACCATCCCTGCCATATGCACCCACAGCCCCATGGAGGCACAAGCCACGTGGAAATACTGACCAGCAGCCTTGCAGCTGCTCCACGGCCAAACAGGACGCAAAACACCAAGGCCAGTTGCTTCCCAGCACCTCCCAACATCTCCAGCAAGGTGTTGTGACTGTCACCAGCCACCCCTACCCAGGTGGGTGCTTGGGGCAGGATGCTCCTGAAGTGACAGAGCAGTGGCTGAGTGCTGGATGTGCTCGTTGTGCAGCATACAAAAGCACCTCAAGTCAGGGAGAGGGGACAGAGAGGGAGGGAAGAACCCCCAGCAGTGCAAAGAGCACCCCCAGAGTGACTACAAGCAGCAAAGGTGAAGTGGCTGTGCGGGCTGAGCCTGACATGGGCACCTTGTGGTTCCTGCTGATGCCCCTTACCTGGGCTTTTTAACAGGCTCTTCCTCACCATCATCCACTGAGCACACCAGAAGAGAAAGAGGGAGATGGAGTCAGTCTGTGGCAACTGAGGCCCAAGCACAGCAAGAAGGAAAGGGAAGGGAAAGGAAGGAAAAATGCCCTCTCCTCCCACTGCACCCCTGCCCCAACACACAGGGCAGAGCAGGGCTCCAGCCCAGCAGCACCACCACGAGTCCACACAGCCCTGAGCAGCTCCCGCTGGTTCAGCTGCCACAAAGGGCCCAAATGGGGTCAAAACCAATGCCCTGATGTAACAACACACCATGGCCTCTATCCAGTTGCCCCAGCAAAGCTGGGCACACCTGGGCAGTCAGCCAGTGCCAGGCCCTGCGGGAACTCACTGCTGCTTGCGCCCACCAGCCGGGCCAGTTTGCGGAAGGAACGGGACTGGGACGTCCAGGTGTGGGGTTTTGAGTCGTCAATGTCCTCTAACATCCGCAGCTTCACAGGGTCACACACAGTGTCACTGGGGAGCTCCAGCAGCTGTGGGGGCTGCCTGTGAGTGACAGAGGGCAGGAGCTCAGCACCAGGACTGGACCTTGCTCTGGAACAGGGCAGCACCCCTAAAGATGCCCTGGCATATGCCAACACTTCTGCCCGAGTCTGGCACTCACCGATGTTGCCCCGTGCCCCAGTTGGACCCATGGGCATCCCTGTGATATCAGAAAGAATGGTGGCACAACAATGTCTGACCAGCCCATCTCTCCCCATATGCATCCACAGTCCCAGAGACACAAGAGCCTTGTGGAAATGCTGACAGCACTCACTCCTGATCAGCCCTGCAGCCATTCCATGGCCCCACATGACATTGTGCCCCAGGTCTGGTTTAGTTCCCTACCCTGCAACTCCCGACACCCCCAGCAAGGTGCTGTCAGTGCAAGCAGCCACCCCTGCCCACTGCATCCAGCACATCTTGGCCTCCCCAGCTTGGTGCCAGCAGTGCCCAGCGGGTCCTGCCTGAGCACCCTGCATGAGGACACCTCATCTGGGGACAGCCTGCCTGGCTAGTGGGTGTCTGGGCAGGACCCTCCTGAGGTGACCGTCAGAGCAGCAGCTGAGCACTGGCAGTGCCTGTTGTGGGGTGAGCACAGGGCAGAGCCTGTGGCTCTGCCAAAAGCTTGGCTCTAGGAAGAGGAAAAGGACAGGACAGAGGGTAGAGGATAAGGAGAAGAGAAAAAACAGCAACAGGGCAAGAGCTTCCCCTGAGTGACTGCAAGCAGTGACAGAGAACAAGCCTAGTGGGCTGAGCCCAGGGTGGGCACCCTGTGGCTCCTGCTGCTGCCCTGGCACACGCTTCCCTTACCTGGGCTTTTTAATTAATTCATCCTCACCATCCTCCACTGAGTGCAGCAGGAAAGAAAGGAAGAGATGGAGTCAGTCTGCAGCAACTAAGGTCCAGGAAAAGCAGAAAAGGAAAGGAGGAAAACCAGCCTCTCCACTCACCATCCCCTCACCCCATTGCACATCCCTGCTTGGCAATGGGGCAGAGCACAGCCCCAGACCAGCAGCACCACCAGGAGCCCACACACAGCCCTGGGCAGCTCCCATGGCTCACCTGCCCTCAGGGAGTTACTTGGAGTTACAAAACCCAAACTCCCAGGTGCTACATCACCCCACTGCCTCTCCCAACTTCTGGTTACCCCAAAACAGTCTGGATCCCCAGCCAGCACCAGGCCCTGAGGGAACTCACTGCCATCTGTGCCCGTCAGCTGGGCCAGTCTGCGGAAGGAGCGGGACTGCGAGGTCCCGGTGCGGGGCTGCCAGCCCTCAGCATCCTCCAACATCCGCAACTTCCCAGGATCACACCCGGGGGTACTGGGGGACTCCAGAGGCTGCTGGGGCTGCCTGTGAGTGACAGAGGGCAGGAACTTCAGCCAGCACCAAGCACAGACCCTGCTTCAGCACAGGGCAGTGCTGCCAAAGGCGCCCTCACCAGATCCTGGCACTCACCACGGCTCCACTGTGCCCCAGCTGGACCCATGGGCATCCCTGTGATATTGGAAAGAACAGTAGCACAACACTCAGTATCTGACCACAGCACAGCCCATCCCTCAGAAATACACTCCAGAACTAGGAGAAGTCAAAGACACTCACCCAGCTCTGCCCCGCCATCCTGCTGCCCCACGACAGGCTCACAGCACATTGTCCAATTGCTGCCTAGCACCTCCCAATACCCCCAGCAAGGTGTTGTCAGTGCACCAGCCTTCTCATCCCTTTTCCTCAAGAAGCAATGGCAGAGCTTGGCCTCCCCAGCTTGTGCCAGCAGTGCACAGCAGGTTCTACCCAGCACTGGACATTTTGTCTGGCCAGTGGGTGTCCTGGCAGGACTCTCCCAAGGTGATGGCCAGAGCAGTGGCTGAGCTCTGGCCATGCCCACTGTGGGGTGAGTGCAGGGTGAGCTCTGCACCTCCACCAACAGCTCAACTCTTGGAGAGGGAGAGAAAAAACAGCAGCAGAGCAAAGAGCTTCCCCTGAGTGACTGCAAGCAGCAAGAGAGAACCAGGCATGTGGGCTGAGCCTGGGGTGGGCACCTTGTGGCTCCTGCTGCTGCTCCAGCACATGCCCCCCTTACCTGGGCTTTTTAATAAGCTCTTCCTCACCATCCTCCACTGAATGCAGCAGGAGAGAAAGGGGGAGATGGAGTCAGTCTGCAGCAACTGAGGCTCAGAGACAGCGGAAAGGGAAAAGGACCTCTCCTCCCAATGCCCACCTGCCCAAACACACAGCCCTGCCTGGCCATGGGGCAGAGCACAGTTCCAGCCCAGCAACACCACCACGAGCCCACACAGCCCCAGGCAGCTCTGCCTGGCTTTACTGCCCCGTAGGGCCAAAACCAACACTCCACGAGGCACCAAAGCCTTTATCCAGCTGCAGTTTCCCCAGCAAAGCTGGGCAGTCAGCCAGTGCCAGGCCCTGTGGGAACTCACTGCTGTCTGCGCCCACCAGCCGCGACAGTTTGCGGAAGGAACGGGACTGGGAGGTCCAGCTGTGGGGCTTTGAGTCGTCAATGTCCTCTAACATCCGCAGCTTCACAGGGTCACACACAGGGGTGCTGGGGGACTCCAGCAGCTGTGGGGGCTGCCTGTGAGTGACAGAGTCATCTGTCAAATCTGACAGATCTCCTGAGGCTGTCCCCCACCTTCCCCAGCACAGAATCACAGCACACCAGTTCCAGAGATGCCACACCTTGTCTTACTCCCCACCCCACAACTCCTCCCTCAAAAAGGCTGGGCCTGTGAAGGATTGACTCTGGAATGACCACCACCACTCCTGGCAATTTGAAACTGGCCCCAAGGGCCAGAAAGAGAAAGGACAGCGCAAGAATAAGCCAAGGTCAAAAAAACACCATCAGGGAAGCTGTACCACAGCTGTTTATGGCAGTGCCACCTGGCTCCGGGCACCGTGCCCAGCACAGCCCATCAGCCCTTGCCCAGCACAGCCACATCCTGGGGAATGGATCACACACAAGACACTCCAGGGCCCCAGCAGCTGGCAGAGACAGGCAGCTGTCCTCTCTACACTGGGGGCCAGGAGTGACCCACCCACATGGGCAGAGCAGCACCTGCTGCCCATCCCAGGCTGGCCCTGCCCCAGAGGACGGGGCACTGGCAGGGAAGAGGCATGCAGGGAGGATAGAGAGAGAAGGTAAAAGGCTTACTGACTTGTCAAGGTTCAGCACCTGTAGGGAGAGGGAAAGAGAAAGGGAGGAGAGAAAGAAAGAAAAAGGAAAGTGAAATTAGATCTGCAGCACCCAAGAAGTTTCCAGAGCTCACCCATGGCCTGCATTAGTCCCCCTATCCCTGAATCTCACACAAAACTCGCCCAGGGCTGAGAGCACACTGGGAGCACAGGGGCAGATGCCAGCAGACCAGACTGTGCTCCCTTGGCCTCCAGAACAGGCCTGGATGCCCAGGGCAGTCAATGCCACATCCCACCCCATTGCCCAGATCCTATGGCATCTCTGGCAGGAGGAGCAGGGACCAGCAGCTGCTGGACACATGCAGCAGAGCCAGGGGAGAACCATGGGTCAGGGCTGGAGGCCATCACTCTGCCCAGCCCCTTCCTGCAGCCAGGGGAACAGCAGGACTTCCCCAGGCAGGCACCAGCTGCTGGGCACAGACAGCCACCATTTCCCTGCCACTGCAGACGCCAGCCAGTGTCCTGCCACAGCCACTGTGTCAAGCCTGGCAGGAGTCCCCACAGGCTGACACGTCGCTGAGCACGGGACCGGCACAAGCGTGGCTGCGTGTCCCTGTGTGTGACACTTCTGCTGTGCCACCTCAGCACCAGCCACCAGTTGCTCCGGCACGGGCACTGTCACCCGCTCCCACCCAGGGTGCCTGGCATGCAAGGCGCAGCAGGGCTGGGCAGCAGGCTCCCCCCGATCCTCAGGGAGCAGGATGGACAGCAACATACCCGTTGTGCTGGGGGGTGCAGGCGGGCGCCAGGGGCGCGTACGTCACGGGTTTCGTCACCAGCCCGGGCCGTGGGTTCGGAGGTGAGCCGGCCCCGAAGGGCCGAGCTGTTTTGTTGAGGGCAGTGCTGGGAGCGAAGTTATATTTCAGGGGTTCAGAGCAGGGGAGTGAGTCCTGAGCGAGACAAAACACACAGACACGGGCTCACACGTCAAGCAGCATGCAAGGGGCAGCCCTGGGCCAGGCAGCGCAGCAGGCAGCCAGGTAGGAAAGCTGGACAGCACGTGCACCTTGGAGACCAGGCTCTGCCAGGCCGGCACTCACTCCACTGGGCACCTGGCCCAGCGATAGCAGGTCACAAACCCAGGCTGAGGGTCATTTGAAGATTAGTAGGTGCCCCGGACACTCGCTGCTGCCCGTGGCAGGGCGGTGCATGCACACACGCCGACTGCAACCATCCCGTGGCACAAAGCTCAATACATGCAGGTGGCTTCAGGAGCCACCCGTCACCAGCCCCAGCCCTGCCTCCCTGTGCCAGGGCACTCCCCAGCACTAGCAAACACGGTGCTGCACCTGCCCGGCCTCCTCCCCTGTGCTGGCCCCTCTGCATCTCTGCCCACACCCAGCACCAGCAGGGGCACAGGCAGTCTGGGCCCAGGCACCTACAGGGCAGATCCCACTCCCTCTGATCCTCCACAGTGCCAGAGGTCAAAGCTGCTCCTCCAGCTGGGTTTTCTAGACCTCCAAACACACCCCAGCCCCCTAAGAGCCCCAGGAGCAAAGTCCATTTGTTTGACTACACAGAGATTCCCTTTCCC
This sequence comes from Pseudopodoces humilis, assembly GCF_049639895.1. Lineage (NCBI taxonomy): Eukaryota > Metazoa > Chordata > Aves > Passeriformes > Paridae > Pseudopodoces > Pseudopodoces humilis. Next base: position 3,283,329 of record NC_142216.1, read on the forward strand.
TGAGATGAGGCTGAGCTGCCACTGTGGCACCAGGAGCAACACGTACCTTCTGTGGCTTCCCCAGCTGGTTCTGGGCTCTGCAAGAGAGGAGACAGATGGGCAGGTACTGGAGTTGGTCCAGACACCACCAGCATACTGGTACCCCAGGGATGCAGCACCCAACCAAGGGGAAACATGGCCAGCTGGCACTGCCCTGTGGCTGCAGTCAGGTTGAGCCTTACCCAGGCAAGCAGAGCTCTTGGACACAACCAGGGACTTCTGGCTCTAAGTAAGGAGCATTGATGCTGGGAGATGGTGATGCCAGGAGGTGGCACTGGGCAGAGGGCCCTGATTACACTCCAGTTATATCAGAACCCCAAGTTTCAGGGACCCATGATTCCTACCTGCTCAAGGTGAGGCAAAGCCTGTCCCCACAGGCACGGATCCTGTTCTGGGCCTCGATGTGTGTCATGGCACTGGTGCTCTCCCCATCGATGTACAGCACCCAGTCACCCACTCCCACGCCGGCCTGGGCTGCCTTCCCACCCAGAGTCAGCTGCAGGACAGACAGAGTTAGCGAGAGCAGGAACAGCCAAGCAGTGACAAGGGAGCAGAGGGACATCCTCATGAGGGCAGGGGCCTGCCAAGGCCCAGGATCCCCAGCACAGGACACCACACAGACCTGACCCAGGGGGTAAGTGGGGATCCCCAGATTACTCCCCATTTCCCAGTGCATGAGTCCAGAGCAGCCTCTTCCCTTTGGCAGCAGCAGAAGTCAAAGCACTTCTCTGGGGCGCTGCCCAGCCCCTGCCCTCTGGCATGGCTGGGGACCCTGCCAACACCCCAGGGCCTCATCGCCGTGACGCCAAACACAGAGGCAGTGCTGCCTCAGCCTCGAGAAGAAGCCCAGCCATCCCTTGGAGTCACCCCTGTGGTCCCGGGGCAGGAAGGGAGCACAGTGAGTCAGGGCCCGTTGGGCAGCCCACATCTCACTGCAAACCACAGGCATGTCCAGCCCTTCGCCTGGGGCGGGGAAGGACAGGGGAGGCACCCCTTGGGCACTCCCCCTAACCGCCTGCGCTCCCGTCCCGTTCCCACCAGGCACAGACATTACCTCATTCCCACAGAGGAGCAGGAGCCCTCCCGGGGCAGGGAGACACCCGCCCCCACCCACGTTGCCCCGCTGGGACAGCCGGGAGCACAGCCACAAGTTCCCCTTCCCGGCCACAGTGCCAGGGATGCGCCTTGCCCCTGCCATGGCTCCGTGGCACGGTGTACGTCAACCCCATGCTGGGAAGCAGATGCTGCCCTCCCTTCCCACCAGGGATGCACAGCCAGAGGCGAGCAGAGCCCGCAGCACCGCACACAGCTCCCAGGCACTGACAGACAGACAGACGTGGGCAGGCTGCAGCCATTCCTGCTCCTCCAGCATGGAAGAACTCGAGGCGCTTGGACCCAGACCAAGTATTTCCTCAAGTCCTGTTCGACATGAACATAAAAGGAGCGAGCCAGATTCCCAGCACTGTCAGAGGGCTGAAAAATCCCTGCCACAGAGTCCCAGCCCCTCCTTGCAGAACTCGGCTCACCCTGGGAGCCACACATCCCTTCTCTAGGCCAGCACCACCCTCCATGCAAGGCCAAACACCACATATGGGCTGGATGTGGCCCAGTTCCACCTGCATCCCACTGCTATTCCCAGCAGGACATGGGTACCCCCACCACATACCCCCACACTGGCCTCCCATTCCTCCTGTCTGGCACGGGAGGGTGCCCAGCAGCAGGGATACCCCCAGCTCCTGGCCATGCTGCTGCAAGCCCTAGCTTGCTGCCCTGGAGGGCTGGGGAAGGCATGGGGCGGCTGCTTGGGTTTGGAGGCAGGAGCAGGAATTGGGAGAAGTTTTCACACGACTGCCCAGGAAGGGGAGAGCACGTCAGGCTGCGTCATGAAGCCTCACCCAGCCTGGTCAGCACTTCCCGTCCCCCTCAATGCCGACGTGCAGGAAACCCCTTTGACAGGTGCCAGCTCAGCCAGGAGCCATGGCAGTGCCAGCCCTCCTACTTCCCATCCAGACCTGCTAACCAGGGCTTCCTTCCTCCCCTCTCCACCCAGTCTTTTGTTCCCTGCACCTCCATCACCACTTCCAGAGAGGTGTTCACCTACTGCCCTGTCCAAGGGCTTCCAGGACAGAGACTCCCTCAGCACCTTCCTGCCACTAGCACCAAAGTGCCTCTCCTCTTTCCCAGCTGGCAGATGTGCCACACAGCATCCAGCTATCTGGAGTTCAGTCCTTCTCCCAGCTCCAGCACAGGGACCATGGTTTACAGCCTGCCTAGCCAGGATGTCAGCACCCTAGCAAAGCCCCGTGCCACAGGAGGCGCATGGCAGAGGGCCATGGTGGCATCTCTTTTGTGTGATCAGTGAGCTGAAACAGCCTTACTGCTCACCCAGGGGTGCCACAGCGATGGACACAGCTGAAAGTCAAACCAATCAACACACCAGCGTTGCCCTGTGCTGCCCAGCCCTGCAGTCTTGCAGAGCAGGGCCCCACTGCAGCCCACAAAGCTGGGGCAGGAGACTTTCTTCCAGCCCTCTGCAGCAGGGCCAGCTCACGGGAAGCAGTGGCCAAGGACAGCAGCATGCTCTGGGTCTGGGGATGCCTCTGGAGTGCAGAGCAGAACAGGCTCACACCTTCCCATCGGAGCACACTGCCCTGCCATGCAGCCCAGCATCACCAGAGAGCCCCCAAAGCTGCTGCATCCCCTGGGAATGTCCTCACTGTTCCTGCCCTGCCCAGGACGGCAGCACTGCCCGAGCCTCACCAAGCACTGCTTCACGAGGCCCCTGCCCCAGGCTCTGGGAGGCTCCTCCATGCGACCAGACCCTTTGTTAAGAACTGGCTCGCAGCCAAGAGAAACATTTTTTAGAGAATAAACTCGCTGAAGCCGTCTCTGCGTGCTCAGCAGAGATCAGCAGGCCCCGGGGCAGCGGCACTGGCGACTCCAGCCTCACACAGTGCCCTCAGGGGCCATGCTCCACACTGGGACAGAGATCTGTGCCCTCTGGGACAGGTGTGCAGTGCCCTGCTCGTGCCAGGGGCAGGTCCCCATGCAGCACTTGATGCCACAAGCACAGCTGTCCTTTGAGAAGCAGCCTCCGTGCCAGCTGCCCAAGCGCCAGCGGCACAGGCGATGCAGTCACATTCCAAGGCTTATAAGGCAATTGCGTGGCCAAAGCTGTGGCCAGCACGGGGACCTGCACACACCCAGGGTCAGGCCCGGGAACATTACAACCAGAGAGGCTCAAACCAGCAGCCTTGGGCACAACCAGCTGTGGCACAATGGCTCTCACTGAAGAAACAGGAGAGTTTTGTGGAGGGAGACACATCCCTGTACAGGCAGCACAGCTTCCTCCTCTCCATGCCCATTTCAGGAGTGACCTGAGGCACAGAGCCGGGAGCTGTGCTGTAGAAAGGAGGGCAGAAGAGCACTGGCTAGGTCCTGGGATGCCAAGACCAGTGCTGGGATGCAGACCAGGAAGCCAGTCCCACATCTCAGAGAGCAGATCCCCTCCCGCTGTGGTGGGCACAGTCCGGAAGGGGCCTCCCCTGCCCCCCTCCGCAGAGGCTGTGCAGAATTTCACGTTTCTGCTTACAGCTCTCTGCCCGGAACACCCCCGTGCTGGGCTGCAGCTGATAAGGGACCAAGAAGCCTATGTAGAGCCAGGCAGGGCAGGATGCAGCATTCCCGGGGCCCCAGCTCATCTACATCCCCCATACTGCTCTGCCTCAGCCACTGCGGCCTCCCTCCCACAGAGGCAGGAGGAAGGATGGGTGTCACCAGCTTTGGTTTCTCTTACCCTGGAGATGGAGAGTGGCATGCTGAAATCCTTCCCTCCCTGCAGCCTGAAGCCCCAGGGTGCCGGCCCATTCAGCATCACCTTGTAGGACTCCATGTCACCCATCTCTGCAAGGGAAGAGGGTGTGATCCCGGTATTAGAGTACATGGAAATAATGCAGGGAGAGCAGGCAAGGAGAGGGATCAGTGCCTGGCAGGGTAGGACAGGAGGCAGGTCACGTTTCCAGCTGTAACTCCACCCTGACCATCCTACACTGTGGTTAGAGACGCACCCCAAATCCATCAGCATCTTCTCCAGCGACGTCAGAGCTGAGGGGCCCAGGCTAACACTGACTAGTGCCAGGGAGCCAGGCACAGCCCCGCTGCCACCCACAGTGGAGTGTTTGTGGGCTCTGATTTCCCAAACCTGGGATGTGCTCTCCCTTGCAGCACCCCAGGAATTCCTGCTGCTGAGAGCCAAGGCTGTTCAGACTACAGAGAAGCAACAGCAGGTACAGAAGGATGGGAACCAGAAGCATTTCTGCCGGATGAATTATCAGCAGCAGCACAGGAGCTGCGTGATACCACCCGAGGCGCCTGGCAGAGCAGCCAGGCTGGCGCTCCGGCAGCCGGCCGAGCAGATGCTCCCCGGGATCGAGCCCATCTCCGGCGCTTTGGCAGGAGGGAATCCCGGCGCTCCCCTGCCTGACAGCTGTCAGCCGGCCAAGGCTCCGGACAGATGGGCCAGCACCAGCCTCTTGCCACCCTTTACCTGGAAGAAGCCGCTATACCCCCACGAACGGCCCCAGGACCTCCCTCCCGAGGGCGGACAGGGCCGGCTGCGGGGCTCCGCACGCCTCGCACGGGCCGGCTGCAGGGCCGGGGGCCAGCGTGGCCCCGCTCTCCCCGGGCCGGTGCGGGCTATATAAGGCGTGTAAGACGACACCAGCCCGCTCCCCGCTCGGGAGGGCCGGGGGAAGAGCTGCGTGTCAGGCATTCCCGGCGCCCGGGAGCCGCGCAAGCCCCAGCGAGGCGCCGGGACGGGGCGGCCCGGAGCGGGCGGATACCCCCCACCCCTCCCCGGCGGGACGGCACCCGACTGCACCGGGGGTCCCCACCGTGCACAGGAAGGGCAGCCTTTCTTATTGCTGGGAAACCCCACCCTGACCCGCGGGGGGCCCCGGGACCCCTCCCCATCCCACACCGCCGCCCCTCCCCGGGGTCGGGGACGCCGGCTCTGCCCCACATGGGCCCGACCCTGACCACCCGCCTTCCCCTCAAGCCAGGCCTCAGCTCTCCGCCCCTCACGCCCCCAACCCCTCCGGCAGAGAACGGAGCCCCCCTCCACGGCCCGGCTCCCCGGACTCACTCGCAGCCAGCGGGGCCCGGCGAAGCGGGCGGGAGCGGTGCGGTGCAGCACACACCGACGCGGGACTCGAACCCGGGCACCGCCCCCGCCCGGCCCGGCCGCACCACATATAGGATCGGGAGGGGGTGGAGCCAGAGGGCGCTTCGGCCAATCACCGTGCGCGGCTGTGCCGGCCGGGGCGGGCACGGCGGCGCCCCCTAGCGGGCAGGCCCGAGCTGCCCCCGCCGGCCCCCCCCACCCCCCGCAGCAGCGGCGGAGCCGAGTCCGGGAAGGGCCTTTATTAACCGAGCGGCACCGACGGGCACCGGCCACATCAAGCCCAGTCCCGCGCTCCGGGGCTCTCCCGGCTCAGCAGCCGCACCAGCTTGGCCCGCAGGGTGCTGTGAGGCTTGTGCCCGGAGCGCCCTGACAGCGCCTCCTGCCCTCCGCGCCCCCAGCCCGCGGCCCGGGTGTTCTGTGCCACGGCGGCCCGGTTGTCATAAATGGGCCCCCCCTCACTGCTGTGGCCCTCAGGGGCCTGTCGGCACCCCAGCTCCCACTGCCCTTCCTCCTCCTCTTCCTGGGCCCCGGTTGGATGTGGGTCTGCAGTGAAGATGTTCTCGTAGAGATGCTCAGGGAGTGGCTTCCCCACGGCCCAGGGCTCACCAGAGCCTGGCTGCCCTGGTACAAAGAGGGGCTGCTGGCCCCGGGCGATGGAGGCATAGACGATGGGGCACGAGCCCTCTGGCTCTGGTGGGGTGAATTGGAGGAGGTTGTTAGGAGGGTGGGAGGCAGGCTGTGTCCCCACCAGGGGTAGGCTGGGCTGTGGATCATCGTTCCCAGGCCCCCAGGCCTGGGGCTCAAAGCCCTGTACAAAGAGCTGGGGGTCTGAGACACAGAAGAGTCTGGGGTCTGGGGTGTCCTTGCCCTGCTGCTGGCAGGCAATGGCAGCAGCCACAGCCCGGCAGAGCTCAGGGGCCCGTGGGGTGCTGAAGGTGAAGGTGCCCTCGCCGGAGTCACTGCGGCGGCCAGCCTCAAAGGAGAAGACAGTCTGCAGGGTCAGAGCAGAGGATGAGAGGTTGCCACCCACCCTCAGCAGGCAACAGCCCCAAGAAGGAAGAGGGGGACTCACCTGATCCTGGCCAAACTTGCGAAGGAAGGGGTAGGGCCAGGTGAAGAGGGGCTGGTGGGACTGGGGGTCCTTCAACGTCAGGCTCTGGGGAAGGGCTGAGAGCAGGTAGTGCCCGTGCAGCCCACAGCGGGTGGCTGCGTCTGTCTGGACCACCAGCACCAAGAATTCAGTCACTGCGGGAGCCAAACAAGCCAGGGGTCAGCACTGCAGCACTGAGTTACAGCCCACTCCAGCCCTATTCACCACCCCTGCACGTACGGTCCTGCCAGGACGAGTAGAGGGAGTTCTCCTCCATGGGGACAGCAGGGCCGGGCTGCGTCCTGGCACTACTCGGCCCTGTCTGTTTTGCACCCTGAAACAAAGGGGTGTGAGTATGACCTGGGATGGGAGGGAGAGCACAAATCCCTTGCCTGCCCTGGAGCTTCCCAGCTCACCCAAGCAGGTCTCTTAGTACCTGGAAGGCCAGCTGGCAGAGCTGGGTGATCCATTCATCGCGCTGCTCAGCTGCCAGCACATAGCTCTTCTCCGTGGTGGTGAGGTAGAAGGCGGCGGTGGCTTTGGGGCAGCTCTCTGTGCCCACCGGGCCCACAGAGACACAGTCAGAGAGGCGGATCACCCGGCGGGCACACCGCTGCAGAGACATCTTCTCTGGGATCGTGCCATCATCCCGCACGTCAAACTTCTCCATGCGGGCCACGCCGGACGGGCTGGCGGCAAACAGCTGGGCTCGCATCTTCCTCCAGGATCTCTAATGCACGGAAAGGGCAAAGACGGAAAAACTGGTCAGGAAAGAGCTGGCCACTGCATCTGGCAGCACTGCCCTCCACACAGGGCCAGCAGTGTTTGGGAAGAGCCATATGGGGCACGAGGGACATAGGGGAGTCCCAGCCTGCACCCACCAGATGATGTTGGAGGGCACAGAGAACAGGGGCCAGCACAGACCCCTGAACTGTGGGGCAGGGCAGGCCCAAAGCTGGGCTGAGGTGGGCCTTGCCCCGAGCGGGCTTGGCATGGCTCACTGGGTGAGTCACACTCACTCCTGGCTCCCTGAGCACCAGGTCCTGCTCTTTGTTCCCTGTTGCAAGTGCTGGCCTGCCGACCTGCAGCTGAGCTCCCAAGCTGTTCTCAGGACAGACCCTGATGCAAATTAAAGCCATTTTGAGCTGCTCAGGCTCCTGCCGGCAGCCTCACATCTGCTGAGCAGCCCGCTTCCTCCCAAGGGAGAGTGCAGCACCAGCACCGTCCCAGTCTGTCATGGGATAGCGGGGGCGCCTGCCACCACATACCTCAAAAGTGCAGCGGAGCCTCCACCCTGCAGGAACCAGATGCAGCCAAGCACCCAAAATACCCACCGCCCCCAGCCCACCTGCCTCCTCCATGGCAGGGCACCAGCCCCTCACACACAGGGATGCCTGCTGTGCTTTCAGGGCTTGGTTTTCGTTCGGCAGGGAGATCAGTGTGATTGCAGCCCCACACATCCATTGAGACCCCCACAGGACATGGTCACCTTGCCACGGCACGGCCAGTGTGCCAACAGCTCCCTGGAGCTGGCCTGACCCCAGGTACTCTCACCATGTCACCCATACCCTGCCCTGAGGGCTGCAGCAGCCAGTGCCCCCTCCAAGGGCACAGGCCATGAGGGTGTTGCCGGATGGTGCTGGCCCCCCCAGGGCTAGGCCAGTGGAGGCCACATGGATGTGTCCCACGTGCTGCCCCATGAGCCCGCTCCCACACACACACACACGCTGGAGCTGCGCCACATTAATGCATGTTTATTCTTCCATTGCGACTCACGCGGTGACCAAGCAAGAAGGACCCAATACATGGGCGAGCCAGAGTGGATGCCCACACAGATGAGTCCCCTCAGCCACAAGGGAAAGCCAAACTTACAGGGCCGCTGAGTCCAGGGCTCCCCCAAGGGCAGCTCCTTGGCTCCAGTTGCCCCTTCCCAGATTGCTGAGGGCCCAGCCCCAGGCCTGGCATCATGTCAAACCAGGGCAAACCCTCCACCAACCCCAAACCCTTTACCTTTCCAAACTTGGTGTGCTGCACATAGAGGATCCCATCTTTCACTGGTCTCTCCATGGGCCCAGTTCACCCTGGCAGCCAGCGCAAGGATAAGGGACTCGGGCTACCCGCAGCAGAGAAAATGTGACTGATGCAGTCGAAGGAAAGGCATGGGGCAGACTTCCTTCTCAGAGAGACTTCCCCTTTTTGGGGTGTGGGATGGGAGGCAGAGGCTGGGCCATAGGAGGTGTCCATGTGCCCGCCCTCCCCCTCACAGCAGGGCAGTGGGGCAGAACGTGGGGGCAGAGCACAGGAAGCACCTTGAGGAGCGCCTGAAATGACCATGGCACGCTCCACATCACCCTGGCAGCATCCTCCCAGCATGTCTGGGGAGACAGGAACAGCCACCCACTGAGAATGCACAAATCCAGGTGAGGGACATGGACCCAGAGAAACTGGGTGGATTTGTGTGGAGCAACAGAAGACCCTGACCTCACCCCTGCAGGGGGCTGGCAGGGGCAGCAGGCAGCTGGCCAGACCAGTTGCCCCACCTGGGGCTTTCTCTTGCCCTGAGGAACTGCTACCTGCTTGCCCAACACACCACTGATGTAACGGGCTGTTGCAGCACAGCTCCATACACTTCCTTCTGGGGCAGGAGCTTCGTTAGGCTGAGATGGCAACAGTCCCAGTGACCAAAATTCTGGAAAAGGGGCCACAGCAGTCCAAGACAGGTCCCTGGGCTGAAAGGGAACCCAGGCCCATCCAGAGGCAGTACACTTTCCAGGCTAGAAGTCCATAGAGCTGTGGGCCAGGTAGTCCTTGCGGCCGATGTTGCTGACTTGCTTGGTCTGCATCGCCTCCAGCTTGGGGCAGTCGGTGATGCGATGGCCCAGGCCACCACAGAAGGCACAGCCCCGCTCACCTGCAATGGGAGGGATGGGGTCAAGGCCAGGACAGCACACTGCCATGCCAGGACAGCAGCCCACACCCCAGAGCAAAGGGGCTACAGCAGTGTCTCCCCAGTGCTGTGGCACTGGGAGCTGGAGGGTCCTGTCTGGAGCCCAGGTTTCACAGCAGCCCCGCAGGGGTCCCTGTGTCAGCCTGGGGTCTCTCACCTCCGATGTCCAGCATGGTCTCATCTCCACAGTGCAGCACCTGGAGCACAGGTGGCACCTTCTGCTTTGCCTCCAGGAGCAGAGCCTTCAGGTCCATCAGCACCGATTCATCTGGGGGCAGAGACATAGGTCAGGCAAAGACATTCTGCTTGCTCAGAACATCCCCTTGCCACTGCCCAGCTGCCTCCTCCAGCCCCCAGCCCCATGCTGCTCCTTACCACAGGCCTTGTTGATGAAGGTGGTGGCAATGCCAGTGTTGCCTGAACGGCCTGTACGCCCGATGCGGTGAACTGTGGAGACAGGGACAGGATCAGCCCTGGGCGAGCACAGTGTGACACACCATCCCTGCCCCAAGACACTGCAGAGACAGGCACAGAGCCTTGCTGGCCTCCAGAGCCCTCCTACAAGGCCCAGTGCCTACCATAGTTCTCAATCTCCTCTGGCATGTCGTAGTTGATGACATGCTGGATTGCTGGGAAGTCCAGGCCCTTGGAAGCGACATCAGTGGCAACCAGGACATCCTTCTTCCCATCCCGGAAGGCCTCAATGGCTTTTGTCCGTTCTTCCTGATCTGCAAAGGCCCAGCAGAGATCAGTGAGGGCAGAGTTCCCAGCCTTACCTACTGCACCAAACACTATGGCCTCAGAGTCAAGCATCACCCCTCAGGCAGCCTTGAGCCAACGAGGGAGCAGAGGGGCCTCCACGTCCCATAGGGACCTGCACTGTGTTTATGCCTGCTATGTACAACATGGAGCTCACTCCTGACACTGCCACAGCCTTTCCTCACACCATCAACAGCTGCTCCAGGCTGGCACATTCCATGGTCACACACATCCCTGGCAGGAGTGGGGTCACACCAGGAGCCCAGGCCTCTTTGGGACGCTCACTGACCTTTCCCTCCATGGATGGCCACAGCTTCCACACCCTTAAGCAGCAAGTACTCGTGGATTGCATCGACATCTGCCTTCTTCTCTGCGAAGATCAGCACCTGTGGCAGCACAGGTCTCATATCAGAGCCCTTTCTGCAGGCTGGCACTGCTGGCATGAGCACAGCCCCTGGGGGAAGCCCATTCCCTCTGAGCAGAGCACACAGCGCTGCTGGTCCCAGGACCTGCTCATATGTGAAGCATGCCTCAGTCACATGCCCACTCTGCACAGGGGGTCCCCCCTGCCAACTCCCCCATGCCCCAGTGTGACCACATTGTCCTCAGCATACTCACAGGTGGAGGGGTCTTCTGCAGGCACTCCAACAGGTACACCATCTTGGCCTCCTCTTTCACATACTCCACCTCCTAGGAACAAGCAGAGATGTGGGTCAGGCAGAAGAGGAATTGCTACTGCTTGGTATCCCTTAGCCAGCTGGGAAGGAGGGCCATGAACCCCAGCTCCCTGGCAGAAAAAGGAATTAAGTACCCTCATGAATGTTTCTGGCCTCCCACACAGGCACGAGGGAGCACCCAAACACCTCACCTGCACAACATCCAGGCTGGCAGCACCCGCTCGCCCAACATTAATGGTGATGGGCTTCACCAGAGCACTCTTGGCAAAGTTCTGGATCTTCTTGGGCATTGTGGCACTGAAGAGGAGGGTTTGCCGCTGGCCCTGCACAGGGAAGAAGCCTTTAGCACTCACCCAACTTGGTGTGTGCAGGATTAAGCTTCAGGATGCTCCTACCATGGCAGCTCAGTACCTTGAAGTAGGAGAAGATGGTACGGATGTCCCCCTCAAAGCCCATATCAATCATCCTGTCAGCCTCATCCAAGGCCAGGTACCGGCAGATGTCCAGGCTCACCATCTTCTTCTGCAGCAGGTCCATCAGGCGCCCGGGGGTTGCCACCATCATGTGTACCCCACTGTGGGGTGAGATGAGGCCACAGTCAGGCCCTCGGCACTCCTGCCCCATGCAGGACACCTTTCTAGCACACCATTTTCACCCCTATGCTGTCCTGAAGCCAGGGTGCCACTCCTTAGCCCCCTGCCAGAAAACAGAGCAGCTCCAGCCCCATGGACTCCCCCAGAAGGTCTTACTGTTTGATGGTCTCCATCTGCTCCTTGACAGACATGCCCCCGATGCAGAGGGCACAGCGCAGCGGGGGCAGCCCATCCTCCTGCAGCAGACGACAGTAGTACTCCAGGATGCCGTGGGTCTGCCGGGCCAGCTCCCGCTACGGAGACAAAACCAGCTCATTCCTACACCTCTGTGCAGGCAGAATTTAGGATTGCCACTGCAAGTCAATCACAGCCTCCTCCCAGCACTCACCGAGGGACAGATGATGAGTCCATAGGGTCCCTCTCGCTTAGAGAATGGCAGCCTCTTCTCCTGCTCCAGGCAGAACATGATCACAGGGAGGGTGAACACTAAGGTCTTCCCAGAGCCAGTGAATGCAATGCCAATCATATCCCTTCCTGAGAGGCTGCCAGAGAAATGGGGCCAATGGAGAGAAGGAACATCATGGAACACCTCAAACCTCTAGGGCTGGGCAAGGTGACAGGTGCATCTGTCACCAGGGAAGAGCGCCTGGTCCGCACCCCTGAGTGGGGTGTGGGAGCAACCACTCTGTACTCTGGGATGGGGACAGAGCACTCACATCGTGGGGATGCCTTGGATCTGTATGGGTGTTGGCTGCTGGATTCCTTTTTTCTTCAGGCCTCTCAGGATAGCTGTCAGAGAACAAGGCACAACGCATGTTCGTGACCTGAGCTATTTCCTCTCTTTTCCCACTCAGGTCCCAGCAGTAGCTCTTCCACCAGTGACAAACAACCCTCAGGCCAACAGCCAGGAAAAAGGTGGGATCCCTTCCAGGCTCCTCTCCTGGCCTACCTGCTGGGAACTTCATCTCCTTGAAGCTCTTGATGGGGGGTGGGATGCCCTCCCCCTCCACCAGGATGTGGTACTTCTTGCGTACGCGGTCGTGCCGTGCCTCCGACATGCCCAGGATGTAGCGAGGGGCTCTCCAGCTGTGAAAGCAACAGAAGCAGGTGATGGTGCAGAATGAGACCAGGGCTCCGGAACCAGGAGCTCCCATGGAGGAATTCAGGGGAACTCCCTCTTAGGCTCCAATATCTCCCCAGATAAAACAGGCAACCCCAAGGGGCTCCACGGACTGAGCGCAGGAGCAGATCTGAGCCAGTTCCATGCATTAAACCCTTCCCCAAAATCTCAGTAAAAAGTGCTAAGCTAAGAGCTGAGAACTGCCTATGGATGGTGGATGGAACACAACAAAAACATCTGAACACACCTCAATCATCTCCCTGACACTGCCTCAGAATCACTGAAGCTGGAAAAGACCTCTGAGACCACTGAGTCCAGTCTTGGATCAATCACCACCTTGACAACACTGCTTCAAGCAGCACTGGCTCCAAAGGCTCCTCCAGACTCTTTCTGTGGCTTAGTGACCTCCCAGACCTGAAGACCAACCCCCAGGCCTTCTAGTTTAACATAAATTTCCTTTATCAAGCCTTACTCTATACAAAACAGCATCCAGTGTGACTCAACAGCTTTTAATTTTACAGATAATGACACAAAGCCAGTCACTCAGGCAAGAGGCTGCAGAGTCACACTGCTCCTGCAAGAGTCTGTGGCTTTTAGCTCTCTTCAGCCACAATGAAGTGATGTTTTCAGAAGCACAACTTCTGAGCTGTGCTGTGAAACTTACCTGGTTTTGATTGGGTCATCATAGGTGATGCCCTTGGCCATCTCCTTCACCGACATCAGAGCTGCAGGAACAAAGATGATCAGTCAGAGCAAACTCTCCACATCCACATCATCATCAACCTCACTGAGAGCTACTTGGGTAGACAAGTTTGGGAGATCATGTCTGGAGACAGAAGAGGAGAAGCAGCAGCACTGACAGCCCCTCTGGCACAGGAACACCAAGTGCTGCTGTGCCCAGAGCCCTGTCACAGCCACGTCTCAGCCAAGCGAGGCAGTGCCAACTGAGAGGACCCATTGTCACCTCCGGTCCCACCCCTGAGTAAGAGCACTCCAAGGCAGGGAACAGCTCTCCTGCTGACCTGAGACCTCTGGAGACAGATCTGAAACACAGAGCTCCCACTCACCTCGGCCCTCTGCCACGCTCTCCAGGATCTTCTCTTCCTCCTTCAGCTGCTTCTCTTTGGCTGACTCCTTCCGAGCTGGGGAAGAGCCAAGAAACAATGAAGGGGTTTGCTGTCCCCTGAAAGCCACCCAGTCCCGCCAGCAGCTCCTCCCTTACCTTCTGCCTTCTCTTTGAGGTGCTGGTGCTGGTCCAGCAGGCTGATGTTGGACTGGGGCCCCAGCGGGATGTCATCCTCGTCCCCCCGCTGCTCGCTCCCGCTGTCCCTCTGCTCCTCCTCCGACACCACCTTCCGCCGCATCTGCAGCAGCTTCTGCAGCTGGAAGGACGCGGACCGAGGCGGAGTGAGCGGCCTCGCGGCGGGAAGGCCGCTCGGAGCCCTCCCGGGGCAGCCCCGTTACCCCATTACCATCTGCTGCTTGCGCTGCTTGACGGGCACGTAGGGCACGTAGTCGTCATCATCCTCTCCGGACAGGTCGGACGTGTCCGCCGGCTCCTCGCGCTGCCTCTGTGGGGAAACACGCGGTGAGGGGAGCCCGGGGGGCACCGGGACCGCAGAGCGGGTGGTACCGGAGGCCGGGCCCGCTCCCACCTTCCGCTCCGCCACGGCCTCCATGGCTCCTTCCCGGAAGGGATCCCGGAAGTACGTAATCACGGACAGCGCCATCACCTAGCAACGCGCAGAGCGCACCACTAGGCGGGAGCTGCGACTCGGCAAGACGGGTCCCCGCGGCGGCCAAACTTGCGCAGAATGCGTTCTGCATTCCCCTCTGTCCCGCCCTCCAACTTTCCCGGCTCGGCAGAAAGCAGCAGACACCGGGGTTTAAATAAAATAAAAAATTAAAAAGTTCTTTATTGGGTCCAGCACGGTCCTTCCCCGCGGCACGGGGAGCAGCGTGCCCGCGGAGAGGGGGACGGGACGGCCGGGATCACCCCGCGGGGAGGGGCAGGAGGATGGAGGGAGCCCCGGGGGTCCCCACGGGGCAGGAGAGCACCGGGGCCCCCCGCGAACGGGGACCCCACCAAGGTGAGGCGGAGGGCACAGTGAGGAGAGGCGAGCGGCCGTGGGTGAGTGGGGATGGCCCCTCCACACCTCACTGGGCTGCGCTGGAAGTGGTTTTCTTCAGGGTGAAGTTGGTCCAGTTCACGGCCACCTTCTGCCGCGTCTGCTTGGCCGAGTCCAGGCAGAACCTGACAGGGAGAGGACAGCCCCGGTCAGCCCCCAGCCCACCAGGACCCCCAGCCAGCTCCGTGACTCTAGCCCCAGTCAGCTCCCAGACCCTTCACACCTCCAGCCCCAATGGCAGAGCTCAGCCCCGCAAGGTTCCCCCCTCACCTTTTGAAATACTCCACTTCTCTGTCAGTCTCGTCCATCTCTGCCCCGTCCAGGTCCTTGGGCAGGAACACATCATCTGGGAAAGCAGAGCAGAGGGTCAGCCCAGCAGGGCAGGGGGCGAGGATGGTGGTGCACAGAGGTGCTCCCAACACTCACCGATCGAGGTACTGGATTTCTCCACCTTGTTTCGGCTCTTCCTGTTCTTGCCCTTGGGCTGGGGGGAGCCCCCCAAGGCAAGGTGGGTGGCCAGGGCAGGTGGCTGCTGCGGCGCCGGCTCCGGCAGTTCCGCTTTGCCCTCTCCCTTCCGGCCTTTCCACTCGCTGGTTCTCTCCTTCTCCACCCTGGCAGCGCTGCTGCAGCCCCAAGGCTGCCCCTTGCCGCCCTCCCCTGGCTCAGCACAGCCGCTCGCCCGCTGTGGCTCCGGGGCACTGGCCTTGGAAGGGTGCTTGGTTCCCAGCACCTGCCCCTTCACACCAGGGCTCTCCAGCCGGGCCTGGCTGCTGGGCACAGGCGTGCTGCCCTCCCCTTTCTTTGCCTGCCCGTTCTGCCGCTTGTTCTTCCGCTGCCGGCTCCCTGCAGGCAGTGACTCCGGCGGCTCCGGCCCCTTGGGCTGCGGTCCCTCCTTGGGCTCTGGGCTCAGCCCATTGCCGTCTGCAGCAGAGTCCGCAGCCTTGGACTGCACCCAGATCATGCGGGACAGGCTGGGCACGGCGCTCAGGCGTTTCACCACGCCGTTCTCAGCCGGCGGGGCTGGCGGGGGCTCCCCAGGCCCCTCGCCCCATCGGGGACCCAGCTCACCCCGCAGCAGCGTGTGGCTCTTGGCAGGGCCCAGGCTGAGCGGGGCCAGTGCCAGGTCTATGTCCTGCAGGTCAGAAGACCCGTTGAGGTTAGAGAGCAGGTTCTTCTGCTCCAGGACAGCTGCCTTCTTGGGGAAGTCATTGACATCCAGGTTGAGGTCGTAGACGCTGAAACTGGCCCGTATGGAGTCCTTGATAGTGTTCTTGATCTCCTGCAGCCGGCTGCTGAGGAAGCTGTTCACCCGCTCCAGCTCCAGCTCTGGCCACTCCAGCAGCTTCTCCTCGGCTGGCTCCCTGGCCTGGCTGGCTGCAGGGGCACGCTCTGCCCGCTTCTGGGCCTCCGCCTCCAGCTGGGCTTTCTCCTTCTCCTGCAACACAGGTGCCAAGAGGATCATTTGGGCTGGGCCTCAGCACCAAGGGTGCAGGACACAGAGCTTTGCTCCAGCTTTTCTTGACACCAAACCCAAGGGCAGCTACTCAGCACAGCCATGCCACATCTTCCACAGACCCTAAATTTGTCACATGTCCCCCATGGGCATTGCAACAGCTGGTCACTGCACACCTCACACTGCTCCAGGCACCAGGCACCAGAAAGTGCTTTCATGGCACTGCCTCTCCCTACCAGAGATGCATGGTGTCAGAACGTAGCATGGAGCAGACTGGACAGTGCAGCCAAAATCATGCAGGAGGGCTGGGCCACCCTCTGCATGAACAGAGGCAGGGGGAGTCCTACATGGGATCAGGCACTGCTGCCACCTTGGACGAGAGTAACACAGAATTCAAGAATCCAAATGGATGCAAGGGAGAGAAGAGAAAGCCCTGCCAGCAGCACAGCCCTGCCCAGTCCTCCTGCAGCCCCAGTCCCTGCCCAACCTCACCTTCTTCTTCTGCTTGTGCCGTGCCCGCTTGGCTGCCTTGGCACTGTTCAAGGGCTTGGGCTCTGTGCTGTTGATGTAGTCCAGCAGCTCATCCACATTGCGGTGGTCCACAGCTGGCTCCCCCGAGCTGCTGTTGTGCCCTAGTTTCTGTGGCAGCTCCTCTTTTCTCTTGGTGAGGCGAGAACGCAGCTTCTCTCGGATCTCAGCGTAGTTGCGGCTCGTGGGAGCGGCTGGGGGCTGTGGAAGGCAAGTGCTGTCAGCCAGGCACCAGCCAGCATGAGGGGCAGGCAGCCCTGGCTCCCCCAACAGCCCCCCCATGATCTTCCAGCCACTCCCTCCCCTGCAGTCTCAGCAAGACAAGTCAGCACAGCCCTACTGAGCTCTTCCACCGTCAAGCCACAGGGCTTGGCCGGCTGCTTTGAGCCCTGGGGCTGGGCAGGCGGCTGCGAGTCGGGAGCAAGGGACCAGCAGGCTGATGAAGCAGGGTAGAAGGGAAGTGGGGGATGTACATGCCTGCAGAAAACAGCTGTAGCCAGACCTGCCCACCTCTGCACTCTGGACATAGTACACAAGTGATGTCTCCCCACACAGAGCAAGGACCAGGGGTAGCTGCAGACCAGCCCCTCACTCACCGCGTTGTGGCCGAAGAACTCACAGTAGCAGCAGTCGCAGAACTTCCCGTCTTTCTGGTTGGTGGAGGAGGAGGTGCAGGAACTGCGCTCTGAGCTGCTGTCCTCATCCTCCCCGAGTCCCTCGTCGGCCTCGCAGGGCTGTGGTGGGTGGCAGCTGGTACCGTTTGGGAATTTGTGCCCTTTGCAAGAGGGGTCCCTGAGGAGAAGGGGAGAAGGGCGAGAGGTGAGCAAGCGCCAGGGGATCTCAAAAATTGCCCCGTGCTATGCAAGTAGCAACAGCTCTCCTGGGGAATCTTGTGCCCAAGCAGAAGGATTTGCAGGACAAACCCCCTCCCCTGCACTCTCCTTCTGGGGAAGATCCCCAAGGAGCCCATGGCAGCAGCAATCTGTTGCTCCCAGCTCTCAGGGCCTCTGGCCAGCAGGAAGCTGGGGCAGCAGAGCCCCAGTGAGCCAGGCCCTGGGCTGGGAGCAGGGCAGGGTGCAGCACTCACTGGGGGTGGCAGGTAGCACAAGTGAGAAACACTGGGACTGTGCAGCTGCCAGACATCCCCACGTAAGGCAGGCCCAGATCACAAGAGCACAGGCTAACCAGCTCAGAGACAGGGAGGCCAGGGCACAGCCCACAGCGTCATTCCTCAAGATCCAGCTCAGGACCCGACTGGCTCTCCACAGAGAGAGCTTATTAGCAGAGTGCTCTCTTCCAGGGGATGGGCAGCCCAGACAGGACCAGAGGAACAGAGCAGGACAAGTCCACAGGCTTCATCTTCTCGAGGACCTCTGCTCAGTGCCACAGCTGCCAGACAGGTCTCACTGCCATAGGTCCTGTTGGCCAACAGCAGTTTATCAGGGTGTTCCTTTGGGTCTTTTAGCTGAAGGAGAAGCACAGCCTCTTCTGCACCACAGAACCAAAGGACAACCGCAGGAGGAACATGCGTTGGGAGAGAAAGAGCTTGACCTTTGGTCTGCAGCAGTGGAACTGGCCCACAAAGACAGCAGCTTCCTGCACCACCATGCCAGGGCAGTCAGTCCCTCCACAGGGAAAGTGCATCCATCGGCAGGGATGGGAGAAAAGGCACGTGGCCCCGCAAAGAGAGGCTGGAAGCAGGCAGGGCTCCTCTACTCACCTGTTTGTGCTGGGCAGCTGGTGGGAAGCAGGAGGAGGGATGAGTGAAGTGCTGCAGTGCCCGTTGCAGGGATGAGCACAGCCTGACAGCGGTGGCGGCATCTTCAGCAGCGGCACGTTGGCAGGGGGCAAGTGAGGGCTCTTGCACGGCCCTGGGCTGTGGGAGGCCACGCTGGCCGGAGGGGACTCGGACACCGGCTTGGGGGCCACCGCCTGCGCGCTGGGAGCAGGGAAGAGCATGGCCTGCGAGGAGGTGCCCAGCGGGATGTGCGGTGGGGAGCTGAAGGGCCCCGGATGGGGAGATGTCTGCTTGGAGGGGATCAGCGCCGGTGGCTGGGAGGGGAGGCCGGTGGGACTGTTGGGAGGAGCAGTGAGGTCGGAGTGCTGATGATGCTCTGAGGAGTGGAAGGCCTCACCTGCAGAGAGGCAGGAGCAGAGACAGTCAGACACTGGCTGTGCTGTACAGAGCAAGGCCATGCTCAGAGCCACCCACCACCTTTGCACAAGCTGTTTCTCCTCCCTGACATCAGAGTGCTTGGGACAGAAGCCATCCCTGCTCACACAGGGCCTTGGGGTCAGTGTGCCTCTCCCACAGGATCCAGCCCTGCCCCATGGAGAACAGGGCAAGGGGAAAGGCTCTGGAGCAGCAGACTGGGAGGCTGTGGCTGGTGCTGTCCCTAAGCACGCACCTGGCGGGGTGGCCCTCCGGCACAAGCTTTTGAACTGCTTCGGCAGCGTCTTGCAGAAGTCGAGTGAGGTAGGCAGAGGCGAGCCTGGTGTGGCGTTGCTGGAGGTGGCAGAGGCCGTGTGGCTGTAGGGACAGGCCTTCAGCCCCGGTGCCATGGCCGACACCTGGCTGGCACACTCCGGAGACAGAGCAAGGTTGGGGAGCTTGTCGCCTGGAAGGAAAGCGGAGCTGGGGCTGAATCCCAGCACCATCTGCCTTTTTCAAAGGCCCAGCCTGCCCACCCTTGCCCACAAGGAAACCAGCTAAGCCAAGAACTGGGCAGAAAGCTCTGCTCAACCCCACAGCCGGTTTCAACTCACCTAGTGCAGCTGTGGGGGTCCCAAGGGGGCTGCCCTGTGCAGTCCCATTGGTGTGCTGCGAGTTCCAGAGGCCCGAGAGCTTGTGAGCAGACAAAAATGAGCTGGGGTCCCAGTCCCCTGAGTTCCCATGGCACGAGGAGGAAGAAGACGAGGAGGAGGAGGAAGAGGAGTGTGAGCCACCCCCACAAGACTGCGACTTGCAGGATGTGTGGGATAACGAGACCTATCAAAGGAAACACAGAATGAACTGGCTGAGGGGATACCCTTGGCCCCAGGGTGTCAGCACCAAGACTCCCTCCACCGCAGCAGGGGCTCAGTTTGTCTGAACCATTCCTGTCACCATCTTGGGAGTGACAAACACCCTCTCCATCCAACACTAATACAGCCTGGCTCACAGAGGCTGTGCCATGCCAAGGGCCACATGCCTGTGCTGGTCCCACTCACACCAGGGCAGGGTTAAATAAAGCCAGGCAGGAGGCAGCTCCTCTACCTGAGCCCCACGCACAGGCAGGCACTTGCCCTGGCAGCCGCTGCCTCTCTCTGCGTCATGAAGGGAGCAGCCCTGGGGCTGGGGGACGCGGCACAACGCACAGCGGAGTGGGGCTGGCAGGAAAGCAGTGGCACTGTCAGCCTTGCCAGCCCACCAGCTCCAAGCCATGGCAGGCTGCTGGATGAGCCTCCACAGCACCACACACTGCCCCAACAGGACCTGTCCCTGCTGGGCCAGAAGCAGCCCTGGGCAGGGACGTGAAGGCTGGGATGTCTGGGACACTCAGCTCAGAGTGAGGATGGGACCCACACACCCAGTCAGTGCCACAGGGTGGTCAGTGCCATATTCCTACAGCTACAGCCCTGACTTCCAAACCCCAGCTCCATAACCGCGTACCGCCAGGGCCTGCTCCTGCACCGCCCGCCGCTCTTCCTCCTCCACGCTCTTCCGGCAGCTCTGGCAGATCCACAGTGGCATTTCTCCCAGGAGGTTCTGCACAAGTGTTGGCACGAAGTCTGGTGGCAGCCTCTCGCCCGGGGAAACCAGCCCATTGTGGGACGGCCCTCCCCAGTCCTTGCGCTCCCGGTGACAGAGCAGGCAGCACGTCTGCACGGACTGGTTGGCGGTGGGTAGCACCTGAGGAAGGACACACAAACTGTGAGTCACCCAGGTGTGATCTGGCACAGATGCGGGGCAGATGAGACAGTGAAGGAGACCTCATGACGCTGTCACCAAACCAAGGAAATTCTTGTAGTCTACATGTGGCATTGAACCTTCTCCCACTGGAGCAGACCAGCCTCAGGCTGAGCAGCTGCTGCCAACCTGCCATGTGCCAGCTGGGAGCGTTTGGGCTTCTGGGAAGATCACAGCATGCCAAAGAGCCAGCCTTGCCACCAAGTGAAGCTGGGAAGTCATCAGCAACTCCCACCATCACCTCTAGTACAGTGAGACTGAGGGTACTAGCATGGCAAAGCAAGACCCACAGAAATCCCACGCAGGAATGTGCAGGATTGAATGAAAGGTGGGTCCGGCAGCCTCAGCTCTTCCTCCTCACCCATCAAAGATGCCCCCACTGTGTCACCCAAGAGCCCCAAGTCCTCTCTCCCTCCTCTTTGTTCTGCACAGACAGCTGTGCCGATGCGCCAGGGTGGGGTGCAGCCCCCGGTGCTGCTTGACGCTCTCCCCAAACAGGCACAGCCAGGCTGGGGCTTCCCTGCAGGAGCTGGGCTGCATCCCTCGGGCTGGTTGGAGCCCTGACAGCCGTGACAAGCCCGGCGTGGCGCGGGCAAGGGGGCCCCCATTGTCTGCCGGCGCAGCGGGGCCCTGCCACAATGAGCCGTGCATTGAACTGCTGCTGCCAAACAGATGGCGTCTGCAGGCTCAAGGTGAAGCAAAGGTCAGAGGCCAAGGAGAACAGAGTGGGGGCACAGCCCCCTGCCCACCCACGGCAACGGGGGAGCAACCAGGCCACCCCGTGTCCCAGTTGACACGGCCATCAGGGCGGGTGACACCACGGCTGGTGACACCACGGCTGTCCCCAATCCACCCAGCACATCCATAGCCGGCGCCCACCCCCGCCTCCCTGCCCACAGCCCGGAGCAGGTGGCGGCAGCCAGGTGTGTCCAGCAGCGAGAAGCGCGCTGAATGAGGATGCTGGAGCCACCTGCCATCGCGCAGTGGCAGGGCAGCGGCAGGGCAGCGGCAGGGCTGTGGCAGGGCTGGGCCCTCCCGCGGAGCGCTGTGGGAACGCTCCGAGCCCCATCCGCAGGGATGCTCCGAGTCGGGGGTCGGGGCGGGGATGGGGCAGGGCCCGGGGGTGATGGGGTGCAAAAGGGCAGGGCCCCGTTCCGCCCAGGCTGAACCCCCCTCAGAGCCAGCCCCGCGTTCGCCGCAGCGCTACCCCGGTACCTGCGCGCTGCCTCTGCCCGACTCCCCGCCGCTGCCCGCCGCCGCCGCCACCTCAGGCGGGGCGGGCGGTTCCGGTGGTGGTGGCGGCGGGGGAGGCCCGACGTCGGAACCCACCACCCTGTCACGGCGAGGCCCGGGGCCACCTGCCGCCGTTGCCGCCGCCGTTGCCGCCGTTGCCGCCTTGTTCCGCCGGCGAGTCATGGCGAGCCCGCCGCAGCCAGGACAACAGCCAATATGGCGGCGCGGCCCGTCCGGCCCCTGCCCGCGGGAAGGAGGGAGGGAGGGAGGAGGGAAACGCTCGGGGAGGTGAAGCCGCCGCCGCCATCTTGCGAAAGGGCAGCGCTGCGCCCCCTGGCGGCCCTGGGGAGCGGCGGCAGCGCCGCGAGTTCGAATCCGGCCCCGCTCCCCGCGGCTCCTACAGGCGCCGGTGCCTCAGTCGTGATCGGGGGTGCATCGCGATCGTATCCCCAGATGGATCATCAGAGTGCAACTCCTTGGGTTCAAACTGAAAGAGACCTGGATTAGATTAGATATTGGGAAAAAAGTCTTCCCTGTGAGGGCGGTGAGGTCTGGACACAGGGAAGCTGTGGCTGCCCCGTCCCTGGAGATGTTTAAGGCCAAGTTTGGAGCAACCTGGTCTAGTGGAAGGTGCCCCTGTGCATGGCAGAGGGATGGAACGAGATGACCTTTAAGGTCACTTCCAAACTATTCTGTGATTCTGTGATTCCTGGCCCTGCACAGGACAACCCCAAGAATTTCACCCTGTGCCTGAGAGCAATGTCCAAATGCTCTTGGAGCTCTGACAGGCTTGGGGCCATGACCACTTCCCTGGGGACTTGTTCAGTGCCCGACCACTCTCTGGGTGAAGAGCCTTTTCCTAATATCCAGCCTAAACTTCCCCTGACACAGCTCCAGCCATTCCCTCGGGTCCTGTTACTCCCACAGAGAGCAGAGATTGGAGCTGTCCTCGGCTGCCCCTCCTGAGGAAGCTGCAGCCCCTAATGAGGTCGTTCCTCAGTCTCCTCTTCTCCAGACTGAGCAGACCAAGGGACTTCAGCAGCTTTATATGTGACTTCCCCTCTACACTCTTTGCAGCCTCCTTTGGACACTCTAATAGCTTTATGTCCTTTTATTGTGGTACCCAGATCTATGGGAACCTGTGGGACAAGCAGGGTTCCAGTCTCGCTGTGTACACAGGGATCCCCATCCATGGAAATCAGGATATGGCTGAAAACAGAACCAGAGTCTGTGGGGTACAGAGGGAGCCCCAAAACCGGGGCAAGTCCCACAGCGTCCAGTGCAGCCTGGGCACTGCCATGACTCAGGGACTTTCTGAAGCCGAGGACAGGCCGCTGCCGTGTTTGTTCAACCATCCTCCACGGATTTTTTCCCCATGAATCCACCTCATTAGGCTTTCAGCCACCTGCATTATCTGCACCCACATCCTGTGGCCAGGAGTGCCAGGTTTGGAGCAAACACATCCTTTGGCACAGCTGGGGTGGTTTGCCGTGCCCAACACCCCGAGTACCCCTCGGGACCTCTTCTTGGCCACTTGGTTCCTCTTTGTTCCATCGAAGGGCCACTTTATCCCCTTCCCACTGCATCACCCCGCTCCGCACCCATGCGCTGCACAGTAAAGATGCCTGCGGGTGCTTCTCCTGGCGTTCCCCATCACTCCGCGAATGCTCGGGGGGCTGTGGGAAGCGCTGGGGTGCCCCTGTCCCCGGAAAGTTGGACTGCGGGGAGAGAGGAACCCGGGGAGGATAGCCGGGGATGCAGTCGGGAATTTGAGACGGGAACCGAGACCGGGAAGGAAAGCCGGCGGTGAAACCTATCCCGCCCCACGGCAGACGCACCCTCACCCTTCCCATCACAGAGAACCGGTCCGTCGAGGAGCAGACGGGTCGTCCCGGTGCCGGGACTGGGCGGACACCACTCCGATCCGCCCCGCGGGCGGTGCCCGGTGCCGACCCGCCCCGTCGGAGAGCGGCGGGCGCGGGGAGCCGGGCGGCGGCAGAGCTGCGGGACGCGCCATGCTGCCCGCTGCCCTCCGCCGATGGCTCCGCCGACCCAAGGTGAGACCTGGGGGATCGCACCGGGGCCGCCCTCCCTGCGCCCGGCACCGGAGGAGCCCCCGGACGACCCCGTCGGGGCGATCCAGGGGCGCCGGCCAGCCCGGGCGCAGCGGGGACGGCGGGGGTCGCTCGTGGTGGAGCGGGAGGAGGAAGCGGGGGGGGACTCTGGGAGACCTTTCCCGGTGTTTACAGACACGCACGGATCGGTGCCAAAGCTGCCGGGATGCGGCTGAGCTTGTTCATCCTGCTCTGCCCCCAAGGAAACTGAGGCACGGGTGGGTGGGGAGGGCGGCGCTCTCCGGGAGGAGCCAGAGCTGCCGTGGGAGGTCCCACGTACCTGCCCGAATAGGTGTTTGTGAATCCGTGAGGTCCGATCACACACTCTGCGACTGTGGGAATGGGAGATTTGGGATCCCGCTGAAGCAGCACATGGAGATGCGGGCTGCCCCCACCATCACCCCTCTGCCCTTCCCGCAGCGCTCCGACCCACGCCTGCTCTCCCAGTTCTTCTTTGCCGACGAGAGGGTGACACGCGTGGTGGCCGAGATCAACGGGCTGGATGCCGAACTGGATCCGCAGCAGTACCTGGTGCTCCTCAACCAGCTCCACCTCAGCCAGGTACGGGGGCAGCCCGGATCCCGGTGTGACTCGGTCCCCCCGGGAAGCCGCGGGTGACACCCCTGCCTTCCCCAGGCTCACCTGCTGGCCGTCCTGGAGCGGATCATGGAGGAATGCATCCCCACGCAGCGGCACAGCCGTGACTACCTGGTCAAGTTCCCCGAGGAGCTTTTGGTGGACAGCTTGGGAAACCACATGCTGTTTGCTGCCGAGGTGAGCCTGGGGCACCCCACCATGAGCTGACCCTGGGGTTAGGCATTGCTCCTGGCTGCTGACAGTCCCTATCCCGGCAGTGTCTCCTGGCTGGGACCTTCCTGGAGATGGAGGAATCAGATGGGGCACAGCTGCGGCCCCAGGCCAGGAATCTGCTGTGCAGCCTGGAGCTGGTCCGGACAGTGCTGAGGGAGCAAAGCTTGAGCCAACCCAACTCCTACCCAGAGCCTGTCCGGGCTGTGCTCATCCAATTTGACCGGCTATTTGCAGAGTTTGAGCTGAGGTAAGGGGCAGGGTTAGGGTGCTGGGGTCCTGGGCTGTGCCAGGACAGTAGGGGCCTCACAGTCTCCCCATCTCTCCAGCTACGTGTCCTCGCTGGTGGCAGTGAAGTCTCCTGATGAGATCTACAGGCAGCAGGAGATCATCGTGCTGTTCTGTGAGACAGTGGAGAGGTGAGTGAGGGGCACTGTGTGTCAGGTGAGGGCTGCAGGGACTCCAGCCCCAAGGACAGGCAGCATCCCTAGGCTCAGATCCTCTGTGAGGGTGTCTGTGTGTCCCCAGAGCCCTGCACCTGGGCTACCTGACCCAGGA
This sequence comes from Pseudopodoces humilis, assembly GCF_049639895.1. NCBI lineage: Eukaryota > Metazoa > Chordata > Aves > Passeriformes > Paridae > Pseudopodoces > Pseudopodoces humilis. The sequence goes on from NC_142216.1 coordinate 3,308,507, forward strand.
GATGATTGATGGCTATGAACCACTGCTGATGTTCACCATCCCTCGCCTGGCCATTATCAGGTGGGTGCAGCCCCTGGAGAAGGGGATATGTTCCCTGCCCTGTACCAACCTCTTCTCCCCATGGGGAGTTGGGGTCCCAGGCAACCCTCAGCATGAATTGGGCTCTGTCCCCTCACAGCGGTCTCCTCATCTACCCCGAGGGTCCCCTCAGCCTGGAGCGGAGCCCTGAGGAGATGTCACGGGTCTTCAGCCCCTTCTACAATCTCCTGAAGAAGATCAGGTGTGCAGTGGGGGACCATGGGTGTGGCTGTGGGGCAGCAGTGGGGCTGTGACATGGGGCTGATGCTGACCCCTCACGGCAGGGACCTGTTGCGGGTGCTGTCAGCAGAGGAGCTCTGCCTGCTGGAGAGGAGCCTGTGCACAGCCGAGCCAGAGGATCCCTGCAGTCCAGACACCTCCCCAGCTTGGGGGGCAGCTGTGCCCAGCGTGGACTCCCCTGCTCCATTCAGTCTTCTGGAGGTCCCTAATGCCACCCAACCACCTCCCACCTGCACGACGCGACTGGGACCCCCCAGTGCAGTGGATGACCTGAGCACCGATTGGCAGCGGGGCTGTGCGGTGGGCAGGGAACAGGGCCAGGATGGCAAATCCCTATCCAGTGGGACAGGGATATCTCATACCATCCCTGGTGTAATGGTCACCTCCCCTCTGCACAGCCCCCAGCCCCTTGGGAGAAGCCCAGGGATGGGGGTCAATGCCACCCCAGGTGCCCGCTGCTTGGAGCTGCGCTCCCGCTACAGCAGCACCAAGGACATGCTGCACACCCTCTTTGTCTGCATCTCGGGTGAGTGACCCCCAAGCCAACCTCCCAGCACCCTGATCCCCCCAGCACCCTGACCCCCTGCCCTCCTGGTGCAGGGGTGGCTGATCAGCTCCAGACCAACTTTGCCAGTGACATGAGAAGCATCTTGAAAACAGTCTTCAAGATCGTGTGTTCAAAGGCGGAGCCCTCAGATGAGCAGAGTGACAGCAGTGAGTAATCCCCAGGGACATGTGGGACTGCTCCTCTCTGCCCTGCCCATCGCCCATCCCTGGTGAGACAAGGCCACAGCCCCAGGATTGGGAAAAACAAGTGGCCATAGTACCCGCCCAGCTCCAGCTTGGCTGGACCACAGCCCTTGTCCCCGCAGAAGAGAAAGATGGTGACTCTTGTGTGACACGTGCTGCTGGTGTGGCTGACTGCCCACTGTGCTCCAGCCCTGCAGAGGCTGCTGGGCTCCGGAGGGCAGGTAAGGGGCTGCCCAGGTGCCATGGCTCTGGGGCAGGGTGTGAGGCTGGGGCTGATCCTGTCCCATCCTGCCTTAGGGGGTCTGGCTGTGAAGGGAGCCAGGCTGAGGGGCTTTCACTGATGTGTTTTGGCCAGCAGGTGCCCGCCACCTGCCCGAGTGGGTGCCGGACAGCACATGCAGCCAGTGCTCTGCCTGCCGCTCGCCCTTCACCCTGATACGCCGCCGGCACCACTGCCGCAGCTGTGGGAAGGTAGGATGGGGTTGGGTTGGGGCATGTGGGGTTCCCTGAGGGACCCAGCTCTGCTCAGCCCCTCTCTGGCCTCCCGGCAGATCTTCTGTGCCCGCTGCTCACCGAACACTGCAGTGCTGCCCCACTATGGCCAGACCAAACCCGTACGTGTGTGCACCCACTGCTACACCACACACCTTCCGCCCGCATCCCGCTGTGCCCGGAGCCAGTGAGAGCCCCTCTGCCAGATCTGCATCACAGGAGGATGGCTGCCCAGGGCCGCTCCGGGGCTGCCGGGCAGCTCCTCGGCCCCATGACTGTCCTCAGAGCTTGGTGGGTATGGCGGCAGGACCCCCCCCACATGGTGTTAGGCTTTCCCCCGATGCACAGGGGCAGGACCCCACAGACGGTGGCAGCCTATACGGAGTGATGGCAGGACCGCCTCTCCTGGTGCACCGTGGCCTGCTCTGCTTTCGGTGAGCCGCCTGCTGCTGCCGTGCACCTGCCCCCCGGCTGGAAATGTGCTTCGTGGTGGTTTTTCTTCAGGTGAACTTTGGCTGCTGTTGGGCCCGGGGCAGAGTCTCCCCCCGGGGCTTGGCCTGAGAAGGTGCAAACAGCCCTCACATGACAGCGGGTGCCCCGGGGCCGCCCGTGCCGTGCCCGGGAGATGGGGCCCTTCCCTGATAGGGAAGGTGCTCCCCTTCCTTCCCTATCGCCTCCACCCGATGGATTTTAATAAAAGAGATGAACTCGTCCGTCTGGGCCGCGGTGATTCCCGTGGGGCTGGCGGGCGCGGCCGGTCTGGGGACACCCGTGGACTGGGTGTGGCGGGGGCTGGGGGCAGCAGGGCGTGCGCGCTCCCGCCCGGTTCCCATGGGCGGACACTGGCGATCCGCGCGTCACCGGGCGCGCGCGTGGGCGGGCACGGGAGCGGGCGCACCTTTCCAGGGGGCGTGGCCTTAGGGGCGTGGCCCCGGGACGACAATTGCGAACCCCGGGCAGGGGGCGTGGCCCGAGCCGTGTCCTCCCGCCGATTCAAATTTTAAGCACGCGCTTTCCCGCCTGAATTTGTTTGCCCGCCGAGGTGACGTCAGCGGCGCGGGGCGCCCCGCAGCCAATGAGCGCGCGGCTCGCGGTCCCCCCCCGCCCAAGCCCCCCTCTCCCGCCATGGAGCCCGCGGCCACCAGCATCCAGGTGCTGCTCCAGGCGGCCGAGTTCCTGGAGCACCGTGAGCACCGGCACCCGCTCGGCCTGGCCGAGGCCGAGCACGGCTACGCTGCGCTCTGCCCTCCGCCGTCTCGCCGGGCCGTGGGCAGCGTCAGGTGAGCGGTGGGCGAGTGGCTGGGCGGGTGGACGGCGGCGGTGGCGGTGCTGATCGCCTGGGTCTCTTCCGCAGGTCGGTGCACAACGAGCTGGAGAAGCACAGGTACGGGGGCGTGGGGGGAGAGCGACGGGGCAGGGGGTGGCGGAGCCCGAGCCTGTCCGTGGCTGACACCCCCGTGTCGTTCCCCCCCTGCCCGGCCGCAGGAGAGCCCAGCTCCGGTGCTGCCTGGAGCGGCTGAAGCAGCAGGTACCGGTGGGCGCGGGGCCGTCCCGTTCTACCACGCTGAGCCTCCTGCACCGTGCCCGGCTTCACATCCAGGTGAGAGGGGTGGTGGCTCCGGCATCCTCGGGAGGTGCTGTGTGGCAACAGGGCCGCCCAGCTCGCGTCCCGCTCACGGCTCACCGGGTCCCCAGAGGCTGGAGGAGCAGGATCTGAGGGCACGAAGGGCCAAGGACCGGCTGCGGGACCGGCAGCGGAGCCTGCAGCGGCGGCTGGAATTGCTGCTCTTGCCCACTGACGGGGAACGGGCACGGGCCGACAGCCTGGACTCGTCCCAGCTCTCAGAGCCCTCCGAGGAAGGTAAGAAAGGGGAAAGAACGAGAGTGGGCAGGGAGAGGAAGCAGCCAAGGGCCTGACCTGGCCTCCACTGTTGCCCAGAGGATGCCGAGGTAGAGGTGGATGGTGTGATGTTCAGCGAGGACCTGCTGGCCAGCTTTGGCACCGGGAGGGACCACAGCTACTCCAGCCCCCACAGCCCTGCATCCTGACAGCGCCCACTGCCTTCTCTGCACTGCCTACCTGCTTCCTTCCTGCTGGAAACCCGGCCTCGGCCAGCCTCATCACAGCTGCCAGGGTAAGGGGTCACAGGTGGGGGCAAGAGTCCGGCTTTACCCCCCACAGCTGGGTGGCACTGGCTGTGGCACTGGGTGCATGGGGCTTGCACTGCACGGTGGCAGCTGCTGTGCACCACAAGGCACTGGAAGAGGTGCTGGAAGAAGGCCCAGCTGTCACCGAGGACACCCTCCTGCCTCCCCCTGTGCACCCCCAGGCAGTTTGGGAGCTCTCTGGTGTGGGTATGGGGTGGTGCTGCCCACTGCAGACACGACTACAGGAAGGGGAAACGAGCACATTAAGCTACCTGTCTTTATGCTCCTGCAGCCACCCTGCTCTCTTGTACAGACCCAACACTTTATAGTAAAGGCACTTGGTAAAACCCTGGCCTGTGTCTTCTCTACAGAGTGCTGGATCCCCAGAGCGGAGGGCAGCGCTGGGCTCAGCTCTAGCCAGGCCAGTCTCAGCCAAATCAGAGGTGGGAGTAGATTCTTTAATGATAATTACATCTCAGAAAGGGTCAAACAGCAGCTGATTGTCAGACTTATACAGTTTCTTTAAAAATATAAAATCTAAGGAGTCTCCTATCTGTCCTGGTGCAGCTGGCCCCTCACACATACTGCTTCTTCTTGGTGGCTGCCTTGCTCGCCAGGTCCTTGGCTTTCTCCGTAGCAGCCAGAGCTGTTTCCTTGGCTTTCTCGGTCGCTTCCTTGGCTGTCTCCACCAGTGTTTTGGATGGAGCTTCTCCTACAACATGGAAGCCATTAACCCCACAGGAGTGCCGGCTAGACCAGCCCTGCCACCGAGGCACTTCCCCACACAGGGAGGAAGATGAGCCCGGCGTTCCTGACCCCAGCACGTCAGGGCACGTCAAGGCAGGTCGCAAAGGGGAACCACAGGCACGTGGCTGTTGCCATGTTCCATCCCCTCCTGCCTGCGCTCCACCCTTGCCCGGCCCTGCAATCACTGCTGGCCTGCTCCACTCGGGAAGAGTGGGCTGTGCCAAGATACAGGGCAAAGGCAAGGGGTGAGGATTTCACAGTCAGATTAGTTCAAACCACAACCTGCCCGTGGACTGGAGTGTTCCCAGTGTGACCTCTAACTCCAAGAGACCCGTCCCGGTCAGCCCCAGCCTGCCCTTGGTGCCCACCTTGCATTCTTGCTAGCACGTATTCAAATCCCTTAGTGCTCTTGGTCACGTTGCTTTTGAACCTGGCCAAACCAAACTCCTGCAAGGGAAAAATCAGTGAAGGTGCGAACCCTGTCACACACAGCCCCTGGGGCTTTGTCCCAGCTTGAAAAGTCACAGTGACTTTCACAGTGATGCTTCTGGATGCCTTAAGAGCTCATGAGGATGGGGGTGGGGGGGAGAATGAAGGGAAAGGGTGTAAAAACCAGCAGAAGGAAAGGGTAGAGCAGGAATGAGCAGCGGCTTTACTGCTTGAGCTCACCTGGATGGCCCGCGAGAAGCCAAATAGGCTGGAAGATACCCAGGCTTCCCGCTTGACCTCGGTCCAGTTGCTGTTCTCAGGGTTCACCCGGTACTCGCAGCGCTCCTCCACCACCTGCACGAGGCACAGCCCAGCCGTGGGCACTGCTGGGTCCCCTCCAGCCCCCACACACCCGCCCAGCAGCAGCACCTACCATGAGACGAGCGTGGTTGATGTTCCAGGTGAATGTGGTCATGGTTCGGTTCTTGGGGTCCACGATAGAGTCCTCCAGGATGTAGACGGAGTGGGCGACATTGGCTGGGAAGAAGCGCTCTGCCCAGCGCGGCATCCGGTTGGTCTTGGTCAGGAGCCGCCGAGAGAGCAGCTTGTGGTCCGGCGTCACCTCCCGGTGCACGATGTCTTCGGTCAGGACATGTTTGCTAAAATGGGGGAGAAAACATCAAGCCCTGCTCCTCGCCAACTCTCACCCGAGGCCGGGAATCGTCAGGAACTGAAGGATGAAGGCGAGGGAGGAACCAGCTGCCCGCTGGACACCCATCCCCGGAGGCTGGAGCCCGCGGGACCCCCGGGGACAGGGCTGGGCTGAGGACAGGGGGGGTGGCACCAATCCCGGTGGGACCCGGCTGGCGGAAGGGGGCGGGGGGTCGGGGAGGGCCCCGGCGCACCTGTAGGGGTTGGGGTAGCGCTGCCAGAAGGCGGCGAACACCTGGTCCCAGGGCCCCTTGAGGACGCCCAGGCTGGCGCAGTATTTTCCCATGGGGCCGCCGCTCAGGCCCGCGCCTGCTGGGCGGCCGCCATGCGGCCCGCGCGCCCCGCCCCGCCGCGCGCTTCCGCCCCGGGCTGCGCACTTCCGGCCGCCCCCCGCCCGCTTCCGGCCCCGCCCCGCCCGCTTCCGGCCCCGCCCCGCTCGGTTCCGGCCCCGCCCCGCCCGGTGCGGCCCCGCCCCGCGGCGGCGGCGGCGCCAGGATGAGCGGGAGGCGGGTGGACGCCAAGGTGGTGCTGCTGGGGCAGGAGGGAGTGGGCAAGAGCAGCCTCGTGGAGCGCTGCGCCCACGGCCGCTTCCGCGCCGGGCCCTACCAGAACGTGAGTGACACCGGCACCTCGCGGCCCCGCGCTGCTGCAGCGCGTCCCCGGGATGGCGCACCCCGTGTCTCCCTCGCCTCCCCGGGATGAGCCCCTCGCGTTTCAGACCCGCGTCCTGCCCGCTGCCACCCCGTTTCCGCGCCGTGTCCCCGGGGCGCTGCCACCCACGTCCGTGGGACGGCGTCCGCTCGTGTTCTCCTCCCCCTGTCCGGGCTGGGACCCACCGCGTCCCTCCCGCGCCCGAGGGTCGCTCCCCTCGTTTCCTCACCCTCCTTCCGCACGCCCCGGGGTGAATTCCCCCGTGTCCCTGCGCCGGTTTCCACCGTGTTCCCAGGCCAGATGCCCCCGCATCCCCGGGCCGGTTCCCACCGCTCCTCTTATTTCGCTTCCAGACGATCGGAGCCGCTTTCGTGGCCAAGGTGATGAGCGTGGGGGACCAGACAGTGACTCTGGGCATCTGGGTAAGTGCAGGGGCGAGGGCTCTGCCAGCGCCCCGCTGACATCCCTGGCCACCCCCTGGGACCCCTGAGCCCCTTGGAGTCCTGTCACCTGCCGAGCGCTTCCCTGTCGCCCCCAGGACACGGCGGGCTCGGAGCGCTATGAGGCCATGAGCCGCATCTACTACCGGGGAGCCCGGGCTGCCGTCGTCTGCTACGGTAAGGGCACGGAGAATGGGAAAGGGAAGGAGCTGGTGGCTGCAAAGGTCCCAGGGTGGTGGTGGTGGTGACACCAGTGTGTCAGGCACTGAGGAGCAGTGTCAGCAGACCCCGATTCCTCTCCCCAGATCTCACTGACAGTGGCAGTTTCCAGCGAGCCAAGTTCTGGGTGAATGAGCTGCAGAACTGTGAGGAGGTACAGCGGAGCCAGGGGGCTGTGAAGCCTCGCCACGGCACAAGGGGTGCTGGTGGTGGGGACATGAGCACACCCCTCCCAACCCTTTTCTTGCCGCAGGGCTGCCGGATCTACCTGTGTGGCACCAAGAGTGACCTGCTGGAGGAGGACAGGAGGAAGCGGGGCGTTGACTTCCACGATGTGCAGGACTACGCTGACGGTACGGCCGCTGCTGGCCCTTCCTGGGCTCATGAGCATTGAGTGGGTGGGGAGTGAGAGAGGATTGAGCTGCTGTGTCCACACGAGGAGCTCTGCCCTTGCTGTGTGCCCACAGCAGATTCAATGGCATCAGGGCTCCCTGTATGGGACCTCCCTGGGCACAGCATGTCCCGACATGGGCAGGCACGTGGCCAGCTGGGCCAAGGGGCTGGGAGCCCTGCCCTGGGTCCCTGCCAGCCCGCTGTCAGCAGCTGTGCCCAAGGGGTGACTCTGGGGCCAGACAAGCCTGTGGAGCCTTATCTGCTGCTCCTGCAGCAAGTGCCAACCTGGGCTCTCATTTCAGAGATCAAAGCAGACCTCTTTGAGACCTCCAGTAAAACGGGCCAGAGCGTGGGTGAGTAGCTCCTCACTGGGGCTGTTCTGGCTGAGCAGGGCTGGGGGCTCTTCCTGGCAGCGGGGCACCCACACCTGCCATGCCTCCTCTCCCCCCAGACGAGCTGTTCCAAAAGGTGGCTGAGGACTATGTCAACTTCTCTGCCTTCCAGGTGATGACAGGTGAGTAGGCAGGACCTGTCCCTCCCCAGGCACCCTTTCCTGTGCCTCTAGGGAGGGTGCAGAGCATGAGCTTTGGGGGTCTGGCAGGGCTACCCTTGGGGCTGCCGTGGCTCAGTGCCAGGGATTGTCTCGTGGAGTTTGAGTTCCATCACAGCATCCTCATGCAGCACACCCACCCAGCTGGGTCACGGTGGCCTTTGGCAGCCAGGAGCCTTGCTGGGCTGCAGGACAGGCTCAGCTCTGCACCAGCCCTGCCCAGGCATGCTCAGCCTGGCTGTGCCTCCCACCCTGGGCCGTGCCATGACCCTGAACCTCTCCACTTCTCCATGGGGCACCAAACCCTCCCCAGGGGACCTGCTGGGGCCCACAGCTGGGACCAGCAGCTTTGGTGGCGTGGATGTGCCAGCAGCCTGCCGCTCCTGCTCTCTTCCAGAGGACAAGGGTGTCAACCTGGGCCAGAGGAACAGTCCCTACTTCTACAGCTGCTGCCACCACTGAGCCCCTGTGCCAAAAGGGAATTGCTGCTGCTGGATGGGCAGCTGGCACGTGCTGGACTGCTCCGGTTTTTTACCTGCTGTGTTTTAGCTGTTTGTGCCTGGCGTCAGCACAGCCTACGGACTGCTCTCCTGGCACACAGAGCGGCACAGGGCTGCCGTGCACTGCCGGGAATCATGGACTGTCACCCTGGGGACCCCCCTCCCTGCCACCTGTGGTGCTTGTGGGAGCTGTGGTGGCCCAACGGTGGCCAGTAACTTATTCTCTCAGAGATGCTCGATTCTTTGCAGATTTATTTAAGCGTCTTCTCTCGAGGTGTACAATGTAAATAAAACGCGTTGTGGTCTGAGCCGTACCCCTACGCGTGAGGCTGTCAGGGCTCTCCTTCCCTGCTTCCCCCCACTCAGCAAGACAAACCACAAGAGGACATCGAGAGTAAAGTTAAACTTTACTTTACAGTAATTTTTCTTCTATATACAAAGAATTACAGTACATGTTCTGGGAGCACCTGGGCAGGGCAACCCTCTTTTCATTATAAGTTTCACATACACAGCCAACAGTCTAAGGGGAGCAAAATGAAAGTAATCAATGGTCCAAGACTCTCCCCTCTCCCTCTTCTAAAAATAATATACATGCTGGAAATATGTAGTTTTCTCTCACCTGCTCTGGCATTCCTTCTTACAACTGACAGACGACTCCTGGCCAGGGCTGAGCACCCCCTTGTCCCCCCTGCAGTGCTCCAGCTCCGGCTCCTGCCTTGGCTGGGATCTTTGACTCCTGGTGTGTTTCCCTCTGCCTGAGCCTGCAGAACGGGAGTCTGTGGGGGACCCCCATTCGCTGCCACTGCGAGCAGCAGACCTCAGAGGGGAAGGAAGGCAGTGTGGGGCTGCTCACACCAAGTTTCTGTTCCTCCCACAAGCAAACTTCTCACTCACGGCTCCAGAACAACTTACGCTGCTGCCACGAGTGGCTCCCCATGTCCCCGGGCAGTGAGAAAGGGGCAGTGGGCAGCCACCCTCCCCAGGGCCCTCGGCTCGCTGGCAGCCAGGACCCCAGCTAAGAGCACACAGTGCTGGAGGGTGGCAGGGGACGTTAAAAGCGAGGCACGGTGCCCAACACGGTGTCTGGGGAACGAGCAGGCTGGTGGGGCAGTGCTCTGCACCAAGGATATGCAGGGCTGGGAGCTCCACTGCTGAAAGGCTTCCATGGCCCCTCGCAGGGAGAGCCACTCCCTGCCTGCTCCCGATGCTGCCAACACATCTCACCTCCCACCCACGCCAGCCGGGGCCACCCTCAGCTCCAGCCACGCTCCACCTTGAGCCTCCCAGTGCTTGCTGCTTTTCCTTTTAACAAGTTCCCAGTGTGTAAAAGAATACACAAAACCCAGTTCTTTGAAGTCAACAACTCGGAAACATCAGAAAAAGAAACAAAAACTGAAACCAGCTCAGTACCAAACAGACACAAAGAACATGCAGTAGCAGATGCCTGCTTGCTTCACGTGGCTCCATGGGCTCCCCATGGGGCTCAGTGACACACTGGTTTGAGTCTCAAAACCACCATAAACTGAAGGAACCGAGTCACTCCTTGTCCTGTTTCAGTCACACGTGCTGAAGCCCGGCCCCAGCTCCAGGGGGATGGGATCAGCTGGCCAAGAAGCCCCAGCCCGTGGGCCAGGAGCCATGAGTCCAGCCCTACTGTGCTAAGCTGCCAACGGTTTACAATAGCACCACAATAGCCCAAGGGCTTAGCCAAGGGCAAACTTGATTAAAACTTTACCTTGAAATAGGCCATAGTGACACCCATTTCTCAGATTTCCCTAGGAGGTAGATTCAGTGCTGTAGGGACTGTCCATCACTGCTGCTCCTCCAGCCCAAGCTCACACAATCTGTCCTGTCCCCCCCCACCCCCCCGGCACCAAACTTTGCTTACATCACTTTTGTAGGACCCGGAGCAGGAATCTTGCATTCCCCCATCTCCTGCTAAGCAAGGGCACTGCCATCCCACAGCTGAGACTCCTGCTGAAGCCAGGTGTGTGGCAGAGCAGTCCCCAAGCTCCAGTGTCCCGTGTCCCAGGCCCTGGGAGCCCCAAGCACCCATCAGCCCAGCTGTGCTGCTGCAAGAGGAGCAGCCTCGGCTGCAAATGCTGCTACCAGCGTTATCACTATCACAGGAGGGTGGGTAATTAGCGCGGGCAAAGCCTGGGAGATCAAACACAGCATCCCCCCATACTTTCAGAGTAGCTGCACAATTTGCCACTTTGCTTTAACACTCACTGGCTAGCAAAGGCCGAAAGCCTCATCAGTAATTTAGGGCAAAGCACTTTACAAGCAGGTTACAATTATGGTTATTCCAAACATCAAGCAAAATCAGAAGTTAAGGCTGAAATTAAAAATAAACGGAAGGTGTTGAAGGTCTGAGGTTTCTCAAACTCCCCCTGCCGTCACAACACTGGCTGTGGTGTCCCGACTGGAGCTGGGCACACCCACAGCACGCTCAGGGCTAACACAGAGCCAAGAGCATCAAGGTCAGGGCCGCTTTTTCTTTTTCTTTTTTTTTTCTGTGAAACATAGCTGAAGCTTTTATAGCAAACGCACCGTCTCACCTTAGTTCTTTAATGTCCTTTACATTCAACCATCTCTCTTATCTCCCGAATTTTAACACCAGCCACACCTTCAGAGCCTCTGCCTGCAGGGGTTTAACCCTGAATTAACTCGTGCTCCCATGGTACCACCCAGATGCTTTGTGTATTGAAGTGACTCTGATTCCGGGTGAGATTTTTTTTTTGTTAAATAGGAAAAGTTTAACTGGAGAATAGCAATAAAGCAAGCTATCATGAGCTAATTTGTATCTGGAGATGTGCAGTAGGTGAGGTGATTATTCCTTCCAGTGACAATTCTCCTGCTAGATTCACCAGAGCCCTGGCTGACAGTGGGCACCGGGGAAGATGGGACAAGTGGCCCAGGATACTGGCCCGTGCCTGCTCCCCTCCTGCCCACACATCCCACAGGTCCTGTGGTGGCTCCTCCTCTGCAACCCTCATCCCGAGGGGGGCACAAGGCCCTGACCACGCTGTTATCCCTCATCAGAGCTCCTCTGTCACCAAAGGGCAGCTGGGACTCTCCTGCCCACAGTGGAAATCCAACACTAAAGTGGGTCTGGAGGTGGGGTGGAGGTCATGGCCACTGACCCCAGCCCACTGCTCTGAGCAGGGGCAGCAGTTTTCCTGGCAGCAGGATGTTGACCAGCAAAGTGTTTATATATGAGCAGAGCCTGCATCTCCTTCAGAAATGGGAAGAGGGAATGAGTCTGGAAAATTCCTGTGAGCCATCGTGGGACACCAGGGAAGGGACAGAGATAATTACACCCTTGACTCTGCTTCTACAGTGCTCCACACCAGTGAATCAACACAGAAGTCACCTCTCACCCACCTTAGGTGCAATTAGGGCTGACCCAGGACTAAATGACCAGGTGGATTGTATCCCTCCAACACAGCAAGAGAGCATCACAGCCTTGGCATGAAGCTGCTGCACAGGTGTGACCCCAGCACGAGGCTGCAGCAGCGGCTCTCTCTCAGAGTCTGCCAGGGGTATGGGTTACTTTGCCTCTACCATCTACTTTTAAAATCCCTCACGATTCAAACTGGCTGAATTCTGAAGGCAACAGCAAACAGCAGCAAACAAACTCAACTGCTTCAACACAGACATGTCCCTCTCCTCCTCCAAGGCAGTGCTGCCAGCTGCCACCTCAGTGAGTCACCATGAGTACAGAAGATGCCCGTGTTTCCTTCACAAGGAAGGGTTTTGCTGCCTGAAGCGGTTCCCCAGCTCAAGCTCCCTGATGAGGGCAGGCTGGACAAGGGCAGGGCTGCTAGGACCTTTCTCTACAGCTGGTCAGGCCTTGTCTATGTGACACACAACAGCCCTGACACTCCCAAAAACACTACTACTCCCTCTGAAAAGCCCCCCTGATCTGATAGACCACCACCCAGGGCTCCAGTGAGGACAAAGAGGGAAGAGCAGCTTCCTGGCTTCTTCCTTCAACGATGTTCCTCAACACCAGTTTTGCCAAGCAGCCTCCGAGCTATGCTGAACTCAACTTTCCAACAGCAGCTGCAAGGCAGCAAGCCAGAAACCTGGATCCTTGTGGAAAAGGGAGACAAGAACAGAGACAATAGCTGCAACAAAGTAGGCTGTGGGAAATGCCATGCAACTGTTTAATCCACATTCACTGTTCCAAACAAGCTTTTGGGTAAGCACCTGCTGGCATGAAAGGCGGCTGCCACGAGCCTCACCCTGCTACGCGAGCCCGCGATTTATAGAATTCATTTTTTTTTCAAACCTGCTCTTGTGAGAATTCACTGAGAACTTCTCCATTTTACAGATTTAAAAAAGCCTGCACCAAAAATATTCACAGTTTATTTTTTCATGAAACAAGTAACTAGTTAACACGTGACAATGCGAAGCGGAGGTGGACAGAGCAGTGCAGAGACCTCTCTGGTTACAGCGGGAGCTAGCTGGGTGCTGGCACTGAGGAAACCCTACTTACACAATCTACATGACTAAGTCCAGCTCATGGGAAGGCTTATAAATGTAAATTCAAGATTTATTTTCCTTCTCACACATGATAAATACTTAATATACTGAATGTCATAATTTTTTAAAAAAACTTTTATTCAAAAACCTTAATGAATGCCCTTAAGGTAATCTCTCTCAACGGATCTGAGTTGTCCTGATTCCCTTTGTGGAGGAGTCACGCAGAAATGCAAGCTGCTTGCATTTCCCTAGTTTCAGCAGCAAGCAGGAACTGACCTGCCAGTCTTCCTGGAAAAAAACAACATTAAACAAGTAAGTTTCCATAAGCCATAAAGCTTTTCCAAGTCGTGAGCTATTCTACAAAGGATCTGAAATGATTTGGACTAGAGAAGAGATGCACCATAGCACTGGTAATGTCCCCCTGTGCCCAGCACACCCGGCCTTTTACAGCAGGACGTTGTCTCAGGGTGCACACATCAGGAAAGGAGAATGGATCGGGACTTGTCTTGGTACAGGTGTCTGCCTCCCTTCATAGAAAACTGCAAAGCTCATGACTGTCTGCTCTGGGAGCAGCAGGCATTTGCAAGCCAGGAGGGAACAAGGACCTGCTCCCATGTTGGAGGAAGGAGGTCAGCATGGGGCTGAACTCTCCCTGCCTGGGAGGGGCCTGTGGATCTGCCTGAAGGAGAAGGATACACACACTGGAGCTGCGCAAGGGTCTGGCGGCGGCACAGAGATCTGAGGCTGCAGCCCCAGATCGGTGGAGTTCAGGTAATTACAGAGGTAATGTGTTGTGAGAGTGGGAAAAAGCTGGTCAGCAGCGTTTCCTCGGCAGGACACCAACCCTATCCAGGCCTGGCAGTGCCACCTGGCCTCCTTTGAAGGAGGTCTGTGCTTCTCCTGCCTGCAAGGGTGCCGCTGGTCACAAGATGCTGCAGGTCCCTGGGACTCTACTGTGTGCCCCACGAGCACCACAGCCAAGCCAACTTCTGCCTCAACGCTTGAGTAAACGGCTTTCAGCAGGCCTAGTCTGGACACCAGCCCAATGACCACCAGGTACTAAATATTGCCTTCACTGTAAAGGGGAGAAGAGGAAAAAAAAGCCAGCCAGCTGCTGGAGCCCACCGTGTTCCAGTGTGAGAACTACAATTCAGTTGGATGGACGCACACGCGCGCACACATGCACACCAACACAGTCCAGTTAATTCAAGTCTCCTTTGGTTGTAGAAGAGTTAAGCCAGAAGCTACACAAGGGGAAGGTGTTGAGATGGGTCCCGATCCAGCTACGGCACCCTTGCCTCTGCGCTGTGCAGCGAGCGGGACAGGCTTGGCTTGCTGCTGGCAACACCAGGCGCGATGGGAACATTCTGAGCACATCTGAGGCAAAGGGAGAAAGGACTGCTCAGTCCGCTGGCTCACGCTGACAACAGAGGTCTAGAAGAGACTGGATGGAAATTTGAAAGGGAGCACTGTCCCCCTTGCAGGGCAGTGCTCAGCACCTCCAGGAACCCACTCTGCTCTGCTCCGCTATTGCTGCTTTATGGGTCACTACGTTGTCAAGTGCAGGAAAACACTCCGCGTGTCCTGTGCTAAAGGATTAAGACACAAGAATGAAAAAACTGCCAGATGACTTCTTCCAAGATCTCTCTTTTCCCTGACTTCCTCCGGATTTCCCGCTTCTTGGGCTTGGCCAGTTGCAGCTCTGTAAAAAAGGAGCCTGAATGGATACTGCCTATTGCTGGAGAAAACTGCACTGAGCGAGTGCAGGAGCTCCTCTCCCATCTCACTGGAGACGATCCCTGTCCTTGAGCAAACCACACACAGCATGTCCCAGTGAACACACAGACAAACCTCGTAAAGCAACGCCCTGCAGTGACAGAGACCTGGGCAGGTGACAAAAAAACCCTTCTCTGCTTCTGAAGTCTGGCAAGAACACACATCTGACTGCTTACCACGTGATCCCTGAAACATCTCCAGTGCCAGGGCAGCCTGACTGATCCACTTTCTTTAAATGTAGTAACAAGAGCAAGGCCCCTGGCTGTGCCTGGGAACCCACCTAAACATCAAACCTGGAGCTAAAACATGCTGGATCAGTAATGTGACCATTTCAATGGAATTGGAGATTTTTACCCAGAGTGGACTCTTTATTTCAGCTTCACCATTTGTAAAAGGAAGAGGAAAAGGTCACAGATGCTCTCTCTCCCTTTGGCTGGGCCAGACTCAGATTTAAGAGAATGTCCTTGCTCATGTCACAAGAGAATATGGATGGGATGTGCATGGGTTAGGGGCTGGGCTCAGGGAAGTGAATAAAAAAAACAAAACAAAGATTCCCCCTCCCTAAACATTAAACGACTGAAACCTGCCTCCCATATTCACCAACCTCACTTTGGCTCTGAGTCAGCCAACTCACGACAGACAGAATCCTGGTTACGGGCTAGCGCTGTGTTTTGCTCAGGCAAAGGGCCCTGCCCCCGAGGAGTCTGTGCTTTTCCACCCAGCCAAGCAATCTGATCAATTGTCTGAATGTTCGTGACAAGCCACTGCACCTGCTCCGGGGGCACCGGTGCTTCCCTGGCTGGCCGAGGGGTCTGCTCGAATGCACGCAATCTCTCTGATGTCCACGGGGTCTGCTCCGAGGGGGCTGAGGCCACTTCCCAGCTGGGCTGAAGGGTTGGCTCTGGTAGTTTCTCTGCTGTCCGGGAAGGCTGCTCCGCAGGCGTCAGGGCTTTCGCGGTGGACCAGTGGCTTTGCTCGTGCGTCTGCAGTTTCTCCGAAGGCCAAGGTACTTGTCCGACGTGTGTCACCACCTTCCCAGCAGACCAAGAGATTTGCTCCCCAGCTAACACGGTCCTTTCTTTCTGCTGGGGACTCAGCTCCATGGCTGGGGCTCCTCTCTCCTTCAGCTGAGCGTTCTGGTCGACAGGACGCAGTGCCTTCTCCGACAGCAACAGCCTCGGAGCTGATGCAGTTAGAGGCTTGTCCAAGGCTTGAGGCCGAGGAGCCACAGCAGCAGCCAGCTTATCGGATGCCTGAGGCCATGGGGCTGTAAGAGTGAGGGGCCTCTCCAAGAGTTGAGGCCGAGACACCCCGGAGCTGAGAGCCTTTTCCAAAGGAAGAGCCCGCAGGGTCCCAGAGTCAGCAGGCTTCTCTGGAGGAAGGGGCCGCACCACCCCGGGGGAAAGAGACTTCTGTGTGAGCGGGATCCGAAGGGCCCCTGAGCTGAGACCCTTCTCTGTGGGCAGGACGTGTGGTGAGCGGGAGCCAGGGGCCTTCTCCGGAGACAGGGACCATGGCAACCCTAAGCTGGGAGCCTTCTCTGTGGGCAGGATCTGAGGCATACCCGAACCAGCAGCTTTCTCTGGAGGCAGGGGACGAGGTGACCCAGAGCTGGGAGACTTCTCTGTGTCGGGGACCCGCACTGCCCCAGAGAAGGAAGCCTTTTCTAGAGGCAGGGATTGTGGTACTGCTGATCCAGGAGCCTTCTCTGAGGGCAAGATCCGTGAGACTGGGGAATCTGGGACTTTTTCAGTGGGAACAGACCACAGCACCTCAGGACTGGAAGCCATCTCCAAGGCTGGGACCTGTGGCACCACAGAGCTGGAAGCCTCTTCCACAGCCTGTGGCTGTGGACTCTGGGCAGAGGAGTCGTCCAACAGCTGGAGCTGATCAGCCTCAGGAGGCTCATCCTCCGGCTGGGACTGCAGCATCCCCACTGTGGCGAGGAGTCTGTCAGACAGTGGAGGATGCAGGCATTTCACAGGGAACTCATCCAGCAGCTCAGGCTGCTGGGCCCTGCTATCAATGAGGGACTTGTCCGACAACTCCAAAACCTCGGGGGCATCAGGAGTCTCATCTGACAGCTGGAGCTGCAGGTCACCAGCAGTAACAAGTGACTCATCCAACGGGGACTGCGGAGATCCCGGAGGAGATTTGCTCGGCAGCTGGGGCTGCGAGGCGTCACTGGAGGACTCGTCCAGTGGCCAGAGCACGGCGTTGCTGGGAGGTTTGTCTGGCTGCTGAGGCCGCAGTGCTACAATGATAGGCTGCTTCTCTGACTGCAGCCTTAGGGACAGGGCAGCCTGGGGCTTGTCTGATGGCTGCAGGCGAAGCGACAGGGTGGTGGGAGGTTTGTCCGAAGGCTGAAGCCGGAGTGAGAGGGTGGTGGAGGGTTTGTTGGATGGCTTCAGCCTCAGTGACAAGGTGGCGGGGGGTTTATTTGACTGTGGCAGTCTCAGAGCCAGGGTGGCAGGTGGTTTGTCTGGTGATGGTAGCCTGAGGGCCAGGGTTGTGGGGGGCTTGTTTGATGGCTGCAACCTCAGGGCAAGGGTGGTGGGGGGCTTGTCTGAAGAAGGCAGCCTCAGCGCTAGGGTAGCAGGGGGCTTTTCTGGTGACTGCAGTCTGAGGGCCACAGACTGAGGTAGGCTGTCCAGGGGCTGAACACTCAGGTCTGTGTCTGCCTCTGTTTCTGCAGGCAGCTGCTCTGGTGGCTGAGTGTCCTCGCCATTAGTCAGGCCTTCTATGGGAGGCGCATACTCACGAATTTCTCCTGGCTCTAGAGGGTGAGGTCCACAGGGATCATGCTCCGTACAGCATAATCGTCCATCCAGCTTGGAGATGAAGAGCATTCCTTCCCGGTGCTGCTTGCAGAAGGACCTGGGACACATCTCGCAGAACGAAGCTGCTTCTTTACCACACACATCACACTGATGCCATGGGCACTCCCACTTTCCTACAGCACAGACACGGGAGAAAAGACACACCTCAGGAGTAGGACATGGGCAAGAGACAAAGACCTGCTGTAAAGGGACTTCTGGGGAAAGTGAAAACATTCCTTTAATACCCACATACAATTCTACATGTCCTCTTCACTTTTCTGCCTTAGCTTGACAGGCAGTTAACACAAATCTGCATTCTCAGAAGCAGCAAGGACAACGATAATCATGACAAACACAAGCCACATCAGCTCAGACCAAAAGTCCATCTGGCTCCTGCACAGCACTAACCAACAGAGGTGTCTAGAGGGAAGCACACACCCCCAGCTTGCCTATCTCTGTAGCTCTGATTTTCATAGAAAACAGCAGTAGTTATCTGTGCACAACACCCAAAGGACTTTTTAAGCAAACGTGTCAGATTCATCTTATAATTCTGTGTCAAGAACATCCCTTCCTGTTTTTTAGAAAGAAGAAGTGAGAGAGCAGTGATCACAAGGGCTAAGTTTCTATTGTCTCTGAACCCAAAAGCACATCCTTAACCTCTGGCCATGGATGGCCACAATAAAACAAAGCTGTCCCCCAAGCAGCTCCATCTTCACAGCAAACCTACTGACCATCAGTACCAATACCACCAGCAGGCAAAACACAACACTACACTTCAGAGATTGCTGCTTTTCTCACTTGTAATGAGCCCACTGGCTCTGCCTCCTGCTCCCTCAGCCAAGGCTGTGGCTGGCTCTACCAAATGTTTCCAGTTGATGGACACAACAGGCTGAGTTCCTGACCTCTCATCACAGGATGAGAAGGGATGTTTTTCCAAATACACCTCCTGCCTCTGCGCTCTTCCAGCTCTCCACATCCCCCATCTCTCCTGCTCCCTGCCTTGCTGTGGGGAGCAGCTCCTCGCAGAGCAGCCCTGGCACAGAGCTCTGAGCCAGAGGGCAACCATGGACACCAGCCAGGCCAGAGCACCTCCCAGCCTGCCTGAACCAAAGCCACAGACCCGTGGCTGTGGCTACCAGCTCCTTTCCAGGGAGGCTGGTTCCTGCAGCACAGCACTGAGCAGCTGTGGGCATTGCTCCCTGGACTTGTGCAACAGCAGCTCTCCACTCCCCTCTCTCACGCTGCTTTTCCCCTGGGGTTGAAGGCAACACGTAGTAAGTTTTTCCCCTCCTTTGAAGCCAGTCCAAGGCTTCTGTTCCAGTCTCAAAATATGCACAGTGTTCTTCTGTGTCTTTTCCAATTTTTCAGCATTTTTTTCCAAGTACGGATGTTTAACACTTCCCATGATCCCCCCTGTTCCTGGCCCACGGTGCTGCCCCCTCCACCAGCAGAATCCCAGAGAGAGCCACACAACGCTGGGCCACTGCAGAGACCCTGGGACTGTCCTTATAGAGGTCATTTGTACAGATGGAAAATAAAATAAGCCAAAACCTGCTAGTTTGTTGCAGGAAGGATAAATCCTATCAAACTACTCTAATGGTCTTTGACAGGATGAAAAGGTCTAATGAATAAGCATCCTCTCCAGGGACAGCCCGGAGCTCTTGGAAGTAAGATCACACAATTAGCAAACATGCAAACAAGCAGGATATTTCAATTACTTGACAGCAATGCCCATGGCAGAGGAAACATTGGAAGTAGAAAGTGCTGAACCTTTCATGTCCTGAACGATACTCTAAGGAGTAGGCTATGAAAATCACTGCCTATGTGTAAAAAAGGTAAAATTGCTAAAACTGACTGAAAATCATTCTCAAAAACCAGTTATTAATAGTCTTGCGGCAAACTGAGGAGACATTTCAAATTACATCCTTCAGGAGTGTATTTTAATCTCTACAATAATTTAAATTTCTGAAAGCAGAACAGCAAATATTCTTACAGATACAGGTAGATAACATCAAGCCTGTAAGGGACTGCAAAAATCCAGTTGGACAGGCTCAGAATTTAAACTGGACAAATGCTCTTGCACCAAAAAGGTGTAATTAAAGACAGGAGCAAAACAGGTTTGCAAGAGGAAGAAATAAATATGAGGAAAGGATGAAGATGAAAACTCAAATAGGATAAAGCAAACCATCAACATCACATCAATGTAACTTATTTTTGCAAAACAAGTAAAACATAATTTCTGAAGAAATATTATGTAAAAAACAAAATATAATTATTCTCTTCTGTCAGAGTAAGCAAGGCCTCAGCTGCAATGCTATTAAAATACTTGTTTCCAGTTTTAAAAATGTGTAGGCAAGTGGGACACAGTCCAGAGTAGATCAAGAATAAAAACTTGGGGCTATGTTTGTATAAGCCAGAAAAGGACTGAGACAACAATTTTTCACTATGTAAAAAAATGTGTATCAGAGAGCGGGCAATCCTTTGTGGCTTTTAGACAGGCTGTTAGGAGAAACTTTGCAAATGGAAAGCAGGGGAGCAGGCTGGAGGCAGGACTGTACTTGGAGTACTTTTTAATTTCAAATTTTTGCCCTCATTTCACCACAAACTAGAATATACTTTGGTGCTCTTCTCTTACATATGAACTAATGCCTATTCAGACTTTTAAGAGATTCTTTTCAAACCCCTATTTTCCAGCAGTGCTTCTCCTCACCATTCGACTCACAACTGTCTTCAGCTTTGGGAAAACAGGCAGTGTGATGACCAATACCTCAGCTATTGTTGGGATTATGCTCTGACAGGCCCCAAGAATGGGGTCAGTTCACAAGCACCCTCTCTTAGGCAAGGACTAGCTCCCCCTTCAGCAACTAGCTCACCTTTTTGCAGTCACAGTGGGGTACAAACCAGGGCTGGGTTGTTTGGGAAACAAGGTCTGTTCAAGGGAGAAAGATTTCTCTAAATGTTAAGATGCTGAGAATAGAGTGCAAGATCACGAGCAGCACCCAGGACACGCAGAGCCAACACTGTGACCCAAGCAGAGCCCAGCTGTGCAGAGCACTGACCTGCAGGTCTCTTGGTGAGGTTGAGGCAGTCAGCGTGGTACACCTTGGGGCAGCCTGACTTCTTGCAAGAGACCAGCTGCCCTCCGTCCCCGCAGCTGAAACACTCATCCTCCCGCTCCTTCATCACCTCCGCCTGCGACCTGCGCTTCATCTGCGGCCGCCTCTTGAGCTTCTTGGACTTCTCCTCGCTGAGGCTGGGCTGGCTCTGTGGGTGAAACAATGTGGGTTAATGCAGGGCTCTGCTTCATCCATCTGCTCCCTTCCCACTGCAAACCCTGCTGACAGAAATCCTACTGCCAGCTATACCTGAGCATCTCTAGCGCTGCTTAGTATTTGGCAACCAGTTTACTACAGCAAAAAGCTCCCAGTTATTTTCAAAGAGCCTGGAAATCCTGCAGCAAAGCTTGGCTGAATATGGGATTTATACAACTAGCAACAGCAGAATGAGGAGCTGGGGCTGCCTGGTGTCACTGAGCTTGTTCCACTTCTCACAGACTCTTCAGGTCAAAGCAGTCAGGCCTCCTGGCACACATGACTCAAAATGATTCTATATCCAGGGCCTTTCTGTACTTTTTTCACATTCATCACTTCCCTCTCTGTCTTCAGTCTGAATTTATCTGTCATCAGTTTAGACTTATGTCAATGCTGCTCTTCTGCACCAGAATCACAGTATCTTTACAGTTGGAAAAGACCTCCAAGATCACCAAGTTCAACGTTTGAAACTTTTCTATCTCCTTGAAGAAACCTCTGGGACACTCTCCTAATTGCAAACTGAAACTTTCAGTCAGCATACTCAGTCTTCCCAGTGGCTTTTCTTTGCCCTTACTGAGTATACTTATCCCAAAGAAAGGTTACAGAATTACACATGCTACCTCAGATAACACCTCACAGGCAGTGTACACAAACATCAACACTTAGCCAAAAGAACAGGGGACTCCGCCAAAGCACTGCCCCCATTTGCCTTTTCCACAGCTGTCACACCACACCTCAGTCCTGTGGCAGCTGAGCTGCACAGTGGCTCCTTCTCCATCACAACTGCCCAGCCATAACCTTCTCATGGTGGATTTGTTTCTTCTGTTAACCTTCCCAGGTGTGTACTGTGGAATATCCAATCTCCATTCCCCCTATACTCAGTTACTCTTTTGCAACTGCCCCATCCTCTCACTCTCCCACGCCAATGACAACCGAACCCTGCATCATCAGTACAGTTAAATTATCCGTGTAGTGAAGTAACTACAACTGGACACAGGACAGGCAAGTAAATGCTCTCTTCTCTGGCCTAAGGCTTCCTCCAACCCTGCTCTTCCAAGCCCCCTCCAAGCCAGGCTGAACCTCCCATTCTGTCAAACACTCAACTCCACAAAGATGATGCTTCTTGCCTCCAGTCCTGACCTTATCAAAGCACCATTAGTTTAGTTTATCTAAGGAGACATAAGGTAAATTCTGTGCCATTTTCTATATCTCCTTGTGTTCAAATATGTGTTCTCCATGCAGGACATCTCTGTGTGCTGAGACAATGCCTATGAAGCAATTCTTACATCCTTTATTCTGCATAAACACTGTGCATAATATTTCCATCACCAAAACATTTAAAAACCTTGGTCTCCAGACCTATAATTTCAGAACTCTGCAGTTGGCTACCCAGCTTTCCTGTCAACAAGGAGTTATATCTCTTGACTGTTTCCTTCCCCTTCGCATGTGGATGTTTCTGCTTTCATACCATCATTCCCCCTGACAATGGGGACAAGCCAGGCCTTTCTTATCACTGAAAATGCAGGCACTGAATGCCTCCATCTAAACTATGCCACCGATTTTCAGCGCCTACTTCCTTGGCCATGTAATTACAAAGAGAACAAGAAAATCCCTTCACAGCTAATTTGAATGTCTAAGAGAGGTCTAACAGCTGGACTAAGCGATTCCCACTTGCTCCCTGCAGTACAATAGGCTCCCAAACATTCTTCCACACTCCCAGTTAGAAGGCACTTTTAAGAGTGAACTTGAGTATAATCAGTTTTGTCTTGCTGTATCTTCAGGAAGCTTAAAAATGCATCTATTGTGAGGAGAATTTTTTTAAAAACCACCCCAAGGTACTCTTTTCTCTGTATTGTTTTTAGCCCATCTCATCAGGATGGAATGAGTCGCCTCAGATATCACAATGGAACATGAATGCCAACTAAAGGGCACCTTTCTCTGATTTCCACTGTGCAACCTGCAATTTCAAGGCAAAAATGACAGTCAAACCATGTATGACACAGGGGCAGCACAAAATCAATTGAACTTTAAATCGAAACCTGAAAAAGAACTAAATACATCAGATGTGCAACTCGCCTCAGCTGTCAGCTTCTGAAGACATCCATTTTTTATTTTTATAAGTTAATTTTTCTGAAGAACTAATCTCTGAACAATTTATAAAATCGTCCCTTTATATTGATGGGGTTCAACAACTGATGCTGGAGGTTTTAACCCTTAACTGTGGTCCCAGCAGGATCCACATGCCAGAGCAGAGGGATTACAGACTGAGTTGGTGAAGAACTTATAACAAACCAACAGCTGAGACATAGATTTAGCGGGTGACAGCTGGGAACTTGGCCAACTGCTCCTGTTATTTCCTTTTCCCAGTGAGAACCAGCTCACACAAGGAGGTAATTGAAATCAATTCCTGCTACTGCAACATTACAGTTACAAATCAAAGCCCTCAAAAAGTCAGTGAGTTCTAAAAGCTGGTGGTTTTTCTACCACAGATATGGCAAATTTCTTATGTCTGTCTGATGTGTAAAAATTGGACACTTCATTAAAACCAGAATAAAACCAAGAACTTTACTGCAGAATAGACGGTGAGGTAGCAGCCTTCTGGCTCTAAAACAACTTCAGTGTACAGGAATGTGAGTTTGCTGGCATTCCATGCATGCACACAATTTACTCAAGCCTTTACTTTGGGAAATGGCCTGAGTTGTGTTTTCTTGGTCTTTCCTATGCCTGTCCTTTGCTCCTCTACTGCTATGGAAATTGTCATGAAAAGAAGGAAAAAATGGGAAAAAAAATTAAAAAAAACCCCAAAACTCTTTCTTTTGTTCTTTCAGTGTAAAATAAATCTTCCTGTCATTATTTATAGAAACTCTGATAACTGAAGACTAAGATTTGTTCTCTCAGAATGAATACTCAAATAATTAACTCATTTCAAACACTGCTCCCATGGCCACACTGAAATGATCTCTTCAACCTGAAACCTCTGCAACCAATGAATGATACTTATCTATGCAAAGAGGTGATTTGGAAGAACAAAAGCTTAAAGGATGCATCATACCTTTGGTCTTACTCCTAGGAAGCCACTGCAGTTTGGGGCACCACACTTACAAACGGTCTTTCCATTTCCCAAACACTCCAGATTGTAGTTGAAAGTCAGCTCAGTCCCTGGCACAAAAGCAGATCAAAACCAAGTTAATGAATTAGAGAGTAAAATGTTTTACTGCTGAAGTAAAAACACTTTTTAAATATAATGTCACAAATGACTGCCACCACTACACAAGGACACCAAACTATTAATGTCCCCATAGATGTGTGTAGATTGAAAATTCAGTGCAATTCCTCACCCCTACCACATTTTACAGCTAAAAAGGACATTAATCCTGTAGCAGGGCCCTGTATCAGCCTCCACCGACACCGGGGCTCTGTGTATTTCATCACATTAGTGCTGCTGTTAAGCCTCATGAATACCCATATGAAAATAAAAATTAAACCCCTTTCCAAGAAATTACAAACCCTCCCTCTTCCCTACAGAACCCCCGAGGCTACTGCAGGCATTGACAGTGTGTTCCTTACCAGCTTTGATATTTACAAGTGCGAAGAGCCCGACTCGAGTGTCACCATTCACACACCATTTCTGAGTCTCACAGTTGGGCTGGCAGCAATGGTTCATGAACCGAGCATAGTTGCCCTTTGGCCCAGCATCAATGATTCGATCCTGGAATTGCAAAAAAACCCCACAAACCACCCAGAAAACCACATTTCAGTCATCTGTCATCAACTGCAACCAACCAGCTCTGATGCCTCTGGCCAGTGCTGGCAGATCACATGGCAACACAACCTCCTGCACATCATCCTTCTCCTCAAAGACACAGGGCTCCCAAACAGCCAGGACAGTGCCACTGGTGCTTTCTGGGAAACAAGGTCTCCCCGTGGCATCAGTACTGGATAAATACCACCCCAGCACACTTCCAAGGCAGTGCTTGTGGTTCCTGGCCCCAACTTCTGTTTAAAAGCGAAGCAGCAGTTCCCATTTCTTACATGTCAGTGTACAGAAGGAAGACAAGAAGAGTGTGTAAGCTGAGGTAGACTGATGGACAGCTTGTTACAGGGCTGGGGAGGACAGAGAAGCTGCAACTGAGATTTGCTTTTGTAGTAATGAGGGAGATATTAACACTTGGGTCTGCCTCACCAGCCAGACAAGGAGAACAAGGTATGGTGAGTGTGAACTTGCAGCAGGATGAGGGGAAAGATATAAAGCAGTCACTGTTATCCTGTCCCGCACTCAACAGCTTCCTCCCCATGTCTGCTCTCATGGTTTCCTTCTCATCTTTCCATGGTTGAGTGACAAAGTGCGGAAAGCAGCTGACAAAACCACTTAAACCTCTGAAAATCAGGAGCTCATAGCAACAACCTGGCTTGCAGGACCCACTGGGGAGCCTGTGGGTGTAACTAAATCCATCACTCTACTGAGAACAGCAAGACCTGAGATCTGAACTTAGATGAAGGTCATGCTGTGCCTATAACTTGTATGTCTGAGGGCTGATGTCTCTTCTGGCACACACCAGCCCTGTTCTGGGCTCTCCAAGGTTCCCAAATTCAGCCTCTTATGCTGATGCAGAATTTACGGTCCTCAGACAATGATTCTCACCTCTTCTGAACAAACTCAGGCCATATCTGTTCAGACTTTCCTTGTAACCCTGAAATCCAACCTGAAGCTCCTCTACTACAGGTTAATTCAGTCATTTCAGAGGAAACGCTCATCAGCAATGTTTAGCCCCTTTTTACTAGACAGTATCATGCATTCCTTCCCATCTTTTTACTTCTGTTTAGGACACTGGCAAGAGATTCTTTGCACATACCTTATCCAGTGTTAACATGTAGAAATTGGTAATGTCGTGCTCCTGAGCGTAGCGGATTCGGGCTCGGCACTCCTCTTCGTCAATTAGCTCCCCAACATACTCATTAACAAATTCACCCTGCCAGACAGAAAACAACAAGCTGGTAAGACAAGACAAATTATCTGCAGGATGGAGGAATGTCCACCTTTGTGCTAGAACTTAGCTCCTGTTTCCTTCCTAAAGATCTCTCCCTGTGCTTTGCAGCCAGTTTGACCTATAACCTTCACCAAGAGCCCTGGACCATACATCCGTTTCACATGCTCAAATAACTCAAAACAAATAAAGAACTGTGACCATCAGGTTATTCTTTGTGCCAAAGAAAGAATTAGCATCCAGGGACAGCACAGAAGTTAACCACAAGAGCAGCACTTTGCTGCAAAGCTCAAAGCACTGTCCTAATTGCATTCCAGCTGAAAACAATATCCCTTTGGGGACCAGCCACATGGAGCAGCAGGATGCACCTGAGGCACCTGCTCCTGCAGTGAATCCATGGAGTTCTCCTGTGCTGAAGTACTGCAGAGACCGTACTCGTCATTAAAGAGAACCCCAGCTCTGCTCCAGTGGGGCTAATAGGTCCCCTCCACTAAATAACAGAGTGTTTCTGTTTCCAGACTGCTGAAACAAGCACATGGAATGGCAGAAACATCCTTTAACTGCCTGCACAGCAGGCAGCAACGTTTTCAACAAGACAGATTCACATTTTGCCTCTTCTATCAAGGCCTTCCTCTTACCATGTCATCCCTCTTCCTTTTTCAGACATTCTTCTCCTACTATGCTAATAGTCCTCTGTTTCACTTCATCCTTTATTAGCTTTGGCGCTCTTTTGGATTTAACATTCTTCCTCCTTTATTCAGCACAGATGTATGTCCAAAGAATTACTATTCTTTGCATTTAAAAAATACATACAAGTGTTTTAGGCAGAGATAATCAGTTTCAGAAGTAATAACAGCCATCTCCAAGACACTGCCCTTTTTTAAGATCCAAGCCCTGGTTTCTGACACAAGACCCTCATGCTGGATAAGCCTGGCTAGTCAAGAACAGGGGGGAGGAATAATCACTGTTCCCCATCTGGAAATCCTGAGCACCATCCCATTGTTCTTACAAGCAGACTGACCAAGCAATCACCTTTCTTACCCTGTGGGACATCAACATGCAAATCATTTTCTCAGTCAGCTGAGCCAGAACACTCTTATCAAGACTGGAAACATTAAATTCATCAATATTTTTTTCTAAATGGCATTCTACAGCAAGAAGTCTTTTTCTAATTCAGTTTTCAAACCACGAGTGATCAAGAGAGCAGCGATGAGAGAGACTGACACAGAAGGAGCGTACGTACCTTCCTGATGTCTGTTTTGGCCTGCAAGCCCCAGCCTCGTGCCAGCGTGCGGAAGATCTGTACCTCGGGGTACTGGCGCTTGGAGAAGCACTGGTTCTGGCAGCGCTCACCAGCAGGACACACCATGGGGTGGCACTCGTACAGCAACATGCGGTTGATGCACTCCGAGTCCAGGCCGCAGGGGTTCTCGTCCGTGGGTTTGCAGTTGCAGCGCGGTATCTCGGACAGGTCTGCAGTGAAGATCTGCACCTTCCCCACCGGCCGATTCACCTTCAATGCACACCAGGAACATGAGCTCTTGGGAGCTGTAGGTTACCCCGACAGGCACTTCTATACTCCACCCTTGCCTACGAGCTGACAGGCTGCAGTGACTTAGTGACAGCGAGGGGCAGGACAGAAGTGCAGGCACAGCTGTACTTCTGGGAATGCTATTTCCAGAGGCAGAAGGTTAGAGGAAAGAGCTCAGGAGGATGAAGGTTCCCCATTCACATCACCTGGTGCAATGTGTATTCTGTGACCCTGGAAAGGTGAGAGGCTGCCAAGTGTCCCCCTCCCATAATCACTGAGCCCACATCCAGCTCAGGTGGCCAACCCAGTGCTCTTGCTGGGTACACATCATCCCTGTGATCAGCAACAAACCAAACATTCTGCATCAAACTGAACATTTTCCAGTCTGAGTGTCAGGTGCTTTTCCTCAGCTTTCCCTTACTGCCCTGTTTTTTGAATGTTACCTTCAAGCTGGTTTGTGCTCTCAGCTGTCACACCTGTGACAGAAGGCCTACCATGCAGTTACCTCCCTACCCAACTGTCCTGCAGATGTAAATGGAAGCCAAACCAGACAAGACTGGGGTTGGAAGGCCCAAAGAGGAGCTCAGAGTTAAGCCAAGGAGCTCTCTAAAAACCGCTCCAGAAGGAAGCAGAGTGCAGCACCATGTGGAGAAGCGACTGGCGTGTCTGTGGCATGAGCTGGGTCCTTGGGGTTTGGTTAAAGGCAGCGAACGCTGAAAAGCAGGCAACAGAGAGTCAGGACTTTGGAGAGAGACACTGAAGAAAAGCTCCTTGCTGTTCCTTTCCCTGGGTGAACCATTGTCTTGCTTTCCTCTCCCAGAACACGAAAGGAAGGGATTTTAGCAAAACTATTCCAGGCCCCGTTTAAGTTACTTAGTCCCACCCACAGAGTTTCCACACTGACAGCCTGCCTGAGGCTGGCCCGGTCCTGATCCCCCTTTGTTTAAACACAAACCCTGCAGAAATCCCTCATTAATCTCTTCAACACAGTCTCCCCCACCTTCCTCCTAGAACTGCGTCCCACCTCCAACATTCCTTGTCATTCGGGTTCTCCTCTGCTGCTTCCCATCTCTTACCCAGACTCATCACCTCATTAAGAGTGGCAACACTCACAGGATTGTGTCAATCCACCATTGGCACCGCCACTCCACATGACACATGCCCAGAATACCTGCCTTACTCTCTGAGGCACTGCTGGAAAAAAACAGGGCAATGCTTGGACTAGTCACAAGCTTGACGTGATGAACAATCCCAAGTATATTTTGCAGCAGCCTCTTGTGTGGGTGTTCCTTGGGATGGACTCGAGGTGCTGATCTCCTTAGAAGGAGTGGACACAAACAGCTTCAGCCATTCCACCCTGAAGCCTTCTCCAGTTCACCATCTGCTCCTGCAAACTGCTTTGCTTTCAGAGAGACAAACAGCTTGCACCCAGACCTCAGAAAGGCTGCCATGACTAATGACCACAACCGTCATTATTTATATAAAAGGATATTTCAAAGGCTCTAAACTGCTTCCAAAGTTCCTTCATGTTGCGGCCAGAGAGGCCTAAAAATAGCTATAATGAGAAACTACTTCCTCCACTGAAGCTGCCTGGACCATACTGCTGCCACAGCATTCAGCTGTGCTCTTTACACCACATAGTAACTCATGCAGGATATACCTGCCTAAAAATCCTAGCTAGATAGAAAAAGTGACAGAAATCAGTCAAGCTTTTATATTCTACCACATAAAAAAGGGAAGGAGCAGACAGAAGCAATAAAATAAAGAACACAGCCCCTGAGTCAATGGGTTTCTGGTCAGTTGGGATCCACTTCTCAGACAAGCACATGCTTGGCCCCAGCTCTCCTCTCAAGTCACCTCCATCCTGTAGGACTTCAACTACTGCTCTAACATATTAATATTAATAACAACAATAACAATAACTGACAGCCCTTAACATGAATAGTTCTCCAAAACTGAGGGAAAAGGTTGATACTGCAGCCTGTAGATCTGTTTCAGTCACCAACTGATACAGAGACAGATATAAAACAAGAGCAGAGATGATAGAAGATACTGTGGGTTACCACCCTCCACACAGCCCTGCTGCACTGTACCCTGACCACCTCCTCTCCTGCACCACCGGGTTTGCCCACCTTGCCATCAGCAGCATTTGACCATACTGAACATTAGCAGCCCTCTGCCCTGAGTTCTCAAGGTAGAGACACTTCCTTCAGACCACACAAATGACATGGACAGCACAGACATGACCCAATCTATTCCAGCAAATCAGAGCACCTCTGTTACTGCAGCCCAGCTTGCTGAGGATGGAAAGAGGATCAAAGAAACCTTCAAGAACAGCCAGACACCCAAACATCAGAAATGTTTCTGTATACCTGTGAATCACCTGCACCGACAGCTCAAGACTTCTCTTCCGCACCTGCCCCCCACCACCTCCCCTCACCTTGATGTGTTTGTAGGGAGGAGGTTTCTTGTCATTCTTTTTGTCTTCCTGAAGTTGTCTCAGTTCTTTCTGTGCCTTCAACTCTTCAAATCTCACAGCAGCTTCCTGAAGAGCTAAATGAGAGAACAGGCCCTGTTATAAGGAACTCCCTCTGCTTGCACAGAGCTGGGCAGCCACTGCCCAACCCAGTGCTTACAAGGTTCAACAGAGGAGGGTGAAGAAAATGCAGGAGGGAAGTGCAGAAATTACTGTCAGGGGTCTGCTCATGGGTGATGAAGCATCCCATCTGTTGGCTATCTTTGCCTGCCCTCCTGGGCAGAGATGCCAAGCAGCTGCAACCACAACTCTCAAGTGCACTTTTATACCAAGATAATGACTGCATTACACAGAGGGAAGCTGACACAGCAGCAGCTCACTTGAATTTTGAGATGTTATGTCAGAGCTGGACAAGAGTTTGAGATCTACCCACCCTTCTCCCTCTCTGGGAGTCACCCACACACTCTGAGCATCCTGAATGATACATAAGCAGCAGCTCATTCTACAAATTTAACTTCAGTTATAAGAAGACATTTTTCTCTGCTGCAAGACTGACACTTTTCCAAAGAGGAATGAAGAGGGAAAGACCCTGTACTTCCCTGGATGAAGACAAGTTACCTTTTTTGTATATGCCATCCACGCCCTTCCCCATCTTGTCTTTGCTGCTGACATCACCTTCCATGTAAGGGAACACACGAGCCTGGTGGGTCCACAGGTAGTCCTTGGAGCCAAAGAACAGCACAGGGAACTCACCGATGTCATGTTTCATTTTTTGGATGTTGACAGGAATTGTCCTAGGATGGCAAATCTCAGCTGGCCACCACCTGCAACACAGGGAAGGGCAGATGAAACCTCTGGCTTCCCCCACTTCCAGCCACCTCAAAAGTATGCTACTGCATGGAGACATGGGAAAAAGTGTGTGAGGGCTACCAGCAAGGCTGGTGGGGAGAAAAGAGGCTACTGGAGGTGGAAAGCTCATGTTTTACCAGCAATGTGCATGCAAAAAAACCAGAGGCCTGCTGCAATGAACCCTGCAGAGAGGGGCAGCTTCTCACCTCCATCACCATGAGCACTGCATGAAGAAGGGATAGGGACAAGTCTGTTCTATCTTCACCTACCTGTAGCGCCCAACTTTCACCCAGACTACTTCTTTGTAGTGTGGCTTTTTGCCTGCCTTGCAATCATTACAATACCAGCTTCCCTCTGGCATCTCAATGTTTAGACACTCACGGTGAAACGCAGCCGGGCACGACTCGCAGCATAGAAGGCTGCCCCCTGCAAAGAGAAGGAGGAGGAATTTATCAGTCACTGTGCAGAAGCCCTGCACTCCCCATTGCCAGACAGACCTGGAAAAAGGGAATGATGGTCTCCTGGGGGAGAAGCCCTGGGGGAAGCCCTTTTCAAAAGCTGAGCCCTACTCATGGTAAAAAAGGGATCCAGAAAAGGTCCTAGTCTGAAGCTGCACTTAAATGCAGAAAGACAGGAAGGCAGTCTGTTCTCTGCAGTTCCCATTGGGACATTCTGGATGGGAAAAGCTTCTGCCCTTTGTACCGAACCCCTGCCAGGGCGTTCCCTGAGGACCCAGCGCTGGCCATCTCACCTTCTGAGCAGACAAAGCACCAGCTGACGTTGACGTGCTCGTGGTTGCGGCAGCCCCTGCGCGCAGTGAAGTGGTTGGGGCAGATGATGCTGTTGGAGGCCAGGACCACGGAGCCGGCGGCAAGGCAGAAGTCGTTGGAGTGATACGCGACCGGACACCGCACACAGCGCATCAGGCGACCTGGCAGCCACAACACAGTGAGCCTCTGCAGGATCACCACTCTTTCCTATTCCAACTAGACTCTAAGCTCATACCTAAGCTCAAAATGAGCTTTGGAGAAGGAAGCTAACCTTTAATTTTTATAGACCACCCATGATATACTCACTGGATTCCTATTAAGTTACTTAATATAACTAAATATAGATAAAATTAGAAAATCTGTAATACCTATACCATAGATAAAATTGTATTATTTAGAAGTGAAAAACCTCCTGCATGCCGTGCAGAAACAGTTCAAGAGTTCACAGACTGGGACTGCTTCCTATCATACACAAATAATTACTGAATCAGCTCCGACAGTAATTACAGATGGGGTGTTCCAAGTGCTTAGCTGCACATAATGAAATCAATCCATGTAGCTTCTGAAAACACCAGCACTTGCCTCTTGTTTATCAGATTTTATCCTGAAATTCCAGAACTTCCAGGCAATTCAGACTTCCCTACAGGCCTAGTTTATGTGAGGTTTTTGAGAGCCCGATTTCAGTTCCCCACAGCAGATTATAAACAGGAAGAAGAGGTAGGAGAAAAGGGGTAAATGTGACCACCAAGAAGCAGCAGCCAGTCAACAAATGATCAGTGGGGAAGTGGCTGGCTGTGGGCTTTTGGCCTTGGTGTTCTTTTCTACACCAAATACTGATAAATGGAGGCAAAAAAGCCAACTTTGACATGGACTCTGAGGATAAAAAATAGAGCCAGTCTTATTGTCACCCATCTTAAGATACCATGGATTAAAGAAAGGCAGATCTAGAAGCAAATAAACACAGCATTCACGGAAGTTTTGAGTTTGATAATGTGAAATAAAGGTCAAGGTATTGCTGCAAACAGCTCAAACAAATGTTTGCCTGGGAAGCTTAGCCCAAGGGTGTCTCCACTACCAGATGAGAGTTTACATAGAAAAAAATGGATAAGTAGAACAATATCATAGTTTGCCCTGTGCTGCTCTTGATGCTGCTGTGTTGACAGCCTGTGCTGCTAAGCAAGGCACCATCTGCAGCACTGGCACAGTGAGGAGCAGGTGGGAGAAACACGAGCGTGTCTGTACAGCTCCAGAGATTTACTCAAAAACCCACTGAGGCCTGAGGCAAGGCTGGGCGTGCAGGAATCCGAGCCTCTGGACAGCCTTAGAACATTCCAGCTGCCGTGTCCGACCATGGGGAGTGCTGCCGAGCCTCACAGTCTGACACCACCCCTTCCACTCCCCTGGGAGCAGCTATTCCTTAGCAAACACAGCCAGTGCTGTGGAAAGGTCACAAAGACAACAACGCAAAGAACTGGTGAACCAGGTGGACATGAAACAAAGAAACATGAAACACCGGGTGACTGCACCCCTCCAGACCACCCTGGAGGACTCAGGTACCTTTAGAGGCGGAGATGTTTGCTGGGTTAGCAGCATGGCAGGTCATGCAGATGTGCAGGGAGCAGCGGAAGCCCTTGTTCTGCATGACTGTGGGTGGGTATTTCTGTATGCAGGCTTCGTGGTAATACTTCCCACAGAGGGGCAGCAAGCACCGCTTCACATCCTCCCCGCAGCTCTTGCACACAAAGCAGGTGTGGACCCCTGGAGAAAGAGCAATGCACTGGTCACACAGGAGGGCTAAATGAGGATCTGATGCTGTCACCAGGCTGCCTAATAGCACAGCACAACTTCCCAGCCTGCTGCACCCATCCCAGAGCACATGTCTCTGCACCAGGTTGGTTTGGCCTGAAGCTGCAGTACAACTCCACATCAAAATGAATATTATTACAGCTGGCACTTCAGGCCAGGGAAAGAAGAAAATAAAAAAAAAAAAAAAAATCAATAACCCTACTTTGAGATTTCCTCCTTTCCAGCCTGAAAAAGACTCCTCCTCCTCCCCACCAGACCACTTTTCACAGTCCCAGGTAAGAATTTGTCTCTTTCCCAGCAGATCATGGACATTCACTTCTCCGTACACCAAGTCTGAATCAACAGTAAGGCTGGTAAATATATGAAGCTGTTATTAATGGTTTAAAATCAACAAAGAGTAGGTTTAGATTAAACACTAGGAAAAAATTCTTATGTGTGAGGGTAGTGAGGACCTAGCACAGGTTGCCCAGAGAAGCTGTGGGTGCCTCGTATCTGGAAGTGTTCAAGCCCAGGATGGACAGGGCTTGTAGTAACCTGGTCTAGTGGAAGGTGCTCCTGCCTGTGGCAGAGGGGGGAAATTTGATGATTTTTAAGGTCCCTTCAAACCTAAATCACCCTGTGATTCTATGATTCTAGTTAGAAAGTCATTATCAGACATCAAACTAATAATCTGAGGACTGAGAGCTACTCAGCAGCCCTATAGCAGGGACATCAGTCAAGGAAGCACCAGGTAAGCCCACAAGTCCTGCACTCACAGAGGCTGCCCTACCTGTGGAACACTCATTGCAGATGAATTTGCCCTTTGGCATCTCGGAGAGCCCAAGGCACTGCAGGTGGAAAGCACCACAGCACTGCGCCTCACACAGCAACAACTCCCCTGGCTTCTCACAGATCTGTGGGAAAGAAACACGGTATCAGCTTGAGCAATTTTCTTCCCTGCAGCATCCCAGACAGCAGCAACCCCCATGCTGGCCAGAACTGCTGGCAAAGACCCCCTGGGGTAAAATGCTGCATTTTCCTTGTGTAAGTTAATTCAGGTAGTTTGTGTATAACCACTGTAATTTACCATCCATTCCCTGATACCCAACATTGGCTAAAATCTATCTTACACTGGTCACAACTCCCTAACCTCTGTGAACTTTAAGAAGAAGAAAGGCTATTGCAGGAGAAATGCTTGATAAAGAGCACAAAAAGCTGATAAGTTCTACAATAAGCACTTGGAGGCTACCTGGGCTTACCTGGGGCACCAATGTGTCCCAAAACTTACACAAAAATACTTTACAGTGAGATAGTTTCAAAGAGATTTCTTCAAGAACACTACCTGACACACATTCTCCTTGAGGGCTGCTCCTCCTCCACGCTCCCCCTGTATCTTTTTGGACGAAGGCACTCCATGGTCATTTTCTGACCCCTCCTCATGACCTTCTTTGGGGCTTGCAGCAGTCCCATGAATGGATGTCTCCCCCTTTAAAGAGAAAACTAGAATTAGAACTGTCAGTAGTGCCTATCCTGACTTGGAAACTACAAATTCAGCACTTAATGAGTTTGGCAGGTGATCTGTGTGTTACCCACCCTGGAGAGAACGTCCCTCATACTGTTCCACCAAAGGATTTATGGGAAAGGGAAAAGGAAGAGCTCTTAGTTTACCAGCTGATTAAAAATACACACTCAACACAATTATCTTCCTGTGCATAACCCCTCTCTGAGCAAGGAGTAAGCCCTGAATGGAAACAAATCAAGTAGGCTAGTAAGTCAGAAGCATCCTAGGATCTACTTGCTCTAGAAACACAAATGAAAAACTTCAATCTTCATAGCACCTAGCATACAGTGTCAACACACTAAATGAACTACATTTTTCCTCTACACTTATCTCAGCTTGTCCTAACCCATGTAAAATAGAGACACAAAGGTACTCGAGGCCTGTGCTGGTAATCAAGTCAGCCAACCCCAAAACGAGCAGCACAGCAGGACATTTACACCCCATCCTGACTGAGGTGTGGAGTCTCCCACTGTCCTGTACGAGTGTACAGCACTGCCTGTAACATCCACTGGTGAAAGCATCCTGGGGAGAAGATGGGTTTCAAATGATAAAGGCCCAACCACACACTGTGCTCAGGCACTAAGAGGGAAGAACAGCAGGTATCCTAGAGACACTTGTTTCTACCACAAAATACGGCTGTCCTGCAGCTACGCTCGGCATCAGCGCCACGGATTTTGTCAGGACAGGCAACTAAGAGCTAGGAAACACCATTCTGCCAGCTTCCAGCCCACTTGGGAGGTCTAGGGAACACTGCAGTGGCCTCACCAGCCCCAGCTGCCACTCCACAGTAGGTACAATTTAAGGACCATTACTACTGCACCAAAGTGATGCCTTTAGCTACGTGCTTTGAGCCATAACATTTTAAGGACTCTGCCACTTTTAAATATGCCAGCTCACTGCAGGTAGCTGAGTGATCTCATTGCACAGCTGCCAGCTCCTCCCTGGGTCACCAAGCTGTAGCCACTGTATACCCAGGCACAAACAGTACACCTGAGAGACCTTGTGAGGAATTCCAACTGCTGGCAGAAGCAGCAGCCATCACTCCCACACCTCCAGGCCTGCTTGGTGCAGGACTGTCCAGCTAACAATCACGAGAGGGAGCTTTGCACCACTTTCTGCATGGGAAAGTCTGAGCTGTGGTGCTACTAAAGCCTGTAAGCTGAATTGAATGGCTTTTGAACACATTTTAAAACCGGGCAAAAAAGGGATATCAGTATCTTCTAAAGTTTAAAGCTGGTAAGAACCTGGAGCTAGTATTCTGCTCAGATAATGATGATTTCTTTGCCTGGAACTGTTGGCTTTTTCCCTTATTCCCTGAATGTAGCAGTATGATTTTATTTGGGGACACTTTAAAGCCATGCACCTTCTGTGGAGCAATGATGCACAGATGCACTGAAGTTATATTGAAGTACACAATATAAAGATGAATGGTATAAACTGACTTCTTTGGAAGAAAAAAAGTCCCAACTACAGGCTACTGCCAGTTCAACATTCCTTACAGAGTACAGACTTTTTCTAACACTGCTCCCAGAACTGTCCAGGGAAGGGATGTCAGAGCTAGGCAGAATGGGTAAGGCCCCTCCCTTGTGAACATGGAAAAGGGCATTGCCACTCCAGGCCGTCACTCAAGGACCTGTCACTGTTTCCCCTCCTTCCTCTGCCCAGCACAAGCACTGCAACACCACATACCTCCTGCAGAAAGAAGGGCTCATCCCAGGTCTTCTTCCAGAACAATCCCTGCTGCTGTGTCTGGCGCAATCCCAAAGCCTGACCTGTTCTTTGGCACAGCCTGACCTTGGCTTACAACCTTGACAACCACTTCAACAGCATTTTCCATCCCATTCTGTCAGTCTCTTACTGCCCTGATGTTGTAAATTTGCACTCCTGGCTCCACAGACGGGCAAGGTCAGAGAAAGCTGCTTAACTCAGCCCAGGCTGACAAGCTTTCCT
This sequence comes from Pseudopodoces humilis, assembly GCF_049639895.1. Lineage (NCBI taxonomy): Eukaryota > Metazoa > Chordata > Aves > Passeriformes > Paridae > Pseudopodoces > Pseudopodoces humilis. The sequence goes on from NC_142216.1 coordinate 3,345,159, forward strand.
CTGCCCTCTTTTCCTTGGAAGGCAGCTGGACCCAAGGCTTCACTGTCCGGTATCATCAGACCATGTATTTTTTCCTAGCAAAGTGGAGCTGCTTGCTCAATGTGTGCAGTCACTGAGGGACCAGCATGGTCTGAATTCCACATGAAAGCACAACTGTATCTCCACAGCATCCCAACACCAGAACCCAAGCACTCACCTACACCAGGGGATGCACACCCACCACAGCAGTTGAAGAGACACAATCACATAGAAAGGGATGGCAGCAAAGGCGCCAAGCATTGACTTTTTTTTGCATCGTTTACACCATACCTGACTTCTGGTACTCAATACAAATGTCTACAGATGGAGGCAGTTAAGACTGGGTTTCCTCTGCAGTGAGTGGTGGGTACAGGATTCAGAGCCATGGTCTAGATCTTTGCTGCTCTGAACTGCCCCTCTTTTCACAGAGAATTTGCTGTCCCTTAGTGGTCACAGCAGACAATGTTAACTGCTCCTGCCCAGCACTGGCAAAGGTATTTGTACAGGCTGTTTTAAAACATTAGTCCAGCTGAGGACACTTCAAGAAGAACACTAACACCAGCGCAGGAAAGCTTACATGGACCAAGGGTATTACCCCAATTTATCAACTTTATCAGAAATGACCTTTCCAAAATGCAACAGGAACTGTTTGAAGTGGTGTGAGGTTTTTGTTCTCCTGTAAACCGTGTTACAACAACAAATATAACAATATTTATCTATAATTGGCTCCTGAAATACATACTGACTATCCTGCCTGCTGCTGAACCTGGGCCACTGGAAGTGAGAGGCGATGGCGAGAGGCCCAGAGGTGTCCTGCCTCTCCCAGGAAGTCTTGCTTCCCCTACACTTGCTGATAACTGGCTCATTCCTAAAAGGCAAAACGTGCTTGTCAGAGATATTTTGTATGCTGATCTTGCTAATATGTAGTACAGGGAATTGCCCCAATTATCCCTTTCTGCTGGATGGCAGAATGCAATCAGAGGCTCTTGTGAGCAGTCACAGACAGTCCCCCCCAGCCCCTCAATGGGGTTCTTGGCTCATCCTGGCGCTCAGGTGCAAGCAGAAGGGGCTGAAGTCCAGTCTATTGCTTGTGCTGGTGTGTGAAGGTCAAGAGTCCCACCCCCAGAGAAGATATTTTACAACAGTTTTGATTTTCTGAGGTGCAAAGCAAGACACCAGGCAAAAACTGGTTCCATGAATTCAGAACAGCTTCTCTCACAGAGAATTAGCTGAGTAGCAGTTTGAAAACAGAGCCTGAGTTAAACTTCATTATAAAATAGCTACTAGATCAAGGAGGTGTCTTCAGCCTAACCCCAGCTCATGCAGCTGCATCAGTAGTACAAATTCTCAAATGACAGGCCAAAGGATGCCTCTGGCTTAGGCTCTGCCGAGTACCCTGGGAAGGAGCAAACAGGTTATAGGGATGAGAGCATGAAGACCCAACAGTACCTCAGAGTGTGGGGTCTCCCCCAGCCCCTCCTCATTTTTCTCCTTCTTGGAATGGACTGCAGCAGAGGTATGGCGCTGTCTCTTCCGCTTCCGCTGTTTCTCCAAGAGCTTTTCAGAAGCTGGGATGCAACAGAAAGACCATTCAAAAATGCAGAAATAATTCCCTTGCTGCATGTGACACCAGCAAGTTCTGCAGCCTTTCTGAGAGATTCAGGCTGGATTCTCTATTCTTTGAGGGCCTAAGGGCTGGAGCAATACCAACCTCCAGGCACTCTGCCCTGCAGCCATCAGAGAATCACCAGTTCACAGTGGTTTAAACAACTTTTGCTGGGCTGCTGAACCCAGAACACCAAGCACTTACACACACAGTGCCACAGGCACTGATCCAAATGTCACGACAGTCTGCCCTGCTAGCCCTGCCTTCACTTACCTTCTCCCAGTTCCTGGAAGTGGGCTGGTGAGTAGAGCTCAGAGCTGTCACTCTCTGAAGGGCCAGTACCCTACAAACACACAGGGGAGTCAAGTCACTAGATGAAAACAGAGGCACACACTCCTCAGCCATGAAACCTTTTGGAATCACTGCAACACCTAATTTACCATCCACATCATGAATTCATCAGTCATCAGAGATTTTACAAGAAAATATTTGGTGTGTGTGTGATAAATCACACATGTAAAAGTCTGTCTCCGGGCAGGGAGTGCTCATCAGCACCATTCACTGTTTCCTGTGCTCTCTCAAAAAGGCTGCTAATACTCTGTAAGGTGCTGGGAAAAGACACTCTCTTCTGAGTTTACACTTTTACAGACCTTAAGACTGAAATACACTGGCTTCTACATTACTGCAGTGGTGATACCTGTACTAAGACTGTGCCTCACAGTGAAAGAAAAAGGAAAGAAGTGTTATTACTCAACTTTAGAAACAGTGGCAACAAGTTTTGTGCAGGCACATGATCTGAAATAAATACAAATTGCTTTTTTCCAAACCACGTCACTGAATATTGAGTATTCAGTGTAGGTGAGCAGCATTTTCTTTAAAAATCTGAACCAAACACAGTATCCTACATGTGATTCACCTCAAGCCTCCATCCTGCTTCAAGCTCTGCACTTACATGCATTCACCAACTCACTTGGGAAGGTAACAAAGAGAACACTGCTCAGAGGAAGTCTGATGGAAAAGAACAAAGCCTTAGGTTCAAGTTCAAGGGACACTGTAACATGACAGCCTCTGTGCAGAACATTTCTGCTCATACATTCCCAGCCAGCATCCAGATGATACTTCTCCATATAAATCAATTAAAAAAAAAAAAAAATGGAGATGATAAGCCAGAACTACCCAATCCCCATTACAAGGGGGGAGAGGTGGGGGGACAGTGGATTATTTCACCATAACACAGCAACCAGCACCTTTGGGAAGGGTAGACCTTTGCTCCTGGGCCACAGCCAATAAAAAAAACCACATCCCATTGCACTGTGTCTTGTTTAGCAGGATCTGCTGTCTAGGCCTGTTTTCTATCTGGTTTTTAAAAGTGCTGGAAGCTAAGTACCTTCTTTTGGGGAGTCCATTCCTCCTTCTTTGGCATAAAGGCAGTATCCAAGTCATTTGATTCCAAGAGCTTTTTAGTGGGCTTCCTTTGACGCTTGCTTTCGAAGTTTCCTGTAATGAAACCCTTCACATCAGATAAACAGGGGTTTTCTTGTCTTCAATCAGATTAAGACCATTAAGTAAATATCAGCCAACAGTTCAAAACAATCTGCTTCACCCTGTCTTTGGGATCATAAGCTCCTAGGGCAGAGATGCCAATTACCTGCTTCTGTACAACTTCAATAAAAACAGACCTCAGTCTGCCATGACCTTCAGGCTCACCTCAATATGTAATACAAAAATCCACCCACAGAAGAGAGGCTGTGAACTCACTGCCAGCAGGTAACACATGCTGGCAGCACAATTCACATCATAATTTCCCCAAACACTTTGATCTGCATAAGCCAGTCCTACCACTGACACAGCCCTGCCTACACTCCCACACCCCTCACACCAGCACTCATGCTGCTGTAGTAAACAGGCTGAAGATCACAATCCTGGTTTAACATACTTGAGAAAAGAAGCCCCAACAAAACTAGGTGTAACTTGCACTATTTTCACATTCAAGCTTTATCCTGGCCCTTGGAAGGTAGCAAATTGCTAGACCTGAGTTCCTTCACGAATTTTGGCAACAGTATAAACTTAGAACCAGGAAATGCTGATGCTGAGTGCAGACACTTCACAGCCACAGCCTGTTACCATCCCACCCCATTCATCCACTGGCTTCGACAGTCTCAGCTGTGCCCTTTGACACCTCTGTAGGCACAGCTCATCCATCACACTCCTAACCCTCAAGACAAGCTTCTGCCCACTCTGTGTGCTTCAGTAAGAGGTATGGGGAAATGAGGGAAAAGAGCTACACAACCTCTGCAGACTGGACGTTTGCTCCCACTGCTGCAGCCTGTTCTGTTCTTCTGTGTCTCCAATCTTGGGTTCCCATCCTCAGTTTTTCCTCCTTTAATCATCTCCAACTTCCCACTTCCCTGTGATACCCACAAGTCTTCAGAGGCAATCCCTCTTCCCTCACACATGACAGGCTAACTGACCTCCCACTGACCATAAATCTGCCTGCTTGATTTATTTTTTTGGACTACAAGCCCTTTAGGAACAGTGTGCCCTCCAAGTTAGCACAGCCAGAACACCAGGGCTTTAATTCTGGACATGTCTTTAGATGCTAACAGAGAATAAACGTACTCAAAGGAGACCCTGAGACTGACACTTCTGGAAAAGGCCCCTCAGACCACACTCCTTCTACACTGCGCCTTACTGAAAGCCAAGGTCCTGGCTTCCTGCTCACACCAGTCTCCAAAAATTTCTACAGATGCTTAGAACCTCTTAAGGAGAAAGTTTTTCCAGAGGGAGTTTTGTGCTACAGCTGCCTGAGCTCCCTAGGAGAGCAAAAGATCACTCCATGAACAATGCAGCTTAGAGTTTGTGCATCACCCTCAGCACAGCAATGTTCATCCAAGGGGGTTTACAGCAACAAGAGACTGTCAAGATAAAGGAATGTCACTGTTTGGAAGCACAGACAGGAAGGACTAAGAGAAGGAGTTGTGGCCTCCTTCATTTGGACAAAAGAGGCATTCTGTACCAGGATATAAGGAGGACCATCACAGTCCATAGAAAGCCAGCAGTAACAGGTCGCTGGACACCCTTGCACCTGCCCTCTCTCCCTTCCCAACACAGTAACAGTCAGTGAGTGAAGGAAGGCAAGAACAAACAGAACAGCAGCAGCATTCCTTCTCATGCTGCCCCAACCATCATTTCCCACTGAACTTGTGTTACTTTCACTTACAAAAGCAGCATCACATAACCTGCCACTCACCTGATTTCAGGAATCCCTCTTCTGCATCTGGAGAAGCAGAAACTTCAGAAGCATCCGAGGAAGACAGAACCACCACCTCTGGAAAATCTGAAGATCCTCCTGGAACTTGATTAGGGGGATCAGTGGAGTGGGATCCTAGTTCTGAGAACGACTCTGCTTCAAGGACAGGAGGGGACTCTTTGGTTGAAGATGGAGTTGAAACCAAAGAACTTGGCCCCCGCTGGGTATCTCTGTCAGGACTGCATTGTGCGGGAACGCCTCCTTCAAATTCAGACCTCGTCACAGAATTCACCTGGCATGGTGAAATATGTTGGTGAAAACATTCATCCTGCATGGCACTGCACACAGCAAGAACACTCAGCCACTAAGAACGTAAACACACACAGACCAGAGCCCTGGAGTAATAACCACGAGAAGAGCACATTGGCCTTCACCCACCTTTTGCTCCTGGCCCTTCTTTGATTTTTTCTTGGGTGCAAACAAGTGATCATATTCTTCTGCATATTCCAGAAGCCGTTTACTCGGCTTTCTAAGGCGCTTCCTCTCTGAATGTGCTAAGAAAAAGGAAAGCAGCTTCAAGACTGTGTTTCTGAGATGATCACAAGACATCTGTGGATAATAGCTGTTCCTGCCTTCTCTTCCAGAGGTTCCATGTGGGAAGAGCTGATAATTCCTTCTCTTTGAGACAGCCTAAAGAATTTTCGAGTTTCCTATTTTCCAAAATCCCAACTTAGCAGGGGGGATTTTTAAGGACTTCAAGTAGTTCAGGTAAGAAATCAAAACACATCAGACTGAGAAGCTCCTGAAATTTCACCCAACATGTCCCTACAAGCTACACCTAACTTGCCAGAACCAAAGGTCATCAGCAACTCATTATTCTTTTGCTGTTTACCCAAACTCTTTTGGTTTTAGTGCAGGGGCACAGGAAAACACTGTTTCCCCATAACACAGTTCAGTCACTGGTTTCACTAGCACATAAACTTAATTCCTTCCCTTCCCCTCCTCCCTGGCATTTATATACTACAAATTCCCCATCTGCTACTGTGAGCCCATTTATTGCTTTGTTTGTTGCACAATGGGATCAGGGAGCCAGTGACTGCGACACTTCTTGTCTCTGCACAGTGTGGCATCATAGCAAGGTAAAAGGTGTTTCCTCACCACAACTCTAACCACCCGTGCTGCACCACCTCAACACACCAAAGCATGGCAAGCTCCAAACACCTGAACCCCGACACTCTATAATATCTCCTCTCAGCAAGCTGCAAAAGCAAGGTGATGCACATTTACGTTTTTTTCCCGCTTCCCAGAATATCTCTAAATATCTCTGACTTTTTTCCTTTTTTAGCATTTGAAATGATTAAATAATACTGCCCAATGATTTCCCCTAGTCATGAAAACACCTGCGGTCTTCTGGAAGTTTTGGAACAAACAATAAATATTCTCTTTGCTTCACTTCATTTGTAGGAGGTGGCTTTTTCTTCTTTAAAACGGAAGCACTTTATAACAAAGCATTTCAATGCAATGCTTCTGAACGGGGATGCTGGACATGACTGCTACATTTTATTGTGGCTTTGTGGTTAAACAAGCATGAAAATGTCAAACTTGGCCAAAAGAGAAGAAAGAAACAACTTTCTCAAACACAGCTATTTTCAGCCTCTATTAACACTCTGCACAGGTGTCTGAGTGAAACACACATTTCAGCACATAAGCGTTTTGGGATGAGTATCCTCACCAGGCAACTATTTAGAGCCCCAATGCCATGCAGCGGAGCACACAGCACTGTGCCAGAAGGGCTGGCTTTGGCTGTTCCCAAAAGGAATCCTGTACAAGAATCCCAAATGCATATTGACAGTACCAAATCACAGACCTGCTGAAACTATTATTTATAAAATTGGTTTACATCAGCCAATTCCACCAATCTTCACTTCTGCCTCATTTGCTCTAAACCACTATACAAGGTTTGTGGCAAAATTGCCAATGCTGCCATTTGACTATGATGAAGACTTTTATGTAGTTTGAGCTCAGTGGAAATGGCACAGTTGTGACTGCAATCTGTTCTGATCTCTTACACTGAAGCTGCCTGCTTTGGGCAAGGATGGGTTACATCTTCTCAAAGCACTGCAGTCAGTCCAGTTTCCAGCTTCAGTTTCTCTACTTTCTAGCCCTTGCCTAACCTAAAGGAATGGTCTCAACACAGCACTAGAGGTTTACTCAGTCCCACCAGCACTGAGGATGTTACAGCAGCCCTGACAGAGGTGCTTGGTGCCTCCCCACAGCAAATCTGTACAAAAGGGGGTGGGTGTGCAGAGCTCACGTGCTATTTAGGGCAGGGGAATTAATTAGTTTACGCTGCAGTTGCTGATCTGTCACTTTTGCCAGCAAACCCAGGCCCTGACTGCTGCTACATCCCTGTGTGCAGCACCAAGATCCTCTACACTCTCTTCACTATTGCCACCTCACTCAGAGCCCACTGCCTTCCTCTCCCTCTGCCCTCTGAACTTCACTGCCTCTCAGCACCTCCTCCTCCCTAGCTCTGTCTACAGACCTTTATCTTCACCTCACACAGCATCACTGCAGGGATGCTTCAACCACCAAACCAACATGAAACCCTAAGAAGCTGTCTGGATCTTGGTGTGAAGGAAGAACCCACAGCACAGCCCAGAACATCCTCTCACCTCCTCTATACACTTTTCCTCAAAAACACAGACCCAGCCAGAGGAGTCAGTGAATGATTAAGCTGGTCATGATTTAAAACCAGAACTTTTACCCCATGTGTTACACCCTATAGGTTTGTTTTCTGTGCCTGCTACAACTTGCCTTGGGCAGGTCCCACAACCACCAAGCCAGGCCCTGCCTTTGCCACAATTGAAAGAGAAGTGCAGGCCGCCTCCACCAACCACAAAAAGCAAAATACACACATCAAAATGTGCACTGAGGGAACATATAAGTGACAGAATGCACACAGGCTCAATATTATGAGTTGTATTATTTTATGGTATCTCAATTAGACTAGAGCAATTTAGTTTGGCGAAACCTATGCAAAAACCTAATTGTACTGGTTTTATTAAGGTGTGTTTTCCCAAATTCCCTGCAGAAGCTGGAGGATGGTACATGTTGAATATGGTTCTGTTGGCCCTATTCATTCCACACACCCTTTTATTTCTTCCTTTGGCTTTAACCAAATGTCCCCACCTCTGTGTGAGAGGCAGGACTCTCTTGCCTTTTTGTCCTCAGAAGCCTCTTCCTTCCTAGGTCATTTCCCTTACAATGGTGCTGCCTTACTTCTATCTGCCATATTCCAGACCCACCTCCAGCCCAGCCTCCCTGGCAGCTTCCCTCTCTTCTGTTCTCTTTCACCCATCAGGCAGCCACACCACAACTGTAAATTAGGAAATCTGCAGGGCTCCACAAGTCACTATGAGCAGCTAATATAATTCCACACTAAAACCCAAAGAACTCCCAACACATTGTCTTGAAATCCTACAGAAGAAACCAACGACAAACTATGTCAGCACTATGAAAGATAAAAACCAGAGCAGCCATTGAGGTTCAGTTTCCTGGAACTTTCTAGCACTGACCTCTCCCACTAACACCAAGCTTGTGGCACTAAGGAACACATTATGAAGGTGCAAGTTAAAAAAAAAAAAAAAAAAAATTCCAGGCTCAGAAGGATTTATTTTACCTTTCATTGAGGAAAAACTAAAGATTTTTGATGTGTAAAATTTTCTGACCAATAACCCGAGTACAAGCTCATAATTACTCTGCCTCATTTGCTCTCCATGCTTACAGAGAACTCAAACCAAGGTCCCACGCTTTCTCCTGCTCAGACGTAGACATCTTCACATTGTCAGACAGCCACAAGTTCTGTAACTTATCCTTTAAATGAAAAAGTGTAAAATGTATACAAATACTCTGGCGCAAGTCCAGCTCCCTTACCTTGTGCAGAGAATTCAGACTGGGGAGCAAAGTTGCCAAGCTCTGTCTCTGAGTCCATCACACTGGTGTTTGGCTTACCACATACATTCAAACGTTTATCAACTAAGTCTAAACGATTCTCAAAGTCCTGAACTGCCAGGTCTCCCTCAAGCACCTTTGAATGAGGGGAATGCCTACGTCCCAAGCACTCATTTCCCTTCAGTGAAAAGCCACGAGAATTCAGGCCAAAGGCACTCTCCAAGTTTCCTTGTTCCCTAGATCTACTGATGTGCTTATTAGATCTAGCACTGCTTTGGTTAAAACGCTGCCATCGCTTTTTGGGTGCTACGTGATTTATATCATTAGACTCATCACCAAGAGAGCTCTCACTATTTGCCTCTGAATCCAAGTCTGGACTCTCCCCATTTGCAGCAGAATTGCAGCTCTCATTATTTCTACCAGCTTCAGGTCTCCTTCCAACACGACCTAAATTGTCATCAGATAAACAGGCAGAGTCTTCATCAGTTGAATGCTCTGTTAAATCAATACACTCTTTCCTCTCAGTATCTTCTGCCTCATTCCCTAGAGGACTGGTAACCGAACCGTGCCCACGGAATGCATGTTCTCCTGAATCTCTGGGTAACCGACTTAGTAACTTACTTGGCCCTCCTGGTTTTAAGTCCTTTCTGTTTGAAACTGTTTTATCTCCAAGCTTTGATGACTGCTTAGATTTTGAACAGTTGCGTTTGGACATGCAATTTGTGCCATTTGCCCCAGAAACAGCGGCACTCGCAGGCTCCCTTTTACCAGTACCAATCCCTGTCAACTTGGTTGGAGGATTGCGTGAAAATGAGGAGCTGCTTATAGCGGAGTTTGGAGTTACTGTTTCCTGGGCACAATCTCCATTTTTTTCTATTTTATATGGGGGACCTACAATAGACAAAGACTTGAGACCACTTGCAGAATTGCTTCCAGAACCATCACCTGTGCTGCTATTTCGAAATGGGACTATATTTTGACCAGTCATCAGTTGCTGCTCTTTTGTCTTACTGTCATGCATATCCTTCAACATCATTAACAAGGTGCTGAATTTGTAATCTGGTTCAATAGGCAAACGACCATGACCAGGGGCAGAAGCGAAAAGCGAAGGTACTGTGGCCTTTGCAGTGCCAGAGTCACTGGCATCATCGTTCATGGACCGATACGACAGTTCCTTCAGCTCTGACAGAACGTGCTTCACCACAGCTGTTTCGATTTCAGTAGAATCCCTGGGTTTCTCATGCATGTTGTTTAACAGTTTCTGACCATCAACTTTTCCACTTCTCTGAAGAGAATCTCTCGGAAGGCCAGAGAAACCTTTGGTATCTGAAGAGCAGCGATTCATGCCACCCTCCTCTTCTGCAAGAGAAGGCTCCAAACCAGCAACCTTTTCTTTATGTTTACATTTTATACTCCTGATTCGGGGTAATTTCACACTTTTCGATTTCAAGATTGCTTGATTTGTAACAGCAGGCCAGGAGCTGTCCTTGGAAACACTTTGGGGGGTAGTGTGCTTGTTTGCAAGGGGAAGATTGTCATTTCTCACATCCGAAGAGCACTCAAGAGGTGTCAATGACATCTCAGCATCAGAGAAACCTACTTCAAGCTCCCCATCTGCAAATTCAGCATCGAATCTGTTGGTTACTGAACCTCCCAGAGGTTTGCGATCTCTGTGCGACTTCTTCCTGGCCCTTCTGCTGCTCTTCTGAGAAAGATACATGGAAAGTTTAATGTTTCCACTTGATGTCATAGGAAAGTCCTTCTCCACTTTATCTGAAGAATCACTAACTTCAAGAACACTAGAGGCTCTTTCTGAACTTTGGTCCATGGTATCTACATCACTGTTCCCACCATCAGAGAGGGAAGAGGATGAATCTGATTCAGTTAGTTTTTTCTCAACACCAGCATCAGATGCAGAATAGTGTATCTGTAACTTGGAACTGCACAAAATGCCCAGAGAGCTCTTCTCTCTCTCAAAAGATGGGCTGGAAAACAAATCCCCTTGGAGGGTGTTTTTCAGAGCATCACTTTTACGATTCTCACAGTCTGGTTTTAAAGGTGTCTTTTCAAAACGTCTTTCTCCAAAGGAGGAAAGCAAATGGTTTTCCCTGCTGCTACTGGATGCTGTCAGGCTGTTGGCAATCCGGCGAAGCTCATGAGACGCGTGTTTCTCTGGTAGGTCCCCAACAATCACGTTTCTAACTACGCTCTCTGGTGTTTTGTCTTTGATTTCTTCCCTCGATGCTTCCCCTCTTGTGCCACTCTTTTTTACTCTAGTCCTTTTTCTACTTTCAGAGGTTGTTTTCACGTGTGGCTTGATGAGCAATTTTCCTTTTTCACTGGCCACGTGTCTGGAGTCAAAGGCCAAGGATTTAAAGCAGCCGTTCAGCTGCGTGTCCCTTTCTGCTCTTGGGCCATTGGTGTAGTATTCCAACTCCACGTCCTTCTCACTGTCCGGCTCGCTGGAGGTCTGGCTGCACTTCTGATCCTCTGGCCCCCCAAGAAGAATGTCTTCCGCCTGTCCAACACTGACTTCCCACTTAGCCCTTAATCTCTGAGGAACCTTAAAAGTTGGAGACAAAAAAAAACCAACAAAAAAGACAAAATTTGAGTAGGTAACCACAGAGATAAAAGCAATGAGCACAAGGCATAGAACAGAGTGACATTCCTGCATTTTGCATCTTTAAGACAATCACATGGATTCCCTGAGACTGTGTCTGGCAGACACAGGGAGTAGTGCTCCTGGGTAAGCACCCTGCATATTCCAGCTGAGCCCTGTGCATTCCCAGAACAGTAAAAAGGTGCCTAGCAAGTACAGGTCTTGGAGGAACCAGATGTTTTGACATCCCAACACATCCTGAACACATCAGCCTGTAAAGAGCAATGCATATGGTATGGGTCCCTGGCACAGACATGCAAAGCTACAGCCAGCAAGCCTTGCAAGGCAAATGCAGCATTGTTTTCCTCAAAATATCTGAGCAGACCTCTTTGCTGTGCTCATTGTTGATCCTTCCTTCATCCCCTGAATTCAGAGCACGATCTGCCCTCTCCATCAACTCACCTCGGGACAAACATGAGATTCACACACATCTAAGATGTGCTATATCAAGTTCACAATGTCCATTCCTTAGAAGTCTCCCAGTTTAACTCTGTATCTTTAGAAAAACCAGAAAGCTCTCTGCATTCTTAACAGGAACCACTGCTAATACTCAAAATCAACAAGAAACTTGTTTCTTATCTGCATGTGTAGTTTTTGGCTGCACAACAGCAAACCAAAAGCTTCACAACTGCTCCTAAAAACAAAACCAATTCCAAGGCAGGAGGAACAACTCACATTGCTGACACTTTTCTTTTAAAGAAAAACCCAAACCAACAAAGTCTCATCTTAGCACACTCAAGAAGTTTTATGAAGCCTGATAGCAATCCAGCCAAATACTCTCAGCTTTGCATCAATTTTGGCTTCCAGGGGTGCAAACCTGGACATTTATGTGAGCAACAAACATTTGATTCCCTCAGCTGCAGGCATGCTGGCACTCCATTTACATATTGAATGAAATTGCAGCCATGCAGCACTTCTAGGACCAGAGAAGTTACTTGGGAGCATGTCACTAGTTGTTGGCAGAGCTGGAAGCACAAGGAGAGAAGTCCTTAAAGAAGATACTGAACATGCCCTTGGAAAAGAAAAACCAAATAAGGCTGTTGCCCCCAGGGACTCACATCTGCAACAGCACATTCAATCTGATGGTTTGCACTAACATAGGTTATAAAGCTCTAGAGTAAAAGAAAAACCAGATACCATTGCCTAGTGTAACTATTTGCTCTCTTACAGTAACACAGTAGCCTCTGTAGTTCTTCACTTCAGCAATTCTAACGAGTTAATTTCTGCAGTCACCTTCCTAAAGACATAGACCAGACCCCTGTGTCACATTACATTAACTGGCTACAACTGCTAAGGGCTGTTATGTTTGGAAATGGAGATGGTGCAATGAGCCACAAAACTCATTCCCACAGGCTCACTGACAAAGCATTTTCCAAGTCAAATTATAACTCCTAACAGGTTTCTATAAAGAGAATTACTGAAGCAGTGCTAAAAAACCCACTGCTTTATCTCAGCCAGTGATCTAGTGAAGCATGCAACTCCACCTCTGATCCAGACCAGCCAAAGGAGGCTGCCAGAGAGCATAGAAGTTTTTTAGCAGTGCTGCAATCCCCATCAGGAGAGGGCTGTGCTGCTGAATAGATCCTACACCAATGGAGCCCAGATTCCTCTGCCTTCCAGAGCTGTCCAGGGCAACACAAGCAGCAGGCCACACCCCAGCACAGAAGAGAGCCTGGAAACTCCTGGCAGTTTATAAACTATGCTGCTGTAAGGATGCAAAGAATCCCTTCCCTGGCTGCCTTGCTGCAGTCAGTCTCACAGAAGCTGTCAAAGTACAAATCCAGGCATAAAGGACTATTTTGTACTGTGCAGATTCAAAGAAATAAAAACATATTACAGAAAACAGCTCTTTCACCTTATGTTTGTAGCCTTTTTCCTTTTGCTTTCCTCTTTTCCGGAGAACAGGCAGCTCTTCAAACTGATGTCTCCCTTCAAAGAGGACAACAGCTTTCCCAGCAACCCAGGCTTTCTCTGAAGGTTCTCCTAAGGCATCCACATAGTACTCTCGGTATGGTCTCTGATTGGAAACTATTTCAAGAAATGCAACAGAATTAACCCCTCGCATGTAACAGAATAAAGACACAAAAGGAGACACAGAAAACAGTAACAATTTGAGAGGTAATTTTCAAGTACATTTTGCTTAACAACATTCCCACATAAACGCCAGTTCTGGGGATTTCTACTCACAGTTAAGGGAGACCCCTTTGATTGCTGCTGTCTATATTCTACATTGCTACTCTATTTTTAAGTTGTTTGGGATTTTTTTCTTGCAAACAATTGATTAACATGCCTATGATTGGTCATCTTCCTACAGCAAAGATTGCTCACAAGAAAAAAAAAAAAAAGAAGCAAAAACATTGTAATATTTTTTCTTCAAGAGACACAACACACCAGGCAAAACATTTCTTTTCTGCTACTCCCTGATTAATGATTAAACAGTCCAGAGCACTTGACCGTTGGGAAAACACAACAGTGCTGGAAACACCCAGAACTGACATCCTTCTGGATAGGATTTACTCACACAGGTTGAGCCTCCCCCATCACAATACATCCCATCTTGTTCAATGTTTTAATACCAAACAAAGTCTTATTTAGGACACAAAACATGAACAGCAGCATTTAAGCAAACACATGCACACACACACTGGAAAGATTAGGTGTAACATGACACAACATTAGCTGAAATGAGTCTCTCCATATTTAAGGCACAGAGGTGCAAAGAAAGAGAAGAAATTCAAACATAAGGGCACATTCAAAGCTTCTTTAAAGGTACTTTCTAAGCAAGAATGTTGAAGGCACATGATACAAATAAGAACTGAATCAGTACTGGGTGTGCTGGTGGAAAAGGCCTGCTCACAAGCATTACAACAGAGCAAACAACACTTAAGGGATATACACTTCTCCCTCCAGTTTGCTGCAATGTATTAACTTTCTCCTGGCAACACCTTCACTCTCTGAACAGGCAGGTTACACTTCCAGCCCATTTGGTTTGTGCTGCCTCCTCCAGGGTGCCAGCACAGTGTGGTAGCCTGGCCTTAAGTGATGCTGAAATTGAGATTCTAACCAACACCACTGAGAGGATGACAAACAAGGACCAGAACATCAAGCCAAGTGCAAAGATCACAGGCTTCATCCACCCCATTCACAGTTCTAGGACTCAAGCCACTGAGCCTACACCTTCCAGCTCCAAAAATCTTCCAAGTCAAGAGCTTGCTGAGAAAAGGTAAACTGCCTTTAACTAAACACCATTCCTCAAATCCCAAGAGAAGAGTTTTCAGCACACGTGTCGAGGTTGAAGCAACCTGCCTTGTTTTGAAGGGCTTGTTCCCTTGGCAACAAGAGAGCCAAGGCAGTAGGACCGTGCTTCCGACAGTGCACACAGAGCCCAGCTCTTCCTGCCCAAAAGTGCCGGAGTTCAGATCCACCTGCTTTGCCACCTTGGCACTGGGAAGGGAGGACAAGCACACTACATACAGCCACAGCTGGAAAGTACCATTTTCCTCTGAGCCCCATTGGTTTGAACACAGATAAAACAATGATGGGAGAGTCCATCATGCGGCTGGAGATCAGGTCTTGCAGGAACTTGCTAACAGAGCTTTTCTTCCCTGCAGAATTCCTTTGTTAGAAATCCTCATGCACAGGCTGAAAGTGGAATACTGGACAGCTGTACACATTAAATCCTGCCCAAAACTTCATGAGGAGGGATGTGAGGGGAGAATATATAGAAGCATATCTTCTGGAAACATCTCCAACAGGATTCTGAGAACTGGAAAAAGACTATTTAAAACAGCACATTCAGTATTCTCCAGAATCAGGATAAATGCCTCCCAAAGGATGAAGGGGGAGGTGAAGATAGAAGACTTCAGCAACCAGGCTTGGGGATGATGTGAGCACCACGTAGGAAAAGCTACTTCATGTCTCTAGAGAAACAGCAGTGGCTCTGAGCTGATGGCCACTCAAAAAGAACTCCACTCATGCCCAGCACTTGTTGTGCTTAGGCTGGCAAGGGCCACAAAACCTGGGGACAAACACAGTAGTGAGTGGCAATCTCACCAGTCTAGAGCTGTCAGCAGCAGAGGACAACAGCTCAAGGGGTTTCCAGTTGCCCACAGTACAAAAAGAATCAGAAGGGGAAACCAGGAACAAAAAAGCCTTTCTGTTTGTGGCAGTTTCCCTGTGGCATCTGGTATGATACTAAAAGCAAACAATTCCTCACTTCCCTTCTGTTCTCTCCATCACTCATGTACCTGTCTTGATCTTTTAAAGATACTCTTTCTCCCTTCCTGGCTCTCTCTTGTGGCCAAGCATACACAGCTCTGTCATGTTTGCCCATCTCTCCTCTTCACACTCACACTATCTATACACCCTAAACATTCACATATGTGGCTCCACCCTTTGGTTTTTCCAAAATTTCCGTATCAACAGCCCCTTTCTTTCTTGTGCCAAACAAGACCCAAAAATTTCACTTCCATGCACATGCTCCCATCACACCTTCAAGCATTTAGCAGCTACTCTGCATTACCCCACACTCCACTCCTCAGCCTCTCCAGTCTCCCATTCTCCAAGAACTCTCTGTGTCGTCATACACTCCAGTCTTCCCATCTCTGCTTCCTCACCTGTTGCACCTCTCTGATCCATCTCCTTTTTCTCTGCATACCTTTCTTGAGAGACTGCTCCTTCTTCTGCACTGCCCTGAGCATAGCCCAGCTATTTGTCCTTCCTACAGTCTGGGAAGAAAAGCCTAAATGTCCAACAGCTATCTGTGCCACTTCACCACCCCCAGCCCCTTCTTCTTCCTGCTACCTCCCTCATTTAGCTCTACTTTATGGATCCGGGTCTTGTTTTCCACAGCAGTCTATTTCTTCATACCTTTCAAAGACCAGAAATGCTTTTAAAATTAATTAAAAACAGCAGCATCCTGCTGTACACAATGCCTCTACTTTGTGGTCTGAGTAGATACAGTACCTTTCATTTTTGAGTGACAGTCCAGCACTGGGTCATGACAAATTGTGCATGGCCACCATGGGCGTCTGTTGAACTTGGCCCAAACAAGATCCCCAACTTCATACTTCACTGGAGTGGGTTTCTTCTTGGCTTGGATCTTTGGGGAAAAACCAGAACACAAGAAATCACTAAAGCTCCAGATGCTTTTGAAGAGATTTGCCTCCCCCCCTTGTGTGCAGATTACACGGGACAGCAGAGACATTTACATTAAAAAGCAAGTGCTGATTTTACTTAGTGGCTCCTACACCTTCAAAGAACACAATGGTTCTCCCCATTCTTCTGAAAGAACACAACAATAAGAGGATTTGAGGTTTTTGTTATTTTTTTTAGTAAGTAGCATGACCTCTGGTAAATGACTGCACTCAAACTTCACACATTTGAACAGGTAAATATTTGGAGTTACTACTGGACCCCATTATTCCACCAATACCAGTTTGTTTATTTCAAAGGTTGCAACACATGGAAAAAGCAGTGGTAAAAGACAGTGAAATTTTCCTGACTGAAATGTGATAAGAACAGCAAATTAAGTGTTTATCAAAAAAAAAAAAAAAAGTAAAAAAAAAAATTAAATAAAAGGTTGGTATCTACAAGTTAGTAACTTTCTTGGTTCTCAGATGTGCTCAGGATAAAGGTTCACCAGAAAATATTTGAAACCAAAGACAGGTACAACCACAAAAAATTCTTCTCTACTGATGTTTAGCTTGTATGAGCAGATCTGGTGCTGCTTTGCCCCAAAATTATGGAGCAGAAAGGGAGCATAACGGCAGCCACACCCCTCTAGGACACAGACAGACACACTGACCTTGCCTGTCTCCAAAACCTGCTCACAAGTATCAGCTCCACAGCCACAGTCGCCCAAAAGCACTCAGCTTCTCAGGGCTGTGCAGCAGCCACAAGAATACGGAAATCTTTCAATACACAAACCCTAAAGCTGTTTAATGCCGCTCCTGTGTCACTGCCCGAGAGCTGAGAGCAGATCCCGCACTGTTTGCGAAGCACGAAGCCTCTCTGGCTGGATGTGCTTTACCAGCAGGATCTCTGCCAAGGAGAGGATCTAGGAGCTTTGGTGTTGAGAATTATTAAGCCAAGAGGAGATACAATAGGTTTTCACAGGATACAAGAGTCCCCATATCCAGCTGTGAGGTATCCTGGCTGTTTAGCAGCACCCACCAACATGTCCCAGGTGTGTTCAGCATTTTAGGAGCTCCAAGAAGCTCTCTAGGTATTTTTCCTGCCAATAAGCACTAGCAATATGCTCCTCATTAAAGATGTTACAGCACAAACACACACCTTTCTGCTTCACTTCTCCATCCTGCTAAACCATCCTGCTTGAGGCACGTCTCTTGCCATACCCAGTTCAACATCCCAGCAACTAAAACACAACAGACCTCTCTAATAAAAGATATATTCTGTTTCTCATTGAGTTTTATGGGTCTTATTCATGTGGTTAAAGAAAACACAAAAGAATAAACTCTGTCACATGAAAAAAAGGCACGTAATGATGTTACAGACTACATTATTGAAATTCCCTCACTCACTCATCAAAAGGCACACAACTTATTGCTGAGCAGTAGTTCAGGAACAGGGAATGTGAACAGGACAGGGGGCTGCAGCCCTTCTCTCAGCCGCTGCCTTGCTGCAGCCTCTGTGTCTCCAGCTGTATCTGTGAACAGACACCAGAGGTGCTGCCTTGGCTGCTGCTTTTAAAATGCAGATGCACTTTCAGATGCAAACCCCTTCTTTTTTCAGTCTGTTTCCCCACTTGAGTTCTTGTAAATGTGACTTTGGCCTCAAATTTTTTTTACACAGACTTCCAGCCTGGGCTTTGAGGGGCACATGTATATCCCAGCTGATTATCTCAGATGCTGTGCATACACATACAATAGATGTGCATCTTACTGACAACTGTAACCTGAGCACCTGGACAGAGCACCAAAACCTCGCTGGAGATTTGCCAGAGCCATTCACATTGATCCACCTGAAGGACACCCACAACCCCTGCCCTGAGGCAAGTCTGCATTTAAATCAACTCTTTGTCAACCTCCAACACCCCAGCTGAGTGAAAAGGTGGCTTTCAGGAAACTATTCAGACAATGCCTAAACCTCTTTCCAAGAAGTCAGCAGCTATTCTCATTCCTGCCCAGCTTCCTCTCTCATTTCCCCAGCATTAGCAGTCAGGTGTTGGACTCACCATCACCCACCATAAAGTCCCCACCAGTGGGTCACAGAGGCAGGAAGCATCATGTCCTGAGGGAGAGCCTTGTGACAGGATGCACTGCAGCAGGTCACTGTCTTGCATAATTTTCTTCTACTCTCACTAAATCCCAGCAACCTGCCACAGATGCCTTAACATTTTTTCTTTGCATGGAAAAAAAAAAATCTGCTAGGTACTTTCAAAATGTGTAACACTGAAAAGCCAACAGCAAAGGAGCAAAAGTAGCAGTTATTGTCCTTTCCAGGTACAGTAAAGTCTCTTCCTTAAAACTCTGAAGCATGATAGAAAAATTATAACCCCAAAGCATACATTTCTTATGTCAGAATACAAGTTTCACCCCTATTAAAATTAGCATTTACTAAGTCAAGATCAAAGTACTGATAAATCCTGATGGCAAAAAATTTAGCCCTACAGTAACAGTGACTTTACTGCTAGCTAGGGAAAGCCCAAGTTTTTTTAAAAAATAAACTTCAGATGTAGGCCCCTACATCTGATCACAGCACTGCCCTCCTTCACAACAAGGAAATAACAAGAAAATTTGTGAGCCACTGTAGATTGGTAAGAGCCATGTTGTAATTCCACTGCAGATACACTGAAGAAATTAAACCAAGTAAGAGCCTTGGTTAGTGAGGAAGGAAAGGACAGGACCTTCTCTGTTGATGAGGAACAACAGTTTTGTATTGTCTGATGTTCCCCTCAAGGGAGTCAGTACTGTCTACTCTGTTATCAAATGTTTAGCATTAATCTGCTGTTCAGATGGGACAAGCTACAGCCTAAACTCAAGATGATATGCAGCATTTCAGATCACTCTGTGCTATTTTTGGACAAAACAAGACCGTACCTTGCAGATGTTTTTAATCAAACTTTTCCCACCAAAGACCCCAAATTATCACAGTGGAAGGGGTCACAAGCCAAGATTCAGCACCAGGATGACACAAAAACCACCTACAAAGTCACCTCTTGAATTTGTTTGTACTACACCAATCAAACACACCAGTCTGCAATTCACTAAGTGAAATACCAAATGTTGGTGCTCAGCTTCATGAAGAGGCTTTCTATTAGAAAGCCAAGTACCTTTACCCTCCCAAAATTCTCACCATACAGCAAATAATGAAACATATCAGGCAAAGAAAGCTTAAATTTCCAAGTGTTTTTATTTTGGTAAACATACTGTCAGTCCTCAACTGTCACCAATCTTTCTCCCTTGAAAATAACCACATCATTAAAAAGTGGTAAAAAATAACCCTTATCCAGTAACCACTCTTGGCTCTGTCACTGGAAGCTGTTGTTCAATCCATTCATCTTGCTGACAGAAGTGGCACAAAGCAGAAGCCCACAAACACAGACAATGCTGAGAGCCACTGGGTGCACCTTTCCTGCAGCACTGCACATCTTTGAATAAAAATCAGAGCAGCACCAACCCGCCCAGTGCAGCTGGAGATGCAGCTGCAGATACCCCACGTGCCCCAAGAGCATGACCAGGGACGCGACCACCTCGGCAGAGCCACAGCAAGACTGAACTGCACACAAAGGGGTAGAGACATGTTACAGGCAATTTCAAATTTGCAGTTTCATATACCCAAAGAGACATCTGTCCAGAGATCAAGCACTGATCTGCAGCTGTTGTAGCCCTGCACATTTCCAAATCAGACCTGCTTTGGAAAGCCATCGTGGAAATACTTGGCCAAGAAAGGCCTATTACAGTTTATTCCTGGCTTAATTATAAACAAACAATGTTACTCAATGAAGCCAGGGACAGAACATGTTTTGCAGGAAGGCTGGGACAGCAAAAGAGACTGTGTAAGGATGATGAAGAAAAGCAAGGAAGAAGCCCAAAAATAAAGGAGGAAGATTCTGCCAAGCCTGTTTCAGGCACGAACTGGACAGAATCAAAGCCAAGGATGAAAATAAAAGGAGGCAGCCACATCCAAAGGGTAATTAACCAATACAGTGTAAACAATGGCACTAATCTTTTCCTCTGAGTATACAGTGGATACCTGCCCAGGGCCCTGCAGCAGCAGCATGGGATAGGGATATCTCCTGAGCAGATCTCACCACACTGGTAGCTGCCAGGTAAGTCACACCCCACCCATGAGCCGGCCCAAACATCACTGCCAGGGGCAGAAACAGCACCAAGTCTGCCCCATAAACTTCCAGTGCTCTCTTCAAACCTTCTCATTCCCAGGCCAGCAACTCTCGTGCTTCTTCCTTCATTCCATCTATGCCCAGGATAAAGTTGTTCCAAATACCTAGTTTTTATTAGTTAGAACTGTAAGCTTGCTGAGGATCAATCCACAGTCTGTCCCCACCACTACCTTTTATTCCTTTAAGTTTGGTGATCATTAATTTTTTCCTAACAGAACGAGATGACAAGAAGTCCATCTAATTCCTACAAGCTACCAAAGCCGGATATGGCTGAGCTGATCAACAGCTTTTTTACCAGAGAAATACCCTACCAAAACAAACTTGAGGGAAAGATGACATTTGAAGGCACCTGGATAGCTTGGGCCAAACAGTCTAGTCTGCTGGAGAGGGACTTCTTACAAGGACACAGAGTGACAGGACAAGGGGCAATGGCCAGTCTGTGAGTAGGTTTAGATTAAATGTGAGGAAGAAATTCTTCCCTGTGAAGTGAGGCCCTGGCACAGGTTGTCCAGAGATGCTGTGGCTGCCCCTGGATTCCTAGAAGTGTTCAAGGTCACGTCGCATGGAGGTCTGAGCAATCTAATCTAACAGAAGGTGTCCATGCCCATAGACATTGTCTTTCAGGTGCCTTGGACCCCAAACCATTCTGTGATTCTATAAAGTTATCCACTAACACAGCCAACCCCACAGCTGATGTCACAAGTGCCCCGTGCTTAGGACAGGCCACTCCCAGCTCCTGCCATTTCGGTGGAACAGGTTATTCACCCTCTGCCCTCACAAAGGAGAGACAGCAACTGGGGCAAGTTCTCCCTATTAAAATACTCCCAGAACAAGCCTGGAAGGGCATTGCTAAAGCTACCCCAAGAGTCTTCAGGAGATGGAACTTCCCTCCAGCTACAGCACAACCTCACTACGTTAGCAGAGTTTAAGACAAAGCAGAGCAGTTTTAACCTCAGCAGCCAGGATTATCCCTCTGTCCATGCAGCTCCTGTCCCAGGGGATCCAGATCCTTTAACTCTGGTCATAGAAATGAAGCAGCAATGGATGCAATTCCCATACAGTGACTGCTGCTGACAGATAGTTAAAAGGTCAGCTCCTATCTCTGTACTGCTCTTTATGAAGGGAGAATGGAAAGAAGTCTGAGTGATCCATGGTTCATTACTTTGCTCAGCCCCAACACGTGTGCACAGAGAAATGAACAGACACAGAGAGAAGGAAAGAGAGGAATTGGCAAATAAACTTTGCTTGGGAATGCTGCATGGAAAGGTAAAAAGGAGAAGACACTAAGAACAACAACAAAACAAAATTAGTAACTACTTGTGATGGAAGCCAGAAATAATAGCTCTCATTAGCAAAGATGCATGTTTTAAAGAAGATTTTCTGAAATCAAAACCAAATCAGCTGAAAAAAAAAAACCTAAAACCCCAAAAAATTGGATAGAAAATTAAATTGTATGTACTTCATAGCTTAAGAAATATTTGAAACTAAGCAGAGATCACCAGTTTCCTCCATACAAAGTAACATTACCAAGCACAGGATCTTTAAGCCTTTACAGAGTGAGGCTGCAATGCTGACGCTGCACTCGCTGTGACAAAACTTACAGGAATCAATCCCTGCACAGGGGAAGGGGTAGGCCCAGCTGGAGTCCATATAGACAAAAACCCCCACCCAAATAATGGCACACAATGGCATATCTGAACAAACCAGAGTAATAATCACACTGGCACTTTATGGCAAGCTTCAAGTCAAATAGAGCAACTGGAGAAGCCTGCTGAAAGGCCATGGGCAGCCTGTGCTGCTGGGGACACATGCCCTTCATCCCAACTGCTCCAGTCTTCCTTCAGCTTTAGCACTGCAGCAAAAAGCAAACAGATGTCTGACCTACATTCATGTCTGAAAAAGTACACTACCTCTTATCTGGGACCATTATCATCCAGAAGTGTTAAATACTCACTAATTAAATATTCGCTAGCAAGAAATACAGCAGAGATTATGATACAGACCAAACTTCTGTTATCAACATGCTTGTGGGTATTAGTTGTCTTTGGCCAGTTTTTACTACCATTTTCCTGGGTACTGAAGTTTTTCAGGGTCCATATATACATATAAACTACCCTGAAAGGTTAAAATCAAGAGAGCAGATTGGACTCCTTTGGGTAATTCCAAGATCCTGAAGCATTTCTATCAAGTTCAGGAGTTATCCACATACAGATTTTAAATAAAGAATGTACTGACAAGAGAACACCAAGTTTCAGTCTTCAAGACAACTGGGTAACAGCATCCCTGTTTCACTCAGTGGAGACAGTTCTCCTTACGGATTGGATGGAAGAGCAGTGCAAGAGAAAGCTTTAGCACTTCAACATCCTACCTACCAAAAATGCACCTGACAGCAAGGTTTGATGGAGGCAGGAGGAAGAAGTGGAAGAGAAGGGGTATGATCTCACTCAGATCATCAGTGGAGAGAAATCCACTAACACACAGAACATTTCAGATCTCTTCCAGGAGCCTAAAGCAGAGGACAGACTCTCATACTTGCTTATCTGTACACATTTTAAATGATAAAACAACATTCTCTTTAAATCTGGCTCTTTTAATCAGAACTAATTGTTTCAGAGAGCGAGGAACTGCTGGCATTACCAAAACTTTGCAAATTCTCACAAAGAACAATTCCCCACAAATATCTTATGTCAGAGAACAAGCAAAAAAACCACAAACTGAAACCAGGTCATCAGATTTGTCCCTTTTTCAGCCTTACTTTTGTACTCCTCTACGTGTTATCAAACTGCTCACAAGCAAGACATTGATAAACACAGTGCTCATTTTTCACACATGAAGTTTCTAAATCCACAAAATGAAAAACAGATTCAAACTATGAAAAACGAAACTTGGCTATTTTAATTTATATATGTATGCTCTATTCATTGCAGCTTAAGCTGTAACCAGAATGTAGCAGAACTTGAAAACAACATGTACAGTGCAAAGAGTGAATACTGTACTAGAACCTCAACAGCTAAAAAGTGTGAGTTTGGGTTGAAGTAAATTAACTGGCTTGTTGCTTGTTTTGGTTCGGCTGTTGATATTGTTCGGGGTTTTTTTTAAGTCCATGGGATTCTTTAAAAGCAAAAAAAGCAAAAGTATTTAAGGGGGGCTTACAAACCTTATTTTCTGCAGAAGTTTTTATTTATCCACAGGAAAGGAAGGGATAATCCCACTTTGCTAGTCCAAATAAAAAAACGCCTCTTGAACAAAACTATAACCTCCTGAAAATGAGGTGGTATTCAGCATGGAAGTCCCTCTACTCAATGACACCATTTTCCCAAAAGAAACAAAATTTCTATTCATATAAAATTTTAATTTGCACTTAAAACATTGACTGTTTTCTCTGAATTCCTACTAAAATTGAAATCAGAATTTTTGAACACTAGCAGGGCAACACATTTATCCTGTGCTTATTTATTTCTTGATATCCACACTCAAAGCCATGACCTGAGGAAGGTTCATGCTTCAGCCACCAGGTACTACAAAGTTCTGCTTCCAAGAGGCCTCCAAACCTCTCTGTGATGAATCCAGCTTCCTAAACATTGTGACCATACCAGGAGAGGACAGCCAACTAGAATCAAGAGGAACCTGATTTATTTTACAGCTGTTATTTAGAAATCTGCAAGCAGTCACCACATCAGCCAGAACAGTAGGAAGTCTGAACAGGTGCTAGGGAAAACCAAACAACAAAGGAACATCAGGGCAAGGGGAGGAACTATTAGAAGGGTGATAACCACTCTGCTCCTCACCCTTGTTGTGTTAGGCAACAGCAAGTTTCTATGTTTCCACCACCAGTGGGAGGGAAAGTCACGAACACACTCCTCCAAAACAAATGGAAGCTTCAAGCAGGGCTGAGGGCGAGAGCCTCACTGCAAACTCAGCACTGCAGGCACTACAGGAGCTGAAAAGGAAACTGGAAGTTTCCAGTGTGCTGAGGTACTACTGTGCAGGAAATTCACTGTTCACTTTTTCCTAAAGAACAACACACCAAAAAGCATTCCATCCTCTGGCTTGGATGCAACACTTGAACTGCTCCACCCAATTCAACACTTCTGGTGTCCCACATGCAAAAACCAATGCCTGAAAATATAAAAGGAGTCCCCAGTGCATTATTTCTGATGAGTGTTTGAAAGTTAAAACAAATTACTCTGCTATTTTATTGTATAATTATTTTACTATAAAACTGTTTTTTTCCTGAAGAGCCTAGCAGTGGGATGTGCTATCTCCAGCAGCATCCACCGCTGTCTCAGTTACTGCACATAACCAGCAGAACAAATTCCCTATCAAGTACGCACTCCAAGATTTCTTGCCAACTCTTCCTACCCCAGTGGCCTACCCTATGAGGAGGAGATGGGAAAACACATGGGGAAGCCTCCAGGACTAGAGATGTGCTGCCCTTTCCCTGTGATTCAGCCACCAACAGTGCTCCCAAAACATTCCCTTGCCTGATGCCACTCACGTGGTGCCCCTTTCACCTGCAGCCTTGCTCTTCACCCAGAACCCCAGCAGCACCTCAGCCCCACAGACACAGCATGGAATGCTGCTGGAAAATCCATCCATTCATTCACCTGTGGATTGTGCAGCTCCACCACTGCCAAGGCTACAACCAGTCCAGGCAATGAGTTGGGACAACTTAGCACAACCCTTCTGCTCCAGCTGTGCTAGAGACAGCAGTGAAGGCACCCAGCCAGGACCAGCCTGTCCTTGAGAGGGAAAGAAGTGATACACAAGGTGACTTTTCTCCCAACTTCTCTTTGCCATTTTTCCAAAGAACCGTGCAAGATAAATCTTAATGATAACCACAAAGACTCAGCATGTCAATTTTAACAAGTGCTTTACCGTCTTTCAGTAGAGGCAAGACACACTGCTGAAATTCCTCCTGGCTTCATCAATGCTTTTGGACACAAAAGAGATGGATGCACACCCAGGCCATCTTTATCTCTGTCGCACATTTAATCACTGCTGCAGAGCTACTGTGAGCAGCCACACTGTAACAAGATTTCTAATTTAACAAGAACAGAGCACTTCAGCTGGCACCTGCTCCAACACATGGCAGCATCTTCCCCTCTCCTGGGCACTGAGGTATATTTGATATTAAAAATGGCATTCACCTAAACTGTTGAGTTTTTTAACTCCTAGGACAACCCCCTGCCTGTTAAGATTTCTTCTTTCCAATGTTTCTATTCCCTTTGCCTTTCTAAATGCCAGAGCAAATAATTGAAAAGCAATCAAAATCACTATATATCAGCTGTCAGTCACAGGTAAGAAAAGCAGAAGTATATTCCAAGCAACTGCACTGAAAATTGATCAGCATCCATAACACCAACTTCTGAGTTACAAATATATTTTTAAGAAATACCATCTCAATTATATCTTAGATAATACTGCTTTGTTCTTGGGGCTCAAGTAGCTTGTTGACCATTATTCAGAGTTCACCTCTTGAGTGAGCTGCGGATTTGTTCAGTTAACTTGGGGAAATTTAAGAAAAAAAACCAAACAATAATTGTTGCACATCACACAGTTTAACCCTACTTCTGGGAACAAGGGTGTAATAAGGTGCAACAAGAAGCTGCTACATTGCAAGAGGCAATGAACAAATTCATGACTTCATGCAAAATATGCTGCTCTGAAGTCAAAGGTTACTGCTACAGCATCAAACTAAGCCACTACCATCGATTTTACCAAGGCTTGAGAAGTTGTAACAGTAAAACTTGAATCACTGTACCCCTAACAACCTAAGATTTGTTAGGAAAAAAAGGTTCAACTTGTGGGAGATACTCTTCCAAAAGAAATCACCAGCATGTACAGTCATTTAGTAGAGCCAGCAGAGCCTGAGAAGTGGCATCCAGCCCAAAAAAAAAAAAAACACCTGCAAAAGCCAATTTAATTGCTACTATTTCCAGAATTACAACTGCAAACCAGGACAAACCAATATTAACCAGGACATCGCCTGAACAACTTCTGCTCAAGTTTTAGAAGTAAATTTTAAATTTAGAAAGCAGAAATTACACAGAGGTTTCTGTCATTATGTCCAATCTGCAGGAAAATACCTCTGGTTTTGCTATTTGCAAACAGGTTCAGCTTCAGAACATGAACCCACAAAGGCATCTGTCATTTAAATTTCACATGGCACACCAGGTATTTTCTAGAGAAACCAAGTCATTTCCTGTAACACAACGTACACAAACAGATATTTCACACCTAATCAGCAATCAGAGAACAAATACAATGAAACAAGAAGAGGAAGGGCAATCTCAGCCAAATGCCATGATAAAACGCTTCCAGGATCCAACCCGCTGTGCAGGAGAGCTCTGGATCCTACAGACTGTTCAGAATGCTCAGAATGAGCTGCTCTCACACCCTCACACACAGCAGGTCCTGCTATGACAGCTCCCAACACCCACCCACTCACACCTCCATCACAACGAAGTGGCAATGCAGCATCATCACTCTGTGAAAGCATGAAGTCATTAAGGACCTCAAAAACTTATGGTCAAGCAGTAACACAGGGCCTTCACTGTGGAATTTCCCATTCTTCTGGACGACCACCATAGCTTAAAGTCCTTTATAGGTAAGTTTAGAGCTATTTGAAACAGGCATACCCTTCAGTACAAGGCCTGGTGGGTGCCACCAGGCTGCACAGCAAGGCAAGATCCAGCTACGTGGTCTTTTCTGTGAAATAATACCATCTTCCAAACTAGTGTAAATCCTAGTGGCAAAGGGGGATGTGTGGAGGGCAGAGGCATGGGGACAGTAGCACACAAAGACCCCGTTCTCTCCAGGGGCAGAGTGGGAGATGATGCTTGCAGCCATCACTGAGAGCCAAACAAAATGCATCTCCTCACCAGGAAGATGTAAATTACTGAGGAAATTTATGCTCCCTGCTAAAACAAACCACTGTCATACCTATTATATCTCAGGGATATAATGTTATCAATAGTTAGTTACACCTCCGATCAACAGTCTGTAGGAGGAGATTCTTTCAGAAATGTTTACAAGAGTAGCGAAGATCACTTGGCTTTGGTTCCTTCATTTTATTTTTAGCAGAGAGAGAAATGGCACCAGACACGTCAGTTAATAAACCAAACACCAGAGTAACTTTGACACAGGCAACACCAACACTTTATAATGAGAGTACCCTCTCACAGCTGCAGATCAGAGCAGAACTCAAGTTCATCATGGACTAATTCTAGAGAGGACTCTGCTGGTAAAGTAAAAACCTTCCAGGAGGCTGACACACATGCCTCACTCATTCCTCACACCCAGCCCCTGAAAGCAGCCTATTCTCAGGGATAAAACATCTGGCTCTAGATTTCCCTGTACCTCACTTCCTCACTGTCATTACCTGAAGAACACACTCCTGCATCGTGGGAATGGACAATAAGGAAATAATAATGAAAAGTGACATTGAGCTTCATGCAAGCCTCTGCACATCCTGAAGTCTGAAACCATCAGGGACCCATGCAGAAAACAGTTTGTGAAGGCAAAATGTACACACAGGAGTGGCCCAGATGTACCTGAATCCAGGAACTCTCTGCTTCCTCAAACACTCAACTCTGCAAACCAAATGACTCAAACATACTTTGTGTGCAATAACTAAAAACCAACAAGCTGAAGTATTAAGGCCTCAAAAGTTACATTAGAAGAGCAAAATTTCCACATGAGAGTTCTACAAGAAACAAGTCCACCTGCTCTAATTCAAGCAATATCTATGGCACTCAGACCTTCTGTGGCTGTACCCACCCTCCCCAGCACTGCACTCACCTCTCCCTCCAACTCTAATGCTGTCCAGGGCCTCTGCAACTGGGAAATGCCAGGAAGGCACTACAGACAAACTCATATCAGGATGGTAAAGAACAGAGAAATTCAAGAACAACCACCCATTTAAATTTAAATGGCCATAGCCCAACATGTGCACAAGGCAGAAAGCCAGCAGCTGCCAGCAGTCACTATATCACCATCTCTGGAGAACAAGACCCAAGAACCGATGCTATCATCTCCTTCTCCACAACACAAAATCTGTCAGGAGGTGCTGGGAACTTCAGACACCCTTAAGGGAGGATTAAGTTGGCACTTAAAATAGCTTTACTTCAGAATATGCACATCTCTCTTTACAACTGAATGGTACTTGAACAACCTCCCCTGTCTGGGATAATGTTTGAGAGCAGGGGGTGCCAGGGCTATTACAAATCCCCATGCAAAACAATACCTGCCACCAACCCTCCTGCCCAGTCGAATTATTTACATGCTGGACTTTGCATCCCACTTAAGACTAAACCAAATTCTGGCCCTTCTGCTGGAAGCACTCTTGACATTTCAGAAATTGGCCTTTTCAAAGCAAGCATCTATCGAAAAATTCAAATCTTGCAAGGGGCAGACACAGTCATCCGAGATACACACACTTCCCTCTTGGCAAAACAGGAAGTCTGAGCGGCAGTGGCACATTCAGAGCCATGAGCTCCCAAAATAAAAGCTCTGAGACAGCCTTGCTGTAAGGTGGAGAAGCCCCATCAATAGGCAGCATAAAGCTGATACCTGTAAGAGTAGCCCAGCTGTGACAAACAGCTGTGCAGAACTCCCAGGGATTTGTGAGGCTTTTTTTGGGGTGGGTTTTTGTTTCAAGTTTTAGCAGGTTCTCAAAAAACAAATTGATTCCAGTTACCAAACACAGATGAGACTGAAAATAAATGCCTAAATGAATACACGACCTGAAGAGCAAACCTGGTTATTTCTAGCTACTATGTCACGTTCAGCATTAAAATATTTTAACTGTCTCAGTGGTAACCTGGCACAGAAAAAAAATCCCTCTCTTCTCCCATTCTACAAGCAGTGGGGCTAAAATGAAGGACCACTCAGACAACATGCATTTTACTTACTGAAGAAAGAACGTAAGACTTAGGGAAAGCAAGACCCCAGGCTGCCTAAAAAATGCTTTTCTTCTTTGCCTTTTTTTTTTAGGAAAGCAGCTGTGCTTTTAAGCCAGCAAAACAACCCAGGAAGGCTAACTACAGCAAACAGGTAAGGCAGTTTTACTGAAAAGTTAACCCTCGTTGTATATTCAAATAACAGGCTCCATCACTAGGACGGTTTTGTCACCGTACCAGCTGCAGTTCTGTGGAGCACGTTGTAAAGGCAACTGTTGTGAAAGTACCTCTGCGAGCTTCTGTTTACAGAGTGAGACCCTCCCACAACTGCATCACCGAGCACATGTCTGCGAGAGATCCCCGCTTTCCTATGCAAAACAAAGCTGAAGAGATGCACAAACCTCAGACCCACAGCAGCCCCTCATCACCAGAGACCGAGGGACTTTTCCCAAGGAACGCTTAAGAGTATCCACAAGCCTGAACTGTTCCACAAATTAAGCTGCTGTCAGCATCTTCCCGAGATTGGCTCCTTCCACGGGCACTCTGTGACAGGTGCTCCCCACCTCCCAGAGCACGCAGCAGGAACACTGAGTGTTCCCGAAGGAACACAATCCTGCCACCCAAGCACTGCACACACAACCTGTCCAGCATCAGTGGCTCCACTGAAATTAGAGAGTAAAATGGTTTCAGTATTAGTCCTGTCAAAGGAGCTAATCTTCAAACCCTGCATCAATACTTAAAAAGCCCAGAGTATACTCCAGCAAGGAACCTTGAGGTTGAAAAACAAATTGAAGAACAAATTGAACAAAAAAACCCCAAACCAAAGAACCTAAAACTGCAGGAAATATATGAATACGGCTGCAAGTAAAAGCTTACACTGAGAAACATCTCTTATACTTCGATTCAAAACCAAATTACACAAAAAAATATACTAAATGCATCTATCTCGTTTCAGAACTCCTACAGTTCCGTCAGTTCTGCTTCTTATTAATTCTATTATAATTAAAGGAATTTGTGAGTGTAGAGAGAAATTTAAAAAAAACCAGGAAACAAAAAGCCTGAATAAGAGGCAAGGTTTGCTGCCCGTGAGGTCTGTCAGGCCATGACACGGCCTCTCCCCGGCCACCGCCAAGGTCTCACAGCTCGGGAACCTCAGGCCTGGCCAGACAAAGAGCCACTGACAGCGTTCAGCCGGAGATGGGAATGCTCCCTCCTGGCCTCCTCATCTGCACTGCGCTCAAAAAAATCCCTTCCAACCGGGGAAAAACTCCACCGAACTCCGCAGCGAGTTGCTGGGCAGAACGATGATGCCTCTTATTCCTGACGGGAGAAAAAGCGGCGGGGGGAGCGCGGGCGGCCGCGCCGGGACACAGGTGCGCGGTGAGCGCGTTGACAGCCCGGGCTGGCCCCAGCAAGGTCCCCCTCGCTCGGTAAGATGGCTCCCATCCTTCGGGGTGCCGGGACGAGGGAGGCAGCGCGGCCGGCCCGGCCCTGCCGCACCGCAAAATGGCAGCGGCCACGGCCCCCCCGCCCGCTCCCCGACGGTGCTTACGAGTTGCAGGGCCGCCGAGGACTCAGGCTGCTCCCCGGGGCCGCGGTCCGGCACGGACTCGGCCGGCTGCAGGCGGCTGTCGGGGCCCCGCTGCGGAGCGGGGCGGCCGCGGCCCCGCGGGCCGGGCTCTGTCGCCGCCTCCTCGTCGTCGTCGTCGTCGTCCTCCTCCTCTTCCTCGTAGTCGTAGTCGTCGTCGTCGTCGTCGTCCTCCTCCTCCTCCTCCGGAGTCTCGGCGCCCTCCTCCTCCTCCTCCTCCTCCTCCTCCGGCGCCTCCTCTCCACCGTCCCGCAGGAGCAGGGGGAAGGCCCGGGCCCCGCGGGGCACCTCGGCCGCAGGGTCCTGCGCCGCGGGCAGGCGGGGGCCCGGCGAGCCAGGGTCGGGCAGGGCCTCAGTGCCGTCGGCGGCACCGCCGAGGTACTCGGCATTGATCATGGAAGCCAAGTCCTGCAGCCGGCGCAGCGGGATGTAGCAGGACGATGGGTCCTGGCCGTAGCCGGGCTTGGCGGCCGCCAGCTGCATGGCGGGCGGCTCGGGGCCGCGGGCCTCGCCGAAGGGGCCGCTCTTGGGCTCTGCGGCCGACAGCGAGGTGCCGAAGGGGACGAGGCAGCTGCGGCGGCTCACTTCGCAGGCCTGCTCCATGCCGGGCGGCGGGCCTCCACCCGGGGGCCCAGCACAATGGGGTCAGCCCGGCCTGCACCGCAAAATGGCAGCCGCACCCGGGGGCCGCGGTGGGCTCCGCCGGCCCCGCTCCGCCACCGCCGCACTACAGGCCCCAGGCCGCGGCCCGGCCACCCCGGCTCGGCTCGGCACGGCCGGCGCCGGGGGCGCGCGCCCTGCTGGGCGCTGCCGCAGGGCCGCCGCTCACCTGGGGGGGCCGCGGGCGGCTCGGCGCCTGCCCCCGGAGCGGGCGGATGGGGAGACGCGCCGACCCGGCCCGGCCAGGCCCCGCCGCCGCTCCGCCGCCTCCCTCCTCCTCCCTCCCCCGCATGCGCGCGCCCGACGCCGCCGCCGCCATCCCGCCCGGGCGCGCGCGCGCGCCCCCGCCCCGCGCGCCCCCGCTCTTGGGGTTCGGCGGCCGCGGCCAATCAGCGCGCGCGCGCCCGCGCGGCCCTGGCCCCCCCTCCTACCCCCCCGCACGAGCACCCCCCCCTCGACGGCCCCCTCCCCCCCCATCTCGAGAGGGGGAGGTGGGGAGGGGGCGCTCAGTGCTGCCCCCCCCCGGCGCGCCCCGGCCCGGCCCGGCCTGCCCCCCTCCCCGGCACCCCCCCCCCGGCACCGCGGCCTCGGGGCCGCCGCCCGCACGTCCATCGTAGGCGGCGGCAGGGGGCACCGGGCGGGATGGGACGGGGCGGCCCCGCAGTGTCTCCCCCGCCGCTCTTCCTCCCCCCCCCCCCAAGCCAGGCAGGCCGCGGGCCTGCGAACGGCGGCGGAGCGGGCGCCAACAAAATGGAGTCGGCCAGGCCCTGCGCCCCGCCGGGGCACCCGGGCGGTGGCGGCCCCCGTGCACCGCTCGGCACCGCTCCCGGCCCCGGTGCTCGCGGGCGGTCAGCGGGGCGGGTGGCGCGGGTCGCCGCCCGCCCCCGCTGGGTTCGGGTTACCCCCTGCCATTGTCCGCCGCGCCCCCGGGCCGGCCCGGCGCCCCCGCCGCGCTCCCCCGCCGCCCTCCCGCGCCCCGGCGGGCCGGGGCGGCGCCCCCCGCGGGGCTGCCGTGCAGAGCCGGGCGGGCCCTGCCGAGCCCCGCCCGCCGGGGAGCGGCGCCGGGTGCCCGCGGCCTGGCTGTCCTCGCCGGGCTCCGCCGCTCCCGGACAGCCGCGCTCCCGCCCGCCCTCCCGCCACCGAGCGGCGCGCACCGGCCCCGCGCCCGCCCGTTCCGCCGGGACGGGCCGCCACCGCCGCCCCCCGCAACCGGCCCGCGGCGGGCGGCGGCTCCGTCGCTACCTCCGATGCGGGCCGGGGTCTCCGCCGCCAGCCGCACGGGTCCGGGCGCCGCGCCGCGCCGCCGCCGCACCGGCACGGCTGGGCAGGCACGGGGCGGGGGGCAGCCGGGGCAGCGCGGGGATGTGGCACCGGGGCGGTGCTGCCCGGGCCGCGCGGGGGGCAGGGCCGGGCTGCCGCCCCCCGGGGTGCCGCAACGGGGCTCGTCGCGGCACTGCCCGTGCGGACCCGCTCCCCCCGCCCCCCGCTGCCCTTTGTTTCTCCCCCCCCACTCCGGTCCGGCCGTGCGGGAGCCCCCGGCCGTGCTGGCGCCGCGCTCCCCCCGCCGGGCTGGGCCCCGGAGCAGCCGCTCTGCACACCCAGGCAGGGAGCGCCCGCTGCCCGGGCCTCGCTGCCCCGCAGGCGCTGAAACGCTGTCCTGGAGCGGCTGCGGGCTGGCACCTCAGAGGGGTACTGAGGACTTGCCTCCTCCCTGCCTGCGCACCTTGGCAGCCCCACTGAAGGCACCTGCCTTCCTGGTGCCCGTGTGGTCTTGCCCAAGCACTCCCTCTGCTCTGTCTGTGGCTGGTGATGGAACAACCATTTCTCCCAGCATTTGCTTCTGAGGAGCCACACCAAGGTCTTCGACCCATTGTCACCCTACTGTGTGCTGCCACCAGAGAGACACTGCCATGTTCAGCTTATGCCACTCCAGCACACCCACGGAGGATGGGGTGATTCAGCAGGAAGTTTTGCTCCTAACATGTTTGTACCTCTGAGGTCCCAGCCCAGGGCTCAGCTGGTGGCACCTGACCTATTTTAGGCCCTTTCCCTCCATGCTCACCTGCCATGGTGACATGTGGGAGCTGGGGCCATGCTGTGCCCCAGTGCTGAATGAACTCGGCACTGAGTTCCAGTATCTACACAGTTCTCCCCACCTTTGCAGAGCTGGGGCATCACCCAGCGTGCCTAAGTCCCTTGGCTTACACTTGAATGGGAAATACATTGTCCATCTCTCCAGGATCGACTGGCAGCTGAAGACTGGCACACCTGGGAGAGAACCCAGCAGCCAACTTTCCTCTTTTCTCATTGGAGTAACTTGCCACGCACGTTTCTGCCACGTTCCCAAAATAAAACTAGTGGTTTATTTATACCCCCCCAGGGGCGGGCAGGGCGTGTGCAGAGCAGGAACACCCCGTGTCTTCCCAAAGCTGTTGTCTGAGACCCAGTGAGCAACCTGGGGAGATGTTTAGGGCTGTTCCAAGCAGAAGAACTGTATCCTGGGCACTGGCTGTCACCAGCTGCCCTCCTTCTGCTGAAGTGCCCCCCCTCTTAGGCTGAGCGGGGAGAGCCAGAGCCATCGGGACATGTCCCAACCTGGTTTCCCCTTGTGAGCCCCTGGTCCATGGGCACATGGCACAGCACACGCCGATGCGACACTGGTGTTCCAGGGCTGTACTGCTTGGGCAGCGATGCTCAGATAGCTCTGCGCACCCTGAGGCATGTCCACATCCCACTGTCCCAGTGGGGCCCCGCAGTGATCCACCTGCAGCCATGTGGTTACTGGCGCAGGGAGGAGCAGGGCAGTGGTGGCGGGATGCCCTCAGACGCACTTCCCATCTGCTGTATCACCTCCGCCCGTGCCATGGCCAGCGCCCGCAGGAAGGGCCTTCTCCAGCCCTTCTCTTCCGGCAGAGGAACAGGGAAATGGCATCGTGGCCACTGCCTCCCGCTCCCGCCCGGATATGCGGCACAGCGGGCAGCGTGGCCGGCCCTGCCGCCGCAGGGCTTTGTCTGCGGGCTGCAGCGGGGAGCACGGGCGGCCACGGCCACCCCACCGCGGGGTTCACCCTCAGCCCCCCGCCCCGCGATCGGGCTCACCCCCAGCCCAGCCCCGCTCCCAGTGCGCGCCGGGGCTCTACGGCCGGTCGGGCCGGTAGCCGCGGAACCGCCCGGCACTGCGGGCTCCCTCTGCCCGCGCACGGATCGCATGGTGCCCCACGGGAACGGCCCGGTGCCCCCGCGGCCGGCGGGAATGCGCATCCCCGGCTCCCGCCATGGCCGCTCCCCGCGCCGCGGTGATGCCGAAGGGAGCGCGGCCCCGCACCGGGGGCTCCTGCTCGCTCCCCCGGAGGGAGATGAGGGCGTCACGGCCGGCAGGCAGGGAGCCCCAGACCCCAGCGTGGAGGGAGCTGTAGCCCACGCGGGTCCCGGCGGGAGCCGTGGGCAGGACGGGCTGTTTGCGAGTTGCCTCCGGCCGCGGATGTTCGCCGGGGCGGGGCCTGGGGGGAGCGCGGACCCCGGGGGCAGCACCGGGATCCTGCACAAAGGGCCGGGGGCGGTGGCTGGAAGCCGTGGCCGTGGGGCTGGATGACGGCCGGGAGCGTGGGCGAAAGGGTTAAGGAGTCGCCGCGGGCAGGGGGAGGGCTGGCCCGGCCAAGGGAGAGGAAGGAAGCAGAGGAGGAGAGGAGCGGAGAGCATCCTGCCCGGAGGGTTTGCCGGGGGCCCCCTTTCCCCCAGGAAGCGGCTTGCGTGGCTTGAAACCGCAGGGATGGAGCGGCGGGAGCAGGGGCGACGGGTGGGGCTCAGCCCGGCTCCGTGCCCGCAGGCGCGGCTGCACCGGCCCGGTGTCTCTGGAGCCGGGGTTGCTCCTCCTGCCGGGGTGACCTCTGCTTCCCAGGTCCCTCACCTCGCAGTCCCCCTGCCCTGTTCCATGGTCCCCCGAAAACTTGCGGGGGCAGCCCAGGGCATACAAGGGCGGTGGGTGCGGGCAGGACCGCTGCCATGAGCTGCAGGGGACAGGAGCCATCACTGCTGAGCAAATCTGCCCGGCGCAGAAGAGCTATCACTGCACTGTCACCTGGAGGCCGGTCCCTGCAGCAGCCGTGTGCAGCATGGGGATAATCCCGAGGGGCCGAGGCCCAGAGTGCCCGTATGGGTGCTGCAGCTGCTCTCGGAGTCCGCCCTGCTTCCCCAGCCCTCAGGTTGCCCCCCATTCCCAGCTTAGGGGGTCCGCCCCAGCCCTGGGCAGCGAGGCTGAGCTCAAGCGGGACTTTGATCCATCCACGCAAGGTAAAGCCAGGTTCACCAGGCTCGAGTGCCCTTGGGGTGCCCTCCCCACACTGGTCCTGTCACTCGGAAGGATACAAACGGGATGCACATTGGGATACAGCGCAGCTCTGCCGCCCAATACCCCGCCCTGTCCCACTCCCAGCCCGTGTGGGTGATGGAGAGCAGAGCCAGGATACATCCCCATGCCGCAGACCGTTTTTCCCAGTCGCGTTTGTCATCCTTCCAACAAAGTCCCGTGCCTATCCTGCCGCCAAGGCCACTGTCACCAGCCTAAATGCGGGCGGTGTGCGGCGGGGGAGCTGCTCGCCCTCTCCGTTCTGCCCGCCCCGCGCAGCTGCTCCCGCTGGCCGGGAGATGGGGCTGACAGTCCGCGGCTTCCCGCAGCACCGGCGGCTCTGCCCGGCGGGCGGGGGGGCTACGGGCGGGGGGTCCGCAGCACGGGACCACCGCCCTCGCTGGCACCCCCAGCGTGGCCTGTCCGGCTGGGACTGGGGGTCCGCAGTGGCGCTGGAGCCTCGGCTCTGCTGCTGTGGGGAGAGAGGGGGGGCGTGAGGAGAGATGCAGAGGCGGGTGTGTGTGTCTGTGTGTGTCTGTGTGAATAGGGATGGTGGTGTACGTGTGCGTGAGTCCAAGTGGGTGTGTGTGGGTGTATGAGGGTGCATGGGGGTCTTGTGGAGGATGTAGTGTGTGTGCTTGGCTGGAAGTGGATGTATGCACGGAGGGATGTTCCTGGAGGGTGTGCCTGAGGTGTGTGTGCAGGATGGTGCGAGTGTGCACACATGGATGGATGTGTGTGCGGGTGCCTCTAATATGGATATGGGGGTTGGACGGATGCCTACATCTCTGTGTGTGCCTGCATCAGTGTGTGAGGTGTCCCTGGTCACAGGAACTGTGGTGGGATCCAACGTTTGGATTCCTCCACAGGAGAGATGGGGCCCTGCCTCAGCCTCTACTCCGAAGTGTGGGTGTTCATGAGCCCATTTTCTCTGACCGCTGGCCCATGGGGGCTCTTCCCTCCCTTTGCTGCCTGGGCACATGCGGCACAGGCATGGGACAATGACAGGCAGGTCGTGGAACAGGGGCTACGGCAGGCAGGAGCAGCCAGAGGGGCAGTGCCAGCTCCTCCTACCAGTGGGGCAGACAACAGCCTGGTGCCTTTCCGCCCCGCCAGCCTCATCCTCTTCTGCCCGGGGGCAGAGCCTTTCTGCATCTCACAGAAACCAGATTCTCCCCAGAGATAAAATCCTGTTGCCTTTGTTTTGTGGAGAAAAGACAACATCAGCTCCCGGCCAAACAACAGAGTCGTTAAGCGAAGGCATCTCCGGGCAGGGGCTTGGAGCCACATCCTGGAGCTGGAATGAGGAACCAGTTGGTGTCCTGGCCCCTGGGGTGCTGTCTCCCCCAGGGCTCAGCATTCTTCCCAGGACTACAGCAGCTCCCCCAGGACTCAGCATCTTACCCACACACCCCCTTCCCCCACCCCAGACCAGAATCACCTTCCCTAGGGCTCAGCATTTCCCCAGGGATCGAAGCATCTGCTCCAGGACTATGGCATCCCTCTAGAATCATCGTACTCCCTGCCAGGGACCACAGCATCCCATGGAGGACCAGCAGATTAGTGGGGTGGCTGTGAAGCTCCTCAGCCCCACCAACACACCACCTCCCATTGGGATTCACAGATAT
The DNA here is from genome assembly GCF_049639895.1 of Pseudopodoces humilis. Taxonomy (NCBI): domain Eukaryota; kingdom Metazoa; phylum Chordata; class Aves; order Passeriformes; family Paridae; genus Pseudopodoces; species Pseudopodoces humilis. The sequence goes on from NC_142216.1 coordinate 3,383,134, forward strand.
ATCCCAGAAACATGCAAGGGGAATCTGCAGCCCTGGAGCAGATTCTGGGGTGGCAGCAAGTACATGGCCCCAGAACTTGGGCAGACAGGATTACCCACGGGCATGGCTGGGCAGGGATCGGTGCCAGGGCCCAGGGACTGGGAGCAGGCGGCAAGGGGGGGTTGTGGTGGTGGGGGTGTGTGGGAACGCTGCCTCAGGAAGCCAGCAGGATTTACTGGGCTACACGCTAAATCCCCCTCACAAAAGGGGCCTGTTCGTGCGGACAGGATGCTGGTGGCTCAGCCACACTTGTTTGGCCAGCAGAGCCTGGCGGATTAAGGACAATTGGTTCAGCCCTGACAGAAAATACCAGGAATGTTAAACAATAAAAACTGCCTCCAGTTGTCGTGGGGCTGGGATGCCCCAGGCTGCTTCCCTGCCCAGCCATGGCCTCGGCTGCCCTGTGCCTGGCAGAGCTGGTTTGGGCACAGCCCCTGTACCCACTGCTGCTATTTTTGGGGGTTCACTGGGGGATGCAGTGGTACCTGGGGATGGGCTGACAGCCATCCCCCCAAGGTGGGGCAGACAGGTGGGCACAGTGGTGGGTACTGCCAGGACCCTGAAAGCATCCCTGGGCTGTACTGGTGTGGGTGGTTGGGCTGTGGGTAGCAGGCACTGCCTGCACCTGGCAGCAAGCCTTTTAAGTGTGCAGGGAGTGAGCAAGGCTTTGGCAGGGATGGCAGGTCCCTGCTCACAATGTCCCTCTTCTGCCCCCCTCCCCCCCTTTTGTATTAAGCATTAGCAAAGCCACCTTTGCCTCACCCTGTGAAATTGGCTGTGGCCCCATTTTCCAGGGAAAGGGCAATGCAGGGTGAGCAAGAACTGCCTGCCCTCTGTGCTGCCCTTAGCATGGAGACCCCATTCTGAAGTGAGGTGGGGGCAAGCTGGGCACAGCCCCTTTCCATGTTCAGTCTCAGGCCTGGCTGGGATCTGGGCAGCTCCTGTGGACAGCTTGGGCAATTTGCCCTTCAGCGTGTGAATGCCCTATTCAGGGTTGTGCAAAATGCATTGGTTCTGGCACATTACTGGACAGCTGGGATCCTTCCCAGGCAGGCAGGCTGCCGGGACAGGCAGGTTTCACACCTGCCAGTGGGCTGTCTGCCTCCACCCACCGTGCTGGAATGGGGGGCTCATCCCAGTAGAGAGGGGAATTGGGCTGGAGATGGAGGCTGCAAGCATGTTACTGGAGTAGGATCCCCCCAGCAGCCCTGTGAGGGGCTGTGAGGAGGGGACACTGGGATGGCTCTTGAAAGCTTTTGTGTTCCCAGCATATACAATTCACAACAGGCACAGCACCCATGGCTGAGTCAAGTCCCAAGTTCTGTGTCTCTTGAGATCCCAGACTGGCACCAGCAGAGCAGCAGCCAGGATCAAGGGACTCCCTTTCCAGCTGCCCTGGGCCGAGGTCCTGCCCCACAGCACCTGCCAGCCCCCATCACCTTGGGCTGTTTTGGGGCAGACTGTGCCAGAGAGCCAGCTTCCATGCTGAAAGAAGCAGCTTCCATGCGGGGGGCTGTGAGTGCAGCTGGGAGTTGAAGAAGGAAACCAGATCCTGGGGCTAACGGCCGGCAAAGCCTGGCCCTAGATGAAACCCTAGACCCAGGGAGCAGGCTGGCAGGAGGGGGTGAGACAGCTGCAACCCTCCCTGCCCACGCTGCCGTCATTGGTGGGCACCACAGGGCAAGGGGGAGCAAAACAGGCATCAGAGAGCAGCGGCTGGAGACCCCCAACTTGTGCTCCCATGCACTTTGGGGAGACAGAGCCTGTAACTCACTTTTATCTGGAGTGCTGGGCTGGCCTGAGCAGGAGGGTGAGGGAGGTCTCCAGTGCATGGGGCTGGGCCCCAGAGCACTTTCCCAGCCTGGGAGCCCTTGGCAGTTGGGGGATCGGTTTCAGGGCAATGCTGGTAGCGGAGTTCACGGTGGCTTAGTGCAGCAGTGGCTAATGGGGAACAGATGCGAGGGTGCTTTGTGCTGGAGCAGGCCTGGAGGCACAGGAGTGGGGACATCACTTCCTGCACCTGTGGCACTGTCTCTGCATCCCCCAGGAGTGATTGCAGGCCCCTGTATTGGCTGGGGCAAGGAGGCAGCGAGGAGGCAATGCCTGACCTGCCTTCCAAGCTTAGGTGAGCCCTTTGTGCCCCAGGAGCAGCCCAGAAACTGCACTGGGGTGTATTCCAAAAAAATAATTTATCAGGTTGATATTTCATGTACATAAATATTCATCTCTGTGGCTATGTACAGATGCAGCAGGAGCCTGGCAGCAGGGGGGCTCCTGCCCAGAAATACTTCCACTGAAGCGCTGGCCGAAGCCCATCTCCCTGGGCAATGCCATGGGCATCCCAGGCAGTGCCCACCTGGAGAGGCTCTAGCTCCTGCTGGCCCACAATATCAGGCAGATCTCAGCCAGGGCTGACGGCTCAGTGCCCAAAAGGAGCCTGGAGAGAGGGACACCCTGTCCCAGTGTTGTGGCTCAGGGCCCTGCCCACCCACTGCTCAGCCCGGACAAAACAGGGACCTTTGGGAACCTGGACCCCCTCCCTGCAAGGGCAGAGGTGGCTTCAGCATCACCCTTCCCTGCCCTCCCTTAAGTCCTCACAGTGGGATAGGAGAAGAGGCGGGGAGCCAGTGGCAGTGGGTCATGGGTGAAGACGGAGTCATCAGAGGAGCAGGAGCTGGCCGTGTCCTCGCAGGAGGGTGAGTACTGCTCGAAGGGCATGGAGAGGTCCAGGTACTGCAAGAAGGGATGGTGCCATGACCACCAGTGCTGCCCACACTGCCCACCCCTCACCCACCAACTCCCCTCCTCTCACCTCCTCTGAAACGGCTGCCAGGATCTTGTCCAGCCCCTCCACAAGCTGCTTGAAGGTGGGGCGCTGTGAGGGCACGGCATGCCAGCACTCCCTCATCAGCATGTACCTGGGGATGAGAGAGTGTTAGCAGGGTCTCACCCTGCCCCCTGCCCACCCACCTGGCTGGTACTCACAGCTCGTGGGTGCAGTTGGATGGACGGTCCATGCGGTGCCCCTCTTTCAGCAGCTTGAACAGCTCCTCCACAGGGATGCCGGGGTAGGGGGAACCCCCCAGCGTGAAGATCTCCCACATCAGGATCCCAAAGGACCACCTAGGATCATGCATAGAAAAGAGGGGTCAGATAGATCCTGGGGTTCTCCCCCAGTTTGGCCCACTGCACCCTGCAGTGCTGTGGGAGCAGGGATGGTAGAGGGTGGATCACCCCTGGGGAGTATGTGCCCCACTGTCCCCACAGAGTACTCCCACTCTGCTCATGGGGACCCTCCACTACATGCATAACCCCACAGTACTGACTTGTCTCACACCAACAACACCTTCAGCCCACACCCAACAGACCCTCATTCCCCTCGGGACTCACACATCACTCTGGTGGGTGTAGACACGGTCAAACAGGGCTTCAGGCGCCATCCACTTCACTGGCAGGCGACCCTATGAGAGCAATCCCCTGTTCAGCTCAGCCCTGCTTGGGTGTCCCTGTGCCACTCTCCCAGGAGCCCAACTCACGTTGCTGGTTTTCTTGTAGTAGTCGATGTCGTGAACGTCCCTGGCCAAGCCGAAGTCAGCGATTTTCATCACACTCTCTGCTGTCACCAGCACGTTGCGGGCAGCCAGGTCACGGTGGATGCACTGCCGGGGGGAAGCAACACCCACAGGGGTGTGAGATGGTGACTCCAGCTCCACATGTCCCCTTCAAACACTGAAATCACTGTTTCCCTTCCACACACCCCCTCTGCAGTGGTGGGGCCATCCCATCATCGGGCTGGCTGCAGGGGCAGGGCCACATACACTTCCCCAGGAGGTGGGTCAGGCTTTGAGTCCAACATTTTTGGGGAGGTACTGCCTTGAGCTTTGCTGGATGGGGCTGGGAGGCTCTGGACAGCCTATGGGAATGGGCTGGGCTCTCTTTCTACAGGGACAGTGGGTTCACCAGGGGTACACAGCTGCTCTGTCACTGCCATGCCCTCCCCAGCTGTGACCAGCACAGGTACCCCACGCAGGCCATGCGAGCCGTACCCGTTTGGACTCCAGGTACTCCATGCCACGGGCCACCTGGTAGACACAGGAGACCAGATCCTTGAAAGAAAGCTGCTCCTCAGGCATTGCCATGACATCAAAAGCGTAGTCAGGTGTTGGGGGCCGGCGGGCACGGAGGTACTCGCGCAGGTTGCCCTTCTCAGCAAACTCCACAATCACGTACAGCGGCCCTGGGAAGGGCGATCACTTGTTCAACCCCTGCCCTGCCTTGTCCCTTCCCAGTTAGCCATTGACCCCAGTAGTCCACATCCCCTTCCTGCTCCATATCCATGCCCTGCCTGAACCCTGCCTGCACAGCCCCCTCACCATCCTGTGTGCAGACTCCCAGGAGGTTGATGATGTTCTTGTGTTTGTCCATGAGCTTCATCATCTCCATCTCAGATATGAGGTCAGCCAGGTCCTTGTCAGTGGCATTGTCTAAGGAAGGAGGGCTGTGTCACGATGCCAGCTGGGTGGCACCCCTGCCCAGTGCTGATGCCACCTCTGTTCCCAGGACACTGGCACAGGAGCTGTTACCTTTCAGCATTTTGACAGCCACGGTGATGGCTCTGTCTGGCCGATCCCTGTCTATGCCGTAAGCCTCTGCCCGCACCACCTGGCCAAAGCAGCCTTCCCCCAGGGGCTTCCCCAGCACCAGCCTGGCAGGGACAAGCAGAACCATGAAAAATCACAGGGATGGCCTTATGGTGGCCAGAGACCTCCCCATCCACCACTTGCATGCTCCTGTCCCTAGGGCAGCTGGGAAGAGCAGCCCCTTTCCCTGCCCTGTGTGGTGCCGTACTTGTCTCGGGGGAACTCCCACTTGGCGTCAAGGGGCAGGTCCAGCTCCATGACACCAGCCAGCATTGGGGCACAGCTGGAGGAGAGACGGGTGACGCGCATCAGGGATGTGCTGGACTTTGCAGAGGAGCTGGAATCCAGGGAGAACTGTGGAGAGAGACACAGGTCCTCAGCTATCTCATCCCATGCTCCAGGAACAAACAAAGGCGCAACAGAAAAGCAGAGACCCTCGCTTGGAGCAATGGGATGAGGCAGTGGGAAGGGCAGCCCCAAGGCTGGCAGCAGAGAAAGGTGAGATGGGCACAAGTGGCACTCATGGAGCCCATTGGTCACCAAGGTCCCCTGCATTACCAGGGCTCAAGTTTGGTACCCACCTGTCGGATGAGTGGGAATTTGGAGAGTTTGTGGACTGCCATGGGCTCCAGGTGCTGCTTGCTCGACTGAGTCTGCATCCGGCACAGCACCACAATGATAATGGCCATGGCCACGGCGAGTGAGCCCGAGGTGTAGATGATGATGTCCGTGTACTTGGTCTCAGGGGCCTCAGCTTCCCGCATCAGCTCCTCTTCTGCAGGGAGTGAAGGAGCTGGCCTGAGGCACGGACTCTGTGTGCTGGTGATCCCAGACCCCACATTGGGTCCCCATCCCTACCTGGCAGGACGGTGAGCCAGGCAGACTGGTAGGAGAGGCCAATAGAGTTCCCTGCCAGGCAGGTGTACTCGCCAGCATCCTCCATGGACACATTGCGCAGGTACAGCACCTCCACCTCAGAGCTGTTGATATCTGCAGTCTGTCAGAGAGAGGGATGGATGGTCAGTATCCCTCTTCCTTGGGGGTCTCTGTGCACCCCTGCCACCACTTTAGCATGAGTATCTGGGACCTGAGTGCTTCCAGCCCTTATTACCTTGAGCACTTGCACATAGGGGACCCCGTCAGGACCGTAGTTGCTGCCATTCACTTCAATGTGCTTCAGCCACTGGATGTGGGGCTGGGCATCACTGTAGACCTTGCAGAAAAACTCCACATCACTGCCCACCAGGGCTGTGGTGTTGGCGGGCAGCCCAGCCTGCAAGATAGGCCTGTGCGGGGACCTCTCTGTGCACAGGGAGCAGAGCAGTGTCACTGACATGGTGGCCAAGGGCAGAGGCCCCTTTTTCCCTCCTTCTCCACCCACTGTGGAGCCACAGAGATCCCTTCCCCAGCTCTAAAACAGACCAGTGCAACCTAAGCCTGGTCTCCATCCCATATCCCTGGGGTGTGAGGGACACGTGGGCTGCATCAGTGGACAGGCCATGAACAGAGGCTCCTCCACCCCTTTCCCTGACCCCACCAGGCATGGGGAAGCCCAGATCAGCACCATGCTGAGGAACTCTCACCCAGCACGTCCAGGAGGTAGCTGTAGCGGATGCTGCCAAACCTGTTTTCCACCAGGCAAGTGTAGTTGCCGCGGTCAGAGGGCACCACGCTCTCCATCACCAAGCTCCAGTGCTGGTGCCGGAGCTGCAGAGTGGGAGGTAAGGCAGTGAGGTGAGTTGGGGAAAGATGGATCCTGGGAGGGAAGCTGTGGTGGGAGGAGCTGGCCATACCCGGATGCCCCCGATGCGGTGCTCCCCTCGGAACTCACGCCCGTTCTTGAACCAGCGGATGCTGGGGCTGGGGCTGCCTGAGGCCGGGCAGCGGAACTTCACCGTGTTCCCTGCAGGGACTGCATACAGCTTCTTGTCCATCCGGTGTGGGTGAGTCCAGTAAGGAGCTGGGGACATGCAGGATGTACAGTGGGAGGATGCCTGTGCTGGCAGCAGGAGGCAGGAGTGCCCCATGCCCCTGGTTCTGCCCCACCTGCCCTCTCCTGTAGTGCCCCGGTGTGGCACTGACCTCTGTGCATATAGACCGACTCATCATTTCGGTCTCCATGGGGGCTCTCCCCATCACTATCTTCATCATCATCACCTGACGCCAGGGAGTCTGCAAAGGGAAACGAGTTGAGAGGGACATCCCTGCCTGTAGGGCTGGGCGGGCAGTGGCTGCATTGCTGCCCCGGGGGGTAGCTGGGTGCTGCCGGGGCTCCTACCCACGACAGAGATGGTGAAGTTGCGCAGGACCTCCCCAGTTCCCCGTGCCCGGCACACGTAGAGCCCTGAGTCCTCGTAGGCAATCTCTGAGATCTCCAGAAGGCTCTGCCGGAGATAGATGCGACCCCCCGAGACAAGTGGCCGGGACTCCTTGTACCAGATCACACTGGCACCACTCTGGTTGGCATCACAGTACAGCTTCAATGTGTTGCCTGGGTCCAGTAGGAGATGTTCCTCTTCTGACTCCAGCAAGGGACTCTCAGATAGCTCTGGAGAAATGTGGTGAGCACCCACCCCCAGTGCTCACCCCTCTCTGATAACAGGACCCCTCCATATCCCCGTCCTAGTGTGGAGAGCATGTTGTGTGACACAGCCCAGAGCCTGGCTCTGCCACCCCAGAAGCGGATAAGGGCTGGACTCTGCCCTGAAGCATGGGGACCATCCCCAGTGGCATGTCCTTGTCCAAGGCCACACATGCCACCATCCTTCCACCACTCCCAGTGGTGCAGGGTGCTCCAGCCTGTTCTACCTTACTGAAGGAGGGCACCAAACCCCTCCAGACATCCATCCCTGAACTTCTACAAGCCCCAAGCCCGCCTGGGACCCCTACAGCCTGGCTGTCCCCGGCAGTGCCCGAGCTGGCACAGGAGCCCAGCTTGCTGATGGCCAGCAGCAGCGTGTCCACGTGGAGACCAGAATCAACCTGGCTGCCAGCACAGCAACTCCACGGCAGCCCGACTGCCCACGTGCAGGAGCTTGGAGGGCATGAGCGTGTCTCCAGTCTATTGCATGGCCAGCACGGGAGGGATGTGGGGCAGCTGGTCTCTGGTCCCCGGGGACACGTCCTTCTCCCACCACCTCGATGCACAGACTGCCCTCACTTCCCCAGGAGCCACACACGGCAGCCACAGCCCACAGCGGTCTCGCAACCCCTCTCTGCCACGTGTGTCCACCGAGTGAGCCAACCCCCGCAGCACAGGGACAGCCTGGCTGGAGCCACCCTGCTCCTGTCAGTGATGGAAACGCTGGTTCCTGTGCCGTGACTCCAGCTCCTACCAGCCCTGCTCTGCAGGCAGAGCGGTGGGGCTGCGTGCCCAGGGCAAGCACCCGCATCCCAGCCCGGGGAATCGCCGCCCAGCTGAGATGGAGAAAGTATTCACAAAGCACGACCCCACTCCCGCCGCCCCCCGGCTCCGCTTCGACCCCCGCAGCCGTACCTGGCTCCATCGCCCTGCCCCGTGCAGCCACCGCCAGCAGCAGCCCCGCCACGACCTGCAAGAGGGGCCGCATCTTCCAGGCCCCCCCAGCGCGGGGGTCCCACCCTGCGGGACAGGCAGGGGCGAGTGAGCGGATCCGGGCGGGCAATCCCCTCCTCACCCGAGGCACCGGGAAGAAGCAGTCGAGGTCCCCAGGTCACCGCGAGGGTGGGTGCGCATGGACGGGAGGCAGAGCACGGGGATCCCGGGGCAGGAATGGGAATGGGCACGGAGAGTGGGAAACACCCCGTTTGCGTGCCGGGAATCCGACCTCTCCAGCCAGCGGCAGCCTCAGGGCGCTAGGGGAGGTTAACCGGGGGCAGGGGACCGCGGGGGATCCCAGGGAGGGGGGGCCCGAATGGTGCCGGGGGCGAGGGTCGCGGTCGGCGCGGTTACCGGCGGTGACGGGCTCCAGCGGCGGAGCCGCCTGTGCTGCGCGGGCCGGGGCAAAGTCCGGGGACAACGGGCTCAGCGCCGCCGCGCCCCGCACCGTGGCCCCATGGCGGCAGGGCCGGGGACGGCTGCGGGCTCGGGACGGCTCCGGCTGCCGGCAGCGCTGGGGCTCGCTCCGGGCTGGCTCCGGCCCCGCTCTGCCGCCGCCGCGGGGGCGCGGGCACTTTGTAGGGACGCGCTCGGGTTACAGCGGCCCCGCCCGGAGCGCTGGGGAGGCGGGAGGGGGGGGCGGCGACCGGCACCACTTCGCTGGCATCTCGGCAAACCGACCCGCCGCCGAGCTGGACGGGGGAAGTAGGGGGGCAGCACCCGCCCTACCCCCCAGCAGGGAGAGGTGGCCCCCGGGCCCCTCTGTCCCGGCCCTGCCGGTGCAGCCTCCCCTCGTGGGTGGGGAACGCAGGGAGCTGCAAAACACCCGGGGCTGCTCCTCTGTGCCGTCTTCCAGGCAGACCCCATGCGTGGGGAACAGCAGATGGGACAGGGGGCAAGGCCACCCCCGTTTCCCATTCGATTGTTGGGAGTGGGAGCACTCCAGCCCCAAGCAGGTGTTGTGGCCTAGGCTGGGCGCTGAGTGTTGCTGGGTGCCCAGCAGCCCACACGCTAATTGTGCCATAATTAGCTGTAGTGTTATCGGTGTTGGTGCCATAAAGTGGCTGTGACCCTCATTAGGAGCCTATAACGGAGCATCATAAAATGTGGGTAAGCTGCGAGCCGGCATTGGAGTGGCCTAATCCGACCCATAAACACTTTGCCCTCACCTTCCCTATGCTGTTGCCTGTGCTGGGGCTGGCAAACCCCACCATGCCCAGGCCTTGCTGCTTGTTGGCCATTGCAGGACACCTGGGCTCTGGGGGAAACTTCACTTCAGACACTGAGCTGGTGTGATCCCAAGGAACAATGTCCCCTAAGCATCCTGCTGCCATCAAGAGGGGTCAGTGTCCTGCAGTATATGGCCAGGTCAGGCCCTAGAGCTGCTCTCCTTTCTTGTATCACCGTTGCTTTGCCACCTGCTTCCCAGCAAAATCTTCCAGGGCTGTGCTGAGCCCCAAACACAGCTTTGCCCATGCCTGGCGTGGATCTTGAGGCCCTGAATGAGTGTGGTCACCCCTCATTCCGTAGGGCCACACTGCAAGTCCTGGGCACAGCCTTGTCCATGCTGCTCCACTGTGCCAAACCAGCAACTTCCAGCATGACATGGTTTCAGTGTGAGGTCTGGTTGGTGCTACAATCTCCCATAGCACCATCCACCCCGTGCTGCTCCCTGTCTGAAGTACTGGTGTCCCCTTGGGATGCAGAGGTGCACAGAGCAGTCCTGGGGGCCAGCAGCCCCCAGCAGCTGTTCATTCCTGCTGACGCGTGAAGCGGACGAGAACATCAATTTCACGGAGCAGCGGCCGCCCCTGCAGAGTTCACAGCGTGCCGGAAGCACAGAAAAATGTTGGGTTCAGCTCAATTCGAACCAAAACCAAATTAAAACCAGAGAGAAGGGGACACTCCCAGTGCTGGGAACATCAGGGAGACTGGGACTCTGGGAAGCCTATGGGAGTCACAGCCTGAGATGAACATGGAAGGATTCCCTGTATCCCAGGGTTCCCCAATGCTGAGTGGAAGAAGGGCAAGCAGACCAGTGTGGGCACCTTGCCCAGTGTCACACTAAACATCCCCATTGGGCCAGAGCAGTGCCAGGTACAGGCCAGGGCTTGGTGGGGCTCTGCTGAAGGCTGGGAACTGGTCACCTCCCTGCTGTGGGGCAGTGCTGGGCCGGGGCTGGGTTGCCTGGCTTGATTTATAACAGCAACTGATGGCAAACAAAAAGCTCTTCACAGCAGCCCAGCCCCACCGCCTGCCACCCGCTGCCGGCAGCACCACAACGGCCTCTGCCACGCCAGCAGCTCAACAAGGGGGGATTGTGCCAGCACAGCACTCTGCGCTGTGGGTGCTTCCCTGCCCCAGCACCCTCCTTTGGGGCCACTGTCTCCTCCAGCTCATGGGCTGCCCCCATCACTGTGGTACAAGGGATGTGTGACCTGTGGTTGCTTAGCTCAGACACAGCAGGGTACCCAGAGACGAAGTGTGTTCTCAGAACTCCACAGATGAGGCAGTGATCCCTCTCGCCCCATGTCCCTTTGGGAGAGATGACCCCCTGGCCAGACCTTCAGCCTTGCTTACATATGCGGGGCCCCGCGGCAGTGAGCACGCACAAGAGGTGGGTGTCGGCATGCTGGGGCTCCATCCTCCCGCCCCTGCCCCTTCCCCCAGGCAGTAAATCATCCCCACTCCCCTCATGAAAGGCCCATGTATGTGCTGCCGGTGCAGGGAGCCTGCCTGGTGCCAACAATATTGCTCTTGGAAGGCAGCCGGAGCTGCGGGAACACAGCCGCCCCTTGTGCCTGGCCCCAGCACTTGCCGCCACTCCCGCTGTGGTGGCACCTGCGGCCAGCCAGAGCCCGCGCAGCACGGTGGCTCCTGTGGGGGCTGGAGCCTGGGGGGCTCTTTCCTCCTGGAAGTTTCTTTTGGCCTCCCCTGAACGGCTCTTGTTTGGGGCACAGAAACCCTGGCTCACTGTATGTAGGATGGTATGTGCATAGGATCTGAGGCTGAGCAGGCTCATTCCCTGTGCTGGGGTGATGTGAACCTTCTGGCACTGGGGGTCAGCTCTGGAGCACAGGGGTGAGCCCCAGCACAAGGGCTTCCAGCTCCATCCAGTCCCACTGGCTTTGACATGGTAGCTTCTAAGCCGAGCCACAACCTCAGCTGCTGTCCTCCTATCACCGGGAACCTGCTGAGGAAGGCAGGGGCAAGCTGGAGGTGCAGGCAGCTGCCCCAGACTGGGCAGGGTACTCTGCAGGGGCTGGGTCCTGCCCTGGAGGCAAGCAGCCAGGTTCAGGGCAGCACGTCCCACTAGGCCCTGGTCTTGCCTGCCCATCCTTATCTCCAGCTGGGAGGGACTGATGGAGCAACCCAGCTCGGTTAAGGTTTAACCAGGCAGAACTTGGCAAACATAAACCTGCTGCTCCCTCTGGGGAGCCAAGAATGTGGGGCCCAGTGCAGGGGCTGCAGGACAGGGACACCAGGGGCCCAGGCTTTATCTAGCCCCCAGCATAGCACAGGAGCATCCACAGATTTGTGCAGTGATGGCTGAGCGGGAACATACAAGTTGAGGGTGATTTGGCAGGAGGCTGGGCAGTGTCATGCCTTGTCCTGCTGCAGCCCTGCCATCTCCTTCTGCCCTGCCTGTGTGGGGGAGGGCTGTGGCTGCAGCTGGCACATGGAATCAGGTGCATGGGGGCCAGAACATGTCCTGCTCCCTGTGGGGACATTGCACACACCATGTATGAGGTTGGGCACCACAGTGCCCATCTATGGGACAAGAAAGCAGAAGCTTTGCTCACCAGCCCTGTGCCTTGCACAACATTGGGGGTTCATCCCAGTGAAGCAGCAGCCATGGCAAGGAACTGCAAGGCAAGAACGGGGCCACCCCAATCTTCCCAGCCCCTAATTGTAAGCAGGCACCCGGTCCTGACTCTACATCTGTACTTGATTTACTCAATGGAGCCTGCAGGGCCATGAGGGATGGCAGTGGTTGGGGCTGTGGCCAGGACTGCGCTTCCTCCAGCTGAGGCAGGGACCCTGGGTGTGCTGCTGGAGGAGCAACTGGCTCCACAGAGCTGGCTGTGGCCTGGGCAGGGGACTATGGTGCTTCTGTGGAGGATGCGGCTGGTGGGTGGCTCTATGCTCTGTCCTGCGCCTGCCAGCCCAGAAGGCAATGGAGTTCAGCCTGGCAAGGCAGGGCAGGGAGGAGCAGAGCTGGGCTGACAGCACACCAACACCAGCGCACATGTAGGGACAAGGGCCATGCTTCATCCTCAGCCTCCTGGCCATGAAGGTGACTCTGGTTCCACAGCCAGGCTCCAAGTCACCTCCTGTTATACCTGGGGGTGCCCATGGGTGCTGGTGTCCCTCTGAGAGCAGTCCAGTAGCAGGATGGGCAGGCCCCCAGAGTGGGGACAGGGAGAAGGTGCCACTACCAGCTTGCTGCCAAACCCTCCTTACACCAGATACACACTTCCTCTCACACCTCACCCACCTTCACAGGAAGCAATTACACAATGAAAACTACTCTAAGGGAGTGAAGTATTTGCTGTCTAGCAAGTCTCTTCCAGCTGGATCCTTTTCCTGACAGATTCAGTCCCCGTTCTGCTCAACGGGTGTATACAGGAGGGTAGGGCTTTGCTTATCCAGAGGGATAATGAAACCATTGTGGGCTGGCAAAGGATGTGCATTCTGGGGCCACCAACAACTCCAAGAATAGTGCTGCAACTTGCTCTAGAAGTCTTGGCTGAAGTAACTGTAGCCTCCTGGGGCAGTTGACTCTTCCCGGACATACTGCTGTGGCGGGAACGGTCCGACAGCCGGCACTGCTCCTGGGATCCTGCACATTGAAGGGAGAAAGAAGGAAAAAAAGGAGACAATGTCACAAATGCTCTGAAACGTGCCAGCTGCAATCACTGCTCAGCAGGCAAGGCTGTCAGCAGAGCAACAGCCCACTGCAGCCAAGGCAACAACTTGCCAGAAAATCTTCCAAGTGAATCCTTGCTCTCTGTGCCTGTGTGTAAACAGACACCTTTAGCATGGCAGAATTAGCTGCGGCACAGTTCAAGGACTGCTAAAAAGCTCCCATTACAAAGCAAGCATCCTGCCACTCTTCAGGCTGCAGAAGCTGGAACAGGACTGCACAGCTGAATCCAGAGCAGCCTTCTGAAAGGGAGCTGTGTGGCTGCAACATCTCCAACAATAGCAGTGTCCTTAAAGAGAACATTCATGTGTGTGTGGTGGGAACATCCTCAATGACATCTCTCTAGAATGGGATACTTCCTATTCACTGATCTAGTTGTGCTGTTCGAGAGCTGGAACTTCCCTGGGATGAAAGATGTCTTCCCATCAAGTACTCCCCAGAGCTGAGGGACCAGGAGGCTGTTATTCCACGACAGGCAACAAGAAATCCCAGTTTTCTTCCAGTCCCTTCTGGGGAATCTGGCTGGGAGCCTGCCCTCCCTTCAGGTAGGATTTCCTAATACCCCTTCCTTCTAAGAAGCTTTCTATGCAACCCAGGCTCATTACGGCGCCTCTTTTAGTGAAGGCTCTTAAATTAAAGATTGGCAGTCTCCAGAACAAGTATTTTTGGTGTTAATCATCTGGCAGCATATTTTTTTTCAATTAATAATATATGCAGGGGATGCCATTATTTAACTTGCCAGCTGTAAGAGTGAGTTCAGGAACACAGTCCAGGTTTCTGGAGCGTGCTGACTATATGCCAAATTTTAAAACAAGCAATCCCAACGGAGATTAGAATAGCAAGCAGATCTCCACTGAGCCAGTCTTTAATTAAATTAAAATCTCAGTTGTTAAGAGAAGCTGTGTTTAATAGGTGTCAGGTTCACTGCAAAGGTCTGTGCTGAGCTGAAGTATTAGGAACCAAAAGCAACTGGAGGCACTTCCACCATGGCAGCACAACTGGGCTGTCTGCAGAGGGAGCTCCTGGAGCAGCGTCAGGACACACAGAGAGAGCCTGCACAGACCCTGCTGTTCTGTTTGGAAGTCAGCTGGAAACACGTGCTCAAAACCGCATTTTAGGTTATATTTAGGTCATCGATTTGAACAGCAAGGCTGGAAACACACTTAGACAAGAACATTACTTACTGATTCTTGTGTTTGAAGCCACTGATGTGAGCTTGGTACTGCTCTATGGAGTTCAGCACTATGTTACATGTGCTGCAGGGGTAGCCCTTCCCAGCTGAAACAGACAGCAGTGTTAGCATACACAGCTAGCCAATTCCCGTGCCCGAGTTAGAAACAAGCAAAATACTCCATCACTTGATTTATTAAACAACCCTAAACAAAGACAAATATCAGTCAACAATCTGACCAGGCAGGGAGATCACAGAATCCCACTACCCCTCACCATGTATCAGCCAGTCACTGCAAGGGAATCACTAAGCCAAAAAAGCTTCCCTGATGAGAACATGGTTTGTTCATTGCTAAAACACACACACATGATCCTTACAAACAGTTCACAGTATAAGGCATAGTAAAAGTTTCAGATATGGACCCCAAACCCCAAAGGTTATAACTGCCTTTGCAACTCCACTTCTCTGCCATATTCCTACTTCTGCTGATCTGGACATCTCAAAACAGAAAACAGGAGATACTGAATTTGTAAGCTTATAACATTTCAATAAAAAAGGCAGCCAGAGAAGATTACACCCACTGTCCAGCTCCACAATGCAGCATTTTGCTAAGCCTTGCTGAGGTGCCAACTGAGGATATTAAGCTCTGTCCTCCAGCAGTTTGGTTACAGTCAGTGGATCAGTTAGCTGTGAGGAAAAAAAAGTTTCCAACAATAGTGGTACTCGACAGGATCAATGGTTTTGTGTAACATGACAACTCCAGCTGGGCTGAAAGTTCAGGAGGTCACAGATACCAAAAAGGCAGGTATGGCAGCATAGGAGTCTGTAACTGGGAAAAATTCTGGCAGTTGTCCTCAAGACATTAAGTGTTCCTGAATTTTGGCTCACTGGGGAAAGGCTTTGATTTGGAATCTCACAAGAAAACATTTCCTTAAGGTGAAAGAGGAGACGAACCCCAGGTGTGAAGAGCAGTAAATCATTGGGAAGCTCAATTCTGGATGTAGCAGAGGCTTCACCACACAGCTGCTGCACCTCAGATATTTCAGACTCCAGTGGGACATTTGGCTCTCAAAATGGAGCTGGATCTGAGCAGTAAAGGCCAGAGGAGCTGATACAGCCGTCAGATCTCTTCCCTGCACCATCAAAGTCAAGGTTTCTCTGTTGCAAACCCATCCAACAGGTGCATGCACAAAGCTGTCTAAACCACACTACTCAACCCTAAACCACTTGTTCCCAAAGAACTAAGCAGGTAACCACCTCAGTGTTGCATTTGCAAAGAACACATCTTTATCTGCTGCAAGTCAGGTCTCAGCAGACGTTTAGGGACAACTGTGTCTGCTGGCACACAAAGGCAGAGAGTGGGACAAAACATCCGTGACTGTAGCCCACCTCATCTGAGAAGCCCCTGATTATAGCCCAAGCTCCGAAACCTTTCCTGAAGAGCTAAGTGCCTTGGAGATGTGACTGTACATATCCCTGTTCTGCTGGAACTTCTTGGGACACATCAATCACACAGGCAAAGGCACTGCCCACCTACCCAGGCAACAGCACTGCCCACCTACCCAGCCCACCTGGGCTGGAGCTCCTGCCCCTGTCAGTGCCTGAGTCACACTCAAGTGGAACCATTCATCAGACCCCACTAATTAGGTGCAGAGCAGATGGGTAACGTGAGATACCGAGCACCTTTTCCATCTCCCACACGGCCACGCAATGTGGGAGAGAACATTACTTGGCTAATTGAGCCTCATTTGTCATAAGTGCTACCGGTATCTAAAGGTGGCCTGCAAAGAATTAGAATAATTAATCTTCTGCTTGTGTGGGTTTTTACGGCAGAGAAAGAAGCCCTTAATGAAGATTTTAAGATGATCTGTCTGCTTATTATTTACCTCAAGTATCCAGCAAGTACTAAGACTTCCTGGCCCAAAAGAAGGCTGCTGGGAGGAACAAAGGAGTTTTCTGTGAGTGCCTAATGCTTTCACTGGACTCGGAGGGCTTTCATCACGTACAAGTGCTCACAAGCAGCAGATCATAAACCAAAAGAGTTTTAACTGTCTGCCTAAAGTTCCTCCTTAATAGCTCTGGGGTTTTTTTTTCCACATTCCTGCTTGCTCCAGAGAGAGTTGCATTAGTTCATCAGATGGAAGTGCCCACACAGAGGCAGAAAGGCATTCAGGGAGAAATCTTTCTGGCTTTCATGTGCTTTGAAGCAGCAGGTGCAGTTAAACCTATTCCTTCCATCTCTGGCTAGTCCCCTCAAAGACAACTTTTAAGCATCAAATGCCACTTTTATCTTTCCATTTTGGATGCAATCACCTAACTAGAAACAGTACTGGCCAAAATCCCTGGATTATCTGCAGAGAATAAAAAGGACATGTTCCCGATTAAACAACACTGCATAACACAACCCAAAGCTTGCCACGAGTAGCTACAGTCTAAAACATCTGCTGCCGGGGGTTACAACATCAACCAAATCAATCTTAGGGTGTCTAATTAAGTTCTTCATCATGAGCAATACTCCCCTGCTCCCTCAACACAGACTCTCTTGTCCAAAGGTCTGTCAGACACATTCTGCTCCTCTCCCACCCTGCTCTTCAGCTGGTTATCAGCCTCCCTGTTGAGAACTCACCCATGAAGGATGATGCTGGTGCATCAGGGGTTCGGCCATAATGCGCCATCAGCTTGTGTTTGGTCTCCTGCTTTCTGTGCTTCTTGCCTACATAGTGCTGTTTTGCCATAAGGGGGTTGTTGAAAGTGGCATGGCAGAGGCTACAGAACTTGTCCGGGTCAGTAATGTCCTTGTTCTCTTCGTTAGAAGATGCAGTAGAGGTGGGGAGGGCAGCAGGGTGTTTCTGCGGGGGCACCGTTTCTGTAGGGTGAATCCAAACTCCTGGTCAGTCACAGAACTCAAGAGGTAAAATCCAGTTACTTTATTTCCTCCAAACCCACATTAAAACTGGTAACACATCACATCTAAACCCCAAACTAGCCAATTTAAGATATCTCAATAAATTAATGATTTTCCTACCTCTACCCTTAACCCTGCAGAATTTAGACACGTGGTAACATAACTCACAGTATGCCAGGAAAACTTTCAGGTTTAAAAAATCCAACAGATTTGCATGTTTCTCCTTCACACAGCATGACTGTATTCAAGAAACACCGGGTATGAATGAGCTTCCACGTGCTGTTATCATCTCCCAAACAGAACATAGCCACAAGCCCTTGCACAGCAAAGGCAGTGGGACTCTGGAAGCACCATGCAGCCACAGGACTTGATCCTGAATTCATAAGGAGTGTTGCCTGACACACAGCATAAATGGGACTCGGTCTGACACAATGAATCCACACAGGCAAGCAGCTCTTCTGTGTGGTGGAGAAACCTGCACCCTCTCACTCCAGGGTGCCTAGGAGCAGTGAGTAACCTGCTAGGGATCAGAGAGCTCCTCTCATGCCAGCACCAAAGGCACATACTAGACTGCTCAGTGAGCAGCCACCTCTTCCTGCAGGCCCAAATCATACCCAAAAGCAAGGGCTCCAAAGAACAAGAAGATCCCGGAGGTGGCTTTGCTGTGCACACATTTTAGCAAAGTCATGAAGACATGCTGGGAGAGACAGTTTCTGCCTGGAAGATCCCAGGAGTCAGGTGTCTGGGTGACTCACAAGCCCCCATCTTGGAATTAGCACAAGCTGCCATCCTCAGGTGCACTCAATGGCTGTGGTTTTCCTGCTGTCCTGACCTGTTGCAGTTCCCCTGGCCCAAGGCTACCCCTACCTGCCCTGCACAGGGGGTGTCACTCCCCATCCACCAGGACTTTCCAGCAGCTAGGAAAGAGGCTGGACACACAGGCAGTTACGCCAGGGCAGACAAGGTCAGAACAAGCACATACAGCTCCCCAGCTGTATTCTCCCACTCCCCAGCGATCTGCAGCTCCTAGATCTGTGAACCTCAGAGGCCACACTGTTGTAGCTGAGCAGCCCTGGGGAATTTGCCATATCAGAGTTTCACCAGTCACTTCAGTCTCTGTAACCTTTTAATGAGCATCATACCCTGTGACAGGCGTTTTTACATCTCAACATCACACGCCTGGTCCTTGCATAGAGGGATGGGTACAATCCTGTATGGGTAAAATCCAGCTGCATTTCCCCCAAACAAAGCAAAACAAACACACAACCTCTTGCCAATGCCAGCCCACTGAGCAGGCTGGCACAGCTAGGTCTCTGGAGGAACACTGCTGGCTTACTCTATTTCATGGCAAAGAGCACACACTCTTAAAAGAGCTCACACTTGGGGTTCAACAAGCCTTTCAGCAGCCCTTTGAGACAACGTGAAGGTGCTGCAGACACTCATACCTTCGACTTTGGGGGCCTGCTGCTTCATGTTCTTAGCATGAGTCTTGCCCAAGTAGTGAGATGTTGCCACGGCCGGAGAGGAGAAGGTCATGTTGCAGATGGGACAACACTTGTTCCTGTCCTCCCCATTGCTGCCTTCCTGCTTGCTGTCCTGTGCACAGAGAACCACTGAGTTGCTGAGGCCAGGAAGGACCTCTGCAGGTCATCCCATCCAGCCTCCTGGTTTTGAGGAGAAACACTACAGTTTGGGGGTCTAAAAAAAGATCACCGAAGACATATGGGTGTTAAGATGATTAAAAGTGTGACTAGGTAGAACTTCCATGATGCAGTATCACTCTCTCCCTCCCTGGAGAGTGTTCTTGCACCAGATTACTGTTTTCAACCTGTTGGCAAACACTCCAGGCAGAGTTGCTTGTTTTGGTAAAGGACAAGGTTAATGTGTGGCTGCCAAAACTGGACCACGCAGCCTTGTCCCCTGCAAGGTGTGAACTGAGCAGCACAAACATCATTATCAGCTGGGTCATCTGCAACACAACACCAGCTGAGGAGGGAGCTGCAGGCAGTTCTCAGCCTGACACTATGTGCAAAGGCATCTGCTGTTATCCCCCAGCTCCCCTGCAAATGCCAGAGTTAGGGATTACAGCTGAAGCAATCATAAAAGTAGAATCTGTTCCCTAAGGGAGTCACGGGGCAGACAGATGGCTGAATGGAATGTGGGCCTTTACTGACCAACAGGCTCCAGCTACCAGCTGAGGGAACCTAAACAAGTAAAATAAAGAATGCATCTGGGAAGAGAATTCCTGTGGATGGTGAACCCAACGTGCTCTGCGTGATGTTATGCAATAATGCTCCTGACAAGCTGTTGCTCCTGTTCTTTCTCTGTAATTTCCAGCAAGATTATCAAAATGAGAAACACGCTTGTTTAAATGGGGAGGACAAGCTTGAAGAGGCTGTCTGAGTGGGGAGGGCAGCAGGAGCTGGGATAAGGCCTGGTGAAACACCTGCCACTAAGCTTCTCAGCTCGCACAAAGCCCCTTCTGAGAGCATTTTCCTTGTTCACTTACAAGGCTGTTCAACTGCCTTCAGCCCAGCAGATCTCACTGAGCTGTATTTAGCTCTGGTGGATCCTGCACTTACAAAAGGCAAGGATGGATCAGGCTGGAAGGGACCACAGTGGGTCGTCTGGTCCAACCTCCCTGCTCAAGCAGGGTCATCCCAGAGCACTTGGCACAGGACTGCATCCAAAGGGTTCTGGAATACCCCTGGTAAGAGCTGCTCCACAGGTCTGGAATAACCCCAGTAAGGGAGACTCCATGCCCTCTCTAGGCAATCTTCCAGTGCTTGGTCACTGCACAGGTAAGAAGTTCTTCCTCATGTTTGGTGAAACTTCCTTGAATTCAGTTTCTGCTTGTTGCCTTTGCTTGTTGCTGGGCACCCCTGAGCACAGTCTGGTTTATTCTCTGACACCCTCCCTTCAGACAATTCACAGAATGAGAGAATCATTAAGGTTGAATAAGACCTCCGAGATCATCAAGTTCAACTTCTGACTGATTGCAACCTTGTCAACTAGACCAGAGCACTTTGAGAGCCATGTCCAGTTATTTCTTAAATACGGTGATTCCACCACCTCCCTTCCAACACCTGACAACCCTCTCAGTGAAGGAATTCCTCCTGATGTTGAACTTAAACCTCCTCTGGCACAACTTGATGCCATTTCCTCTTGTCCTGTTTCTGATTTCCTGTGAGAAGAGCCTCACCTGGATACTGCCTCCTGACAGAGAGTTGTAGGGAGCAATATCGTCTGCCCTGAGCCTCCTTTCTCCAGGCTAAACAACCCCAGCTTCCTCAGCCGCTCTTCACAGCACTTACCCTCTAGATCTTAAGACACTGATTGTAGACATTACTTTTAGACATTGATCAGGTCTCCTCTCACCTGCTTCACCTCCAGCTTCATCTTCTTCCCGTGGGCACCCTCCTCCCCACCGTGGATGGACAGGTACCGTCTCACCTTGTTGGCGTGTTTCTTACTCTGGAGAAAGCAGAGAAATCCCCGCTCAGTGCCTCGCCGAGCCCGGGGCTGGGCTGGGGCGGAGGCGGGGGGCTCCTCTTCCCTACCTGGTAGTGAGCCAGCCGCTGTGACTCGGAGATGAGCAGGGCGCTGCACACCTTGCACTGCGCCTCGGTGAAAATGTGTCCGTTCTCCCGGATCAGCCGCTCCACTGTGGAATGAGGGCGTTGGGACACAAAACGGGGGCGTCAGCGGCCCGGTGAGACCCCGCGATGTGCGGGCCGTCCCTGTTCGGGATGCCCGCATCTCGCAGGATCCAACCGGGCTAGAGGGAATACTCGTGGGGCCCGACCACCCACCCGCTCCCCGTCTCACCGCCTCACCTGCCTCTTTGCCCACCAGTGGCCCCGCAGCGTCCCCGTTGCTACCGGCCCCGTCCGCCATGGCCGCCGTCGCCGCCTCACGCTGTTCTCGCGAGAAGCCGCCCGCGCGCCCCCTCCGCGCCTAGCAACGGTGGGGTGGTCTCCCGCGAGAGCACCGTACCGTCCAAGGGAGGCGGCGGCGGACATGTTGGTTGTGGGCACAGATGTATTGCGGGCAGCCCCGTGGAGGCTCGTTTTTGTGGGTGCTTAAGTGGCGCAGCGCATCCTTCTTCAGAGGAAGCGGCGTCCGGGATTAGTAAACAGCGGGACTAGCACCTCTGAGCGAGCCGTCCGGGTCCGCTACCCGCCCGCCACGGACATGGCGCTGCCCGCTTCAGCACCCCGAAGACCACGTGAGACACAGCGAAGCCGCCACCGCCATCTTGGGTGAGGGCAATGAGGCCTCCGCCGCCAACTTGAGCGCGGGTGCGGGACCCGCCAACCGGGGCCGGCGCGGGAGACCGGCGGGGAGGCCGCGGGCAACGGGGCGGCCCGGGCCCGGTGAGTACCTTGTGCCCTGCGGGGCATGCCGCTGCCCCGCGGCGGGTGGGCTCCGGCCGAGCCGCGGGGCTCCCGGGGCTGCGAGGGAAACCCTTTCCCTCGCCCGGGGCCTTTCTCCGACCCCTGCCCCCGGGCTGACCTCCCCCAGGTATAACCCCCGGTCCCCGCCCCCGGCGGCCCGGAACCGGCCCCCAGGGCTGCCCCCTGGGGAAGGGACACCTCCCGTCCCCCTCTAAGGGCACTTCCTCTGTCTCTTGCCTGGAGGGGACCCAGGTGTTGTGCCTGGGGCGACCCTGGCACTCCTTCTGAATCGTTCCCTGGGGAGAGGACCCGAAAACCGGAGCTCTGCCTTGGCCACATCCCCTGAGATCGAGGCGCTCCTGCCTCTCCTGTTCCTCTTGCCAGGCCTGGCTTCCTCCCCTTTTCCCGGGGCAGCCCCTGCACGCTCTCTTCCCACAGGTTTGCCCACCTGTGGCTGATCCCCTTCCCCAGAGCTCACCCCTATCCCTCCTGGCATCCCGCATGCTTCTCCCTAGCTTATCGAGTGTCCCTGACCTCATCCTTGTAAATCTCCCTGCAGAGCCCTCCGTGCCCCAAGGGAAAGGACCGCGGGTGGGTTCTGGGGCGAGGATCACTTTCCCTCCGTGTACAGGGGGGAAAATATTTTCCTCCCTGCCCTTGGAGAAGAGGGATGCTGCGGGTTGGACTGAGGGCACTGGAGCAGGGAGCATCTCCCGGGAGCTCAGCAGCCTGTGCGGATGCACCCGGCCGTGTGTGGCCTCTGCAGTGCCCGTGTCCCCTCTGTGCACATCCAGCTCTAGAAACGGATCAATCCTGTAAACAATTTCCCTCTCCCCGGGGCGCTGCCAGCCCTCGTGTCCTGCTCACGGAGCATCAGCTGGGCCCTGCGTGCGGGGTCGAGCCGAGGGTCCGGGGATGATATTTCCATGGAAGCGTGTGGTGCTGACCTGCCTGAGCACGGGGAGCGTCGTGCCTCTGCTTCCCGAGGTGGGGGGAGTTGTTTACAAAGCGACAGCCTGTGTCTCAACGACTCAGGAACTCATCCGGGGATGAGAGTCATTCATTTTTTTTGGCTTGGTTTTTTCGAGCATTTTTCAAGCTGTCACAGCTTGGCAGGTCTGTAGCTGCAGTGTCAAGATTTAGAATTATTCTGTCGGTAATTGCTTTCTGATTCATCAAAATGATAGATGAGAAGGAAAATGACAAATAATCATAAGTTGGGGATCTTCAAGGATATCCCTAAAAATGCAACTGGAGAAGCGTGGCATGTGCGAGTTCCTTGTCAGGAGGTCACCTTTGCTGTCAGAGCATTTACAAAGAAATTCTCTTAAATTCAGAGTTGAAAAAAAAATCTGGATAACTGCAAAATGAGTCTGCAAACTGGACTGCAAAGGTAATTTTAGATAATTCAGTCTCTGGCCTTTTTTTTTTTTTTTTTTTTTTTTTTGCTGGGTTTGAAAGCAGGTATCTTCCCCTCAGGCACTCACAACTATCCTTTCCAAGAGTGCTAAAAGCAAAATATGCTCAACTTCGCTTCCTGAAGAGGAGGTCTATGCTCTGATGCATGTTGTCTTCCCTCAGCTACACCAGCTTGTCTAATAAAAGCTATTACTGCTCTCCTACTCACAGCCTCAGACTAGCACAGCTACAAGTGATCTCTTACTTGTCTTGTTCCCTTAGTTACAGTTTCAGAGACTCTCTTTGCCACAAGTCCCTTCATTTTCAGAAGCGCTGTGGGAGTTGTGTGGTTACATCTCTTACATCTCCTCTTTTCTCTCCTTTAAATGTTGAAGGTAGGTGACTCATCATAACTTCAGCTGATATTTCTCAGTGATCTCTTATTTAGCGCAGAGCACCGAGCAGAAGATGTATCACAGAGTCAGAGGAGAGATGGTGATACTGGCATGGATTTAAAAAAAAAAAGGAAAAAAAGAAGCAGCACAGCAGTTGTTTGTTGCTGTGGCTTTTGTTGTGGGGATAAAAAGGTTTATCTCCAAAGCCTCAGTGACCCTGTGTGGGCCCTTCTGTGCTCCTCACGGCATACGAGTGAGTGGTTTTCCAAAGGTGAGGGAACATTCACCACCACCATGCATGCCCATCGTGGGGGCAGCTCACAGCAGCTGGGTGGCAGCTGGCTCATCTCCCTGAGCAAGGAGGGCAAAGAGACCATTTGGAGCAAAAGATAAAAAAATTGGAGAACATATAGTGAGGATATTCCAACGACACTGGAGTTCAGCTTAGCTGGAGCTGAACAGCTTTGTTTTTCAAGAGCCAGTGCTTTACCAAAAGCAGTGCTTGTTTTTATTTTCCATTCCTTAAATGGCTTGAAACTGACAGAGAGCAGGATTAAATTAGTTGTTAGGAAGAAATTCTTCCCTGTGAGGGTGGTGAGACACAGGCACAGGGTGCCCAGAGAAGCTGTGGCTGCCCTATCCCTGGAAGTGGCCAAGGCCAGGTTGGGCAAGGCTTGGGGCAGCCTGGGGCAGTAGAAGGTGTCCCTGCCCATGGCAGGGGGTGGAATGAGATGATCTTTAAGGTCCCTTTCAAAGCAAACCATTCTATGATTTGTAAACAGACAAATACTGGAGGACTGCAGAGGTCCTTGCAGTCACTCTGGCTCATTGTGCAACCCATGACTGCCCATTTGTACAACGTTCTGCTTTCCGAGAGCTCAGCAAACCTTTGGTGCAAATCATGACTCACCAGGATAATCGCCTTTTGTCTCTGGGCATGTGTGTGCATGTATTTGCAGAAGGAAGGCTGCAGATCGTAGGGAGGGAGCGTGAGTATTCGTCACCTTGCTGCTCGGACTGTAGATGGAGCAGTGCACTGCTGTTCTCGGCGCTGATGGGGATTTTGGCCTCCCTTAGTGTTTCTATACGCAGTGGCTGTTTGCTATTTTGTGGTGTTACAGAGAAGGGTTTGGCTCTATCCTGGGTGATGTAGGGTTTCTGTTGCATCTTGTCTTACTCCTATTTTAGATCTCAGCACACATCTGAGCTATTTCAAGTGATCTTGAAGGAAGGCAGAGTGATTCTGTGGAAGGACACTGGTCTGGGATCCAGCCAACTTAACTTGCATTTCCAGCTCTGCTGTTCCCTGATGTGGAACGAGGGGCTTGTTGTTCAGCCTCTGTCTGCACATGTTTAATTGAACTTCAGCAGAGCTGGTCATGCTCAGCCTGCTTTGTAAGGCTCTTTTACATCACAGTTCAAGAAGCACTGAATGTTATTGTCGAGCTACTAGGCAAACAGCAAGCACAGGCAGGAAAGGGTGATTTAACTCTGTGCCATCCTGCTGCTCTCCTTTACTGAGATCTCTTCCCAATCCTCTCCTTTGAGTTCTTTTGGATCCAGGCAGCTAATGCTTGCTGTGCTTCCCTCTCCATCAGCCTATGGGCTGCCAAGAGAAAGGATGCTGAAGTACCAGTTTGCATTGTGTGGGCACCTGCCCTCAATTGTTCCATGCACTCAGGTTTGCACTAATAACACTCAGCAGGTTCCTCGCTGCTCGTTAAGTGCCTTCGTTAATGCGGATGGTTTGGGCATGTCTGGATGGAGTTCTTCCGGAGGCTGCTGCTCATTGAGAAATCCGTACTGCCAGATAAACCTGTTGTCTTGTTTCCAGCCTGCCTGCTGCCATTGCCTGTGTTTTCCCTGTCTGTAGTGCTGGAGCAGCCATGCACTGAGCTGTGGACAGCATCCTTGAATGAATAATGCCTTTCCCCCTGGTTTTTATCAAATGCAAAAGCTGACAAAGGGCTGTGCTGTGGTGGCGTCTTGGTCTGGTGTGCAAATATCAGCTTGATCCACTGCCACAGCCTGGTTTGTTTTGGTCAAAGTGTGGGGCTGAGGAGGGGAGGTTTTGTTGGAGGGTGGGAGACCTGCTGTGAAGTGATTCTGTGGAGGAGTTTGCTGATGGGCTTTTAGAGGAAATGCTCATTGCTTTGGAACAAGGCATTCAGAGTAGCTTTGGTCTGTGTTGCTGTTCCCCTGAAACCCCATTTTAGCAATCAGCTTTAATAAAGTGTTCTTAACTAGATGAGTGGTGACTGGTGCATGTGGCTCCCAGTAACACTAAATCCACCACGCTTTGTAATAAGGTTTCAGTGCCTGGGGTCTTTTGCCTAAAAATAGAAAAAAAAAAAAAAAAAGTGTGTTAGGGGAAATCTAAATCAGAAGGAAACAAATGGCTTTTAATCTTTCCCTCTGTTTCAGAGTGAAGGATGCCGAGGAGGAAGAAGCCTGCAGAGGGCCTGAAGTCTGGAGGTCAGGATGGGGAGGAAGAGGAGGAAGAGAAGAGGAACCCAACCAATGCCAAGAAGAAGCGCAGTTTTGTGGATGCGTTTATTGTTATATCTGACAGTGATGGAGAGGTCAGTGATGGCTTTGGGGTACCCAGAGGCTGTGCTGGGCCCTGCTGCTTCAGGACAGTGCCAGAGCAGCCCTCACTGTCATGCTGGGGTCAGGTTTTGCTCTGAGGGTCTTGTGCCATTCCTTTTCTTACATATGAGATGAATCAAATCCTATTTGACTAGGAAATGAATGGTGTGCTTCATGAGGGTGAGTTATGAGTCTGGGATTTGATAACCAAATCCTCTCAGAACTGAATCTGAAACGTAATTTAAAAGTAACCTTTCCTCAATCCCTTTACAAATCTTTTTTTCATAATTTTTATTTGATTGATTTCCAGCTAAACCTTAGAAACATGATTCTGTATTATGTGCAAATAGATAGGAAAATGATTCAGAACTCAGGCTTGTGAGTAGCTCAGAGACAGGCAGTGTCTGGTAAACTGATTCTGAATTACAGGAGTCTGAGTTTGTAACCCAGCTCCAAAGGGTGTAAAGGTGAATGTGGTGTGGGAGTACCTGGCAAAGGCATCAAGGCTCAGATCACTGATCCCAGCGTCGGCTTATGCACATCAGCATTACCCTCAAGATTGAAATGTCTGTGTTGGTTACACAGGCAGTGGGATGAGCACGGGAACTCCTGCCTGGGGGAAACCCAGAGCCCTCAGAGTCTGTGCCTGACTGAGTGAGGTACATGAGAGGAAATTATTACAATCAGTGTTTTTATGTGTGACTCTTAAGGCTTTGCTCTGTCTTGCTAGTGATTGGGGATCCTAAGCTGCTTTTTGTAATTCCACCATTTTCAAAAGCATTTCAATTCACTCTCAAGCTGTAGATCTTAAATCAGGTCCCTTTTGCTCCCACATCTGCAGTGTGCTGCTCTCCAATAAGGCGATTATCATGTGAGGAAGGGAAAATCACTAGAAATAAACAGTAAGAAGCTGTAGGGCAAACGATATTGGATGTTTTTTCTTCACATTGTCTGAGTTCTTTCCCATTGGGAAATTCCCTGAAAGAAATGGAACATATGGCAGTAATAGTTCAGTGGGGTTAAACCCTTAGCTCTGCAATATGCTAAGTTAACTTCAGATGTCTGCTGCATCACTGGCCTTTATTGTGAAACCTATAAGGAAAAAAGAAATCAGAAGCTATAAGAGCTGCTGCAGTACATAAAAGATCAGGACCTGTTATTGTCTGCAATTATTCATCTCAATGTGCACGTATCTGAAAAAGAGGAAACAAACGTCTCTTAAAACACATCTATAAAAAGGTTAGGCTCCCTCACTGTTCTGTAAGTTCGTCTATAAACAATAAATTCCGATGGCATAATCGGTCATATTACAGAAAAGGATATGCTCAGAGAGGCCGTTAAAGAGCCAATTAGGTTCTGTTTAAGTGACAACAGTTCAGTCAGTTGAATGAGTGGATTTATTCAGTTCAGTCTCTTTCTGAGTCATCAGCTTCCAGATCTAGTGCCACAGTCTCTTGTCGTGTTGTTTTCTGCAAAATCAAACGCAAAACTGATTTACTTGGGATCTCAAAAAAATAACTGTCTGCCTTCTGTAACTGTCTCAGCTCTTCGGTGTACATCAAGTTGAATTTCAATTTTGAATGTTGTAACTGTTCTTGCACTGGTAAGACCTTGTTGTGTGTTCAAGAAGAGGTGTGGGAAGCTCAGATCAATAGCAATTTTAGAGAACAATACATTCTCAATTAATCTTGCATCTGTTAGGACATGGTTCCTTATGAATCAAAAGCTACAAGGACAATTTGGGCATCATTGATTCGATGGCTTTCTTCCTTGGCAGTCTCTTGGCAGGTATCTATAGAACAAGTCCCTAGTTCTGCTTCCAGACCAGCAGATCTTGTAGCAGCTGCACCTGGAAAGCCTCCAGCTTCTCACTTTTGATGATCTTTGGCAGACTGCCTCTCCCAGGAATTTTTCAGTCATGCTGGATTATCAAGCTCATCCATGTTATTTTGCCAAGTTCCCTTTCTTTGCTCATGTCTATGCTGTGGCATCTGCAGAGCTGCATCAGAAAAAAGTTTTCTGGATGTGAGGCTTTCTCATCTCTGCTATATATAATCCTGGATTTGGGGAACACTTCTCTTTTTTTGGGAAGGGTCAGACAAAATAAGAACAGTCTCTCTGTCTCTGTGGAAACCAGAGGAGATGACCTTCTTTGTGCAGACTGTGTCTCTGAAAATGCAGACATGCCAAATGAGTAGAGTGGTTCCCATCTCCCTTGGCTGTTTAATCCCACAGGGAATTGGTTGCCTGTGCCAGAAGATGGATGTTCATTCACAAATACACAATATTTCAAGTAGTGCCCTACAATGCTCTCTCTGAGCTTGACAATTCCTGGTCTCTTGAACCTCCTGCTTGCCTTGGGCTGTTGGTTTGACCCCTGAAGCCATGTCTTCAAGAAGATTGTTCCTCAGTACAGGGCCTGGCCAAGCATGAACTCTGAGCACAGCCCAAAAGTTGTGCTGTCCTGTTAGACTGATCTGCAGCTTTTAGTGCAGTTGATCCCCAAATGCTGCTGATCTGGTCTGGGACCTTTTGGAAGGGTCTTTTGCCTGGATAGATCCTTTGGGAGCTTTGAGAGTACCTGCCTGCACTTATAAAGTTGGCATCAAGTCTCACAAGCTCTTTCTGCCAGATCCATCAGCTCTGCCAGCCCTTGGGGAACATATGACAAGACTCCAGGGTGATGGTGCCATCTATTTCTGCACGGCCTGTCTTCCCTTCGGTGCGGAACATCCCTTTGCCTGAGTGTTCCTGTGTTGGGAGATACTCACAGTCGGGATAATCAGCAGCATGTGTTGATGTTCCAGATCAGATTTTGGCTATGGTGCAGAGGGAGGTGTGTTTAGGCATTGGCTGGAATACCCAGCCACTGCCCTATCCTGTTTCCATCAGCTGTGAGAGTGGATGCTCACCTCAGGACCAGACATGGCCCGAGGGACATCTTGCTGTGGAGAAGATGGCACTGGAAATGTCACAGCCAGGATGGCAGTGCCCACCTGTCATAGTTGAATCCCATCCAGCAGCTAAGTAGCAGGCAGCTGCTTGCTCACTCCCACCCCATGGTGAGGAGAATTGTGGGGAAAAAAAGTAAATCTCGTGGGTTGAGATAAGAACAGCTTAATAATTGAAACAAGATAAAATATAATAATACTATTAATAATCCTAATGATAATATCAAGAATAATTGTAATGAAAAGAAGAGAGAGAGGAACTGCTTTTTATCAGGAGGTGGAGTGATAGGGCAAGGAGGATTGGGTTCAGACTGAAATGGGAGAAATTCAGGTTAGATATATGAAAGAAATTCTTTACTGTGAGGGTTGTGAGGCTCTAGAACAGGATGCCCAGAGAGGCTGTGGATGCCTCGTCCCTGGCAGTGTTCAAGGCCAGGCAATGAGCATCCTGGTCTTGTGGAAAGTGCCCAGGACATGAGGGTTGGAATGAGGTGATCTTTAAAGTCCCTTCCAACCCAAACCTTTCCATGATTCTGAGTAAAACCCAAGAGAAACCAGTGACACAGTGCAGTTGCTCACCACCCACTCAGTGATGCCCATCCAGTCTCTGAGCAGCAGTCGGTGTCTCCCAGCCAATTCCCCCCTGTTTATACACTGGGCATGAGGTTCTGTGGTGTGGAATATCCCTTTGCCCAGTTCCCCCAGCTCCCTGTGCACCTGCTCACTGCCAGAGCACAGAAACTGAAAAGTCCTTGATTAGAGTAAGCACTGCTTGGCACCAGCTAAACCATTGGTGTGCCACCAGCATTATTCTCGTACTAAACCCAAAACAGCACTGCACCAGCTACTAGGAATAAAAATAGCTTAATCCCAGGACGCCACCTCACACCACTGACCATCTGAGCGAAGCAGATCCACATGGGAGTATTGCTGCAGTGCCCTGCTGTCTCCATGGGCTCTGCTGGTGCCAAGGGACCTGGTGCCTCCATCTCCCAGAGGAGAAAGCAATGTGAGTTGCTTCTGGAGGAGGCTTCATGGCTCTGCTGAGCTCACTTGTTGAAAATCAGATTGATCTGATTCCAGGCTCCTCAGAGCCCAATAAAAGCCCTTTTTCCTACAGAGTCCTTTCTCCCTGTGTCAGGAACTGCGTATTCTGGCATGAGCCCCATTGTGTCTTGTTGTTCATCTCCACTTCCAGCAGGTTTGTTCTAATGAGCAAAGCTGAAACAGATTCTGAGCTGAAGTCAGAGACTAATAAAGTAGGGTGAGATATTAATTTCAGCAGCAGCCTTGGCAAGAGCCAAACATGGCAATTCCAACATCTAATTGGCTTTTAAAAATAAATTAGTCTGGTTTTCATCTGCATATTTCCCATGCAGGATGTGTGGTGTTTGGCTGTGCCCTATTGTTAGATGGTCAACTGCTGTTGAGCAGTAAAATTACCCAGACCTTTTGACTTTGCAGTCTGCACTGTTAGGGGTGGAGACATTCTGCTGTAGCCTTTTCTTCCCTGAGTCAGTAGAAGCTGATTTCTGTGGTTTATCATGTGGATTTGAGGGAGCAGGATGTGGGATGCTGGCTACTGGCTTCCATTTATGGGCTTTTAGAAATGAGTGGAGCTGTATCTGTTTCTGCTGGCAGAGTCAGCTTCTCTTAAGTATGTGCAAAAGCATTTTTAAAATGGGAATTTGATTTCCTGCTGTCTGGTGAAACCAAGCAGGTTACAAAAACAAGGAAGAAGAATAGTGGCTGCCTTCCACTAAATGTGTAAGGAATTTGGAAACCTGTCTATTTCTTGTTCTGTGTACAATGCTAACAGTGAAATTGCTCATAAGAAAGCATCATAAATTAAAGTGCAGAGCCTGACACACAGGAAGAAAATTTGGGTTCCTTCTGGCCGTTATGCCTTGAATTGACAGCAAAGGAGGAAGGATGCTCTCCAGGCTGGCACTGAGCAGAGGTGTGCAGTTCCTACCTCGCCTCCGCTATAATAATTAGTGTCCCTTGGAAGATGTGTGTTGGAGATGACCTTGTAACTAAGAGTATTGGCTGCAGTTTGGGAATATTTTAATTGATTAAGATTATTTTTGGACTAGTGATCTTATTAGAAAGGCAGTTGGTTGAGTGGCCCCTTGAGTTCCTATTATCCTTGTAGATAGATGAGCATTAAAAGGTTGGGTCAGGAAGAGCAAACCCTGTTGTCTTGTCTGAGTTTTCTTGGCCCCTTCTGTTTCTACCATTCACGCCTGCATTTATGCAGAGTACTCTGGGGCCTGTGGGGCTTTCTCCCAGCAGAGGTACAAACAGCCATAAATCCTAATTAAAAGGTATGTTTTATTTTCTGGGTTTAAAAATAAAGAAGACTTAAGAATTCTTGGAATTGAGATGTGTGTATATATTTTGGCCCATCAGGATTAATTGGATTTGCTTCAGCGGTTCACTGTACCATGGCTTCTCAGTAGAATGCTGCTGAGCAATTTAAGCATCTTTCTCGAATGTATGAGGTTCATACAACACGTGTCCTGCAATAATTTTGCTCCTGCCACTGATGTAAATGTTGAGATTCTTCAGGACCAGCGTGGGGACACGAGGCACGTACTTGGCTGTGCCGTGGATCTGGGCAGCAAGCCTGGCGCCGGGCACTCTGTTCCCCTTGGAACCCTGGAGGTGTTTGAGCCCCGTGTTGTCCTGTGGTGTGTGTTGTGTGTCTCTGTGCACAGAGCAGGCACTCACAGCCCTGGAAAGTTTGGTGTGCTCGTAAATCACATCCGTGCCCTGGAAGAGAGCTGCAGATGAGAGTGTCAGGGTTGACCTTCCAGCAAGTGCGGGAGTGATGAGGGGAAGATTGATGCCTAGAGAGAAGAGCTGGGGATTTACAGAGCCTGTTAGGATTAAATTGCCCCTGTTTTAAGCTGGGGTGGGTTTAGCATTGTTAGACAGGGTTTTGGGGGAGGGCAGGGGAGCTGTTGCTGAACCTCCTCCAGTGTATAATCCTAGTGCAATGCTGCTGCAATCCCATGGACTGTTCCACATCCCCTGAGCTGTGAGCAGCCCACAAGGTCAGCATGGGGCTGTTGCTGCAGACCAAGGCAGGGCAGTTTGGGTTGAGAGATCCCATGGTTTATGGAGAACTGCAGAGGGGCACTATGCCAGGGCCCTGGAAGAAAGGATTTTACCTCCTGAGCAGGAGCTTGGCATCCATCTCGTAGGAAGAGAGACTGGATGTGAAGCAGCCTTTTGGAGACATGGTGGCAGATCTTGGAAAGGGAATACCTAAACCAGTCTGTGGGGAAGAGAAGGAATCAGTCACAGAAGAAAACCCCTTAGGCACAAGCATGAGTGTGTGTGGACCTGCCAAGCGTGATTGCTGCTGTGTTGTGAGGTGATTCTTAAGTCAGTGGAGGTGAGGAATGGTGTAGGTATTAGGGCATGTAAAAGCTGTAATGTATTAAGGTTTCAGAAAACCACCTAATAGTATGTCTTGCAAAATCTTAGTTGGATAAATAATTTAATTTGGTCTAGATAGCAACATTCCTGGATTGAAATCCTGCTAAAAGACTGTCAGTAAGAGCTGCTGATGAACAAAGGAGAGGCTCATCTGAGGGAGATGTAAAGCTGAGGCCAAGAGGATCAATATTAGGTCTGTGTGTGTTTTAACATCCTCATTAATGATCTGTAAGAGGGAGCAAGTGGTGTATATAGATTAATAAAAACTACAGATAACACTAAAGCTAGAGATGTCTTCAACAAAGCTCAGCACAGAGGTGCAGTCTGAAGGACTTCACAGTTTCAGAAACACGGGCAAAGGACAAAAGAAATGGATGACAATTGAAAATAATCAATGTATCTGTTTGTGTTAAAGTAGCCCAAGCCACGTGCCCCTCCTTGAACCCTCCTTTTGGCAGAGGAGGTGGAATGAGGCACAAGCATGTGGCTGATGTGTCTCATGGGCAGCAAAACTCAAAGCTGCAGAGGGAGCAGTGCAAAGCTCATCCTGGCCAGGCGTGGGTCTCTGCCTGAAACACTGGATTTGATTCTAATCCTACCTGATTTAGAGAGACAAATTGGAAGGGCTCCAGTGCCAGCCTTGGGTAATGTGTGTGCCTGCGCCTAAGCTGTTAGGACAGCAACTTGCAGAAATTTGTGTCATTTAAGCCTGTGCCCATTTGTGCTGCAGTCTTTGTGCTTAAAGCTGCACACATTTAAGTTGTTCGTGGGAGTATTGTTCCAGGGAGCCTCAAGACAACAAGTTTCTGAAGGATTCAAGTTTCAAAAATGAAATATTTGTGGCAATACTGCCCAAAGAAGCTGTGGAAGCCCCTCAAAGTGTTCAAGGCCAGGTTGGATGGGGCTCTGAGCACCCTCGTCTAGTGGAAGATGTCGTTTCCCATGGCAGAGAGTTGAAATGAGATGATCTCTAAAGTCTCTTGCAACTCAAACCAATCTTTGATTCTATGAATACAATGAGAGAATAGCATGAGGAGAAAATACAGCTGGCCCTCCTACCCTCGGGGTGCATTGGTGTGGGTCTCCAAAAATGGCTAGGGCTTCTAATTTTGATCACCTGGCGTTGCCTAGGTACATTGCCATAGTACTAGAAGCATATCAAGAAACAGTCCTGGCTTAGAGGTGTGTGATGCTCAGTTAGAAAAAGGTTCTGTTTTTCTATTTTGAGTGCTTACAAATATCAATGTCTTAGCAAGGCCAAACAAATTCTCTCTAAAATCATGGGTAGCAGGTGCAGTGCATGGTGGTGACTGGCATGAAGTCTATTGTCTCTCCTACTTCTCTGTTTATGTCAGTCTGTAACTCTTTTTGCTCGTTATGCTTATCACACAGCTTTTAATAGTTACAGAATGTGTTTGAATTACGTTTGAAATTCAAATTTCACACAAATAGATGCTTGTTCTTGAACCAGTGTTTGTGTCTGAGTAGTTGGGGGGAGGGGGCTGGTAGTAATTCTTACATATTGCACGCACTCACCATGTTATTTTCCATTTCAGCAGGAGTCAGAGGAAGAGAGCGAATTGCAAAAGAAGAGAACAAAGCAGCTGGATCGAACGAAGTTTGCTGCTAAAAGAAAAATTGCACGTAGGTCTCAATTGTGGGGCTGGGGAAGTTGTCTGGTGCTGAGCAGCTTCTGCTCTTTGTGTTAGAGATTATTTCCCTTGCAGCAAGGCTGTGACATGGCTGGAGATGCAGAAGAGACCCTGCACAGGGCTAAACTTTGCACTTCCAAAATAAACGTGTGAGAGTGTAGATACCTCACTGGGCTCAAAACCGTCTGAGGCTGATCTGAAAGCACCGTCAGTCACAAACTGCTTTCCTGTCCAGGCCCCTCTGCTCCTGTCTGTCCCTGAAACATCACAATGCTTTGACCCGACAGCTGCCGCTCAGGAAGGATCTGAGTCGCAGCTGACAGTTCTCTGAAATCATCAGCTCACAGTGTGGGGGCAGCCAGAGCACCAGCAGCCAGCAACGCTGGGCATCATAAGGAAGGGTGTTAAGAGCCAGGGATTTGGTTGATGTCATTTTGCTGTTATATAAAGTGTCGATGCACCCTTGTCACAGCGCTGTGTGCAGTTCTGGCCTCTGCAAGGACACAGTGGTGCATCCAGAGAAGGGCAGCCCAAGTCATGAAGGAGTGGAACAGCTGCCTGGTGAGGAGAGACTGGAAAGCTTGGGGCTGCTTTGCTAGGAGAGAAGGGTGGGATCAAAGTTCCCATCGGGAAAGCAGTGCCTCAGCTGAGCACAGAGCTGTTGTTTACCAGCTCCTGGGGTGTATCAGTGGAAATAGCAAGAAATAGAAAAGTTTAAAACGGGTGAAGGACAGTAATGCTTCACACAGCATGGGGTGAACTCCTGGAAGTTAGTGTCACAGGAGGTTGTGGAGAGGTCAGTATCAACAGCTTTAATAAGGTATTAAATGCATTCATGGACAATAAATCTGTGAACAGATGCTAAAGGCTGGGATGTTCCCACTCATATTCTGATGTACAGGCAGGAGGGCCCACTGAACATGGCCAGCGTACCTCTGCTCCCTGTAAAGCCCTACATGTTACAGCAGCCAGGCCCCAGAGGGTCCCCACTCGTGTTCCTGTGCTCTGTGAGGCAGTGGTCCATCCTGCACGTAAAATTCAGGATGTTTTAAAATGGGAGAGATGTTGCCTCCTGCAAAACCCAAAGCAATCACTGAACAAAATGGAGCACGCCAGTGCTCTGCAAGCAGCAGCAGTTGGGCCTGTCAGTCCTCACAGGGCTTGTGTGAATTAAATTGTTTTTAATAGAGGCCTAAGGCCATAGCACAGAACAGCCCAGCTCTTTGTGGGAGCTGCAGCCCACTGTGCATGTCTGTGCTGAACAAGTAAGATAGCAAAGTCAGAGATGGGGAAAGAGTTCTTTTTCTTATTCTTCTTTTTCTCCCAAAGGAAACAGAACACCAAATTAAAGCTGAAACCCCCCTTGGAGATGCCACTAAAATGTGACCAAGCATATGGTGCTAAGAGCAGGGATCTGCTGAAGTTTGATGTCCTCGTTGCATCATTGAACATGTAGGGTTTCAGGAGCTGGTGCTGTGCAAAAGGTGTTCAGTGTGCTCCAGAAAATCCACAGGAGACAGGGCTGGCTCTCCAGACATTCTGTACCAGAGGAGTTCTGCTGTGTTTCTAGAAGTTGAAATTATTGATAATAGTTTTTCTTTTCCTGGGGCAAAAGCTGCCTTTTTTTATTTCTTAGTGTGCTCCTCTGAGTTTGGGGGTGCCTGGTACCTCACGGTCACAGAGCAGGGGCTTATTTAAGCACGTGTGATGGGGGGGCTGTTCTCATTTGTGGGAAGCTATAATTAGACTTTTGGTGTTTGCTCTTAGGCAAATTAAGATTTGAAGTAGTAATTATTTTTCCCAGTGTCTTTAAATAAATTCTTTGAATTGCGAGGCAAATTGGTCTTTTGTAAAGATTGGGTGCTTCTGGGTAGAGCAACTTCTTTCTCCTCAAAACTGGAAAATTTTGGATGTTGGCAGGCACTCGTTATAAAGCATATCCTCCCTTTTTTGCTTTGTTGTGGTTTTATTAAATTTAACCTAAAGCCATAACTAAAATATATCTGTGACGTTTCATCCTGACAGGATAAATGGAAATACAAAACCTAAAGAAGTCTCTCTCTCTTTTTTTTCCGGAGGAAGTCGGTGCTTTAAAGCACATTTGAATGTTTTTACTGTAATTGTACTTTGGATATGTAAAAATACCGAGATCCCGCATTTCTGTTATTTTTGAGTAAATCTCTTATTAGTAAGTGTTATAACTACAACTAGTGGGGTTTTGCATCTAATTCACTTTGCAAATGTCAAAATGGAACATAAATCGCTTTGCAAATTGCCGTATTAGCATTTAAAAAGGTTCTGAAATGGTTTAATTTGTTTAGGGCTGCCGTATCTTAAAAACAGTTTCTCTCTGACCCCTCCTTCCCATCTGCGGGTCTCTTGGATGCCCTGGTCCCCAGAGAGGCGCTGGGATTTCCTGCTGCGTTGGGATGGACATGGACGTGTGTGACGAGGGGATTTTGGAGTGTGAGATGCAGAATTCCCAGCGCCGGTGCTTCCCCCTGGGAATGGGCTCCTGCAAGGCAGGCGAGTGATGAGTGTGAGCTGAGCATCGGTCCAGATGGAGAGGGATGGTTTCTCCCAGGATCTGTGGAGCCCCTGCCACACACTCTGAGCTCTCTGCCCAGCTCTGTTTACACACAGTGGTCGGGGGCTAACGCAGCGCTCTGGGTTTCTAATCATCATAAATTATGACGGCTGCAATCAGCATCAAGTTTAATAAAACACACGGTGCTGAGAAGTGATCAGTCCTGGAGCATGAAATACCATCAGCTCCGCTTAAAGCAGGTCAGGTCTGCTGGAAGTCATAAGCAGAGCTGCTCTTTGCTCTCCCCACAGTAATGCCAGGTGGATTTAAACTGGAGTTTTCCCCATCTCCAGAGCACCTACTCAACTGGAACGTGCACTAAGTGCATCTTGTTTGTCACTGGTTTCTTTGCCAGAGGCAGCATTTGTCTGGCACATTCCCTGTCCCCAGAGGGGAAATTGCTGTGCCAGGGAGGGAGAAGAAAACAAAATGTACAGCAGTAACTCGCCAAAAAAATGTTTCTTTTTATTAAGCTTCATGGATGTTGATAGCCTGAACTGGCAAACACTCAGGCCCCTGTTGAAGCACGTGGAAAGTCGTGTGTTGCAGGGTGCTGATCGTGTGCACCAGTTTTCCTGCACATGTCTGAGTTTGGAGGATCTGGCCTGATTGCTGTGATGGTCTGAGCAGGAAAACAAATCAGCACACACTTTCTGAATGCTTGGAAGGTGTTTGGTGTTATGGAAAAAGAAAAGACTGTATGTAGCACTAAGTGCTATGGTCTGGATGACATGGTGCTGATTGGTCAAAGGTTGGACTCAATCTCAGAGGTGTTTTCCAACCTAATTGACTCTGTGATATGCTGTTTAATGCTGCTGTTCTTGGGGCTGGGAGCTATTGCCATACACTGGACTGTGCTTTCCATTAAAGGATGCTTTTTTTTTTTTTTGCCCTGGTCCCTCCTGGCTGTAACATCACAGAGTGACTTTGTCCAAGGACAAAAGATCCCCATGAGCCCTGAGAGCGCTGCAATCTGCTTTCCCTTCAACCTCTTTCTTAATTTTCAAAGGAATTACCCCCACCCCACCCCAAACCAACAACCTGAAGCTAAGTGCTGTTTTACTAGGACACATAAAGAAATCTGAAGGTAATCAGTCCAAAAATGCTTCAGATCCTGCTGTCATCATCCAGGAGCTGGGGGAAGGGCAGAGCAAAGCTCTGCTCTGTGGATGCTCCTGGTTGCAGCAGAGCTGTCATGGGCAGGCTGCGGTACTGCCAGAGCACAGCTGCACCGCTGTGTTTGGGTGGCAGCTGGTAGGGAGAGGATGGGATAGAAAATGGGAGCCTGCAACTTGTGAATGCATCTTTACCCAGGGAAACGCCTGTCTCCGGAGCTGGCTGCAGTGCAGGCATGTTTTGTGCTTGGGCAGCCTCCCTGTTCAAATGGCATGTCTTAAAGATGTTGTAGCCCGTCAGAGAGCGCGAGCCTTTGGTTCATGCATGAGATGGTGCGTGCAGGATTCTGCCTGGAGGAGGGAGCGGGTTCTGAAGGAAATCTGTCAATTTGTTTCGAGTGAGAAGATGTATTTTTCAGCTCCTGAGAGTGCTGTTGAGTTGTTTTTCAAGCTGCACTCCATTCTGCAGACATTGTATATTTTAAGCAGAGCGAAAGTGTTGGATTGGATCTAAGTAAATAAGTGTTTTCCAAAGTAACTAGCTGCTTTGTTTCTACATAGCCAGTCTAGACTTTTGGTTTGATTGGAGCGAGGAATATTTCAGGAATAAATTTTCTGCTGAAATAGCAGTTACAACTGTAGGAAACCTGTTTCCCATGCATGAGTGACTTAGTGATGCAGTGGAGTGGTGATGTGTGCAGAAGGGGGATGTATGCATGTGAAATATCCTCTATAATACCACCAAGCAAGTAATATTATCCTCCACAGAGCTTTCCACCTGCAGCTCCGGTTGAACAACATGTAGCTCTTTTTCTCTTGGGTAGGTCTCCTGTGGTATTGCAGGTAACTGTGTCAGAAGAGAGTGAGGTGTGCTACTCAGTAAAAAAGTGTCTTAAAGAAGATGTGTTGTTTATCCTACCTTGCCTCTGAGCCTATCTGATACAAAAATGAGCACACTTTAGAAACCTTTAGAGTCCTTTTCCTCTCTCCTTGAACATGCATTCTGCAGCTGCAGTGTGTGTTGTTTGATGGCAAATAAAATGTCATGTTGCAGTTAATATACTTGGGGAATGAGAGCTTAGATTGCTGTACAAACCTGAGGTGAAGTTCCTGACCTGAATTACCTTTCTCATTTAGTGTTGCCTGCTCCAGTTTTGGTGACACCTTTTCAGGACAGCTGAGGTTTAGATGATTTTCTCTGTATTCCTCCTGTGGAGGTGGGACTCTCACCCATTTTTCCTTACATGCTGGATGTTCACTGAATGTTTACATACACCTGCAGCTGTGACTTGACATTATCCTGTTTCTTCTGCTGTAGAGATGACTGAAGAGGAACAATTTGCACTGGCCCTGAAAATGAGTGAGCAAGAAGCTAGACAAGTGAACTGTCAGGAAGAGGAAGAGGAGGAGCTCTTGAGGAAGGCCATTGCTGAGAGCCTTAGTGTAAGTGCACTTCTGTGAAGAGGCTCACTAGGGTTCTTTAGCAACATTGTTGTCTGTGCCTGTTTTACCGTGCTGCACAAAGAAAGTTCTACTGGGAGGGTGTAGATATCCCCAGCAAAAACTGGAATGACAACAGCCTCAGAGTAGTTGTTTTGTACTGTTCCTAGTGAGAGGGACACAAGTCTAACCCCAGCCGTCCCTATTTTGAGGTACAGTGTTCTAATTTTGGATAGGGGGATCTGCAGTCCAGGTGATGGCTGCCAGCGTGCTGGGGGAACCCTTGGTTGTGCTGTGCTGATAGAGAACATGTCTGTAGGAGAGTCAACCTTCTGTTTTCCAGAGCTGTCAGCCCTCAGACTCATCGACTGCAACTCCTCAGCTGTCAGTGGAAGCACTGGATTCACAGGGCCAAAGCCAGCCTGCTGAGAGAGAAGGCTCTGAGATCCTGGGAGGCCTGGCATTCTGCCCTGACACCCCTCCCTCTGACTGCAGCTCCCACTCACAGAGCTCCAGAGCTGATGGGAATGGACAGATGGATGTCGCCCGGAGACCCTTGGTAGTGTTGAGGAGGTTAAGCCAGGAAATCGTTGAAAGCTCACTAGTATCCAGCATAATCGTGTCTCCGGGGAAGGGCCAGCCTGTGACAAGGTCAAGTGAAAAGTCTTCCTCACCAGCAAAAAGAGATTCGAGTAACATGTTACCCAGCACTCTTGGAGAGGACTTCATGTCTTTGAGTCCCACCTTTGGCAAGGTGGCTTCAGGAGGCTCCTGGCGACTGACACCTCGGAGACTGTTTGCCAGCCCCTCCAGCTCTTCTGAAGCAGCAGGCTGTGAATCAAAAGAGCAGCTTCTGCCCTGCACTGCCCGTTCTGTGGGAGAAGCTGGTGTTGGGAGCTCAGCCACGCTCTGCAAGAGCAGGACCACAGAACAGTGTGACAGTCCCAGGAGGAGCGGTGGAGGAGCAGGTACCAAACACAGCTCACAGCCTGGGCACACTGCCAAGGTCTGTGTTTCCACAGAGCAAGCAGAGCAGAATGAGGGGTCTGGCAGTACCCCGGATCTTTGCATGCTGACTGCGGTGGAGGAGAAGCACAAACGGGAGGAGGCAAGAGACACAGTGCACTATTATTGGGGCATCCCCTTCTGCCCCAAAGGGGTGGACCCCAACCAGTACACCAAAGTCATCTTGTGTCAGCTGGAGGTTTACCAGAAGAGCCTTAAGCAGGCTCAGAGACAGCTGTTGCATAAGAAGGAGTTCGGTAACCCAGTTGTGCCCAGTTCTTCCTTGAGCCAAAATGAGCTTGGGAAAGGAGGGGAGATAAGCAGGGAGAATGGGGTTGCTGATGGTACAGAAGATGGAGATACAGAGGGACAGGAGTCTGAAAACATCACCTGGCTCCACCCTTCAAAGAAGAGGGAGGCAGAGAGCCCAGGGCACAGCATGGAAGAAGAGAAGAACTCCAATTCTGATGATGAACCGACCACCAGCTACTGTCAGGTAAGAGCTTCGCCAGTGAGCAGAGGTTGAGCAGCCATGCCCTTCTGTCCATTTTACGGTTCAGTCCCTTCTGCAAAGCAGGCACTGCTATTTAATACCCCTCTTAAATTTAAGGACTTCCTCCCCCAGCCACACAGGTTACTGTGGAAGGGAGAGAAGTGTACAGGCTGACACCCAGCTCACACAAGACAGGGGCCATTGAGCAGCCTGGCAGTCATCATTAGTGCTCCAGAGACCGACACATCCCTCTGATCTGTCTCAGAAGGGTGCAGCTTGGCAGTGTGTCAAGGTAGAGGGCACAGAGGTGATACTGACCACCACCAGCTCTGGTAAACCAGTTTATAAGCCTGTGGCTGTGTGGGGAGCTCTGGGTTTCCCTTTGCAGACAGAGATGTGGGTTTGTCCTTGCAGTGCAGCCTTTCCTGTTTGCCCCTCCACTCTTGTCTGCGTGCATCAGTGCTTTACCTTTGGAAGTGCTCTTTTCCCTCATGGCTGGGAGAGTCTCTGTGTGGTCACAGGCATCTTCTGCCTCCCCTGGTGATCTGTCACCACGGTGGTGCTCCCTGTCCTTGTCCTGGTGCTGGGCACCTTCTCTCGGGCTCGTGTGTGCTAGACACTAGGTGTCAGCCTCTGTCTCTGTCAGGGCTCTCCTGCTGGAGCGGAAGGCAGCTTTCTGTCACTGCTAAGTTTAAACAGATTGCTAGTCAGATGAAGTATTTATTACTGCTGTATTTTAGGTTTGTGTCAGCCTTTTCCAACCCTCATTTTTCATAATGACTTCACTCCCGGATCATTGTATAACTTTATCTTCTCTATGACTGAAGCCTTGGCTCTGTTGTTCCTGTTTTCAAGTGTATTTGATCATTTACCCTGGTGTTAGAAAGATACTTAACTTGTTTTGTGATATTTATATTCTGTCTTGTAATATTGAACACTTAGGAAAAACGTCATGTCTGCATTTTTTGGTTGCAGAAGAAGAGCAGAGCAGCCTGTGCTGAAATGTGACTTTTCATGACAGTGCTTTGGCTTGGGTTTAGCAGATGGAGATTTAAACAAGCCTTAGAGGTGATCTGCAGAGGAAAGGAACTGACTTGTGCCCTTTTTCATTTCCTTAGGATAGATACAAAAGACCTGAGAGGTTCTTAAAGCAAACTGCACTTTTTTTTTCTGTAGCTTTTCCTCTGGAAATGAAGGTGTCATTATACTGGAAGATTGGGGTGACTGGAGGTCTGTGGATGTGTACTCTAAAGCCTTTGGGATGCTACAGCAGCTGGGAAGGGCATGAACTTTTAATCAGTACTGAAAATTGTGTGGTATTTTAAAAAATATTATCTGTTTAATGCTAATACCTAATTAATTCTCGGAGAGAAAAGAGGTTTTAGTGGTGCTGAGTGGTAACTTGTAACCTACTCCTCTTGACCACAGGAGCTGTCTCAGAGCCATAGCCGAGAGATGTAGCCTTTCTGATATTTTTGAGGTGAAAAAATAAGGGAGGGGGAGCAGACTTTACAATTTCAACCCTAGCCCAAAATTTGCCAGTCTTCTATTTACATGAGAGAAAATAATTTCTAAATGCCTTTTCATCTGCTTTATGACACCCAGCATGAGAGGTAGCTCCTTTCTCTCGCCTCTCTGTGCAGTCGCACACTGAGGCCAGAGCAGGTGATTTACTTGCAAAATCGATATGTTTGATGTTTGCTTGCGCCTTGTCTCCATTTTTTTCCTTCTATCAAATACAATTCCACTGGCAGTAACAAAGGAGGGGCCCAGAGCTGTCGTGTCTCCACCTTGCTGCATCTCTTGGAGACCCTTTGCTGCCTGGTCTGTCTTGGGGGCTCCCCCAGTGCCACCAGGGCTGCTCTGCTGGTGGGACTGGTGGGAGATCTTAGGCTGTGCTGAGTGTAGAAACCATCCTTGAGGACTCAAAACTGTCCTTGAAAACGACATGGCCTCATGCCATGTGTGAAATGAAGGTGCAAATGATGTGCTTGTGGGAGGCTGCCTGTACTCCTGCCCTGAAAACCTCACCTGGAATGGGCACAGACCTTCCAGCCTGGCAGCAGTCAGCCGCTGCCACTGCCTCCTGCAGCCAGGGGATGTTTGCACAGAGCAAATCCTGGTTGTCAGGAGATCTCACAGCCTGTGAACCTGCACTAACAAACTTCAGTGCTAATAGAATCAATTTCTTCAGAGCCTTTCAGATAAGGTTAGGGGACTCTTGGTCTTTAAAAGATTCAGAGGGAAAAGACCCAATTCTGGAGATTTAGAGTCTGGTGACCTGAATTAGTGCCATATTTTATAACAGATGTACAAGGAAAAACATAAATATGAATGACTGTTCGTGACCAGGGCAGAGACATTGTTAAGAAATGCACAATGCAGGACAAAGACAAATAAAAATAAGAGAGGAGGTGGGGTATTTTATGTTAATGATGAGCTAGGCTGCAAAGAAGTAAAGGAAAGCATAGATAAAACAGGATATTTGGGGGTTGGAGTCACGTTGCGGAAATTTGACAGGAGAGGCCTTGATTTGGAGCTTCCTGGGTAAGTATACCCAGGAGTGGAGCTGATCGAAGTTGAAACCTTTGGTGGAAATCAAGCTCATAGCACTTGATAGACTCAAGGAAAGGGGAGAAAACTCCTTGGGTTTCTTTGAGATCTAGCATGAGTAGGCCTGACCGCAAGGACTGCTAATAAACTGTTGTAATTCCACCTGATTAGAGGATGGCAAGTGTAGCGTGTACACTGCAGAAGAAGAAAGGGATGTGGGTAATGACTGGCATGTTAGCCTGACCTCAGCAGTGCATAAGGCTTTTGAACAAATTTTAAAGGAAAGAATAAGTGGAATGGTAGAGCTAAATGAAAAATGGGATAAAATGCACACAGATTTTCCAGCTGTAGATTGTGCAGGTTAATCTGTTCCCTTCCTTTGATGGGACAGCTGATTTCCCAGGCAAGAAAAATGCAACAGATTTTATCTCTAGAGAATTTCAGAAAAGTGCTTCTCATGGTCAAGCATCAGCTGTACCAGTTGATCAGGTCATTCTGGCTCAGGAAAATAAGTTTTAAAGTGGACTAGGTGAGGGCTGCTAGGGTACCTGGGGGAGTGCAGGGGACACTAAAAACCTTGGGTTGTTTCAAGCTCAGCACAGGTGGAGGTGGAGAAGAGCTATGGTTGCTGCCTACAAATACATTGAGGTGGATGCTGAGAACAGGCAGAGAGCATGGAAGATGATGGGCAATGTGGGAAGGAGTGGAAGGGCATGAACTGTCCAGAAACATGTCTAGGCAGCAAGGTAACAAAAAGTACTGCCAGGCTTTATTACAGGGAATACCTTGCCAAAAG
The DNA here is from genome assembly GCF_049639895.1 of Pseudopodoces humilis. Classification (NCBI taxonomy): domain Eukaryota; kingdom Metazoa; phylum Chordata; class Aves; order Passeriformes; family Paridae; genus Pseudopodoces; species Pseudopodoces humilis. The sequence goes on from NC_142216.1 coordinate 3,427,211, forward strand.
GAGGGATGGAGGGAAAAAGCTGATTAGTTCTGGATGGATGAAAACATTCAGAAGACTGGGTGCAATGTCATGGACAGAATCCAATGACCCAGCAGACCCCAGTCAGCTGTGCACATTATTTTATATAACACCAGAATTTTCCTTTCCAGTCCTCCCAGGTACTGCCTGCAGAGGATGTGCCTGAAGATGGGGAACCCATGCAAATTGCACAGAGGTGAGTAGGGTGTTCAGAGTGTGGGGCTCACAGGTTCTCTGTAGTGATATGAGCTCTTTTACTCTCCCTGGAGTATTTTGGGGTGCAGTCCCACCACAGTTCACTGTAAGGCTTGCTGGAAAGGCTGGCTGTTAAGGATCCCTGAAAATATATGGCTTTGGAGCAGCATGGGAGAGGTGGGGCAAAGCTGAGGAGATGGGATCAGTTGCTGTTGTTACTTTATAAGATGTGCAAGGTGCATTCTTGTACAAGTTGAAGAAGTTGCTCCTTGCCCTCTGAAGCTCCTGGTACATGGTGCAGTAAAGCCATGGGGAGCTGGAGGTGAGTTACAGTGATGCTATCACGTGTCTGTCAGGGAAGGCTCACAGGCAGCACGGGGAAGGGTTTACTGGATTTGTGTGTGTATTTTTATGTTCTTGCCTTGCTGCTGAAGAGGAAAGCAGGGAGGAGGAAGCCAGACGGCACTGCCTATCAGCCAAAGATAGAGTGCAGTGCTCCAGAAAAGCCACTTCAGCAGATGACAGGTGTGGGGCAAGTCAACATGATTTTCTTCAGATTTAAGCCTACTCCTCTTTTCCTTTTTTTTTTTTTTCCCTCCTTCCTGTGGGATGCAATTCCACAGCAAAGGCTATGGAGAAGGACAAATGGGAGAGGATTCAGGGAGCAAGTTACAAGAAAGACCAGATAATGTCATGTTTTTGTAATTTGCTGGATTTTATAATTTAAACCTGCTTTGGAACAAAACTGCCAACTTTCCTCTGATCTAACAGCATTTGGCCTGAGCAGTTAATATCAATATGCAGAGTATGAAAATCCCTCTTGCTTGCACCTTTCTAACAAGCTTAAAACCTGCCTTGGGGAGCAGAAGGAACCTGCAGCTGCCACTGCTGCCAGGGTTGATGAGCCTGTGACAGCTGAGCTCTGAGCTTGCGTAGAAGGCAGCGAGGTGTGCGCTCTGCAGCTCTGGCCTCCTGCCTGCTTAGGGCCTGAGAGCCCAGGATATGAAAGAAGAGAGACCTCTTTCCTTTGGTGTAGCTGGTGGGGTTAATCTGGGACATTCCCCAAGTTACCCAGGAGCTCCTGGCTGCCCGCCTTGGGGTGGGATGCACCTGGATGCAGTAGCCCCTCCTCGAGCAGCTGGAACATCTGCAGCAAGGCAAGAAATGGCTGCAGTCTTTGCAGTTTTGTGCACATTAAGTGTTGCCATCTGGCTCCTGGTAATTTGCCAGCACAGGCCTCTCTTGGGTACGGCTCAGGCACCCCAACCGGCTGGCCTCAGCAGCACTTAATAAGAAAACATGGCTCTGAGCTGTCTGGAGAGAGTGGAGCAGTTTAGGAAGTGCCAGTCCTGCGGAGAAATTGCTTTGCTTTCTGTGGGCTGCTCTCCCCGCTTGTTCCACACTTGGTACAGAGCATGGAAGATTGGGGTTTTAATAAATGATTATAGGCTTTGTTACCAGGAGATAGTTGGTGTAGCAAGAAATGTGGTTTGACTTCAAATTGATTAGCCCATTTTATAAATGTCATAGAAAGTTGTTTTCTGTGAGTTCTTTTGAAGAGAGCCCTGATGTTAGACACAGAGTAAAACATGCTCAGCCTGGATTCATAACAAATGCTTTGAGATGCTTTATTTAGAGAGAAAAGCCACTTGTGATTTCCTATCAGAATTTTGTTATTTATCATAAATCAGCAGTGGCTGTTCTCTCTTCTCTGAGGCCTGTGGTTGAGCTTAATAAATCTTGTGTTTGTCAGTGCAGGGATTCATGTTTTTAAAGTGTGTTCTTGCATACTTGATCAGACTAATCAGAGAGCCATGCAAGGTGCAGAGTGTGTCAGCATGGGTGCCAGACTTACTCAGCAATGCCTGCCTGTGTCAGAAAGACACTGTGCAGTGAGGTGGGAGGGAAAAAAAAAGGAATCCAGAGGTTAAAATGAGAGGAGCAATTCTGGGTGCTGCTCTGAGGAACCTGTGCACTAGTGCTGTAAGGACTTTGCTGCAGGGAAAATGCCTTGTGTCACACCTGTGCTACTTCTGGCTGCCATGCACAGGGACAGAACACGAGCAGTGTGAGGAGGGAGAGGAAAATGTGGGATAGAGCAGGTCTGTCTTTCCCCTGTGAGGATTTCCTTCCCCAGACAGAAAGAGGCACAGTGCTAGTACATGCACAACTCTCACATCTTCTCCCAGAGAGTCCTACAATTGTGAGTGGGTATTTTTGCTCCCCTGATAAGAGATAATGACCTTTCTGCCTTTCTAGAAGAAAAAAATGTTCCCTTTGGGGCTTTTGCTTACGATGGCATTTTAGACTCATATTTTGCTGTTGTCCTGGTCATTTCTGGCTGTCAGATATTGACCACTTGGAAATTATGGCATCATCTACTGTTCTGAACTGCGTGAGAAAGGCAGGTGTGGCCCTCACACGTACTGGATTGGAGATTCATGTTATATTTATATTTTGAACAGCATCTCCACAATGACCCCACTTGGCAGTAAAAGAAGCCCAGATATTGCCACAGAAAACTCTGCTGAAGAAGAGATCTCTGTTTGCCCAGGTAAGAGGCACTTGAGACTGCTATGAATTTTGTACCGAAAGTTACACACTTAGAAAATTCAGAGAAAAAAGAATTTTCAAGTTATTTGAAGAAAATGAGATTTCTTTCCCATCTCCGTTTTTCAAGGCTTAAATTATTCAGGTAATTTAGTTTGATTCCCCAGTTTTGGACCCCTTTCCTCACAGACAGTTCTATGATAGAGATTGCTGGAGACTTGCTGAAGAGACACCTGGATGTGCATTGGGCATGGGGGGATCACTCAAAACAATATGTCTCTGCAATGCAATAAAATTTTCAGATTTTTCAGTGTCATGATAACGTGCAAAGCATGAGAGCTGAAATAATTTTTGTCTTAGATTAATTAAACATGTTTGGGACTAAGGAGTTTTTCTTCCTTGGTCTCTTCCACCATGTTTGAGATTTTCTGGTCCAGGGTTTTAAGTGAGAAAAATAATGAAGAGGCTACTCCTGTTCGGGAGTAGCTGTAGGTCATGGTGGTGCTTGGAGGCATATTTTGTTGCTAACGAAGACGTGGAAGTCTAAAGAGGGTGTGGCTGTGAGACAGACCATGGAATGGGAGCTCTGCTTCCCTCAATGTGAGAGCAGCTCTATTCTTGCTTTGTCTACATCCCAGCAAGTGTCCCACGCACTTTCCCTGTGTCTAATCTCACTCCCCATGAAGCTACAAAGCTGCAGTGCCTTTATCCTCACACTACCCCGCTGTGACTTTAACCCCTCATTTGGCTGTGTTGTGGCACTTTGTCTGATAACATTTGTGGCAAGTCTAAAGAATGTTTTGAAACTGTGAAAACTCTTAAAAGGCGTTAAGGACTAAGCTACATCAACAAGTGAGGAGATTGTTGAGGGCTTCAAACCTGTGCTGACATGGAGGTGTTTTCTGCAGAGACACAGCCAAGCCCACTGAAAGCTGTTGAGGAGGAGGAGAGAGAAGAGCTCTGTTCAGACAGCAGAGGTGCACCTATGCAGGTAAAAGAGCTTGAAGGGTCTTGTTTCCAGTCCTACCTTTTAGACCTTGGTTCAGCTGCGCTGTGCTGGCATTTCCCTTTGGGTAGCCGGAAGCTTGGACTTCTATTTGAACAAACAGTTCCCTCTTTGCTTTTTTCTACTGCTTCATATCTCCAGTCCCTTTTGGCTGGGGACTGCATGCAGCTGCTTCTGAAGCCTTTCAGTCCTATAGCTGGAGAGCTGTTATCAATTCCAGCCCGTTCTTTTATATCCCAGCGCTGCTGAGCTGAAGGATGCCATCAGCGTGGGCGGCAGTGCTGTTGCTTGCCCACGCTCAGGGGTACAAGCTGTGATACTCATGATGCAGAGGGACCCCAGGAGCTCTGAGGGGAGTCCAAGTAAACCTCAGCCACTTGTGCTATCACCTGCTTTTCCCTGTTACGGTGCTTTGAATATCAGTTTGCTCTCCACAGGCTATATCCAGGAGGCTAAGAGGAGACCTTCACCTAGATCAGACTGTTATAAAGATGTGCTTGAAGTGTTGAGTGCTGGTAGTGGTTTTCAGGTCAAGCAGAGTGTCCTGAGTCTGGGAATCTTGAATTCTGTGCAGTAATAGTTAATAGCAATAGTAAGTCAGTGGCAGGGCCATCCTCTTACCTCTTGCTGCAGATGTGCGCTGTGCACAGCCCCTTTCTCCGTGTTGTCACACCTGCACAGCAATTGCTTTGCAGCTGTCACTGTACCAACATCTGACTTCAGTTCCTGCTTCTGATAAAACTCCCTTTCTTTCTCTATTAATTTAGAGAGCGATATCAAAGGGGTTGCCAAGTACTCCTCTGGCGCAGGGTACGTGAATACAGAATTGCACAGCTCTTGACAAGAGGATTCATTTGTGGAAAGCTCATTCTGGGAGTTTGTGCAGCTTGTACAGCATGTCTGCAGTTCCAATGTCTCATTCTCACAGGCCTCTTAATAAACCATCTTCTGCTCTCGTGTGCCTTTCATTCTGCAGGTATCTCCAAGCACTGCTCAGTCAATTAGGGACTGCAGCAAGGAGAGAGGCGGTCCTGGGCTGGCCACCAAAGCACGTTGTGACCCATTTGGCTGTGGCCAGGACACTTCCCTGTCCCCTTGTGCTTTGCAAAGGGTGCCCTGCGTCTCACACCTCTGCCTGGGTGGCACAGAGTGGTGGAGAGCAGGTTCCTAGGGATTGTCTTACAACATTATGGTTGGCAGCAGGTCCCAGAGCAGAGCCCACAGCCCTCCAGGAAAACAGCAGAAACAGATACCATGGCATCAGTGGTTTGCAGGAGTCTAGCAGAGACCACTGGGACTGGCTTCTTCCTAGCAGATGCTGAGCCAGGACACAGGAATCTTGTTGTTGAGCTCAGCCTCTAGCACTGCTCTTGGCTGGCTGTTGGCTGCAAGTACTATGTCTTGTAGGCAATTTCCTCTGTTAAAAAGCAGAGGCAACTGTCTCTGGCTCTGACAGGGGTGATTGGTTCTGCAGTTGAGGTTTTCCAGACTGTTACAGCTAGGTTTTGTACAAGCAGTCTTTTGTTACAGAATGTTGCATTTCCATTTAAAATTAGTAATTTACCACTGAATGTAGGCGGGCAGGGTATGCAGAATTGGTGATCTCCTAAGATTGCTTTAAAAAAGGCAGCTAGAAGGAGCAGTGCCTGCTGCTTTTCCCATCATATTTTTTATGTGTGTTGTCTGTGTAGCACAGGTTTGATCTGATCATTCACATTTGACACATCTTGTTTTTTATGGCTCTTCAGTGTGACGTCCCACAGTGAGGACTTCACAAGATGTAATGACACTGAGATGTGAGAGAGGGGTATGAGTGTTAATGCTGTAAGTGATGTTCTTCAGCAGCCTGTGTTTGGCTGGAGGAACTCTTGTGGCAGCTCCTCTGCAGAAATTCAGGGCAGAGAGCCTCCCTGGGAATGAGGGATGTTCCTGGGGCTCGCTGTTGTAGCCTTTCAGTCAGTGTTGGGGAGAAGCTCATTTTGAGAGTTGGAACCTCAGTTTGAGGCCCAGTCCTGCAATTTTTGTCATAGCTCACCTGAGTCAACAAAGCACCCTCCTTCCCTTTAGGACATAAAAATCAGGATCAGATCCTCATTTGGGAAAGGAAGTAATAAACCGAGTAATACAGCAAAGCACTCCAGTGGCACAGAGCATCTTGGCTGACCCCAATTACTGCTTCCCTGAAATGATACCGTTGGAGGGAAGCAGACAGCAGTTTTGCTGCTCACTGTCTACATGTCACTGCTTAGTTCTAAGAACAGAAGCCTCTCCCATATCATTTTGCTATAGGTTTCTTTACATGGTTAATATTTAAATAGCTTTTCTTAATCATTGTGGGGAGGAGAAGGTTTTTTCTTAAATGTGGAATAGTCTCGCAGGAAGCCTGACTAGGCAGAGATGCAGTTATGAGTGAGATGGCTGCAGTCTGGTGCATTTGGGAATGTCAGTGGTGTGAGGAGCAGGCTGGATCTCTGTGGGTTGGTAGTGGAGCACCTTTGCAGCTGTGTGACCAATGCAAGAAGAGAGTGTTCATAAGTGGTAATGACACCTTGAGAACGTACACAAGCTGTGACATTTTGCCCTGGTGACAAGCCTCTGCTAGTAATTTTGTGTGACACAGATTTTTAATGGTATTGCCTCTCTCCTTGATTAGTGTCCACTCTCATGACTGCTCCAGCCACCTCTTCTATAAAGGAGAAGCTTCCAGTGATCTCTCCAGGTTTCCTAACACCACAGCAGCCTCCTTTCATCCTGGGGGAAGCTGTGTTCCCAGACAATGCTGCTTGTGTAGCATGGATCATGTCCAGAAACTGATGAGCACAAGTCAGGTGTTGAACTCTTGCTTTGCCCGATGAATTTTCCATCAGTTTCGCTTCTGAGAATTCCTGATTAATGGAAGCTTTGCCATTTTTCCACCTTACTGCAGGTGATGGTTGCCTTAAACAGTGTGCATGGCTGTGCAGGGAGTTCCACCATGACTCAGAAGGACATGTTGCCTTTGCAAGAAGAATTAGTTATTAGTGCAGTGCAGTTTATTCAGCCAGTGGTGTTATTTTATGAGCACTATGTGATGAAGGAAGAATAAAACTTTGCAAGAAAATCTGAGTCTGTGGGAGGGTGAGTAGCTACCAGACAGCATGGAGCAAAGTCAGCACCTAAGCAAAGAAAGAGAAGAAAAGCCTGTCTGGCTAATATTTCTTCTTCTTCCTTAGGTTGGTGGGGATGAAGATGCTGGCAGGGCTGTGTCTGAGTGCAGTCCTGCTGCCCATGTGTCGTGCCCGCTGTGTGACCACGGCTTCCCAGCCGACAAGATCGAGGTGCACGCCATGTACTGCAACGGCATCGCGGGACCGGAGCCCGGCGAGGATGCTCCAGGTGTGCCAAGTGCTGCTTCCACGTATTTGTTCCTCATCCTCACCCCCCTTCCCTGTTGTTACTTGGCAGGCAGGTGCTGCAGTCTTGTCTCTCTCAGGATATTTGGTGCATGGGGAAGTTTGTTCACTCTGCCTTATTCCATCTCCACGCTGCCCAGGAGAGCGTTGTTGGAGGCTCTGCTATTTCTAGCGCCTCCTGCACAGAGACATCATTTCTGATTGACTTCATACAATAACTCACCACATTATCAGCTCTTGAATATTACCCCAGGATCTAGTCCTGGATACTTCAAGCAGTACTTATGTGTCTATTGTGTGCTTTGTTGAGGACCTGCAAAGAATGTGGCAGTGGTAGAAAATGGAAGGCTTGAGCCATGTGGGCAGTCGTCCTTCAGGGCCCTTGAGAAGGGAAAATATTCTGTACTACTCCAAGAATGGCCTGTGCACTGCATGAAGTCTGACATTTGTATGTGCAAAAATGGCCTGTTTGGGTGGCAGAGACTGCAGAAAAGTTTCCCTCTTGTTTCCCTAAAATTGCAAAATGATAACTATCATTACAATGGAGTAAATAATATGGAAGTGTGGATTTTTCTCCTTCATGTGAAGAGTGAGGCATAGAAGCAGAGTTAGAATGCCCATATTAATCCTCTTTGTATTCTTTCTCATATCAGTTTTCCATGGCCAACCTTTGTAGAGCTTAGGTGAACAAATACACTGGTTGGTTATCAACATATTCAGTAAGTTATGTTTTAGCTGCTGCTTGAAATGTAAAATCTGTGTTAGCACAATGTCAGGTAATATCAAAGTAGTAGCTTGTAATAAGATTAACTTTTCAGACTGTGAATATATAATTTTCAGTTACATACTGGTTTGTTAAATGCAACCTAAATCTATGATGTTTAAGCAACTCGAGCAAATCAGAGCTAGTACAAGAACTGTAACTTCTGCATTTCTCTAGCAGGAAGAAGTTTCACCATGTAATCTTAATGCAGAGTTGATGTAGTTTTAAAATAAAAGGTTCCTGCTATACTAAATCTTTGGGAATGTGACATGGGTCCTGTCAAGATAACAGGAGCCAGAGTAGAGGCTGATACTGGCTGGTGCTTAATTTTGGTGAAAGGTTCTCTCTGCAGGCACAACCCAGCTACTGATGCAAAGCATTTGGCTCAGGCAAATCACAAATTAGCATAGTTCCTCTCCCATCCTCAAGACTGATAAAGGTCTTATTTGTGTTACAAAACATAGCAGAATTTTTAGTGTGCCTTTTAGCAGGAGTATCTTTGGCCTTGTGGTATTCCAGTCCCTGGTGTGGCTGGACTGTGAGTGTATCCATTGATCTTGGGGAATCCCGACTGTGATCAGGAAAAGGCTTTGAATTCTTTGGCAGTGCAAGGGAATTTGTTCTTTTCTTTGGTGTTGGCTTTCAGCAGGACAGAGTTCAAGGCTGGCCTCTCCATTCTGCTTCCAGGCTGGTCTCCTTGGGGATGTTTGTAAGGGTAGTTATTTTGGAATTGCTACTCTGCTGTTCTGGCTTGTTCAGAACAATCCCTCTATAAGAAAACCAGCCTGGAATAAAAGGGATTTTGCTCTGCAATAATGTCTGTAAGCAGAGCAATGGGTCTGGGATGAAATCACAGTAATTTGAGTTTTCTATTGCCAGTTATTCTAGTATTTTCCCTGTAGAGACCAGGCTCTGTTAGCCATAACAGTTTAAGACTGTGTTGTTTGCACCCAGACTCTTTGCAGTACCATGAGCTTTGCAGACTTGGGCAGAATCCTGCCTGCCAGTGGGGCTCTGGCTTGTGGGGCACCTCAGGCCAGTTTCCAACAGCTTTTGGGAGGCAACTGTCACCCAGAGGGCTCTCAGCTGCTGGGCTGGTCTGTGGGATTTGGGTTGAATAGGCAGAGATGATGTTTGGCTCTGAGCAGAGGCCAGAGAGTAGCCTGGCACAGCTGTGCAGGTACAAAAGGACTCTGTTTCCAGGGATGTTACTTGGCATCCACCACTAGCACAACATCCACAGGTAAAGCTAATGCGTGGGGAGAAAAAAGATGTGAGGGAGCTGTCTTCTGAAGCAAATGCCAGCTCCTGTGTGGGTCCAGAAGCTGTTCTCTACTGCTGCAGCACTGTGTGCTCTTGGCTGGCTGCTGGCTTCCTTGGGAGCACAGCAACAGCCTTGTGTGAGAGGAAGTCAAAGTTCTGCCCTCTAAGCCATGCCCTGATCTGTTAAGAAAAGATGGCTTCAGTTTTTCTTTGGTGGACTGGGTCAGGGGTTCCTAGTCTGTCTTTAGATTTATTAATTGGACTTATTCCTGATGTCTCTAGAATTGCAGTCCTGCAAACTACAGCTGTCAGTGGTTTTCATTTTAATACTACAAAAGGATGGGGGTTCTTGCTGGTTTTACTTCTCTTCTTCTAATCACGCACCAAAGTCTCTCAGCCTTAGGTCTCAGGAGGCCAGCTTAGTCTGGCTGATATCTAAGGGCAAGTTTTCAAATGAGCAGCTGGGCAAGATGAGCTACAGTCGCTTCCCCTACGTACATGGTCACCCTGGCTGGATGCCCAGACTACCACATACCTGGGCAGCATGAAAATCTTACCATGAATTTGCACTTTCCTGTCATCTGAGTAAATAATAAAGAAGAGCCTGATGTTGTGTTAGCTACTGTAGCAGGCTGGGGAGGGCTGAGGTCCTGCGTTTCCAGCCCAGTGACTGGTGTTAATTCCGAGCGAATGAGTGGAGCTATGGAATTTCTGTGCCAGCTCCCTCTTTCTTCATGCACTCCACTGAAGGGGCTCACTTGTGTGAGAGGGCTCTGCTGGAGTCACCGCATCCATCGCCCGCTGCTGCTGCCAGCGCAGGGATTTGCTGGTCTCAGTCTGGAAGCGAGTCTTGGCTGCAACTGAGTACAGCAAATACTCTTGGGCTTTGTGACATACTCGATGCCTCTCACCCTCCATCTACATGCATCCGACATTCTCAGTTCCCAAACGAGCCCAGGAAAATGAGGATTTGGTATATCCCTTCCTCCCAAAGGCTCAAATGCAGTCTTGATGCAGCTGTCAGTCTTCAGCAGCAGCACCGGTGCTGTTAAAAAGCTCTTGACTTCAGTAGAAGTGGCACTGATGTGGCAGAAAGAGTAATGCAATGGGTGCAGAGGAAAACTGCATAGCTTCTGAGAAGGGACAAGATGGCATGAGCCAGACACTAACAGATCCTGCGGGGAAGTGGCACAGCTGGGAGTGAGCACAGGGAGCTGGTGGATCAGACCGCAGGTGGGCTGAGCGGGAAAGGTGAGGAGCTCAGTGGCTCTGACCTCGCAGCTCCACGTGCCAGGCAGACCTGGCAGCCCCAGGAGGTGCCCAGGCTGAGTGTGTTGATAGCAAGGCCATACTGGGCAGCGTTTACTGCTCTTCCCCAGGGTGACTGCTGGAGCCAAACAGGCCAGGAATGACTTGTCAACCAGAAGAAAAGCCAGGGGAGGGAAAAGGTTGTTCTCGGGCCACAGAGTACGTCTGACCCAGCAAAGAGCATTGAATTTGGGAGAGTTACAAGGCTCCTGTCACACAAGCAGGTCAGCACTGCTCTGTTGTGGGGATTTTGCCTGTGGCAGGTCTTTTCCTGTGTTCTGAACCCCCTTCTTGGGGGCAACCAGCATGTTTCAGTAGGGGTTGTGCCTCACCAGCTGGCCCTGTTCTCTTTCCTCTGCTGCTTCTTCCAGCAACACAGCTGAGGGTTTCCTCCTGGGCAGCTGCAGAGCTAGTCCCAGACATCTCTAATGGGCCTATTATGCCAGATGTGTTCACTGCTTTTGGAAGAAAATAGAACTGATTAACACCTGAGCTGGCGCACAAGGCTCGTTAAGGAATATTAACGAGCATACGCTGATTGGAGAGCAGTTCTCACCATGCTGTCAAACACAGTCTTGGTTGGGTTCTTGGGAGACTGGATGGCCGGGGGGTGGCCACTGTTGCCAGTCTTCCTAGTCAGGCTGCCACTTCAGATCTGGGCCAGGCTATGTTAAAGAGAGATGTTTGCTTTAGTTCCTGTGAGCCATGAGCTGTTGGTATCAGTCATCGCCTACGAGACGATGCCCACATCCTAGGAAACGCTTGAGCTTGTTTCTTCAGCATGGTTGTCTCCTGTCAGCCCCAACAGCTCCTGAGCACTTCACAGTACGTTGCTGGTTGTAGCTGCAGATCAGTGATTGCTGCTAAAGGAAAGACTGTGTTGCATTGTGGATAGATATTGGGATTGCCCAACACTCTGGAAATGGGGTTTTGCTAAAACTCAAAAGAATTCCCTTTGTTCCGCACAAAATTTTTGTGCTTCGCTTTCTTTATCACAGATGATGTGCTAAGAGTAACAGTTTTGTTGTGCCTATACCTTGGAGTCAGACTTTTCTCCTCATGAGTATGGAACGCGGCATCACCAAGCCATAAAACAATTCCCTGCATTGTCCCCTTAGCCAGCATGCCTGAGAACGCTTACTGTGACATCTGTTTTGGAGCTGGAGTCTTGAACGTCCCTGGTGAAGCAAGCTAAGCTATCTGAAATGTTCCCTGAGGATCTTTGCTGGTGGTATGTCAACAGGAATATGCTGAGAGGAATTCAGCTGAAAGGGACAGCACTCCAGCGTGCTCCCTGCAGATGCCTGCAGAGCCAGTTGGGAAAGGCTGCTTGGGTTTGCTGGGGGAATACAAATGGTTGGACCCGTCATCAGCTGCTCAGCTGGGATCTCACTGGTTACCCATGTGTTGGAGCTTCTGGAGAGCAGCACTGCTCCTGCTAGAGATCTTTGTCCAGGGGACTTTCAGGGCTGTTTGTGGCCAGTAGCACCGATCCCCACAGTTCACATGGGCAGTGGGAAAGCCATCAGTGTGGGCCAATTGTTGTAACCTTCACTTTCCAGTGTGAGCTGTGTCCCTTCCCTGCCAGGCTCTCTATTAAATGTCTAGTGCCTCTGCACAGCCTCAGCTCTGCATTCCCCTGAGCCCTCAGCTGGCACTGTCCCTCCCTGCAGCAGGCACGGGAGGCTGGTTTGGCAGGGAGCGGTGCTGTGCTGCCAGAGCAGCTGGATAACGCTGCTCTCAGGCTATCGCACCGCTGTGCATCAGCTCTGAAATTCCTGTAAACCACAGACTGTCAATCCAGCTGTTTCTGGCAAGTTAGGTGTGAAATGGTCAGCTAGCTCCCCAGTATGGAAAAGGTAAATTTTTCAGTATGCCCCCAGGAAAAAAGGACACTTGTTGAGCAACCTCTTCTGCATGAAAGAAGACCTTGCTTGTCCCAGTCCGCTGTTCCTTCACCTCTACCATCACTTCTGCTGCAGCTTTGAGTGGAAGTGATGGAAACTTGCTGTACTTAAGCATGATGTAGGGATGGTTTGGGGTGGATGGTAGGAACCCTTTTTGTTAACCCTTTCTGTTTTCTCCCCAGTGCTCACCCGGCATCAGAGAGAGGCAAGAAATAAAGCTGCCAGTGGTGAAAGCAGCCCACCATCCTTAGACATTGACAAGTAAGTAGGTATGCCTGCTCCTCCAAGATTGTTTCTGTACTTCTGTTCAAGCTTGACTATGGATGTCTTTATTCCTGTACAAATGCTGACCCTTGGCTTTATAAAAGTGTTTCCCTAAGAAATTGCTTTTCCTCAGTGCCTCTTGTTACAGTGCTGGCTATATTTAAACCAAAGCAAGAGGAATTTGCTGTTCTCAGATTGTTTATTTTTGCACTGATTTCCTTTCAGCCCAATCCATGACGGGTCAGGGGCTCATGGCTGCTGGGGGGGAGCTGTAGCTAAAACAGTGCTAACTCAGCCAGTTTCTGATCGGGGGTTTGAGCTTGGTAACCCCAGGAAGAGGCCAGGACATGGAGGCTGTCGACATGGCACCTGTAGTGATATTCTTAATTAAATTAGACTTTCAGAATAGCAGTGGCTTTGTTTAATCTCTCTCCATGCAGCCCCTCCTCCTGCCACCCACACAAAGCATCATAAGAGAGGATCTGACAGTAAAATCCCTGCTATGGAAGCAATTTTGCTGTTACAAACAGTGGATGGCAACATCACTAATGGAATTAGGCTAATTATAGAGAGGACAGCTTCTGTTTAGACACATTATCTGGGTAATCAGCACTGACTGGAAAGAAAATACGGGAAAAAGTGCTGCAGAGTTTTGCTCGATGGGGGCTCTCCATATGCATTTTAGAGCCTGGGGTGTTTCACTCAGAGAGTACCACTATCAAACTGAACACAATGTTGCTGGGGCTGGTCCCTGGAGGCTTTGTCTCTTCTTGGAAATTGTCCATTCCTGAATGCAGCTTCCCTCCTGAAGAGCCAGTGTCCTCTTCTGCAGGGTTCAGTCCCTGGTGTGGAAGTGAGTGTAGCTGTGTAAATCTATGTCTGACCTTCATCTCCTTTCACCCAGAAGAATCTTCTTCCCAAGAACTCTCAGTTGTCCTGTGTAAGCCTGAGCATCTTCCACCCAAACGAGGGGGTTTGAGAAACAGGCTGAGCCAACCCCCCAGCAGGAGCATGTGCTCTGCAATTCCTCTCCCTGCATGGCATGATGTAAAATGGAGACAATGCAGAGAAAGGCTTGATTTACTAGTCAGACAAGTTCATCCAGCCCTGGTAAAATGTCTCTCTGATTTAACACACTTGGTTTGCTTTTCAGGCAGAATTTAACTCCCCTTTGCAAAGCCCTTGCACTTCATTTCTGTAGACTTTGACAGGGTGCTTTATGTCTGGGGAGAAATCAGTGGTGTTTGAGATAGTTAGATGAGCAGATTTGATTACTGTCCCGCTGCTGCAGCAGCAGGATACAAAGGAACAGGCAGGGAAAACTGATAATCACTCAGTCTTTGCGATTGGTGCCGGCCTGACCCCACTGAGCGAGACTGGATTTGGTGACACGTTTTCTCCACGGCATGGTCTGGAGGAGGAGAGTCACCACTGGTGTCTGGGAGCCCAGTGCAGGGTGAATCCTAATGCAGTGCTCTGTCCTTTGCTGCCTGGCAGGTGTGAGAAGTGCTACCTCTGTAAGTCACTGGTGCCACTGCTGCAGTATCAGAGGCACGTGGACAGCTGCCTTCAGGCTGCTAGGCAAGCTCAGGGAACCAGGAGGCTGCGAAGAGCCAAGGTGAGGGGCGACCCTGCACAACATCCCCTTTGCTTTGTGCTGGGTGTGGGGCTGGGCTGGCAGCAGGAGCAGTTTCCCTGGTTGGCAGGGATGAGCTGACCTGATGTAGGATTGCCTGTCCCTGTGGGCCACTGTGGACAGAGAACTCATTGCCCTCCTTCCCACGACGCTCTGTGAGAGCACAGGCCGGTCCCAGGGGTGAGCTAATCCAGCAGAGCTGCCAGCAACCTCTTCAGTGGGCAGGCAGCCAGGGCTGTCCCACTGCCAGCCAGCACGCCTCAGTCCTGCAGCCTTCCTTGGCTGAATGTCGATGGAGCAGAGGCCAGCGTCAGGATGACAAACCTATCTGGATATCCACAAGCCTGTTCCCACAGGGAAGGCTTTAGAGCCAGAGCAAGAGGAATTGCTCAGTGCTGGGAGCGAACGGCAGCGTCCCAGGAGAATTGTGGGGGAGTGAGTGTGGTGGAGGTGTGCTGGGTGTGGGGAATGTGCCTTGCTAGAGAAGGTGGGAGGCAGGAGCGTGGGTGGCAGCTGGCTCACAGTCACTCACCAGGTGTTAGCCCCCACCATGCTTTTTCCTGCTCATGGCAGTCCCAGGGGAGCACAGAGAGGGTCCTTCCAGGCCTTCCTGCTGGCTCCTGCAGGCAAAACTCTAGTGCTGCAGCTTTGCCTGTGCTCAGAAATGTGATTCACAGCATGAAGATGCAACATGATGTCTTAGTTTTGTATAATCCCTTAAATCCATCACAGACCTCAACCCTTTGGGGATTCAGATGTAAATGATGAGATTTCTGGTTGATGATTTTGGCTGGGATACAGCCAAGCACTGTGTGGTTCAGAGTACTGCAGGGCATGCCTGCTCCTGCATGTGACCAGCTCTGTGGGGGCTGTTTGACTGTGTCCCTGTGCCCCACAGCTGGCTGGTGTGTGGTTCCTGCAAGCAGGTGCAAGCATAGGGTATGGGGGAAAGATTCTGAAGCCAGGGGACTCATTGGGAAGGCTCAGCAAGGCTCTATTACCTCTGGCCCTGCCTTTTAGGGTGGCATCTCACTGGGGAAGCCTGGGCATGGGTTGGGCTGTTGCAAAGCTTACTAGTGGAACAGCTGGGCTTACAGTTTCCTGCAACGGCCCATTTTGGGGTGATTTGCAGCTCCAACACCACAGCCAGGATGTCAGTGCCTCCCAGAGCAGTTCTGTGTGTAGAGAGCAGCCAGAAGAGGAGACTTTGCTGGGCCAGTGAGGCTCAAAGCAGCCAGGTCCATGTGGGACCAGCATGGCTGCATCTTCCCAGGGGCAGAGAGGGCCCAAGGTGTGTTCCTAGTCTGGCTGTGCCCTGAAAGAAGTAGGCACAAAACCCCAATACACTTGGACAGAGTGGGACGAGTCTGGCCTTGGACATGCAGTGCTGGAGGATGTGTTCCAGCTGTGTCAGAGCCCCTGATGCCCCCATTTATCACAGCCCTGTGTTTGTTGGCTGGGCTTTGGGGTGGCATCCTGTACCCTGGCCTCCCTCTTTAGCAGGTTCTGTTTGATTAGCTGCTCTCTGCTGCCTCTGCTTGAGCGCTAGTTTGGCTGGGCACAGAGCAGTGCCCTTCCTGTGGATGGCTGGAGGCCCTTGATAGGCAGCAGTCCTTGTGCCCAGCCTGACCCTGAGGGCTGGGGGAACGAGTGCCCACGAGGCCATCATGGCTAAGGGGTTCCCTCATGGCAGTGCTGTGATGGTGGTTCTCCTCTCCTTGGCAGGACACCGGAAGGCAGGAGAGAGGACTCCTCAGGATGCTGGAGCTCTCGGAGAGCAAGTCTGAAGGTGGAAAACTTTCTATGCCAGCCTGGCTGGGTCAGCTCTCCCCTTTTGATCCCGGCTCAGCCTGGGCTGTTCTGGGAGAGCAAATTCCCCTTGGAAGGGTCTGTTCTTTCTGAGCAGAGCAGGAGGCTGTGAGCTTAGCTGGCTGTCAGCATTCCTACTGGACCCACACCAGAGCCCAGAGCCCTCGCAGAAATAGGGGTGTACTCTGAATCATTGCACCAAGACATGTCCAGCTTCCTGGGGGATGTGGGAGGCTTCTGCTGTCCCTGTCTGAGCACCAGTGCTTCCCTCCATGGATCCAAGGACAGGAGAAGTGGGGGGAGAGGAGCTCTTGGCAGCACCCGTGGCTCACGCGGGAGGGCTGATGTGTGCTCTTGTTGCAGGTGCTGACGCAGGGACTCCCCTCACTGGATTAGGAGACCAACAGTCCTCTCCCACACTCTCAGCCGCTGATGGGGAGCCGTCGGCAGACAGCCCCATCTCTCTTCAGCACCTTCCTTTCCATGTCTCCCCTGCGAAACCCAAAATCTCCTTGGAAGCCGTGGACGGTGTGGTGGACTCGGAGCCACACATGGCTCTCCCTGCAGGCAGCCAGCAACGGACCAAAGGCTGCCGCCGGAGAAGGCACAAGTTCTGAGGCTGGCGATGCTGCAGGGACCCCTGGCAGCTCCCTGTGCCCCAGCGAGGGTCTTGTTGGCACTGTACCCTGCTTCACCTGCAGCCTTGTCTCCCGCACACCTTTTATATGTTTTATACAATCTGTGCGGGGAGTGCTGGGTGGAGAGGCGACTGTGTGTTTTATAGGTGCCTGTGCAGCTTTGCTCTCTGTTACAGAAATGGAAATATATTTATGTATGTTTTTATGAAACTGCAGCACCACGGCAGAGCTCTGCTGGCTTTCTCTGGGGAATGGGAGGGTGCTGGGGGGAGGAGAGGAGGAGCAGCAGCAGCAGAGGCTGTGTCCCAAATCACACTTCCCCAGGCCTCTCCTGGAGCTGGGGCTGGTGGGGGGGCTCTGGGCAGGGGGCTGCAGTGTCCTGTGCTCTACGCAGCAGCACAGCACTAAAACATTCCCAGCCGGGAGTGCCAGAGGGCACCTTGGTGCCATCTGACAGCCGCAGTCAGCGGATGCGACGACCGGAGGAGCCACGGCCGCGGTGTCCTCGTGTCCTTGGTGCTTTCCCTGTCCCCGGGTGGCCCAGCCCGCTCCCCGGGGCAGCGGGGCTTGCCTGCCTCGCACCGGGCCTTGGAGGGACCTGCTCCCTGAGGACATCCTCACGGGGAACAGGGAAGGGCGACCCATGCTTCATTAATGGGACGAGCTGGTGCGAAGCTCATTAAACCCCGGGTTTTGAGCAGCGCTGCCGCCCGGCCGGGAGCGGGGAGCGGCCCCTCCCGCGGGTGGGGCCCGCAGCGCCGCCGCCCATTGGCCGCGGCGGGGCCGGCTCGCGGCGGGGCGACCAGGGGCGGGGCGGGGCGCGGCTGTTGCCAGGGGGACGCCGGCGCCACCGGCCCCGCCCGCGCCGGCCCCGCCCCGCCGCCAACGGCCCCGCACCGGCCACCACCGGCCCCACACACCGGCCCCACCACCGGCCCCATACACCGGCCCCACACACCGGCCCCACACACCGGCCCCACACCGGCCCCACCACCGGCCCCACACACCGGCCCCACACACCGGCCCCACACACCGGCCCCACACACCGGCCCCATACACCGGCCCCATACACCGGCCCCACACACCGGCCCCACACACCGGCCCCACACACCGGCCCCGGCCATCACCGGCCACCACCGGCCCATACACCTGCCCCACACACCGGCCCATACACCAGCCCCTACCCCGCCACCATGAGCAGCCGCAACACCCGACCCAAGATCCAACATAACAGACCAGACCAAAGGCGAAGTTCGGGCGCGGACGAGCGGAACAGCGAGTACGTGACTGGTGAGCAGCTCCTGCTTTGCAGAGACTGCTGTGGGGCTGGGGATGGGATCCCCAGATCCTCAGGCTGTTACAGGGGAGAGACATCAGCCTCTGGCCTCTTGCGTGTTTAGGGGCCCTTCTCCTTCCACTGCCCCCGTGCTTGGCCCAATGACCGTGATGGGGCAGAGCTGCCTCCTCCACGACCGCAGAGGCAGTGTGAAGATACTGCACAGGGACGAAAATATGGACCCATTAATGAGCATGGAGGTAGACACCAGGTGGGAGCAGAGCTGGGTACAGGCCCCCCAACCCCACTGTGTGCCTGGGCAAGGGCAGGCGCTCGTCCCGTCCTGCAGACCAGAGCTCAGTGGGTGACACGCCACCTCTCTCCATGCAGGGTCTCAGTGAGCCCTCTGAGCCAGCGCCGTGATAGTTCCCTCACCACACCGGTAAGGCCCACCCCTGCTCCAGTCACTCCCTGCCCTTTGCCTCTGCCCCTCTGCCCTAATGCACCATCCCCAGATACAACGAGCCCTGCGATCATTCAGCATTCCACTGGAGAGGCTGCATGTTATGAAGGGCCACATGATGCAGGACATGTGCAAGGGGCTGAGCCGTCAGACACATGCACGGGCCAAAGTGCGGATGCTGCCCACCTACATCTGCGCCACTCCCAATGGCACTGGTAAGGCAGCCCAGCCTGAGGATGAACTGTTCTACCGGCAGCCCTGCACACCTCACTGGAGTCAGCCCTGGGGGTGCTGGGGAGAGGTAAACCACTCTTGGATCAGTTATGTGGTCTGTAAGCTTCTCCTCTGCCACTTCCCAGTGAAGGGGCAGTAGCCAGAAGCTTATTCCCTTGGTCTCTCTGCAAGTCTCAGGCTCTCAGGAGCCTCTCCCATGAGTGAGCAACTGTCCCTGGGACAGGGCAAGGAACAGATTTTAGGAGACCTGCCACAGGCAAGGTCTCTGCCTGACACTGCCTCTGTTCTCCCATAGAGAAGGGAAACTTTCTGGTGGTGGAGCTGTGCCAGAACCAGATTCGGACCCTGTTGGTGACCCTCTACGGAGATGGAAACATGAGCCCCCACATGATGTACAAGATCTTTGACATGCCAGAGGGCATCATGCAGGGCGAGGGGGAAGCGGTATGAGGAGGCCGTGGCAAAGGGTGGCTGGTGCTGGAGCTCCAGGCTGCCTTCCACAGCCTGGATACTAGATAAAGCAAGCAGTCCTTACCCCCAGTCATGACTTTGCAGCTCTTTGACTTCATTGCACAATGTGTGTCCCAGTTCCTGGCCGAGACCATCAGCCCTGACGCCGCTCAATCTGAGGAACTCCAAAGCCTCCCCTTGGGCTTTGTGTTCCCCTTCAGCTGCCGGCAGACACAGCTGGACAAGGTGAGGGGGAGAGCCCTGTCCCAGGCTGTGACTACAGCACAGCAGCAGTGGGGAGAGGAACCATCCTGGTGCCAATGGCTCTGCCTCATGCTCTCCACAGGCAGAACTCCTTTCCTGGTCTAAGGGCTTCAGCTGCAGTGGTGTGGTGGGGAAGGACGTGGTGCAGCTGCTGCAGGCAGCCATCAATAAGCAGGAGGTGGGGGCCAATGGGACAGAAGGCCATTGGCTGTCCCCGTTTAGGGGCTGGAAATCCTCTCAATTTACTCCCCGCCAGCTCTGCCACGTGGACGTTGTTGCCCTGATGAATGACACTGTGGGCACCATGATGACCTGCAGCACGGAGGGGAGACCATGTGAGATCGCCATGGTTGCAGGTGAGACTTGGGCACCCCGCGTGCCATGGCGGTGGGTGCTGGGGGGGCCGTGCTGGTGCTCAGCCCCATCACTCTTGCAGACAAGGGCTCCAACTGTTGCTTCATGGCTGAGGCACACCTGGTGGAAACAACAGACGAGACCAGCGGGAGGATGTGTGTCAACACTGAGTGGGGCTGCTTTGGGGATGATGGCACCCTGAATGATGTCTTCACACCCTATGATGAAAGTGTGGATGAGGAATCTAACAACCCTGGGGAGAAGAGGTGCTCTGTCTCCCCCAGAAAGGACAGGCTCCCCATCTATCTCTGAGCATGTCAGGCCCCACCAACAGGAGCACATTTTCCCCTGCAATGCTCCTGGGTGCTCTTAAAGAGACAAGGGGTGCTGCTAGGGAGGCACGACTGACTCACATGTGGGCTCAAACACACGCAGGTTTGAGAAGATGGTGGGCAGCCTGTACCTGGGGGAGATTATCCGGCACACGCTGATTGCCCTGAGCGCTGAGAAAGCTATCTTCACTGGGACTGATGTTGGTGTCCTAAAGGAAAAGGGAGTGTTCACAATGCAGCATGTTCTGGAGATCGTCAAGTGAGTGTCTGAGGACCAGGAGCTGCCATGGGTGGGAGGATGGGGCGTGACTGATGGGTGTTCCTGGCTGCAAGCTGGTGGACCTGCAGATGCCACAAGGCTGTGATCTATGTGCCTTCTAGCAACGAGGAGGGCATGACTGTCGTGAAGAGGGTTCTGGAGGTTCTGGGGCTGCAGCCAAGCGAGCGAGACTGCGGCCGGGTGCAGCAGATCTGCCGGGCAGTGGTGGGGCGTGCTGCCACACTCCACGCCACCGGACTGTCTGCCATCCTCAGCTACATGTGCCAGACCCGGGAGATGGAGATGCTGACGGTCAACGTGGGGTTGGAAGGAGAATTGTGCACAGGCTACTTCAGGTGATGAGGAACACAGAGCTCCCAGTGGGGTGCTCCCCCAATGGGATGCCTCACACCCAGCCCATGCTTTCTTCTTCATCCTTGGCAGGTTTGAGGAGATCCTGCAAAATGTGTCAAAGCTACTGGCTCCTGAGTGCATACCTACCTTCCTGGCCTCGAGAGATGGCTCTGGGCGGGGGGCAGCCATGGTGACAGCAGTGGCTTTGCGCCTGGCAGCCCAGCGCCGTGAGGTGGACGAGGTGCTGGCCCCACTACGGCTCAGCCACGCTGACCTGCAGAAAGTCCAAGCACTGATGAGGGAGGAGATGGAGCGGGGCCTGTGTAAGGAGACCAATGCCAGTGCCTCTGTCCGCATGCTGCCCACCTACGTTTCTCACACACCCGATGGCACCGGTAAGGGACGGGGACAATGGGAATGGGGTGCTGAGGAAGCCGTGGCCCTGCTAATGCACCATGCTGGCTCTCCACAGAGCAAGGTGACTTTCTGGCGCTGGACCTGGGGGGGACCAATTTCCGTGTGCTGGTGGTGCGTGTGACAGAGGAGGGCATCAGCATGGCCAGTGAGATCTACGTCATCCCAGTTGCCATTATGCAGGGCACCGGCACCGAGGTGAGGCTGAGGACCTGTGACCAGCAGCTGGGGTGAGGGGGTGGGCATTGCCTCCCTGCTTGCTCTCCATGGGGCCATGATGGGGCTGGGAGAGGCCTCCCAGCATTGCTCCAGCTTTGGCCATGCTGACCACAGCTATTATCCACAGCTCTTTGACCACATCATTGACTGCATCATGGACTTCCAGACGAAGCAGAACCTGGTGACAGAGAGGCTGCCTCTTGGCTTCACCTTCTCCTTTCCCTGCCAACAAGTGGGCCTGGATAAGGTGAGGGAGTGGGTCCAGCACCAGGACGGTGGGAAAGACCCCAGGATGTGGTGCGAGGCAGCTGCCCTGGCCCCTGCTCCTGCCACTCTTGCAGGCACTGCTGCTGACCTGGACCAAAGGCTTCAGTGCCTCCGGCTGTGTGGGACAGGACGTTGTCCAGCTGCTGCGGGACGCTGCCCAGCGCAAACAGGTAGGGAGTGTCTGGTGGCCTGTCCCTGTCCCCAGGGTACACCTTGTATCCCGGCAGTGTCAGCCCCAGGAGCTGCGTGCCACTAGACCACATGTCCCCATCTCCGCTTGGCAGCACTTAGGGATGCAGGTGGTGGCTCTGGTCAACGACACGGTGGGAACCATGATGGCCTGTGGTTATGATGACCCCAAATGTGAAATCGGCCTCATTGTGGGTGAGGAGCACCTCTGCATCCAGGAGGTCCCCCATCTCCTCACCACCCCTCTACCCCATGTGGCATGGCCACATGCCTCTGCCAGAACTGTGATGGGGGTGACACCAGCATGGGGCCTGCAGGGACGGGGACCAATGCCTGTTACATGGAGGAGATGAAGAACGTGGGCACTGTGGAGGGGGACCAGGGCCGCATGTGCATCAACATGGAGTGGGGGGCCTTTGGGGACAACGGCTGCCTAGACCACATCTTCACCCACTTCGACAGGGTGGTGGACGAAACCACCATCAACCCAGGCAAGCAGAGGTGGGTGAGGGCCCTGGGGCAGAGGGGTCTGGGAGTGGGTGGCTGTGCCTAGCTGAGGCTGTGTCCTGTGTAGGTTTGAGAAGCTCATCAGTGGCATGTACCTGGGTGAGATTGTGCGTCAGATCCTGTTGGTAATGACAGAGAAACAGCTCTTGTTCCAAGGCAAACCCTCCCCCAAGCTCCAGACCAAGGACATCTTCCAGACCAAGTTCCTCTCTACCATCGAGCTGTGAGTGTTGGACTCCCATGGGTTCCCTGAACCAGGGGTGGGGATATCAGAACCTCAGGAGAGGGGCCAGTCTACACTGATGTGGCACAGGCAGAGTGATGCTTAAGGGATGGGAACAGTGATGGGGACAGGGACTCGGCTGCTAACAGTGGCACTGGTCCGGAGCAGCAACGGGCTGGCCCTGCGGCAGATACGGGCCATCCTGAGCGAACTGGAGCTCGATGCCAGCTTTGAGGACAGCGTGCTGATGCGCGAGGTGTGCCAGGCCGTGTCCCTGCGGGCAGCCCAGCTCTGCGCTGCTGGCTTGGCTGCTGTGGTGGAGAAGATGCGGGAGAATCGGGGCCTGGAACAGCTGTCTGTCACTGTTGGGGTGGATGGCACCTTGTACAAGCTGCACCCGTGGTGAGTGGCACCAAGCGTGGCAGGAACCCATGGGGCATCCTTGCCCTATGAAGGAGTCTGTGGTGGGAGGCATGGTGTGCATAGGGTGGGAGCATCAGTCCTCACCCTCCCCTCCTGTCCTGCCTAGCTTCTCCCAAAACCTCCAGAAGACACTGAAGGACCTGGCGCCCAACTGCAACGTGTCCTTCCTGCTATCAGAGGATGGCTCAGGGAAAGGGGCTGCGCTCGTGGCAGCTGTGGCCAGTCGCAATGCCAACGCCATGCAATAGCCAGCACCTCAATAAAGCTCTTTGGTCTGCGCCTCCAACCTCTGGGGGGGATCACGAGGGCCGTGGGGCAGCGCATGGCCGGGCACAGCCCCACGTAGCAATATATATCGAATTTATTTACATTCACGTCCGGCAGACCCCCCGCCCGCGGCACCGCTATGTACATAAGGCCAAGTGTAAATACTTGAATGCACTTAATACAGAATTAAAAAAACGGGCTTTACACAACACGGCACGGGGCCCGGGGCCGCCCGGCCCCACACGCAGACAGCACGACGGCACCGCACGCACGACGCACACCCAGTGCCCCCCAGTCCCCCACCGTGGGGCTCTGGGACCCCCGGGGCTGGGCTGAGTCCCGCTGCCACAGTGCTGGAGGGGCCTGACTGCCACAGGGCAGATGCATCCTGCCCTCCCAAGGGGGCCAGGCAGCCCTCTCTCGTGCGCTGTGGGGCAGTAGGAGCCTGGTGGGCCAGCCAGGGCCCCGCTTAGCCCCACGGAGGTGGTCCCCTGGGCCACAGCCCCTGCTGTGCCATGCTCAGCACTCAGCCTCAGAGAAGAGGGCACCGTCCTGCTTGCCGACCTCGGCCACGGCGGCAGCCAGCTGGGAGAGGTTGCCATTGGGGAAGTGCCGTGCTTCCCACAAGTTGAGGATCATGGCTGTGGGGCTGGCCTTCGAGGCGAAGAAGCTGAGATGGCTGGAAGGGGACAGAGGGACCATGTCAGGGCACAGAGATGGCTCCACATCCCATTACAAGCCCCGTGCTAGCCTCACCTTGTGCAGCAGCCCTCTACCAGGATCCCACAGCATTCCAGCATCCATCCATAGGTGCAGGATGAGGCCAGAACCCCTGCTCCCAGCCACCGTGCCACCCCATCCCCCAGCACTGCCCTCAGTCTGCATTACCTGTCAAGGTTGAGTTTTTGTGCCAGTGTCCTCCAGTCGGCTCCCCGTGTGCCTGGCGGGTCCAGGCTGCTGATGATCTTTTGGCGGATGAGGAAGGGGATCTTGAAGGCACTGGGGCCCACCAGAGCCGGGGTGCCCACCTCGTCGGGGACCAGCCAGTCTGAAAACCTTGTGTCCTAGGGGAGAGCACGAGCAGCGGAGAAAGGGATGTGAGGCAATCCTATGGCCACCCCCAGAAGTGGCCCAGTCCTGCCCTCACCTTGGCGATGTTGAAGTTGACGGTGAAGCTCTGCCCGTCTCCCTCCACCTGCCAGACCCAGATCTTGCAGGCCAGCTCACAGGTGCTGGTGCTCAGGCGCTCCAGGGTGAAGGTGCAGTGCAGGAAGGGCTGCAGCCCGCTCCAGATGTGATAGAAGGGTATCTCCTGCAGTGGGGTGACAGAGCTGGGCGTATCAGAGAGGCAGAGACACCTCCCTACACCTTTATCCCCATCCCCACACACCGACCAGACTCCTCACCTGGTAGCTGGCGAGGAGCTTGCTCTTCCAGAGGGAGCTGGGCATATCATGGATGGAGAGGCGCAGGTTGTGGTAGCTGTCCTTGAAGTGCAGTACCCGGGGGGCTCCGATCAGCTGCCCTCCCAGCTGCTTCTCCAGCTGGATCACCTCCTGCCAGCACAAGCAGCAGTCAGGCAGGAGATGCCGCACACCAGGAGCGCAGCTCTCGCTCCAAGCCGGGATGGGCAGGCTGGGGACCCCGGTACCTTGAGGACGTCCTGGGTGTCACTGAGGCAGTAGACGCGGATGTTGTACTCGAGCGAGGGGCAGGCGGCCGGCGCGAACAGGACCAGCTTGAGGCGCTTGGAGGCCGCCATGCTGAGGGACTCCCCGACCAGGGCAAAGCGCCCCAGCTGCTCTGTGAACACGTAGCAAGCCTGCGCTTCCAGCTGGCAGTAGTACAGCTCCGTGCACGGCTCAGCGCCCAGCTGCAGCACATCCTGCGGCACCCAGGCAGAGATGCACCTCAGCCGTGGCTGTCCCTCCTCCATCCCTGAAAGCCCTTGCCCCTGCTCACCTCCCATGTGCCCTCACACGACTGCTTCTTCAGCCGGATGCTCCAGTTCTCAGCGCTGGCTTCCACGCAGTGCCCCATGGCCAGGATGGCAGGGCGGGTGAGGAGGACGCCAGGGGGGCCACAGCTGACGATGGGGCTCAGCAGCGTCTGGCAGCCAGCCAGGGGCAGCCTGGGGCAGCGATGGGTGCAGCTGAGTCAGGACAGAACCCACTCCAACAGCCCCGTGCCCCGACAGCCCCAGCACCTACCTCACCTCCTCCTGCTTGTGCAGGGTCAGGTAGACCTCATAAATCTTCCCCCGTGGGATGGCATCGGGTGGGATGAGCAGGCTGATCCCTGGGTGGGAATGGGGGTACAGGCAGGGGGTGAGCCCCATGAGGACCCTGCCTGGCCTGGGCAGTGCTCTGGAATCCCCACCCCGCTGTACCTGTGTTGGGGATCATGAGCCGGCCCCCCAAGAAGTTGAAGGTGCCATAGGCCATGTTGTTGGTGCCGCGGGGCAGGGAGCGAAAGTAGCTCTGTGTGGAGAGGCGGGCCACGAAGTCAGCACCCTCGGCGGCGGGCGAGCTGTGGTGCAGCGTGTGCCGTCCAGCACCCAGCGGGCTCAGCAGGTGCCCATTGGGCAGCTGGAGCTTGGCAGGGCCGTCCTGGCGTGGGCAGAGCGAGCCCTGGTAGGTCATGGTGGTGGTGCTGAGGTCTGGCTGGATGGTGAGCAGGCTGGGGTTGTCTGCGGCACAGAGCAAGCAACTGTGGTGCTGGGGCAAGGCAGAAACAGGGGGTCCCCACCAGCGGTGTATGGGCACAGTCAGCTTGAGAGGGCATGGGACACACAGTCCCTGCCCCATAGTGAGGTCCTCATAGGGCACGGCCACCACACTGGGGATCTGACCCTATGTGGCATAAAGCACTGATCCCACAGTCAGGGACTCTTAAGATACAGAGTCCTTGTCCCTAACTCAGGGATCCCATAAGGCAAAGAATCAACTCAAGACCAGGGACCCCACAGGGCACAGAACCCCACCCAGGGATGCCCTGTAGCAGACAGCCCCAGCCCAGGGACCCCCTGGCAGGTATGGCCACCTGCAGGTCCAAGGGACACCGTGTCCCAGTGTGGGTGCACTGTCCCTGCAACACTCACTCACCAGCCTTGCTGGGTTTGATGCTGACGGGCTGGAAGCCGGCGGTGAGGATGGAGGAATCAGCCACATCAGCGTCCAGGCCCCCCTTCTTGCGGCAGTACACCAGCACCCCCACCAGCAGCAGCAGCACCAGGCACACGGCCACGGCCACCAGCCCCACGTACAGTGCTACGTCCTCTGCACCGGAGGCAGCTGTGTGGGGCAGGCCATCAGCACACATGGTCACCTCCCAGTCTCCTCTTCCAGGGGACAACCCTGCCACCCCCACCATGCTCACCGTGGCTGCAGAGCTCCGAGGTGCAGTTGCGGGTGTCCAGCTCGGGGCCATGACAATCCCGGCCTCCGTTGCGTGGCGCTGGCTCCGAGCACTCGCGGCTGCGCCAGTGGGTGCATTCAGCCCCGCACTCCGACCATTTGCTCCACTCCGACCAAGCACCATCCACTGCAGGCACAGCTTGGGGTCAGCGCCCTGCTGCCACCCTCCTTCCCTGCCCCGGGGCCGGCAGAGACGGACACACAGGGGAATTGGGGGACAAAACATCTGGTGGGGACAGGGAATGCGATGGGCGCAGTGGGGATTGCAGCATTGGCACGACGGGGCGGTGGCGGTGCCCCGAGCAGGGCAGGTACCTGGGCAGAGGGTGGTGCAGGCGGTTTTCTGAACATTTTGGCCCTCACAGAAAGCACCCCCATTGAGGGGTGTGGGGTTGGTGCATGTCCGGCTCCGCTTCTGCCAGCCCCGTCCACAGCTGGTGCTGCAGCCTGACCACTGTGTCCACGTCGACCAGCCGCCGTTCACTGGGTGGAGAGGGACCTGTCAGCACCCTGCCGCTAAGGGGATGCAGGGAGGGACAGGACAGGGAGAGTGACACCAGGGCAGCATGGTGGGGACTGGTGTGGAGGAGCCGTACCGTACACAGTGATGGCAGCAGAGGCGCTGCGGCGACGGGCCACGATGTTTTTAGCCACACAGGTGTAGTTGGCCGTGTCAGCCAGGCGGGCCTGGCGCAGCACCAGGCTGTGCTCTGGTGTCACATAGACGTTGGCATCCAGTGCCGGGTCCACCAGCTCCTCATTGCGCAGCCACTCCACCTGTAGGGCACAGGGACATCACTGGGTGCCTGCCTGGGATCACACACATCGTGGCCCTGGGTGAGGGGCATCCTCAGCCACATCCCATCCTGGCCAGCTGCAGGGACCCACCTCGGCGGGGGGGATGCCCTCGGGAGGGCGGCATGGCAGCACGATGCCCTGCTCAATGGAGACCTCCCTGGCTGACGGCTCCTGCTCGAAGTTCTTCCGCAGATCTGGGGAGGCACAAGAGTGAGATGGGGGCCGGGGCCAGCGCCCCGCACTCTGTCCAGACACCTGCAGACACTCACAGGCGATGCGCACGAAGGCTTTCTGGCTCTTGGTGGTGCCGGAGGAGCTCCAGGCCACGCACTGGCACCAGTACTCCTCCAGCCCAAAGATCTTCTCCACTTGCTGGCGGGTGACCTCGATGCGTACTTCCATCACTGGCAGCCCTGGGACCAGATAGTGGCACGTCACACTGGCATGCAGGGAGCTGTCACGCTGTCCCCAGCCCCAGGCAAGCCCCGCCAACAGTGGCACACGTGGCTTCCCTGGAGTAGGACTGGCACCGCCCCTCCTGCCAGCGCTCACCAGTGCTGCGGTCGGTGCTGTGCTGCGTAACGTGGTCACCTTGGTGCACCCACTCGCCATTGCACTTGAAGTAGATCTGGGTGGCAGGGGTTGCACGGCAGGCCAGGCTCACTGCCTTGTTCTTCACAATGTAGACATCCTCTGGCTCCAGCTGGAAGTGTGGCAGCAGGTCCGGGGATGCACCAGATGCCGGGTTGGCAACAGTCGCGCTTTGCTGAGCACCTGTGGGGAGATGGGGCTCGGCCACCTCCACGTGCCCTGGCTGGGACATCGCCCACACCGGCACAGCCACATGCCAGTGGTCCTTTGCCTCCCCACTGTCCCCTCCAGCAGCAGTGCGGCAGCCCTCTCCCACCCTGCCATCCATCAGGGAAAGCAGCCACGCAGTGGCTGTGCCCGCTGAACCCTTGCCGATCCCTCATGTCCACACTTAGCACTAATGAAAAGGAAATGTAGTGTGACCAACAAGGGCCATCGCTCACGCCTCCGGGGCGCCTGCCACCCCCTTCTCCAGCACGCTGTGAGGCACTGACCAGGGGCCACATGCTGCCCTCCTGCACCCCAGAGTGGCACAGGAATGCTGGACAAGTGGGGGTGACGCTGCAGGGCAGCACAGCAGTGTTCCCCGTCCTGTGCCACTGACACCCACGCTCACATGGCACATGGGGGCTGGCTGTCCCCAGCGTGGTGAGGATGTGCTGCACACACATGCCCCCATGGGGACAGCAGTACTGGGGACATGACACACGGCACAGTCCCACGATATCCACGTCCCCCAGCCCAGACAAAGCCAGGTGCCTCTTCTTCCCCCACCCCGCCGGTGCCTGCTGCGGGAAGAGTTAATAAACCAGGGCCCTAAATAAGCATTTGATTAACAAACGATAAAATAGCGATTGTGTCACTGAATGAAGCTGTAATTGCTGCTGCTAATTGGCTGGTTAGGATTTAATAAGCAATTAAACGGGATGGAATGCGCAGTAATTAAGTGCCTTCGTTTGGCAACTACCAGCCACTCCCCATGTGCCCATGGGACCCCACTGCCTGTGCCCACCCCGGCTGGCTCTCGCCTGGCACGGCCGCCTGCGTGACAGGAACGCGAGCGACACGGGGGTCCCTTGAGTCCTGCCTGAGTCCCCCAGGGAGGCTCCAGGCCCTGCTGCTCCCCCAAGCTGGCTCAGGCCCCTCGGAGCCGGGGAGTGGGTGCCGAGGAACCCGCCGCGATGCCCGCCGGGACGGGCAAGGTGCGGCAGCTAATTTACGCGGGGAAGATAAACGGCGACCATAACACGCCGGTTATTACCCCATCAGCACTTTTACAATGTCACTGGCAATTAATTTAATTAAAACTCCTGTCGGAGATATACAGGCATTTCATATTTCACTGGTTTAACGACCCCCCCAGCCGCAGCCTGGGGCCGGCCCGGGGGTCACGGCACGGACAAGCGCTGCGGTCCCCGGCGCGGTGCTGTCCCTGTGCCGGCTGCGGCACAGCTCGCCGCATCACCCGCGGGTCCCACCGCTGTGCCTGCTGCTCGGGCACCCCGGGTGCCCGCACTGCACTACCCGAGCTGGCACGTGGGCTCTGGGTAAATAAACCAAATTTATTTATGAAATGCCATGTTTGCTGCCGCACAGCATCGCGGCTGCCTCCCGCCCGGGCGGCTGTGGCAGACGCGCCGTGTGAACTGTGCTGCGGGACCAGCTTTTTAATCACACGTGAAACGAGTACAGCGATTGCCGAGCTGCGTGACTATCCATCAAAGCTGAGTGGAGGGGTGCAGAAAGCCTGGGACCAGCAGCAGGGCATCGAGGGGGCAGGATGGGTATGGAGCCCCCCCCCATTGAGCGGGGTGCTGGGTGGGGGGAGCATGGACAGCAAACAGAGCTGGGGACGTGCAGTGTGTGCCCAGCCCTGCATGTCCTGCTGCTGAGCACTGTGCCAGGCACTGGCGAGGCTCTGCACTGTGGTGGGGGCATGGATGGAGCCGTGTGGCGCAGCCAGGAGGCTGGAGCTGACCTTGAGCCCCGCAAGGGAGCAGGGGGACTGTGGTCTGGGTGCCCCATACACCATAGACACCCCCTCCATGACGAGTACCCTACACACCGCGGGCTCTGCACGCGCTACGAGCCCCCCACGCACCCTGCGACCATCCAATGGACCCTGGCCACACCACGCATCCCAGTTACGCCACACACCTCGGGGATCTCACGCGCCGTGGATGCCGCACACTCCGCGGGCACCTCACATCCCATGGGCGCCCCACGCTCTGCAGCCACCTCCACGTGCTGATGGCCCCCCGTGTCCTGCAGGCCGCCCCACGGCGCAGAACCCCCAGCCCGTGGGTGCGGGCACAGCGTGGGCGCCCTGTGGGCAGCGGCCCCCCACGTGGCGCGTGCCGGCTCCCGCATCCGCCTCGCGCTCACCTGCCGCTGCGTTGCCATGGAAACAGGCGAGATGCTTATGTCACCTTGGCAAAGGGAACCGGGGAACTTCGGCGGGGACGGGGAACAAGCGGATGGGGTGGGGGAGCGCTGGGTTCCACACAGCCCTGGCCCACCCCACCCACACCCTCCTCACCGTGGCAGGGCACAGCCTCGGCCGCTCTGCCTGCAGCTAAAGAGGTGGCTGAGAGCACAGTTTGCTCCAGCGCCGATAAATCTCAGCCAGTAAAGTCGGTGCATTAAGCAGGGCTTTAATATCAATTATCCCCCCCCAAACACGTGGGTTAATGAGTGGTGCCTGATGGAGGGGAAGGGTGGTGGGCTCGGCAACAAGTCTGTGACACCCACCTCAGGGTGCAGAGGGGATGGGGACACCCCGCAGTGAGCTCTGGGCAGCCGCCCCTGCTTCATCGCAGCACTGGGGGACCCCCAGTTGCTCCTGCCCCTCATGTACAGAGCTCCCCCTGTTCCCTGCCACCCCAGGTGGTCACACAGCCTCTCACCGTAGCACCTGGGCCCCTCAGCAGCAGAAACACCAGGTGTACTGGTGTCAATTGTCAAGGAGGGACCGCAGGACACTGCACTGTCCAGTTTAGGGGGGGTGGGGGGATCATTGACAGAACACACCAGGCTCCAGTGGGTGCCCCATTATGGTCCCTCTGGTCCTCAAGGGGCTGATCCTGCCTGGGTGATGGTGCCAAAGTCCCCAGTGGTGCCAGGAGCAGCCTGGTGGGTGCCTCTCTGTCTGCCGCGGGGAGACACTGAGAAGGTCAGTGTGTTCTTGGCGAGGAGAGGCTGCCCGCCGGTGGCTGCAGCAGCGCCAGCCCCGGCACGGCCGGAGGGTGTCCACGCTGCACAGCTGCCCCCGGGAAGGGAGCAGGTGGCTGCCTGCAGTGGGACAGCACTCCAATGGCACGAGTCTGTCTGAACGCTGCTGCCCACCACATCAGCCACCTCCTATGGGGTATCCCACCCCATCCTCCCTCTGCCCCCACCTCCTGCATGCTCCCCTGCCTGCTGCTGCCACTCTGGGGGTCCCCACAGCAGAGCAGGAACCTCAATGCTACCACCTCAATGCTTCCACCGCTGTGACCCTCTGTGGACCTCCCCGAATCCCCGTGGACTTTGCAGCCGGCAGATTCGCTCCCAGCTGGTGCCCCATCCATTGTGTCAGTGCCAGGCCTGGCACACCATTAATATGAAAGATTTCCTCGCACTTTGCCGGCGCTCTCGCCCGGCGCCCCAGCAGCAGGTAATTAAAGCCATAATTGCTGCTGATTGCTCCGGCCTTAACGAGGGAAGGGTGGGCATCAGGGAGAGGGCAGAGGTTGCCCATCTGTTCCCAGGGGAGCCGGGAGGTGCCAACCCTGCACGCAGGGGTCCCCGTCGCTGGCACTTTGCTCTCTGCAGGGTGCAGAGAAGGGAACTGGCACATCTCACCACAATCAGAAAGCTCGTCTGAGGCTCTGAGCTGGGTACCATCCTGCTGAGAGAGGATGGCTCTGAGCCACCATGAGCTGGTGTTGTCTCTGGGAGACACCCCAGTCATGGGCCAGACCATCGCCCAGCACTGCCCAGCACCTCCCAGCAATGCCCAGCTGCTCTGAGCCTCACCTGGGGCATCAGGACATCGGCAAATGCTTCCCTTGCACCCACCTCTCCACCCCACGCAGTCCCACGACAATGCCAGGCGGGTGCCAGTGCCAGCTTCGGCTGGGCAGAGAGCCAGCAGGGTCGGATGCCAACGCTGGGCAGCGGGACTGGCTCCTGGCCAGCCTGGCACGTGCTGAGCACTGGGGACGATGTGACTATGGGCACACGATGCCAATGCGGCCTCCACGCTCCAATGGGCACCGTGTCCCTGGGGTGCCCCCGCCTGCCCTGGGACCGTGTCCCCAATTTTCTGGCATGTCCCCACAAGCTGGCCGTTGTCCGGGCCCCTCAGGCTTGTGGCCCACGTGTGCCAGTCCTAAGGCCACTGGGGGAGGCTGGGTGGAGGTGCCTGTCTCCCGATGAATGCCTGGCAGCGTCTGGGCGCTGATGAAGCGAGTGCTGCTTGTGAATGAATTAGGCGGGTTTGCATGACAATGGAGCTGCCTAATTACGGATTTGAGCTGATACTGCTCTCCCCATTACATGCTATTAGCATGTGCCAGGGCTGCACACCCCGGCTGTGCCCGCACATGACCCACGCTGCACCGTGCCCGGGGTCTGAGCACAATGGTGCCAGTGCCACCAAAGACAGCCGGGGGTGGCAGCCACTCCCAGGGACCACCTCCGCCAGTTTGAGGGCTACCAGTGCTGGATGTTCTTCCCCAGGCACACACAGAGCCGGGGCTGAGAGGGGACGTGTTCCCGACCAGCTCTGGGAGCTGAAGAGCCCTGCAGACCCCAGACCCTCTGTGCCGGCAAGGACTCGTGCCAAGACCTGCCAGCCCCTCTCGGCAGCACGGCATGGGGAAGGGGTCCGTGCTCAGTGGAGGATGAGGGGGTGTCCCAGCCCAGTCTAGGACTAGGATGGTGGGGGACACAAGACTGGCCCAGAGCAGCATACTGGAGCTGTTGCTGGGGTCTCGATCCTGGGAAGCCAAGTGGGTTTCCTGGATGTCCTTTAACTCAGTGAGAAGTAAAAGCTCTGGCCAAGCCCTGGCCCCACTGGGAGGAGCGTCAAGGTCACACTCAGTCCTTCATCCCACCAGAACAGGCAGGGGACAACAGTCCCAGGTGCCAGGGTCCACCCCACAGTCTCTCCCCTCTCACCCATGGGTGTCACCCAAGTGTGACGGCAGCCCTGGCACCTCACAGCCCTATGGCAGCAAGGGCTGGCTGAGGTAATTGGGACCCAAGAACCCCATCCTGCAAGGGCCCTGGCAGAGCAGGGTCTGGGGGCCCATCGGGAGCAACCTGCCTGACAACCCCCCGGGAGCAGCACCCAAAGAGCAGGCAGACAGCAGAGACAAGGGACTGACTGGATAAGGACAGGGTCCCAGTGTGCCCAGCCTGGAGCCAGCCCATCTCAGCCTTACCACGGGCAGACATACAACACACGGACCAACGACTGTGCTGGTCCATCAGAGCAGTGCTGGCATGGAGAGTGCACCCCTGGGCACAGGGAAGGGGGGATAGAGGGACATGCACAGCACTCATTCCCAATGCCAACATCCCCCGGGCACCGGCATCACTAACAGGGTGGGTCCCGTGTGCTGCTGGCCACACGGGTGCCCACAGTGACTCCGGAGGTGCCCAGCCCCTGGTGGCACCATCAGCATCCCGGTTGCCTCCTGCAATCACCTGCCAGGCTCCGCACGGTTTGATGTAGTGCCAGCCCCGCGTGGCACTGAGCCAGAACAAACAGCCCTGGGCAGGCTGCGTCTGCCGCGTGCTCGTGCTGACAGCCGGCACGGCAGCTTCCCGGTGCCCGGCACACGCCAGCCCTGCCTGCCACCCTGCACTCCTGCTCGCCCCACGAAGCCACCAGTGCCCAGCCAGGCACAGGTTGTGGGGTGCTGTATGAATCAACGACCTGGGGTGCCCGGGGTGCCAGGCTGTGGGGCATCAGGCTGTGGAGTGCAGCGGCTGGGGACTGTCTGCTGGAGCTGGGGGGTGCCTGGCAGCCCAGTGAAGTCAGCAGCACAGTGGCTCTTGCACGGTTAGAGCAGAGTCTGTGGCCCCGACCAGAGGAGTTGGAGCAGGAGCTGCTGTGGGGCTGGGGCGGGAGATGTGCACTGGCACTGGCTGCAACGATGCCAAGGGGAAGGCCCCACAGCTCAACTGGGCCGGGGCAGCTCTTGGGAAGGACCCTGCCCTTCCATCTCCCAGAGCAGCAGCCGAGCAGGGCAGCCCCTCACCTTCGGAGCTCGCCCCTCACTGCTGACCAAGGGTGACCCCCAGTCCTCGCTGCTGTTCTCACCCTTCCCCTGCGGGCACCAGCGGGCGGGCAGCCCACAAGCAGGGATGCTGCCCCCACCAGCAGGCAGGACCCTTTGCCTGGACACCTGGGTTCGCTGTCCCCAGCCTGTGGCTTGACAACTCTGTTGAGGGGAGCTGTGCCATGCCACGCTGTGCCACGCTGTGCCATGCCTTGCCAGGCTGGAGCAGAGGCCCAGCCCTGCCCCGTTGGTGCCAAGCAGTGGCTGCGCAGGTGACGGGGCTCAGCCGCACCGCGGCCGGCTGTGAGCTGCCTGCCAAAGCGAGCCATGGGGACCAGCACCACACCACACTGCCCTAGCCGGTGCTGGCACCCCCGGCATCCTCGCAGCTCCTGTCGCAAGGCTGGCATGGAGCGCTGTGGTGCACCCCCTACCCGTCTGCCCCCCAGCTCCATCCATCCTCGCAATTCCCACGGGTGCCATGGGGACAGCCGTGGTCCATGCCCAGCTGAGGTTCGGTACCCACTGCACCCTCCATATAAGGTTCCCTGCACCCGAGGGGTGCCCACCCACCGCGCCGTCTCTGCAGCGTCCCCGTGCAGACGGGGCCATGCTGGGAACGCAGGGTCCCCGGGGATGCCAGACGGTTGTGGGGAGCACTGGGGCTGCAGCCCCTCTGGGCGTCTGCCGTGCCCACCAAGGCACTGAAGCCGCGCTAGGGGACACCTCCGCTGGCGGGTGGAGGGTCAGTGGGCCGGGACCCCCCCGCCCCCCCCCCCGGACCCCCCGCAGAGCTCACGTCCAGCCTCACGCAGCTCCCCGCCCCCAGCCTGGTCCTTTGTCTGCAGCCGCCACTTCCCGTCTGCCGTGACACCTGCGAGCGGCCGCCAGCCCCGGGCACTCACCGTACTCCCGGCCGGCGACCGCACGGACCGGCCGCCGGAGCGACCAAACCCCGGGGATCCACCCCGCCGCTCCCGCTCCCGCCGGGTCCTGCCCGGAGGGACATTGCCGGGGACAGCCGTGCTCCGGACCGTCCGCGTCTGCAGCACCACCGATACAGTCCCGCATACTCCCCGCGTCACGACCACCCACGCGCACCCCCGCGGCGTGACAGCACCCTCCGGGCTGTCCCCTCACCGCGGTCCCCCGTGTCCCGTCCAAGTGATGGCAGCGGCAGGAACGCTGTGCCAGCGGCAGGGATACCGTGCGTGGGGCAGGGACACCACGCGTGAGGCAGGTGCGCTGCGGACACCGCTGCCCGGCGCTGGTAGGGCCCCGGGAGAGCGGAGCCGTGGCGGGGAG
This sequence comes from Pseudopodoces humilis, assembly GCF_049639895.1. NCBI lineage: Eukaryota > Metazoa > Chordata > Aves > Passeriformes > Paridae > Pseudopodoces > Pseudopodoces humilis. Next base: position 3,462,837 of record NC_142216.1, read on the forward strand.
CGCCAGCCTCCCCCAGTGCGGGCAGCGTCCGGGGCAGTGCCGACGGGACACGCGTGTGCGACCACGCTTGGGAGAAGGGCGGGGGACGGCAGTGCCCGCCGTGGGGCGGGGGACACATCCCCGATCCGGGAGGGCGCCCCACCAGCACCCGAACATCCCACAGGCAGCGGGCATCCCGCACGGCGAAAGAACGGCCCCCGTCCCCGGGAGGGCACCGGCGTCCACCCGCCCCCGCTCCCCCCGTGGCCTTGCCCGGCGCCCAGTCCCGGAGCCGGGTCCCCCCCTCCCGCCCGGAGCGCAGTGCCCGCGGGAGGTGCGCGGTGACTCACCGGCGGCGGCGAGCAGGGCAGCGGCGAGCAGGGCACCGAGCGGCCCCGGCGCGGCGGCGGCAGCGGCGGCGGCGGCGGCGGGGGGGGCCCGGCGGCGGGGCGGCCGCGCACCCATGGCGCGCCCCGCGGAGCGCTGCGGGGCGAGGGAGCAGGGCGGGCCGCGCTCCGCGCCGCCCTCAGCGGGCCATGGCGCCCCCGCCACCGCCACCGGCCCCGCCGCGGCTGCCGCCCGCCGCCGCGCCGCTCCGCTCCGCCCGGGCGCCGCCAATGCGGGGCGGGAGCGCGGACCCGCCCGCGGAAGGGACGGCGCAACAGCTGGGCGCGCCCCCGCCGCCGCCCCCCGCCCGCAACGCCGGCACCGCTCCCCCCGCCGGCACCGCACCCCCCCGCCTCTGCACACACCCGGGCCGGCACGGGGGGTCCGCCCCGTCCCCGGGCGCCGCCCAGCGCGGCTCCCCCGGTTTGCGTCCCCCCCCGGGCACGGCGCATCCCCCGGCACGGCGTCACTCCCCATCTCCGGGACGCCCGCGGGCTCTGCATCCCCCGGGACACCCCTCAACCCCGGCAGCTCACACCTGCCACGCGCCTCATCTCCCCTCCACACCCCACTCTACCCCAATCCCCTGCTGCACCGTCGGGTGATGCTCAGGGATGCTTCCCAGCCCAGCCTGGCACCCCACGGGAAATGCCACAGAAGAGGGATCACAGTCTTGATGCAACGTGGGTTAGCCGTGGGGCCCCACCTTTTTGCCATACACGGCGGTCTGGCCTCAAGATACCCCATGTTCAGCCACACTGGCCTCTCCCAGGGCATGTGGCCGCAGGATGTGGCCCCTTCCCTCTCTGTCCCCTCCCTGCACCCTGCCAAGGTGCCCACAAGCAGTGCTGCCGTCACCAATGGGCAGCTGCAATGTGGGCAACGGGCAAAGGTCAAAGGGGGTTGAGGCTGTACTAGGGTGCCCGTGGTGTTCCCCAAACCCTTTGGCAACCAGAGCCTGTGGCAGCCGTGCTGAGCAGCTCTATCCCCAGCAGCAGGGGCCAAGCAGTGCCTCCCAGTGTCGTGCAGCAATAATTTCATTAGCGGCATCAGGAACAATTAACAACTGCTCTGATGCCTCCAAGAGCTGAAGCGCGTGTGAAGACAGCACAGCTCTCCCGGGTGGCACCAGCTGTGTCATGGCCTCCCTCCACCCCAGCGCAATGCTGGCAGGGCCAGGCAGAGCCGAGCCCACCACCAGCACCGCTCTGGAACGAGGCCAGAGCCTTCTTCTGTCATCACACACCTCCCGGGACCTCCTGTGGAGTCCTGGACCAGCCATGCACACAGGTAGGGCAGCGATTGTGGGGTGACACCCGTGGGTGCCCATCTTCATCCCACTGTGCTGCCCCAGGCAGATCCACGAGCCCTGGGACATTGGTGAGGACCAGTGGCAGAGGAGACCTCCAGCCCCTATGGGCAGAGCTCTGGCGCAGCAATAACAACCCTCCTTCAGGCTGGCTCGTTATTACTGATGGCATTTGCATGGAAACAGGATGTTTTTACTCCTTGCGGCTCCATCTGCTCCTGCTGAAGTCACCGCTCTGCACATGAGCTCCAGGGGGCTGCCATGGGAACCAGGGCGAGCTCCCCCGCAGCGCTGGGACCCCCAGCTCAGGCTCCCACAAGCCCCCCAGGCAAGCAACAGGGCAGGGCAAGGTGGGGGTACCCAGTGCAGATGGCACCTGAGGTGGGCACCCAGCACGGAGCTGCCCTGGGGCAGCATGGTGGGGAGGGGGCTGGGGGTCCCAAGTGCGATGCCAGCCCCATCTGCTCCTTGCACCTCTCTCCCGGGATGGCTTCCAGCTCCTGCTCCTGGCACTGCGCCGGCAGTGCCAGCAACAACACTCCCACCCCCTGGGCACCCACTGCATCCTCCCTGTCTCGGTGCCCAGCCGGGGCTGCTGCTGGTGCCCAGTCCAGCCTCAGCTTCTCTCAGTTTCCCTCGCTGTGTTCTGGTGCTCCTTGGTGCCACGGAGGTGCCATGCCAAGGCTGTGTGGTGTCACCCTGCATGTCCCTCCTGTGCTGCGGGCCAGCACGGCTGGGTCATCAATGGAGAAGTGGCAGGGTGCACTGAAAAATGAATAAACTCTAATTAATACAGATTGGGGAGATCACTTTTAATTCCACTTGCTTTCCCTTTTACTGAGGAGAAACTGAAGGGATGGATGAGCCAGATCCTGCTCTGCAGCTGCCAGAGCCCTGAGTCCTGCTGCCAAGTGTCAGTGTCTGCCTGGCTCATGCCCATGGGGGCATCTGGGACCCCTGACCACCCGCCAGGGTGATGTGAGGGGCTGCAGAACATGAGGAGCCACGGGAATCAGAGCCTTTGAGGAGGAGATGGCAGTGCTTGGCTGGCACAGTGCCTCCAGCCCCACACGCTCAGCATCTGGGTGTCCTATGAGCCCCAGGGGGATGCCAGAAACACTGGTCCCACTGGGTGCTGTAAATGGATTATTACTCAGAGTAATTAAGGTGGAATTAAAAATTAATTCTCCTCTCCAGTGTTCTGCGGTCATGGCTCAGCCACGTGCTACAGCCATTGTGTCAGGGCTTTCTTCTGAAAAATACTGGATTAAGGTGGAGGTGGAGGGAGGGCATCACCTGGTGAGCAGTGGTACACCCAGGCTCTGGGGGCTGCAGCTGCCAGCTCCCTAGGGATGTCGCCTCCCTGGCACTGCTCACCTCTCACCACACGCCCCAGGTGCCACTTTTGTCTGGGCCAGCTGAGGTGGCTCCCACCACCACAGAGCCTGGCAAGCCCCTGCCCAAGCCATGCCCAACCTCCTGCCCAGCCCTGGCAGCCACGGGCAAGGCCAGCCCTGAGATTTTCTAAACTCCCATCAAATATTTAAGTAGATATTTGAGCTCATGTATAATGGATCGCCCATGCGCTGCCTCCCTATCCATTTGTGGTATTTAAAGAAGCCGAATATTAAACACCATTGTATTAGCAAAACCGCGCCTGCTTAATTGAGTTACAAACAGGGAAGGTGCTGACGGATAAACAATGCATAATGCAGGGACCCACGGGCAGGATGTGGCTGCCCTGGCGCCAGGCAGGGACTGGGCAGTGCAGGGCATGGGACAAGAGGGTGCTGCAGTGGGGAGGGGACACTGCAGCTGATGGTGTCACTGGCAGAGCCAAAGGTGTGAGGAGCACATGTGCTGTACAACAGACAGGTGACAGAGCATGGCACAGCACAGCATGCCATGGGACAGCTTGGAATGGGATAATGTGGCATGGTGTGGGACATGCCAGGTGTCATCCTGCACAGGGATGCTCAGAAATGGAGCCAGTGCGAGCAACCCCAGCCACACAAGGAGAAGAAAGATTATAAAAATGAGAAGTAAATAAATATGGATGTTGAGGACCTAATTCTGATAAGAGGATTTTCAAAATTAGCCATTTGCAAGAGCAGATTAACGGCACACGGTGCTGGGGGTGGGAAGGGTTCCTTCAGAATGTGCAGCAAAGCCCATCGGGCACAGCTTGTTCCTTGTAGCCCCCAGCACCCACAGAGTCACTCCCCACTTTTTGAGGAGTTGGATTTGCTGCTGCTGCTGTGGGAGAAAATGAGGTGGCCAGAAGCGCAGCGTGGTGCCACCTTGCACGCACAAGTTCTGCAGACACAGTACCAGGGTGCCAGGACCTCACCACAGAGAATCAGCATCTGGCAGCACTGGGATGCAGACACCGGCACCCAGGACAACAGGAGACTGGGCATGGTGCTGGCACGCAGCTTGGGGTCCCCAAGGATGTGCCTGGCACCCCCAGCCTGGGCATGCAGGGTACAGCCAGCCAGCATGGGCTGGGACAGGGGGCAGTGGGATAAATAGGTAGAGAAACCTCTGGACTGCACATCCCATGGGTGCCCCACGCCAAGCAGTGCAGTGGGTGCTCCTGGATGGAGCTGGTGTCCCCCTGGGAGCACTGAGGGTGCACGGGCACCTCTGTATGCTCTGGGCTGGGCAGAGGCAGGAGGCTGCTGGGGCTTGGAGAGGCTTTTCACATCCTCTGGCTGGGATTTTCTATCCAGGCAGCCAAGCAGAAATCTCATTACAGACAGGCACAAAGGCAGAGTCCCTGTCCCCATCCCTGTCCCCACACCAGGCTGGGGGCTGGTGCAGGCTGGAGTGGGCACAGCTGTGAGCAGTGTGAGGTTGTTCTGGACATGGGCAGATAGTGGGCTGCAAGTGGCCATTTGCTGCCCCCCAACCATCCTTTGAACCCCTCACGCTGTCCTGGGCCTGTCAGTCCCATCCCCAGCCTGACACAGACCCCCCACTTTGTGGTCCAGGTGGATTGGAGTGGGGCTGAAGTGTGTGCTGGCTCCTTGACATGTGTGGGGCAAAGCCCCTGTGCTGGCAGGCAGGGTGCAGGCAGCCCAAGCACCCCCGTGCCCAGCACTCCCACGGCAGCAGCAGACAATTAATTAGCAGGGCGGTGGGAGAGCAGCCGGCGGAGCTGTGCGGGATCGATGGGCACATCGACCGCCCGGGAAACTCCAGCCCTGCCAGCCAGAACTGTGGAGCTGGGGCACACAAGGAGCCTGGCAGCCCCCGGCCCCACCAAAGGGGGTGGCTGTGGGAGCAGCATCACCAGCCCCTTGCGAGGGCACAGCAGCGTGCACAGGGCCAGGAGGGAAAGGACAGGCGCTGGAGCGTGCCCGGTGACCCTGCAGCCTCAGGGCTGACACCTGCTCCCCTGAGAACAGGGAGAGTGGCTGGTCCTTGTGTCATGCTGTGAGAACGTGGGGGTGCCGATGTTTGGATGCAGCTGTGTTGAGGGAGATGCAGGGTGGTCCCTCGGAGCTGGTGGCATCCACTGTGGGAGCTGAGGAAGGGGGCTGAGGCCAGGGGCAGTGGTAGAGTCTCGGGGACAGCATGGACACGGTGACTGAGGGACGGAAAGGCTCTGTGGGTACGTGCCAGCCATCTGGGGGTCCCCAAGCCGTGATTCAGGACCAGCAGGGCACACCCCAGAGGTGTGGTAGCACTGCCTGCACAGCCCCGTGCTGCAGACATGCCTGCGGGTCTGTGACCACACAGCTCCTGTGCCCATCCCCATCCCTGTCCCCATCCCACCCGCCCACTTCCCCCGCCTGCCTCTGCCAAGCGAGAAGTGCCAGCCCGTCCCTGCGGGGAAGGAAAGTGCTCAGCCGTGTTGCAGAGCCTGGTATCCACCCAGATGAGAAGTGACAGCAAAGGACCCTTCTCAGGTACAGGCTCCCTGAGGCGCAGGGCAGGAGATACTGTCCCCGTCTTTGCCTCTTCTGCTGCCGGCACTGGAGAGACCCTGCAGGCACTTAACCGCTTCCCCACCGTGCAAACCAGCTGTAGTTGGAGGGCAGCAGCCCAGCACCAGCAGTGCCATGCTTATCTGTCCCAAGCTGCAAGAAACAGGATGCAGCAGGCAGGGTTCGAGTGTGGGAGTAAGAACCAGAGGTGCAGCCCCTCTGCTGTGCCCCACTGTGTCCTGCCAGGCGCAGGAGCCCATGCCCGGCGGGTCCACAGGCCCCTCGCCTCCCTCATCTCCCACACTGACTGCTGTCTCTGCCGGGAGGTTGTCATGGGAACGGTGCGCTGTAGGTACCCCTCACCCTGGGTACCCCTCCTTGCATGCCATGGTGACTCTGAATGGAGGTCGGCACAGTCTGTGCCCTTTCCAGGGCCTGGCAGGGAGGGCACAGAGAGCTCCAGTCCAGGAATGCATGGGGATGCTGGTGGTAGGCAGGGACAGAGGTCCTCTGTGTACCCACACCTCTCTTGCCAGGTCCAGAGTCCCCCCGTGGCCCCTGGCTGGGTGACAGGCAGGGCACACGGGCTTGGGCACGCGGGAACAGCGTGGCACAGCCTCAGCTCCGGCAGCCGCGCTGCCTGCCCACTCCCACGGTGAGCCAGCGCTGCCTGTTCTTCCCTGGCCCACGCACCTTGCACGGAGCCAGCAGCTCCTTCCCCAGTTATCTGGGGGATTTTAACCCTGCAGCACTCACCGGTTGCAGGAATGGTTGGGTGCCTGCACCAGACGCATGCCAGGGGCCAGAGGCAGGATCTGTCCTTGCTGCCAGAGCTGGTGGCTCAGGGACAAGCTGGACTGGCAGTGCCTGGCCATGGCTGCATGCCAGCTGCTGGCAAGGTGACCCAGCATGGGCACCCAGCACCACTGACCCACACCCCCTGCAGGGAAAAGGGGACATGGGACACCATCCCTGCAGCAGCGCAGTCGGTCCCCATCCCTGCTGGGCCCCACAGCAACCCCAGCCCCATATCCCCCACCTCTCTTGTGCCACGTGGGTCCCTTGTACCTCCCATCCCCACTAGACCCCACAGCTCTCCTGGCCCCTCCAGCCCTGTCCTTGCAGGCCCCTCTGTCTGCCTTGCCTCCCACCCCCACCTCCAGCCCTGCCGCATGTCTGCTGCCATCTGCCTCTCCCTTTTGATTAGTATTAATTTTTAATTATTATTATTGACAGGGCTGCCAGCTCGGCTGCCAGCTGGGACAGCTGCCCAGCATGAGACAGGCCGGGGGCAGCCCTGGCGCTGCTGTACTCTCTGTGTGGCTCCTGGCAACTGCTGTGCCCACCGAGGGGGTGACTTTGTGCCCCCCCCAGCACCCCCCAGCCCCCAGACAGGGACTGTGGGGTGCAAAAGTTGAGGATGAAGGTCATTGTGTTGCCAAAGGGCAGACTCTGGGTGGGCACTGCCAGCCCCCCAGCCTGGCTGGGCTGCAGGGCTGATGGGAACCCATAAAGCCATGGAGATAAATGGCTCCTATTATTTTTCCAATCAAATGAAATCCCACTGTGGCTACATGAGAATGGTGATGAACCACGGCAGTGCAGCAGCCTCTGCACCCCCTCCTGCCCCAGTTAACCTTGCCCTTGTGACGTGATGGGGCCAGGGCGCCCCATGAGCACAACGCCCTTGCTGGGGCAAGGGGACAAGGACAGCCTGGCAGCAGGGGGGCTCAGCCCTAGAGCCAGGTGGGGGGCGATGGCACAGACGTGTGACAGAGAGTAGGTTGAGGGGACAGAGGGACAGACAATCCCTGCCTCTCACACACTTGACGCTATCACTGCCGGGGAGGGGCATTAATGGTGCGTTTTAGGGGGGGTCTCAGCAACCCCTCCTCCAGTTTCAGCTTTGCCAGCCCCATGTGTGGCTCTGCCTGTCTCTCATTCTGGGGGTCGGAGTGGGGGGCGGCTGGGGTAGCGCTGTGACCCCACTTCAGGCAGGGACCCAAACGTGGGCAGGGCAGACAGGGACCCCACCGCAGGCAGGGCAGGCGGCCATCCCTGGCGCGCCGGAGCTGGCCAAGGCCGGGCGAGCGGCACCATCGCGTGGCGAGGGAGCGGCGGTACAGGCAGAGCAGGCAGCACCCGGGCGATGCCCGTGCGGGACCAGTGGGCAAGGCAGGCAGAACCAGCCCCTGATCCCCCGCTTGCAGCACCCTCAGTTTGGGGTGCTGCCCCCCGTTCTGCATCCCCTCATCCCAGTCCTGCCACCTGAAGCACCCCCAGTTCGGGGAGCTGCCTCCCCAGTACTGCATCCCTTCATCCCTGCCCCGCTGCCTCTCCAGCCCCATTGCCCTGCTGGGGAGGACAGTGCGGTGCTGCTGCCCTTGCACCCGCGCAGAGAAATGACCCAAAGCCACCACACGATGCAAGGACACAGGGACATGGCCTGACACATCGCCTGCCAGGGATGAGCTCCTGTCTTCAGTCTCTACTATCATCTTCTGCCTGGAATAGGAGCAATATTGGGTGGTGGAGAGCCCCACACTGCCCTCGGGGAGCTGCAAGGCCGATGTCCCTGGAGAAAGGCAGCTGAGCCCCAGGGACACAGCTCTCTGCAGCCATGGCAGCATCCCAGGTGGTGCAGGGCTCAGCAAGCTCAACCTCACAGGTTGCACTGCAGGCAGTTGAGACCCTGGGTGACACAGCCACAGCAGCTGTCTGTCAAGCTGTGACCAGACAGGTCACAACCAGCTCTAAGAGCAGAGAGTGGTCAATACTTCATCCTTCTGCAGGACCAGGTCTCTGCAGAGCCTGTCTGCAGGCAGGGCAGCACTGAGCCATCACAGCAGGGGAAAAACAACCCTGGCTCTGGGCTGATGAGGTGGCACAGATGGGCTGGACGTGTGGCCCTGGACAAGGTGCAGTCCTGGGCTGAGAAGGAGCCTGGGTGCTGCTGGAGAGAATGGAGGATACTCCTGGATGAGAGCTGCAGTGAGGGCAGAACTGCAGCTGGCACTGTCAGGAGGTGAGCAGACAGCTCCACCTCTAGAATCTGACTAGGCAGGGAAGCAGATACAACAGTGAAACACACAAATAAAAGATTACAGGACAGAGTTTGGGGTGGGTCTGGAAAAAGTGTGTAGGGGGCCAGGACTACCAGAAGGGACAGCAGAGGACATGAGCCATGGAAAGGAGGAGCCAGCAAAGTCCCAGGGCTCAAAAGACTGAGGCTGTGAACCTGCAGGTCTGGCACCAACAAAACCTTGGGAAGAAAATGAGCTTCATAGCACCTATGCTGCAAGTGTATGTGGGAGGGGATGCAGCATGGGGACCATGCTGTGCTGCAGCCCAACACCCTCCCTGCAGGGACACTGCCAGCCCTCAGCTGCGAAACTGATCTTCCTGACAAGGCAGACCCGTGTCCCATAGATGTACAGGGACTTGGGACAAAAGTGGACCAGCTCCCCAGGCTGAGCTGGCCCAGATGAGCTGGACCTCAGTAGTCCCTCCTGTGCCCAGGTTTGAAGGGCAGGGAGCTGTGCCCATGCCTTGGCCAGGGGAGGACAGAATAGCATTCTTCCAGGAGCTATCCAGGGCTCCCCAAAACACAGGAAACACCCCCACAGCCTCAGGGAGAGGAGCACTGATCTCGGGCTCTAGGGGATGTGAGGGGACATGTAGTGTCCCAAACCCATAGCAATGTGCTCCTGGCCCCTCTCACCCAGAATGGAGGGGCCAGGATATCATCATCATCATCTTCCTCCCAGGAAACCTCCCCAACAAACAGGAGCCACCCCAGGTTGCTAAGAGCCCTGGAGACACAGATCATGCTCAGATGCAGAAATTCATTGTGAGACAGTACATGGGGACTTCATAGGCAGCTCCTCACTCTCCCCACAGTCACACCACAAACTTGGTCTTGGCAAGGGAGCTGCTCTTGGTGGCCGTATCCGCATGAGCCTGGTAGCCAATGGCCACCTTCTGTGACAGACCCAGGTGCTCCTTGTAGACACGCCTGGAGGAGAGAAGGGGATGCATAAACAGGGCAGCACCGCTCCTCCTATTCCCCCAAACAGGGGGAGCCCTTATTCCCCTGTGCAGTCCCCCCTGAAGCTGCATTACCCAATGTGGGTGACCCCTTCCTGGTTCTCCGCTTCCCGGGTCCAGATGGCAATCTTGTCCCCCTTGGTGCGGATGTTGATGACGGCCCCGCACACCTCGTCGCTGTACTCATCAAACATCTCCCCAATGAGGCACAGCAGCTGTTGGGAGGAGAAGGGAAGCCTGGAACAGTCCCCACCGGGGCACAACCCTGGGGCAGGGGAAACACCACAGCCAGGACGCTTGAGCAGGGCTGTACTCACTGTGTCCAGCCAGAACCGGTCCAGCTCGGTGTGCCGCTGCTGCTTGGCCAGGGTGATGAGCCAGCGCCCACCACGCTTGTTCTGGCTGTCCTCCCACATGGGCTCAATGCCATCCTAGGGTGGGCAAGGGGGACAGTCAGGGGCTCCAAGTATCTGCCAAGAGCTGGCCTGTGGAGCTGTGAACATCCAGCCAGACTTCCCCTCCCACCTTATGGCCAGGACATCCTGACAGCCTTACCAGCACCCAGTGTGCTCCCATAATGCTGGGAGGAGTCTGAGGCTGGGGTTTCGTACCTTAAAGAGGGAGTAGTCACAGCCAGCTGTGAGCTTGCTGGCGAGCTGGATGTGACTGTACAGCCTGTGTTAGATGGAGACATAGAAGCAGGTGAGAATAGGTGCCTCAGGCTCAGACCCCCCCAGCAGAACACCTCCAGAAGGGGCACAGTGTGCCCAATGGACACTCACGCCCAGAAGTCCTCCACAGTGTTGAATTTGGTGACAAGGCGCAGGTTTGCTTGCCACATCTTGCTTTTGTCATTCTTGAAAAACCACAGCGCCCATCTGGGGAGTGAGAGGAAATGGGTGTTCAACCATGCTGGAGTCCCTCTCCAGCCCCAGCAAACCCCTCCCAGTGTGGGGAGAGGCTGTCCATGGCCAGGCCTCCCATACCTGTTCTGCAGCGGGTGCTTGCCCAGGATCTCTGCCGGGAGCAGCTCCTGCTGCCGAGCCCTCTGCCGGCGTCGCTCCTGCTGCCTCTGCAGAGGAAGGTGGGACAGCCCCGAAGAGCTCCGTGAGCACCCCAGCAGAGAGCCTGCAGCCCCCCAGCTACCTCCCACACTGTGTGCCCCGAGGGGTGGAAAGCCTGTCTGTGTTCTACATCCCCCCCAGCCCACAGGGCGAGCACCCACCTGCTCCCCTGTAGCCATCCTGACCAGCACAAGCTCCCCTGAGCTGTCTCCGGCTCTTAAGTACCCACAGGCAGGTGGGATGAGGAGCTACCCCAGCTACAGCTGGTGGGGTGGGAGGGTGGTATCCTGGGGAGAGGGGGTCAGTCCTACCCCCCCTGGGGGGCAGAGATGGGGGATGAGGACAGGGGCTCAGAGCGGGTAGCAATCAGGATGAGGGAGTAGAATTGTGTAAGTTGGGGACCACGATGTGTATGTATGCCATGATGTATGGCAGGGCAGGATGGTATACAGAGAGGGTGGGATAGGATGGGATGGGATGGGGAGGGGATGGGTCCAGAGCTGGATGTGGTGGGATGGGAATCGGGTGGGATGAGGTGGGAAGAGGACATGACGAGACGGGGATGGGAATGGCATAGGGACAGGGTGGAATGTGGAAGGAGCTGGATGGCAATAAAGATGGAGTGGGGTAAGGGCAGCCTGTAGATGGAAAGCATCGGAATGAGGTGGAACAAGGAACGGGAGACGTGACCGGGAGAGAGTAGGATAGGATGCGATGAGGGTCAGGATAGAATAGCATGGGGACAGCGTTGGGTGGGATCACGATGAGTGACGAGGATGGGAAGAACGACTGTCCCGAGGTGCCGCGCAGTGCGGGGAAGGAGCCTGCGGGGCTGGGGCGGTGAAGCCCGGAGGCGCCGCTGCCGTGCGGGGCGGTGCGGGGGCGGGCGGGGGCGGCGGGGCACGGCTCGGCACGGCCGAGCACGGCTCAGCCCGGCTCAGCCCGGCGCAGCCCGGCGCGGCGCGGTCCCCCCCGCGCATCACGGCGCAGCGCGGCGCAGCGCGGCCCCGGCACAGCCGCACTGAGTCCGCCCCGCCGCAGCCCGGCCCGGCCCGGCCCGGCCCGCCCGTCCCCGCCGACAGCGAGCCAGGTCGGGCGGGCGGCGGGAGCGGGGGCGGGGGACCGGGATGCGCGGGACCGGGATGCTCGGGGATGGGATGCGCGGGACCGGGATGCGCGGGGCGGGCGGGCGCGGGGCCGGGGCGGGGTGAAGCCGTGCGGCCTCTCCCCGCAGAGCCGCCATGGAGGTGTTTATGAAGGGCTTGTCCAAGGCCAAGGAGGGGGTGGTCGCCGCAGCTGAGAAGACCAAGCAGGGGGTGGCCGAGGCCGCCGAGAAGACCAAGGAAGGGGTCCTCTATGTCGGTAAGGATCGGCTTGTCCTGCCTGCCCCCTGCCAGCCCCCTGCCAGCCCCTGCCTGCCCCCTGCCTCCCCATCCCCGGCTAATCTCTGCTCGTCCCTGCCTGCCCCTGCCGGTCCTCTCTGCCTGCCCTTGCCTGCTCCTGCGTTTGCCCTTGCTTCCTCCTGCCCATCCCCCTGCCGTCCCCCTTGCGTTCCCACCTGTCCCCGGTCCCGCTGCCCCTCTCCTCCGCTCCTTCCCCGCCACGACCACCCTGCGGCAGAGTGCTCCGGGGCAGAGGGTCGGTGCCCGCAGTGCCTCGCTGCCCTCCGGGAAACTGCAGGGCAGGAGAGTGGGCTCTGCAGGCAGAGCAGAGTTGGGGACTGGTCCCCAGGCTGAGAGGATGGAACCCTCGGGGACTGGACCCCTTGCAGCTCCCAGTCTGAGCCTGAGGGTCTCTCAGCTCTGTGCCCGGGATGCTGTGGGGCAGGAAAGCAGAGGGACCATGATGGAGGTGGTGACCCCTGTGTTGGGATGTGCCTGTCTTGGGGCAGGGGGGGTGTGGACAGTGTTTGTCCCCCTTGGAGAGGCAATGCTCTGGAGCTCATCCCACACCGGCATCTCCCCTGCACCCAGCTGGTGACTGAGGGGTCCCTCCGTGCTGCCCCTCGAGGGAGGGATCTGTTCCAGGCCAAGTCCTAGAAGACATGGCTGGCAGGAGGAGCAATTCCTGGGCAGTGTGTGTGCCTGGCTGTGGTGCTGGAATGTCCAGGGCAGGAGCTGAGGCCAACCTGCTTGCAGTGGGAGGGAGGAGGGCGCAGGGCTGAGGCTCTGTTTTGCTCCAGAGGGCACAAGCTCTGTGGGAGAGCTGAGGCCCCAGAACTGTTCTCCTGGGCAGCGGTGGATGCCTGCCCTGGGCCCCCGTCCTTGCTGGGGTGTATGTGCTGGACTGGAGTCCAGCAGCTCAAGGAACACCCCGAGGCCCCATCCCACAGGAGCTGCCCAGCCCCTACCTTTCCTTCCATCCTAGACACACCACTCTGTGGGGGTGTCCTGGGTGGTGTCACTCTGCTCGAGGGAGCCTGGCAGGGTCAGCACAGCCAGCAGCAGCACCCAGCTCCAGGCACTCCAGCTGTGAGGCTTCTCATGCTGTGTTGGCACCAGCTCTAGGTTTGGATCCTGTGGAAGGTTTTTCTCAGCAGCACGGTTCGCATTCACCCTGCCTGGCTGTGCCCTGACACGGTGCTGGGCTCTGGGGTCTCTGCCCAGCCTGGCATGTGGCGCTGGCCCTGTGCTGCCCCACTTCTGGCTCCTGCAGGGACAACAGGAGCCTTGAGGGGAGCCAGGCAAGTGCTCAGCTGCCCAGGTGCCTGGCATGGGGTGTGGACAGGATGCTGTCCTGGCTCAGAGCCAGGGTGCCGGGCATGGCACGTGTTGGAGCCCAGCTGTCAGTCCCTCTAACCTGATCTCTGTCTCTTTCTATCCTCAGGGAGTAAAACTCAAGGTGTGGTGCAAGGCGTAACCTCAGGTATGGGCCCCTCTGTCTTCCTCGCCGCGGTACCCCTCCAGCCCTGAGAGCATGGCCACACTAACGAGATCAGAGGCTAATTGAGGGGCTGATGTCACTCTGCTAAAGCCTCTTATATAACAGGGCCGGCAACCAAGGATTTGCGGCGGCTGCTCACACTCCTTGCCCAGCTGCAGAGCAGTGTCATGGCCCGCTCCCCTCCCCGCCAGGGCAAGGAAGTGGGAAGAGCCTGATCCTGCCCAGCATCTCCCCATCATCTCCTCCCCTGGGTGGTGCAGGGCACGAAGCCACAGCTAGGCACCCCTTTTGGCAGGGGGGGCACTGATGGGCACCCCTGGCTCTTGCAGTGGCTGAGAAGGCGAAGGAGCAGGCGTCCCAGCTGGGCGAAGCGGCGTTCTCTGGCGCCGGCAACATTGCGGCGGCCACCGGGTTGGTGAAGAAGGAGGAGTTCCCTGCAGACCTGAAGGTGAGAGTCCCCATGCCCGTGAGGAGACTGGCACATCCCCAGGTTTGGCGAGGAGCCAGACTTTGGCTGTTCCCTGGTCCCGCAGCAGGGCCCAGGAGGGTGCCCGGGTGATCTCCCCACGCCAGGCCCCGAGCGTGAGGGGTGTCGGTGGACGTGTGCGCGCTCGAGGCCTGCCATGGCGGCCGGCGGCGTGGGCCTGTGGCGCATCGCTCCAGCGGCTGCGAGGTGACCTGACAGCTGCGGGAGGGGCAGCGGCTTCCAGCTCGCCGCCCCATGAGCCATTGGCTTCCAGCTTAGCCCAAAATAGCATCAGCTGAAGAAATGAGGCCACCGCCGCCACCGCCGATGCACAGGGGGATTGGCTGCCCCCCTTTCCCGCCTGCCAGCCCCGGGGAGGGGTTACCCAGCACCGCCCTCCCCTGCCAGGGATGCAGGATGCTCCCGCAGCTCCTGCCAGCTCCTGGAGCCTGTCGAGGCCCACGTGGTGCCAGCACTCATTGCCTGACCGAGGCTGGGGCTGGGAGCAGTGTAGGGACGTGCAAACACAGCCCCTGTTCCCACAGACCTGTGCGTGTCACCTCCCAGCTAGGTGGGCTGCTGGGTGCCCAGGGTCCCACTGGCTCCCCATGGAGCCCCTTGTATCCTGGGTGTGTTGCTGGTCTGGCAGGGGCAGGGAGGGTGGGTGTCGTGTGTGTGTGTGTGTGTCTGTGTGTGTGTGTGTGTGTGTGTGTGGTGTTGACCTCCTGGTTCGCTCTCAGGCAGAAGAGGTGGCCCAGGAGGCCGTGGAGGAGCCACTGGTCGAGCCGCTGCTGGAGCCAGAGGGGGAGAACTACGAGGAACCCCCACAGGTGAGGGGACAGGGTGACACAGTGGTCACAGTGTGACAGTTCCATGTCCAGAGCAAAGCTGGTGTTGGGCTGAAGAAGAGAGGGGGGCTCTGTGCCTGACCTGAATTCTCTCACTGGCTCTTTCCTTCCCCATCCCACAGGAGGAATACCAGGAATACGAGCCAGAGGCATAATGGACCCCCATCCTTGCCTCTTCCACCAGCAGCACAACGAACCGCCGGTAGCCCCCTGCTCCTCTCCAGCCGGCCCTGGCCGGTGCCTGTGTGCCGGGGAGGAGCAGGGGCGCCCCTGCCCCGTTCGCTCACGAGTTCTTCCTCCAGTTCCGTTCCAAGGGACCGTGTCCGTGTCTCTGTAATGTGTCTAGCAGTGAGAAACACCCGCAGTGTCCAAGCCCCCGAGCCCCGGCGCGTGCCCGAGCCGTGGGTGCTGCCCGCAGGGGCTGGTGTGTGTGTGAGCGTGTGTGAAGCCCGGGTTTATGGCTCTGTCTCCCTCCCAGCACCATAAACCCCGGCTGTCCTGGCGTGTCTGTGTGTGTACAAAGCATGTTTACCTGCTCGCGGGCTGCTGTACATTTCGCTTGCACGCGTGTCCCTGTGGTTCTGCTCTGGTCATCGTGGAACTATTTTTTTTTATATATATCTCTCTCTATCTATGGGTGGACGGGTCTTTTGCCTTTGTGAACCCTTGGCGCCCCAGCCCGCTCCCCAGCCTGCTGGGTGGTGACGGTGCCTGCGCCCCCCCCGAGGTCCCATAGTGCCGACGCTGTGTTGTGACGTGGCATGGATATTCCCCCGTCGCTGGATGTGCAATACGAGGGCAGCTGCCAGTGACACAGCTGTCCCCGTGTCCGTGAATAAAGCCAACTCTTGTCTGTAGCCCCATGGTCCTGGTTGTGGGGTCCCTGGGGAGGGGTTGCCCCCGTGCTTTGGTGGCAGGGGTAGTTTTGCAAAGAGGAATGGAGCTGGTGCTGGGAGAGTGGGCAGGACTGGTTGGTCATGAGGACAAGATGCCTTTCTGTCTGCTGCATCACAGCAGGTCACTGTGCCCTGGGCCTCCAGCCAGACTCTGGCTGAGACTTGGGGTGCAGGCAGTGTCCCCACACCACCTGCCTGTCTGCAGAGCTTTGCATCTGCAGGGGGCCCTATGGGGCTGAGGACAACAAGTCAGGGTGAGGGTAGGCACAGCCATGGCCTCCAGCACTGGTTCTCCCCTTCCTAAGGGGCAGGGGACGTGGCTGTCACCCACAGCTTGTTCAGATGCAGTGTGACCACCTGAAGGGCAGGTGGGTGTCACACATACTGTCTTCCATGGCAGGGGGTCCTGTGCCCACCCCACAGCACCATCCTTGGGTCTTCAGCTCTCCCAGGGCAGGACCAGCAACCCAGCCTGGGTCCCCAGCTAGCCTTTAACCCCTTGAGTGCATCACAAGTTGGGATGAGAGGCTGGGCTGAGTGTCCCTGCCATGAATATCGGATTAGATCCCTCACCTGTGCTGGCTCACCAGCTCTGCCAGTGAGGAGTGAAGCTGCAGCAGTCAGCACGGACACACAACAGGTTTGCTGATGCCAGCAAATCCTGCCCTGGCTCTGGTTGCAGCAGTGCTCAGAGCACCCCCTGTGTGTTATTGGAAGGACTGAGATGGCTCTTTGGGGGCTGGCTGGCTGTTCCCCTCGAACTTTTTTTCCTTCCCTTGTCCAATTCTGTCATCCATGGAAAAGCAGACACAAACTGGGGCAGCATGTCTTGCCTCAGTGCCAGGGAGGCTGTAAAGGGGCAGAGGCAGTGTGGGGGAAGGCAGGCCCGTGCCTGGGAGAGCTGGAAGACAGAGAGCAGGGAGAAAACTTGCTCAAAACAACTCTTTATAGAAAGCAGGGTGTCTCCTCTGTGCAGCACCCCCTGCACAGCAGGACTGTGACCCTCACTGGGGCAGCTCCCCTGGGTGCTGTGTCTGTAGGTGCAGCCAACCTCATTGTCCACAGTGAACACCTGCTCCAGGTTCCTGTCCTCACCTGTACCTGCACTGTACCTGCAGTCATGGTTGTGATTTTCTAGAGAGAGGAGAGCTGTGAGGTTGCCAGGAGGGTTTCCAGCAGCTGGAGGGGGGCAGAGGTCCCCATGTTGGCAGTGCCACATGTGTGAGCACCAGGCACAAGCCTGGCACAACCCTGGAAATGGGGTACACAGCTTTGTGGGAACAGAGACAGGGACAGGGAGCCAGCAGCAAGGAGCACTGCTGAGCATGAGGCTTTATCTGCGATGGATGGAGTCACTGTGGGAAGATGCCAGGAGCAGTGATGAGGTGCCATGGGTGGGAGCCTCTCAAATACAGCCAAGGGACTCTGTAGCAAAGTGAAGAACCCAAGAACAAGGATGGGTGAGGCAAAGAGCCTTCAGGTACCTTGGCTGAGTGTTCCATGGTGTAGGACAATCCTAAAAGCAGTGGTGGGAGGAAGCTGGTATTTGTAGCAGTCCCCTGCTTTGCTCACTTTTTTCTGCTGCCCGTGATTTTCAGTGCGAACACGAAGAGTACCTTCAAGAGCATCATCTCCTCTGCCCTGGGGGAAGATCTGATAGAACAACGAAGACTGAGGATGCAGAAGAGCCAGCCAAGGTCATTCCAACGATCCTTGCTCTCTGCCAGCAAACAGAAGGGCTTGGGCTTTCCTTCCCCCAAATTATGTAACCTGCTACCTCCACCTTATGCTCCATCCCTCTGGCACAGCAGGCAAGATATCAGTGTGGCACCTTCCTGGGCTGCTGAATTCCTAAAGCCAAAGTTCAGCTGCACAGCTACCGCTCACACAGCTGTGCAGGGTTTGTCAGGAGCGTGTGGCACGTGTGGTTTGTACATTTGCTTGCTCTGGGGTGTGTTCTCCCTCCTGAGCTGATTCTCAACAGTGGCAGGGATGATGAGGGTGTTGTGAGACATCTCCAGGATGCTGCTATCATAGGGATCTGGTTTTGGGCAGTCAGCTGCGGTGCTGTGGTCCTGGAATGTGCAGGAGAGTCCTGCTGTTCCCAGCCTAGCAGTGTTAAGCACAGCTCTTGGAGCTGGGTCTGTAGGACACGAGGGGCAGCCACCTTCTCTCTGGGCGTTGCAGAGACAGGCACTGACCACCAGTCCTTAAAGAACAGGGACTGGGATGACTGGGCTCAAGTCGCCTGCTCAAAGTCTTACAGTGCCTTGGTGCTGATCCTTCTGGAATTGTAAATGGCTCTGTCTGTGTCCCCCACACAGATACAGCAGCCACCAGACTTGTGCAGGTGTTCAGCCCACTTTGGCAAAGCCCTACAGTGACATGGAACAGAGATAGTGTGGGGAGAGGGAAGCTGTGGGGACAAACATTTAACCTGACCCTCTGTGCTGGCAATAGCTCCCTCTCAGGAGCTTTTGCTGAAAAGCACAAATAGAAACCTCAGCATAGCTGTTCCTGGTGAATGTTTTGGCTGGATAGAGACTAGAACCTGGCAGGACAGAGATCTCCTTGGCTGGTGAGAGGATAATGAAAAGCAGAGTCTGCTCATCTTCCAGCTCATCCTGTCTTTATCACCTCCAGAGCTCCTGGACGCGATGTTCCAAGCACAGCAATGCTGTTCAGTTCCTAAGAGCCAATCCTGATAGAAAACAGTGAGAAACAGTCCCTTGGTGGGCACCACGCAGCACCCAGGCACAATCTGAGCAATCCTGCACCTCACACTCCCGTGCAATTGGCTGCCAGGCATCAGCACAGAGCAGGGCCATGGGGGAGATCAACTTTCCTTACTGGGACAGAGGATTTTCCACTGTTTGCCTTGAAGCCCTTACCAGCTTGGTACAGCTCCTAAAAGCAAAACTGACATTGCAAAACCAGTTCCAAAACACAGAACTATTCACACAGTAGTCAAGGTCTTCGGCTGTGTCATTCTCTGCTGTATCAGCGAAGCAGAAGGATGCGTGGAAAGAAAAAGGATCAGCATAGACAGGGCCATTCCTGAGGGTACAGCCTTGCTTCAAAGCCTCTTCCACGGGGGAGGGAACTGCTGTGAGGAGAGAAGGCTTGGAGGGATCCACAGAGTGCCAGCAGGACTTCAGCTGTGTGTTTTGCAGTTTATTCCTCCCTGTCAATGGCCTCAGGAATGAGCAGCTGCAGGTGCTGGATCAGGGCAGCAGTGCCTGGCCAAGAGCAGGAGCTGCTGGAGTTACAGCAGGGGGAAGCACCTCACCGCAGTTGTGAGCTGGACCTGGTCTGCAGGGAGGAGGGAGAAGATCCTTCCCGGGAGGAGAGGAGAAAATGCAGTGCTGGTACTCTCAGGGTCCCACTGAGCTCTCAGGCTCCAAACCAGCGCTGTCAGGGTTTACCCAGTGTCCCACTGAGTGGGTGTAGATGTTTGCTATCCAAAATATCTCTCACTCCCCAAGTACTGACATCAGGGGCCAGCATGTCAATCCCAGGCCCTGTGGAGGTAGAAAAATCAGTCACATCTTGTCTTGCAATTCATTTGCTGAGCTCCATCCAAAGCATATCTAGAACTGGGTGATTTCCCCAGGCTGGTCATGGTCTTGGACACACCAAGGAGTCCCCTGACCAATGTGTGGTGCTGCCCATATCCCAGGGCCACCCCAGATTTCCTTAGGCTTGAACGGCTTTGGCTTTCACAAGGTCTTTGCCTTGGCCCTTACCAAGAGGGAGTGTAGAGATCTTTGCCTTGTGACCAGCACTCACTGAACTCTCTCTCACATGGTGGGGCAGAAGAAACCTTCACTCCTCCCTGAGCCTGAGCAGGCCAGTGGGAGTACAGGATAGTGTCCAAGTGAGGCCCCTGCTCAGCAAGAGGACCAGCCTGAGGGTCTCTCTACTCCAAATTCTCAGTGCAAGTGTGAAGGGGCAGTGGAGGACTGGGACAGTGACAGGCAGTGATGGTGGCAGCTCCTGTGTCTGCCTGGCCAGGCAGCTGCTGCTTGCTCCCCTGACTGCCAGCATACACTGCTTACAGAGCAGGGACAAACCCACCTCCTACAAACTCCTTCTTGGCCTATCCTACAGTAAAAGGCCTTGTTATTTTCTCGAGCTCGTGTTCCCTTGCAAGAGCAACAAAACACAGTTGTAACTACAGGCCCCAGGAAAAATCACAGAGCCTCAGTACAGCATCCAGCAGCTGCCCTGCCCTGCCTGATGGCTCCAGGGAGTTTAGTCACAGCAGCTGGGGACCCTGGAATGGAAAAAAAGACATGTGTGAACTCCTGCTCCCTTTG
The DNA here is from genome assembly GCF_049639895.1 of Pseudopodoces humilis. Taxonomy (NCBI): domain Eukaryota; kingdom Metazoa; phylum Chordata; class Aves; order Passeriformes; family Paridae; genus Pseudopodoces; species Pseudopodoces humilis. The sequence goes on from NC_142216.1 coordinate 3,482,967, forward strand.
CTCACTGCCCTTTGAAGCCCTTGCTGATTTGCCCCTTCCCCCAGCACAGCAGGCAGTGGTGGGAGCATCCCCACTGCAGGCTCCCTCAGCGTGTCTCCGGTCAGATGCACCGACCCATAAACAAGAGTTCTCCCCCCTCTCCCCGCCCCAAGCTGCTTTTCACAGTCGCTGGGTGAGTGTTACTCACTACAAGCGTCTCCCCCCACTCGGCAGAGCACATCGCTGTGATACGCTGGGAGAGGGAGGGCTGTGCAAATGGAGCGTGAGTTATGGGCTGTCGGCAGGGAAACGAGGAGTGAACTCACCCAGTATTTCCTTAGACTGATCCTCACATCCACCATGGCAACACAAAAAGGAACATCTGGAAAAGGCTGGGTAAGGCAGACAGATGTTCTCTGCCAGCTCACCCGCTCCCCGGGGGGAGGAAGTGACTATGGCAATTGTGGCTGTGTTGGTGAATCCAGGCAAGGGGCCACCACTTCCCACACATGGCTCCCTGGCAATGGCACGGAGCCTCTGCAGAGCAGAGCTGAAGGCAGGACAGGATATGGACCTGCCACAAATGCCACCAGCCAGAGCTGAATCCATGACAACCCAGGCACAGCAACTGCATCTGAGGAGCACCATGCTTGACACTTCCTGATTAACACCAACATTCTGGGCTGCCAGTGGCGTATTCTGCAACAAGACATGCCCTCACACATCTGTGCCCAGAGGAACATCCTGCACTTCCAAAGACCTTCTGATTTTCACAGCACCTAATGAGCTTCTCTGACTCGTGGCCCCATCCCATGCCCAAGTCACCATGTGCTTCATGTTCCCTTTGTACTTACCCACCACAGTGCATTTCTGTGCTGTTAATACAGCCAGGGCTTCCTCTTCATCATCATGGATTGAGCTGCTGAAACAAACCCCTGGGAAGGGAGAGAGAAGTGAAGAGTCCCTGCCTCTCTACCACAAAGGCGCAGAGGCACTGTAGGAAACAGGTTTTCACTGTAGGAAAGGCTTTCACTCTTCTGGAACAGCAGCATCTGGTTGTGATAGATGATTGTATTGATGATCAGAGGGCAGGAGCATCTCAGCTATGGAGACAGGATGGGAGAACTGGGGCTGTTCAGCCTGGAGAAGAGAAGGCTCTGAGGAGACCTTAGAGCCCCTTCCAGTACCTAAGGAGAGCTGGAGAGGGACTTTTCACAAGGGAGTGGAGTGATAGGACAAGGGGGAATGTCTTTAAGCTGAACAAAGATAGATTTAGATTAAATACTAGAAAGAAATCCTTCCATGTGAGGGTGGTGAGGCCCTGGTACAGGTTGCCCAGAGAAGCTGTGGCTGCCCCATCCCTCAAAATGTTCAAGGTCAGGTAGGATGGGACTCTGAGCAACCTGGTATAGTGGAAGGTGTCCCTGTCCATGGCAGAGGGTTGAAACTAGATGATTTTTAAGATCCCTTCCAACCCAAACCATTCATTGATTGTATGATTCCCTGTGTTGGTTCTTTTCCAGAGTTCTCCCTCATCCTGTGTTGAGAGATCAAATGTGTGACTGGGATGTTCCCCAGTGTCAGCACCCAGCTTTGGCTGATTATTGATGCCGCGTTTGGGTCCCTCTCAGTGGCACAGAGCAGCTGGCAGAGCTGGTCCTCTCTGTGCCCCTGTCCCTGCCTCTGCCCACAGCTGGCCCTGGGGCCATATCCCTGTGAGTACCCAGGAATATCCTGAATGATGTTCTCGGCCACCAGGCTGCAGTGTCCTGGATGCAGTGTTCTCCCATCCCACAGGGCTGTGGCAGGGGCAGTGCTCTGGAGCACCTGGGACATGAGGTGCTGGCAGGGATCAGCTACCAGATGTCCACACCAAGGCAGCTGGGAAAACAGTGCTATTTTTAGGGTGCTTGGTGCTTTTGGATCTCTGAGTAACATTCTTGTCACCCCAAGGCACAGCTCTGGGCATGCTGAGGGTCCTCCCGCTGGTGACTTGGGGATCAGCACGGGATGCATAGCTGTGGCTGGAGATGGCATCCTGGTGCCCCAGGCCATCCCCTGCCACTGCCATCTGCCAACACCCCACCACCTCCTCCCCCCACATCTCTGCCCGCCGGTACCGTGGGCAGCCGTGCTGGAAGGTGAGGTGACTGTGAGATGCCGTGGGAAAGAAACCCCTCTCCTCCCTGCCTGCCAGCACCACAGGGCTCACATTCCCAACCAAACCCTTCCAGCCGTGTCCCTGGCACAAGCCGGGCACCGGAGAGGCGGCGGGGCCGAGCTGGGGCTGTGCCGGGTGCGGGGCCCGTGCGCTGCTGCCCGCTCCGGGGTGTGCGGGAGCCCGGGATGCGTTCACGTGGCGCTGCCCGTGCGGCGTGGGAGGTGGGCCACGGCGCCCAGGGAGGGGGTGCCGAGCTACCTGCGCCAGCACCCCCTCCGCCGAGGGAGAACGCGCTTTTCAGGCAGCTGCCTGGCTCCTCCCGAGCCGGCAGCGCGGGAGTGCGTTGCCAAGGCAATGGGGACCATCTTACTCATCCTCCTCGCTATTGTTCTCCTGCCAGCCCTGAGGTGCCCGGGCGGGGAGAGGAGGAGGAGAAGGCAGCCAGCCCGGGATGAAGGCTGCCTGCGGGGAGGGGAAGATGCTCCCCATGATCCCCTCCCCGCCCCCCCCACGAACACCAGGCAGCTCTGGTGGGACGGGGACACGCTGGTGGCAAGATGCCGATGGGGATGGGGAGAGACACTGCTGGTGGAGCTTAGAGGCAGGTGGAAGCAAATAGCAGCAGGATGTGACCCCGCAGGCTCCTGCCTGCGGTAAAGTCCCAGCCAAAGGCAGAGGGGCCTTTTTCCTCTCCTCTGCCAGGACTTGCCCCAGTCCATGACGTCCCTTGGACCCGAAAGGGGATGTGCTGGGGACCGAGTCTGATCCCAGAGAGGGCACCATAAGATGTAACCCCACACCTGTGCCTCAAAGGGAGTTAGTTCCCCCACCGCAGCAGGCATGCAATGGGGTCCAGTCAATGCTGCAGGACTAGGAGCAGCACGCAGGAGCAAGTGTGGGGACAAACACCTTGAGGAGGGGACACATTGATGGGTGGGTGCAGGGATACACCCCTACTCCAGCCTCTCCAGCCATCCATTGGAGTGCCCCTTGGTGACATCGGGGTGCCTTACTCTGCCCCAGAGAGGGAGGGGGGCAAGGATTTTTATTTCATTTCCATATCCTGCCTCCCTATTTTTAGCCTTCGGGGTTTTGTTCCAGGCTGGCTGTTTACTGAAAGAAGAATTTCCAACCTCCCTTGTCTCCAAGCAACCAGGTGTGCCAGCTCCCATGGAACCAGCCTTACCCTATAGATCTATAGGGCTGGGGGACCGGTGCTAACTTTATCTCCAAGATGGGGAACCCTGTCTAACCTTAGCACCCACCCCTCTGGACCCTATAGATCTATACCTCCTGTCTCTGTGCTGACATCTCTGGGTAAGGGAGGGGACCCAGGTCCCCTAGGGTGATGAGGGGCGGTGGGAAGTCTGGGGGGTATGCTGGAGGTTTTTGGGGGGGATCCAGGGATGCAGGTGAGGCGAGCAGGCCGCCTTCCCCCCAGCAGCGCGAGCGGGAGTGCGTGGGAAGGAGTTAGACAAAGCCTGAGCCCGGGAGCAGAGGCAAGCGCTGCCGGGAGCTAGACGGGGCCGTTCTTCCCTCCCCGTCCTCCCCCACCCTCGGGCGAGGGGTACTCGGGAACCCATCTCCATCCCGCCACGCTGGCACGTTGTCCCGGTCCTTCGGGCTGACTGGGGTGCAGCCCCGTCCCCGGTAATGCCCGGGAGGGAAGCGGCCGTCTCCATCACCAGGTAGGAAGGGGACTGGGCTCTCTGGTGCCGCCACCCCCACCCAAGGGACCTACGCTAAGGTTTGGGATCCCCTGACTCTACCGGTCCCGGCTGAGCGTCCTGCTGTGCCCGAGCGCATCGGGGAGTGCCGGGATGCTCGCTCCTGAGGCACGCGGGGTGGTGATGCTCCGGCTACCGGGGGGCTGTGGGACCATGGGGAGCTCTCAGGGCAGCCCGTTGTGGTGACAAACAATGACACCGGGGGACATGCGGTGCGCCGGGACCCCCACTCCCCGCGCAGCAGCCGGCTCTCCCTCGCCTCCCCACTGCTGCTAGGGGTGCCGGGGCGGGCGGCAGCCGGGGGGAGCGGCCCGGGGCACGGTACCGCCCCCGCCGCCGCCGCCCCACGCATGCTCGCCGCCGCTGCCGCCGCCGCGCCGAGCCGAGCCGTGCGGGACGGGACTGGACGGGACGGGACAGGACGGGACCGGGCGGGAGGACCCGCCGCAGGTACCGGCGGCCCCGGGGCGCACGTGGCGGGACCGGACCGGCCGCCGCCGTCGCCCGCCCCGTACCGGCACCCCCGGGGGGGTTGGGGGGGTGGGCTGCAGCCCCGGGACGGGCGGAGGAGGCGGGTCGGCTTTCCCAGGTTCCGCGGGAGCGGCTTTGTCCGGGGCTCGGCGGGGAAAGCGGGGCCGGGCCGTGCACACGCGTGTCCGTGCGTGCGGGTGTGCCCGTGGCCATGTGCTGGCGTGTGCGTGCCCGTGCGTGTGCACACGCGTGTGCCGGGGCTCGCAGCTCCTTCGCGGAGCATCAGGACCGGGCACGGCGCCACAGCCCCGCGGGATCGCGATGCTGTCGGGGCAGGTCGGGGTGCGGGGCGGAGCGGCCCTCCGGGGATCGGGGTGCTGCGTGGGAACCTACAGACGGGGCGGGGATCATCGCCGCCGGGCTCAGCACTGCTGGGGGACGTCGGTGACCGCCTGGTCCCCGCTCCTGTCGCCTCCCTTGCGGGGAAACTCGCTCGCTGTGTCCGTTCGGCTCTGCCCTTTTCGGGACCCACAAGTGGCCGTGTCTGGAGGCGTGGAGTGCCCCACACCTGCCGGACCCATGTGCTCCCGGCTCTGCAGGGACTCCCTGGCACTGCCAGAACTGGGGGGCTCCCGGAATATTTGGGGCTTCCTGCCCTTCTTCTCTGCCCCACAGGGCTGGGAAGTGTTTGGGGACAGCTGGGTGACACTGGAACGTGTTTCCCTCATATGGAGAGGGAAGGGCTTGGGCTGCCCCGTATTCCTGCCCTTTTCTGCAGCCTCCCTTGGACCCCAGGCCCAGCTTGCTCTCACCCCTCACTGCACCCAGCTTCCCACTGACAGGAGGGGTCTGCCAAGCCACCGGCTCTCAGCCTGGTGCCCAGGACGATTTTCCATCTAATACTCTCTTTGCAGGGGTGCCTGCACTGTGTTCCCCGCTCCACCAGCCACAGCAGTGCCTGGATCCCGCTCCCGGTCCTGCTGCTCTGGGAGAAGGCTGACTTTTACGGTAGGCAGCTGACACTGTTCCTCCCTTCCCATGTGCCTGGGCACCGTGTGCCACCACACGGGCTGTGCCAGGCACAGAGAGTGCTCCAGGTGGCCACCCAACCTGTTGTCATGGGTGGCACAGAGAAAAACAATCGGCAGCTGAGGTGTACTGGGGGTCCATGTGCTGCTTGCTCCTCACTGCGTCATCCTCTCTCTTGCAGACCTGTGGCGGGACTAGCATGGGAGAAGCCTTCCCTGGGCATGGGCAGCGCTAAGGAGCCCGAGGGGCTGCAGGTGCTGAGCCTCCAGGCCAGGGCTGAGGACGCCTGTGAGCCCAGTGCCAGCTCCCCTGGCTGCCCAGCGGCAGGCGAGTGCCTGCCCGGCTCTGGCTGTGCTGCGGGAGCCCGTTCCATGAGGACCTGCTGTGTGCCTGAGGCAGAGTCTCAGGGCACCAAGGCCAGCTCACTGACAGAGAAGAAGGTGCCATCACCAGCAGGACCAGCTCCTGGCACACTTCTCCAGGACACCAGCACAGAGCAGAGTGTGGCAGTAGCAACAGGGAGCTGCGAAGGACCAAGTGGTGCTGCCCCTGCCTGTGGTCCCACAGGGATGGGGGTTCCCAACACCCAGAAGGAGGATGCAGCCCCCACTTCCCCTGTGCCTGATCCCTGCCTACAGGCAACCAGCAAGGACCTGGAGAACACACCAGCTCTTGCCAAACATGTGGCATTCGTGGAGCCCACTGCAAGCATCGGGACAACTGAGCTTCCAAGCCAGGAGCAGCCCCAGGACAACAAAGGCACATCCCTGGGTGCTGCTCCTCAGACAAAGAGCAGAGAGGCTCCCAAGAACCCCCAGGGAGGCACAGCTGATCCCCCCAGCAGCAGCAACGCGGGTACTGGGGGCCGAAGTGAGGCAGGACCAAGCTCCACTGCTGTGGGCCAGGGCAAAGCCAAGGGGAGCTCAGCCCGGGATGTGGGTGCTGGGAGCAGCCAGCAGCCCCAAACAGCCAAGCAGCTCTGTGAATCCTACTCCTTTGAAGTGAGCCCACTCCAGGACGCTGGGACACAAGACACGGGGACACAAGTGGACAGCCGTGTGTCCCTGGTGTCAGTGGCCTTAAGCCCCATGAGCCCACCGTGTGGGGCTGCTGCCTTCACCTTCCCCAAGAGAGAGACAGCCCCTGCAGCCCCACGCCTCGAGCCCTCCAAGAAGGACGCGGAGATGCAGGTGTCCATGCCTGTGGAGACCCGCTCAGTGGCCACTGGGCCGATGACACCAGTGGCCAAGTCCCCGCAGACCTCGTATCCTGAGGTGCAGGTGAAGGGGACGGTGCCGGAGGTGGTGGAGGAGGAGCCTCCGGAGCCCATCCGGGAGGTGAGCTGGGATGAGAAGGGGATGACGTGGGAGGTGTATGGGGCCTCCATGGAGGTGGAGGTCCTGGGCATGGCCATCCAAAAGCACCTGGAGAAGCAGATTGAGGAACACGGGCGGCAGGTGGTGGTGACCCCGCAGACCACCCGCACCGGCTCCCTCAAGGGAGGGCCCCGCAAAGGCGAGGCCAAGAGGCAGCCCAGCGTCTTTCGGGCTCTGCTGCAGAACGTCCGGCGGCCCCGGTGCTGCTCCCGTGCTGGCCCTGCCATGGAGTGAGTTGTTGCCTGTGCTGGCAGGGTGGGGGTGCCTCGGGGCTTCTCAGAGAAAGTGGGGATGGGTCCCTGCCCTGGCGTCCTGAGACACCCGGTGCCAGTGTGCAGGGCTGTGGTGGTGATGGAGCACTGCACACTGGGACAAGGTATCTCCTTTGCTGGGGTCCTCCCTGTCAGCCTGGGGTTCCCCCGTGAGTGTAGCCCCATGGAGGTGCCCTGGGACATGAGACTGGTCCTGTCTCTGTGCTTGGTGGCTTTTTTCAGCAAGGGGAAGCACATAGCTCCTTCCAGATGGAGGCAGCTGCTCCTGTGCGTCTCCTGCCCGTGGCACAGGTCTGAAGATGGCTCAGGGTGGGTGTTGCTGGCTGCCCTGAACTCTGGCACCCCAAGAAGCAACATCACTTCCCGTGCTGGAGAGACACTGGTGCATCACCCTGCCTTTGCTTTGCCTGTCCAGGGCTTGGCCACACTCCAACAAGCCAGTGGCTGTGCATGCGTGGGTCCCCACAGCTGCCCACAGCAGGCACCAATCCCCCAACTGCCCTGTCCTCTCTGCCCATTGTGGGTGCCCTGGATCTGGGAAGATGTGGCCACACAGGACACCACGACAGATCTCAAAGGAGAGAAAGGGGCCAACCACGTGTGTGATGGAGAGTTGCTCATCCCTGGCTGGAGGTGCTTGTGGAATCTTGTCCTCATAGCCCCCAGTTCGACCTGCCTGGAGGCAGCACATCCTCGCCACAGATGGTGATGGGCATGTAGCCTGCCCTGCTTCCAGGCCTGTCCAGATGCTCCAGTGGTGCTGGAAAGGCCCCTGTGCTGGGGACATGGGCACATGTCCTGCTGGCTTCTTCTCTCCAATGGCAGCTGGGGACGTGACAACTGCAAAACGCTGCCACTTTTTACAGCTGGGGTTTTACAGGGTGGGGGGAAGGGGAGCTTTTATTGAACTGTGTTTGCATTTTTGGAGCTTTTTAAGAGACATTTTCAGCCATGTCTGTCCTGCCTGGAGCCACTTCCTCCCCATGGTGGCCTGTGGGGCTGAGACCATTTTTTCAAACACTGTTCCTATGTTGCCTGTGCTCTGCTAGGCTGAAGAGCATTGGGAGTGAAGGGTCATTCTGCAGGGGGTTGAATATCCCTGTGGTCAGGCCCACATCCGTGTGGCTGGCAGCACCTCAATGTCCTGCCAAGATGTGGATCCTGGTCCCCCCATACAGAGGACCATCCCCACAGTGCCATAGCAAGGGGGGCCCAGGCCTGTGTTCAGCATCTGATGGGCAGGAGGCTGCAAACAAGGGGTGCTTGGAGAGCTGCACCATCCCCTCTGGACAGAAGTACAGGAGGGCTCAAGGTGCCAGAGTCACCGCTGCAGCCGTTTTCCCTCATTAAGGGTGAAGTCTTGCCCACCTAAACCCACACTGTACATCCTGGGCTTGTTTTGTCCCTGTGGGGCTGCAAAGGGCTTGCTGAAGTGCCAGCTGGCAGCCAGGGCTGTGGCAAGTGCCCACTCTGTGCCGTGGCACTCGCTGGGACCTGGCTGTGCTCAGTGCCTTGGGCTGTGGGACCGGTGCCACGGCCATGCCAGAAAGACCAGGAGCCGTGGGGCATCCCCTTGCCACCCTGCCCCAGGCTGTGCTCACCTCCAGCCCCGCACTGCCAAGCTGTGGCACACCAGCGCTGCAGCTTCATCACCTTATTTTCTTCTTTTTTTCCTTTTCATTTCTTTTGGGGGTGGGGTGGGGGGAGGAAGGGGCGGGAGGATCAGTCTGTCAATGTGGATGTTGGGTAATAAAACCTTGCACAAACCTCTGCACGGGGCTGCCTGCACCTCCCTCCCCCGGGACCGAGAGGGTCCTGGGGACAAGAAGCCAGACTGAGCCCCACAGTGGCACCTCCCCTCTGGTACCAGCTGATCCAAAACCAGCACTTCATGCTGGGAGAGATGACTCCAAGCTGACTGAGCCCCAGATGGGCTGATAGCAACAGGACACCGTGACCCCCGTGGAACAGTTTTATTGCCAGACACTGAACATATCAACACCGAAGCAGCTGCCCGAGTCCTGCTCTGGCCCCAGTGCACCCCGTGAGCCCACTCACAAGTCCGTGGTGGTGAAGGTGGTGTTGAGGTACGCTGTTTTGGTGGGCTCCTTCAGGTTCAGGGCAGCCACCAGCACCTCCTTGTCAGTGGGGTCTGTTGGCCGCATTTTGATCTGCTGCAGGAGGAGAGCGTGGTCAGAAGGGATGGGGACAGACATGTAAGGACAGGGACACCCATCCTTCCCTGGAGCTGAGGGCTGTTGAGGGGTGCAGAGTAAAGGACACAAGGGGTCCATAAGGCCCTGGGGACCACAGCAGAGAGAAGAGGATGCAGGGTGCTCTGTCAGGACTCCCAGCTGCCGAGCACTGGCAGCTCTTGGCACACTTACCTCGACCTCAAAGTTGTCATCTGCTGGTGCATTTACTGTATTTTCATCCAGGGAATTCATGCTGTGGAGAATGGAGGGTGGGAGGTAAAAAAAGACCCAGGCACTGGAGAAGTGAGGTGTGAGGTGACAGCCTGTGGCCTTTGGGACCTGCCCACAGAGCTCACCTGGTCACAGAGATGGAGTCCTCGTGGAAGCCCAGATCGTGGGAGGGATCGAGCGGGTGGTTCAGCATGGGGTTGGCCCTGGTCAGGGATGGGTGGCAAGTAAGAGCTGCTCCTTGGGGCGCTGCAGCCCCTGGATGTGGGGGCAAGCCTGGTTTCTCCCCACCTGCTGCAGGGAGCTCCCCACTCACCCCTCAGCGTTGTACTGGTTGGTCCCAGGGATGCCAGCTCCGTGCTGTGCTGTGACAGGGTTGAATGTTGTGGCCACCTTCAGAGCCTTCATGGCACTCAGCTTCCTCTTGTAGCTGCAAAGCCCAGGGATGGGGTGGGTGAGAGGGGCAGGGAGGAGCTGGGCTGTGGGATGGGGTGGGCAGAAGCGGGTTGGAGGATAGGGATGGGTCTGAGGGTGCTGGTGAGGATGGGGGTGGTGGGAGATGATAGGAGGGGGTGCAGGCTGTGAGGTACCTCCTGGTGGTGAGTACCAAAACCAGGGTCATGACGAGTATGAAGATGAGCAGGAATGCTGCCAATCCTGCGATAATGCCAATCAGCTCTATCTCCTTGGTGGGCTTTGTCACCTCCCCGGGGCCCTGGCACAGATCACGGGTGAGGGCACTGTTCCAGCCAGTGGAACTCCCCAGCCAGCCCCAAAGGAGTTGTTGCCCTCTCCCTGTGCCCCTTGCCTGGCCCCACTCACAATGACAGCCAGGCCCAGTTTCACCAGCTCAGCCAAGCCCAGCGGATCGGACTGTATGAGTCTGCCAAGGAAAGCGGAGGTGTGAGCAGCTGGGCTGGTTCCAGCATGTGGCAGTGCCTGTGCACAGCCCCAGCACTCACGTGCTCAGGTCATTGATGTCCAGGGCAGTGCCATTGCTGTACACAAAGTAGGCCTCCATCACTGACTTGGCATCCATGCTGCAGAATCAGAGAGATGGGGGGAGTGTGGTGCTGGGGTGCAGGGCATGGTGCCCTGCTCCAGGGTGACACTCCTGATGCCATCACCATGTCCCCTTCTCCACCACCACTCACTGGGTGTCACGGGTGTCCTCCATGCTTTGGATGGCCACCACGTAGACTGCTGCCTTGGTCACGGTGGTCAGGGCCCTAGGAACAAGAGAGAGGGGGGAAGCTGGGCTGGACATCCTGCTGTTCTCCTCACAGGCACAGAAAGCAGATGGACCTCCTGAAGCCTCCTCCTCTGGTTAGGACTGGCCTGGCCCACCCCATTCATAGTCCATGAAGCTGAGAGACACAGCTGGTAAGTCCAGCTGTTCCCCCCCAGCCCAGCACCCCTTACAATTTAATATTTTCGGAGTTACTCTGGACTTCTTCCACCGTTGACAGGAACTGGAGCCGAACACGGTAGCTCTGATCCACTGTGAAGATCTGTGTGTGGGAAGCAGGGCTGAGTGGAGCTGGGCCAGGCTCGTGGCATCCTGGGACATGGGTTGGGGGTGACACTCACATTCAGCACAGTCTGTACTCTGTGCACTGGTTCCTCACCATCCTTAGCCTCCACTGTCACCTTGTACTGCCCCTTCAGCGATGCATCAAGGTTGCTGGACACCCTGTGAGAACAGGGACATCAGCGATCCCACTGCGCTGCACAGGATGTCCTCTGCCATCCCTCAAGCTCCATCCTACCTGCATGCCCAGGCAGGACTCCAGAAAGGCTTTGTCCCCTTTGCAGCCCATGCTGGCCCTGCAGCAGGCAGGAGCTGAGCTGCATCCCCCCACCCCAGCCCAGCCCCATGGCCTCACAGGATCCTCCCGATGTAGGCGCCCTTGTCGAACGTTGTCGATATCATGAAGAGGTTCCCAAAGGGCTGAGTGACCCCGGTGTCCTCCACAAGCACCACACTGATGATGGAGAAGGTGATGTTTCCCCCCATCCCTGAGTCAACATCTGTGGCCTGCAGGGACAGAGTATTGCAGGAGCATGGGAGGGAATGGCCCCTGCCTGCCCACAGCGGGGACAAGTGAACAAGGCTCCACAGACTGACAGATACAGGCAGGCAGTTCCTCACCTTCACAGTAGCCACTTGCAGGCCCGTTACAGAGATTTCGGGGACAACCACTGCCAGGAACAGACAGATGGATGGTTCAGTCATGCTGGTGAGCAGCCAGACTTTCTGCAGACCCCACACCCACACAGCCCCAGGGTTCCAAGCACCCACTGCTGCTCTTGGCCCCACAGCCTTCATGGAAAGCACTGAGTAACCCCAGCCTGGGCCCCGCACTGCTCAGCCCTGCCCCGGACTTGGGGAAGATCCTCGCTGCTGGCGAATGTGGCAGGGCATGTGTGGGTGCAGCGAGGAGCCCATGTGATGTGCCAACCCCAACTGCTCACCAAAAGTCTCTGAGATGGCCCCGAAGACTGGCGTGTTATCATTCACATCAATAATGATGATCCTCAGGGTTTCTGCAAATGTCCCAAAAGCAGAGCTCTGATCACCAACAGAGCAGCCCTGCAGCATCATCCTCTGCTTCCCGTGGGAGCCCTATCCTCCCAAAAGGCTTAGATCAAAAGAGCTGGGGACACCCTCCCTCCGTAGCCAAACCACCCAGCTCCCACCCTGCTGCCCACAGCTTCTTGTGGGACGTGGGAGAGCCCAGCACCTGCCATGCCCAGGGGTGGTGGAAGGAGCGGGCAGTGGGGGCCGTACCATTCTGGCTGTAGCGGTTTCCCTTCTCAGTGTACAGGTCCTCCACCCGCAGTGTGAGCAGGACCGTGTCACACACCTCGTAGTCGATGTCCGAGCTGTTCACCAGCACCGAGCCGTTGGGTGCCAGCACGAACCAGTCCCAGCACACGTCCTCAGCACTGCTGTCCCCCTTGAAGCAGGCGACCGCCAGCTCCTCGAAGACCAGCGAGTGGTTGGTGTCAGGGTCGAAGGCGTTGAGCGTGCGGATCAGACCCTGCTGTGTCCCGTTCTCAGCCACTGACACGTCCTGCAGTGAGTCTGACAGGATGGTGGGGGACTCGTCATTGACATCTAGGATGTGGACTGTCACCGAGACGTTGGCCTTGTCCCCTGTGTTGTCTGCAGCCGTGTTCTCTGCCAGCACTGTCAGGGTGAAGAACTTCTGCTGCAGTGTGTCATAGTCCAGGGGCATGAGAGGGTCTACGGACAGCTTCCCACTGTAGTTCCCTGGCCCCAGGCGGGATGAGTGGATTAAGAAGTTGCTGGAGCCACCGCCTCTTTGAAGTTGGAATGAAATGCGGGAATTGATCTCTGTCCGGTCGGCATCTGTGGCCTCCACCTCACCCACGAAGGACTCTGCAGCTGAAGAAAGACACTGAGTGGGCAGTGGGCACTAACTCAGGGCCACGGCTGGTCCCACAAGTCTGGCCATGCAATTTCTACCTGAAGATTCTTCAAAGACTGAGAACTCATAGGACTGGTTGAGGAACATGGGAATGTTGTCATTCAGGTCCTGCAGGAGACAAAGCCCATGGCTGTAGCCCTTCCAGGAAACAGGATTCCCCACAGCCAGCTGGGGACAGGAGTGTGGGCACCTGCTTGCCCACAGGCAGGAGCTACACAAGCCTTCTCCTGCCTCCCTGCATCAACTATTCACTCTGCCCCCACAGAAAGCCTGGAGACACAGCACCTCTGCCACAGCCAGGGATTCCACATCTCTGCCCTGCCCATCCATCCCAGTTCCAAGCCCCAGCCTGCCCCAGCATGTCCCTGCTTGTGCCCAGGGCTCACCCCCACGGTGATGGTGACGTTCACCGTGGTGCTCAGCCGTGGCTCGCCATGGTCATACACCATCACTGTCACCACCATCTGTCCACGCTCATCTTCCAAGGCCTCACGGTCCAGCGGCTCCTTGCTATGCATCTCACCTGCGGCTGCATTGATGGTAAAGTTGTTGCTGAACAGTCCTGTCAAGATCTCGAAGCCCAATTTGCTGTTGCAGCTTCCAGGCTCGTCATTGTCGATGGCCTGAAAAGGTCAGCGTTTGGAACAGGGCTGTTGGGCACCTTGGGGACTGTCAGTCCCTCCTCTCTGACATCCCTGTAAACCCCCCACCTCTGTTGGTACCTACCTGGATCTGGGTACTAACATTCTGCCCCTCATCCACTGAGATGAAGTAGGAGCCAATGATGATGGGTGCCATGTCATTGGCGTCCAGCACAGTGATCTCCAGCACCGTAGTGCCCACCAGGTTGCCCCCATCCTTGGCCTGGAGGTTGGCGTAGTAGATGGAGCGAGTCTCCCTGTCCAGCAAGCTCCCATTGTACACCAGCAGTGCCCCAGTTGTGGCGTTCACCGTGAAGATTTTACAGCTGTGGCAGACACAGAGCCTTCAGGCCTGGAGCCCACTCTCCAGGATGATACATTGGTCGTGGCTGGCACCACCCTTACTTACATGGTCTCTGGGAGCAGCTGGTAGGTGATCTGGCCCAGGATGCCGCTGTCTGGATCATAGGCCTGAAAGACAAAACGAACCATCTGGTCAATCTGTTTCAGCCCTCAGAGCAGTGATGAGTTTGGGGCAGTGGCTGTTGCCAGTGAGCACCCCAAAAATGTGCCCCTAATAGGCAAGGGGTCCCACCCTTGAGTACCCACTGGCCCTGAGTCCTTCCTATGTGTACAGAGAGATCAGTGCCCTCAGCAAAAGCTGCACTAGAAGTGTTAGGTGTGCCCAGTGCCCTGCTTGGGGACAGTAGGTGTGCCCAATCCCTGCTCAGTGCCTGACCGTGATGTTTGGGGAGATGATGGTGCCATCGGGGCTGTTCTCTGTCACATTCAGGTAGTAGGTGCTCTGGGGGAACTCAGGGATGTGGTCATTGCTGTCGATGAGGTCGATGGTCACAGTGGCTGTGGAGCAGCAGTCTGTAGGGTTCCCTGTGTCATTGGCAATGATCTGCAGGATTGAAAAGGGACTGTGTCTCACATGAGTCCCCAAACATTAGGGGCTGTTACGCTCCAGCTCCCCTGCACCAAACAAACTGCCAGAGCAGAGCCCTGCTCTGCTTTAGCTCCTGAGCTCTGCAAGAGGAAGGTTGTGTCCCCACTGTGTCCCAATGCTTGCAGGGAGCAGGAACTGCCTCCACAGAGCAGTCCAGCCCTACAAGTCCCACCTGCACCACCATGACATGGCTTATCTCGTAGTCCACTAAGGATGAGTTTTGCACCAGGATCTGGACTTCCCCTGTGCCCACAATGGTTGTGGGGAACACAGTGAAAGCATTGGCATTCGGACCCTGCAGACTCAGCTCAAAACTGCTGTTGATGCCCTGCCAGGGAGAAACAAGAGCGAGGGTGAGTGCTGCAGCCAGGACAGACACCAACACTGCAACCCAGCACCATGGACAGGCTCCTACCTTATCTGGGTCTCGGGCAATGATGTTGAGGTTGGACACTGGCAGTCTGGAGGAGGAGTGCTCTATGATGTTGCCCATGAAGTTGTTCTGAGCACTGACAGAGAAGTCGCAGCTGGACAGGGAGCAGTTGTAGAACTGGGGCTTGTTGTCATTGACATCAGTCACCAAGACTGTCACCAGGGTGCTGGCACTGGCCACCTTGCCGTGGATATCCAGGTTCTTCTCAAGTGCCTGGGCAGGAAGAGAGGGGAGGTTGGAGGGGCTGAGGAAGAGGAAGAGGAAGAGGAAGAGGAAGAGGAAGAGGAAGAGGAAGAGGAAGAGGAAGAGGAAGAGGAAGAGGAAGAGGAAGAGGAAGAGGAAGAGGAAGAGGAAGAGGAAGGTGTTCCCCTTGCTACCTCCTACTCACCGTGACTTTCAGTAGCACTTCCTCGCTTGGCAGCTGCTCACGGTCCAGGGGCTCACTCACAGTGATGATGCCCGTTGTGTTATTGATAACAAAAGGAACACTGGCATCTAGGACAAGGGGACAGCAGGAACCCAGTGGCAGCCACTGGGAAAGGCAGGCCTGGCCCTCTCTCTGCCAGCAGGTCAGGCTGGCAGAGCCTGTGTGCCAGAACCAGTTTCCAGTTTGCTGCCTGACCACCCCTCCTGCTCATGCCACCATGTCATCCTCTGCCTGACCCATTCTGTCCCATCACTCACTGCTGATGATGTAGAAGATTTCGTCATTCACCCCTGTGTCTTGGTCCATGGCAGTGACGGTCAGCACAATGGTGTCCTGTGGGGACATGGCCATCAGGGCAGGACCTATGCCCTCTCCAGCTGCCCACAGGTCTGGTGGCCCAGACACTTCAGGGCATAAGAACCCCCAGGGAGGGGCAGGGGCAGGGACATGACACTGGGGAAGGCAGGCTCCTGACCAGGTCGCAGTTCTCAGGCACAGAACCCAAGTAAGGCGCATTGAGGAACCGTGGGTTCAGGTTAGGCATGTCCTTAATGGTCAGGGACAGGTAAGTAAAGCTCTCCTGGACAGTCCAGTTGTTGTGCAGCCATCCTCCACCATCCTGAGGAGCAGAGCACCTGTCAGTCCCACAGCCCCCTTACCTGGCAGCCCTGCACCCCCAACCTGGATGGTCCCCACCTGGGCAAGGATCTTGATCTGGTAGAAAGTGTTCTTGGAATAGTCCAGGGAACCATTGAGCACCACACTCCCATTGGGCAGGATATAGAAAAGCTGGAGATTCTTCAAGTTGTCTGGGATCACCTGAGCAGGGGACATCATCCTCAAGGCAGGGAGCAGAGGTGTTCCAGCAGAGATGGGGACTCAATCCCCATCCTTCTGCCAGTCTTGGCCTATGTGGACCCCTGACCACCTGGCTCATTCTTGACCTGAAACTGTTCAACACCTTGCACCCATTGCCCAGTGGGTCGTGACCCAAAACCTCCCTGCACCCCAGAGATATGGGTCTGTCCTGGCCATGTCCCCCAGCACCTCAGCACCACAGGGGTGGCCCAGGGGTGGGTTTGGGTATGGTATGCTCTGTGCTCACCTCCTTGATGCTGTAGCTGACTTTGGAGGCGTTCCCAGTGTCGCTGTCGTTGGCAAACACGGTGTAGATGATGCTGTGCAGACTCGTGTTCTGGGCACACAATGGGGGTGGAGGTGGCAGAGCAGGGGGTGATGCTGGGCCTGGACCCTGCCAGCCCCTCCCTGGGGTGCTCTGGACCTGCAGCACTGTAGGTACTGCCCAGTGCCATGTGATATACAGTGACAAGCTGCTGTCCTTGCTCAGGCCAGGCAGAGGCTGGATCCCCTCACTACCCTCCCTGGGGCCCCTTGGGAACAGAGGCTACACCCCAACCCTGGAGCTGCTGGATGGGGGTCAGACTTAGCCCCACACCCCATCTACACCTTGATCCAGCCTCATGCTGTCCTGGGCTGACAGGTAGCTTGGGCACACCCTGAACAGAAACTCATTGCAAGGGCAGAGTCCCAGTCACATTCCAGCGCCTCAGGGTGACACAGAGGCTGCCATCGGGAATTGCCCGAGCACAGAGTGCTCCCAGGTGCTGGCTGCACCATCGATGACTCCACGCCCAGACACACTGTCACCACACACCCAGGTGTGGAGTCACACAGTTCCCAGCCTGTTGTTGTCCCACTGCTGGCACACCCATGACACAGGAGCCACCCAGCACCCCTGCCCTGATGCCCCTGGGGGCTGGGAGGTCTCAGGAAGGTACCTCAAGGACGATGGCATTATACGGCAGGCGTTGGAAGACCGGGGCGTTGTCATTACGGTCCTCCACGATGACGGTAACTTTTTGGGAGATCTACCAGGTGTCAGAGAGGGCACAGGGTGGGTGTGTGGGAGATGGTGGCCAGCAGAGCTGGGTGCAGTTCTGGCAGCTCATGCCCACCCTAGCTAGCCAGCTACCTGCTTCCAACTGCCTTCCCACCGAGCCTTGTCCATGGACCTGTCCATGGGGGCTCCCTTCCCCCTGCAGCCACCCAGCCCTTGTCCCAGCACTCACCTCACTATTTACACCATCCGACACTCTGGCGATGATGGTGAGCCTGGCCTGGAGCTGAGGGGACACAAGGTAGGACTTGGTCAGGGCCAAGGTGGAGCTCAATCCTTGGATGGCTGAGCCCCAACCTCTGTGAGGACAACTCTCCCTCCAGGAGCGGGGTTTTGGGGTCAGGGAGTGACCCACAGGTTCTGTCCTCCATCCCCATATCCCCAGACTCCCACTCAGGACATCTGAGCCCATCCTCTGCCCACACCTCACGGTCCAGAGAGTTCCTCAGTGTCACTCTGCCTGATTTGGAGTCAACAGAGAAGTAGAAGGCGTCTGTCCCGCCGATTTGGTAGGTGAGAGGGTCGTTGTCTAGGTCATAAGCCTCCAGCTGGAAAGCAAACTGGCCTGGGGGCACAGGCTGTGTCAGCCCCTGCCCAAGAACCCCCCGATTGCTCCTCTGACACCCCAGGCCCTTCTTGAGGCCACCCTACTCACCCAGCTCCAGGTCCTCAGGCACGTAGATGATGGTCATGTTGATGATGGGGACTGTGTTGCCTGAAACTACAGGGGAAGAGGAGCTGAGCACCATCGCTGTGCTGGGCTCTGCTGGCACACCCACGTCTGGCAGCACCTCCTCAGCTCCAGCCCCAGCTCCCAGCTGTGGTTTGGGTCTCTATGGGAGGCAGGGGAATCCCCAGCCCTCTCATCCTTGTGCTCATCCCACATCTCCAGACCACGCTTCTCTTCCAGCTGCAGCCCCCATGCTTTCCCTACTGTCTGGCCCTGCCCTGGCTCTCCAGTGGGGTAGGCAGCAGTTTTGGGTTCGCAGCTTCCCCCAGGGAATTGAGAAAGAGTATTGGGGGTTGAAAGCAGCTCCAACACCTCCCACCCACCCATGCCAGATGCCAAGAAGAATCCTTACCTGTTGCCAGGAGGAAGGGGAGCAGCACCAAAGAGTGCCATGCCATCCTGCCAGGATACCTGTGGGCACACACCAGGGGACAGACACCTGAGAGACTGAGACCTGTGCCCCAAATCCCTCCTGGGGAGCAGCCACCAGGGCAGGAGAGGTGCTGACGGGGACAGTCCCCTCTTCTGGTGAGCAAACACCAGGCTCCACACTGCACTCCTGGGCATGGGCTCCCTGAGGACATGGCATGGGAGAACAGGATTCACCTCCAGCTACAGGAAACTGGAGGTGTGCCTGGGGAACCCCAGGAGCTTGTCCTGGGCATGGCTGGAGGCTCCATTGCTTGTGCCCAACAGGGCTTCCCCAAGCAGTGTTTGGAGTCCAAGAGCAACCCATGGCATGACCATGGTGTCTCCCTCCCCGTGCCAGGGCCTGGGGGCAGCTCCACAGGTGACAGACACCCCCTACTCCCCACCCATGGAGCAAGGTGCCCGTAGGGGCCGGGATAGGGGCTGACATCCCTTACCTGTGGCTGTGTCCCTGGGGATGCTGCCTCTGCACTCGAATTTTGACCCTGCCAGACCTTTGCCTCCTGCAGTAAACATGTTCATCAATCATTAACTGCAATTAAGGGGTGAGAAATCCCTCTCCTGTCTTCTGTACTCTTTGTGCTCATCCCACAGCTCCCACCCAGCTCTGCTCCAGGCTCAATCCCCAAAACCAGGTCCCCAGGTCTCCACACTGGGTGCTGTCCCTCAGGATTCAGCCACCCCAACCTCCATCCGTGGGATCCCAGCTCCGAGAAGGGGTGTGGAGCCCGTGGGGATGCAGAGGGATCTCAAACCCCAGGAGACCAAAATGGGGTTAGGGAAATGCCCTGCATCCCCTGGGCTGGGGGCACTGGGGTCCTACCAGGACAGGGGGTGGGCACCAACCTTGTGGTGTGGCCACTGGGGTGGGTGCCTGGGGCCCTCTGCACCCCCTGCCACCCACTTCCCTCCCCAGGGGCCTGGCCCAGCCTCCCTGACCTACTTCAGACCCGCTAGGGACAAGGGTGGATTGTCCAGCTCTGCTCAGGCAGAAAAGGGCTGGGAGGTGGGGGGGGGGGCACAGCCAGCCTGTTGGACCCCTGCATATGTGGCCCTGTTCCCTGGGAAACCCACAGGACCTGGATACTGGAGAAACTCTGGAGTCTCCCCAGACACTCAGCCTGCTCTGTGGTTCTCATCTGACCTTACACCTGGGTCAGAGAAACCCCAGAGAGGGGGCTACAGGGGACAGGCTGTGACCACCCCTTAGCAAACCTCTCCTGAGCTGGTCCAGGACCACCCCAGTTCCTGCAAAGGCTGCTCCAGGAGATCCTCACAGACACCCCATGAGCTGTCAGGGGTTACCTGAGCTGTCCCAGGGTGCCTTCTCCAAGACTCCTGGGCTGGTGCTGGACACCATAAACTGTCCCTGGCTGGGCTGGGGTACTTCCACACCTCCCAGGGCTGTCCTGAGTCACCCACAACTTCCTGAAAGGAGATTGTAGCTAGGTGAGAGTCGACCTCTTCCCCCTGGCAACCAGTGAATGTTTTGGTTGGACATCAGGAAGAATTTCTTCACGGAAAGGTTTGACAGGCATTGGAATGGGCTGCCCAGGGTATGGTGGAGTTACCGTCCCTGGAGGTGTTTAAGACTGGATGTAGCACTTAGTGCCATGGTCTAGTTGACATGGCGGTGTTGGGTCATAGACTGGGCTGCATGATCTCTTTTCCAATCGAATTGACTCTGTGAATCTCTAACTCCTGGGATGCTCCCCAGCCCAGTCCAGGTGGTGCCACTGCGCTGCCACTCGGAGCAATACGGCCGAACAGCTCCGCCGTGCCCTGTTCCGGCGCCGTTCTTGGGCTTATTACGGCAGGAGGCGGCGGGCGCGCCCATCGGCGCGGCGCGGGGGGGGGGGAGCAGCGCGGCGCGGCCGGTTCCATCGGCGCGGCGGGCGCGGGGGCGCCATGGGGCGGGGCTGAGGCCGGAGCGGGTGCGGCACCGGGACTGGCACCGGCACCGGGACGGACACGGAGCCCGGCGGGCCCGGCCGCCGCGCCATGCGAGCGGGCTGAGCGGCGGGCAGCGCCGGGGCACGGCACCGAGCGCCGGGGGCGCGCCTCCCGGAGGTACGGGGCGCGGCGGCGGGCGCAGGCCCGGGCTGTGCGGGGCAGGGCCGGGGCACCAGGGGGAGGCGGCGGGCAGGGCCCGGGGATGGGGGAAGGGGGAGGGCAGCCCTGGGGCAGCGGGACGGGGAGGGCGGCGGGCAGGGCCCAGAGCGATGGGGCGGATGCAGGGCCGCGGGGCCCGGTGCGGCGGGCGGAGGAACGAGCGCGGCCCGGTGCGGCGGGGGCTGCGGGGCCGGGCCCGGGGCGCGGAGGGGCGGATGGCCGGCGCGGGGGGGGGTGGCGGCTGCCGGGCCATGGGGGTTTGGGGAAGCAGCCGTAAAGCGCAGCCAGGCCCGGTGCAGCCGCAGGGCGGTGGGAGGAGCCCCTGCTGCTGGGGGAGCCCCGCGGGGACGAGGAAGGCAGCGGGGAGGGATCCGGAGCGCTGCTGCCCATCGGGGCTGTCTGAGTCTGCCCCGGCCGGAGCCCCTTCTTGGGGTCTCCCGCGACCCCGGCCGGGCTGGGGTCGGGCTTTTGCTGAGGCTGGTGCTGTGTTCTCGTCCCGCTTGGCACCTGGCGGTGTCCCGTCCACCGTTCCGCCGGACCCGGTAAACTGTGCCAGCTCGGGGCAAGCCCCGGTATGGGATAGGGGACGGGAGGGGAAGTGGTGAAACTCTTCGGAAAGTTGTCCCTGGGGAGGAGGTAGGAAACAAATGAGCCTGAAGTGACGGGGTGGGGGTAATGGCACCCGGGGTGGTGGCAGGGGCACAAGCCGTGCCACCGGCCCGGCAGGATCTGTGCCGGCAGCGTGGGCTGTGTGTGGGGCCCGTGGCAGCCCTGTCCCACGGAGGACGTGTGGGATCGCGTTGTGGGCAGCTGGGATGCGCTCCAGGATTTGCTCTTCCGGGCAGGAGTTGAGCTCTGAGGCTAGGCAAGCACTGTTCCTCCCTCTGGGGACAGCCCCTCTTCCCAGGAGTGCGGCTCTGTTTTGTGCTGGTACCTTGTCCACCAGCTCTGCACCGGCCCCACGCTCCAGCAGATCTTGGTGATCCTGGCACAGGCTGTGTGTGCCTGCAGCTCCAGAGATCATCCCTGCGCTTGCCTTCTTGCTGTCCTGTGCCAGTGCCTTTCTCTGTCCCTCTGTCACCTGCTCCCATGCCGGCTCTGACGCCGCAGGACCTCGAGGCCCCCCTCGAGGTGAGGTCTTGTGCCCCGGGGAGATGCGCAGGGCAGAGCCCGGCGGGGCAGGTGGGTCCCCGGGGCCAGGCAGGAGCCCCGGGAGGAGGAGCAGCTGTCGGAGGAGAGCCGGCTGCGTCTGATGTCACTGCGGTGCATGGTGGGTAATTATGCACGTTGCAATGAAAATAATAAGGCCGGCTCCATAGTGGTGTCTAAAAATACTGCTAATGCGGAGTGCCTGCTGGGCGCCTTTGTTTGTCACCTTTGGGTGTCTGCTCTGGGGCTGGCCGGGTGGTGTCACACCCCTTGAGCAGTGGGTTAGGTTTAGCAGGTGAACTGTGGCCCCTCCATTCGCCCCCACATTAGGACATGGTGCCAGTGGAGACAGGGCAGGTGTTGGCATGGGAGGTGAGGCAGGAGGCACCTATGTGTGTTTGGAAGGCTCTGGTGCCACCTCTCTCAGCCATGGAAGGAGTCTCAGTGGGATGGCAAAGCTTTGTTCCCTTAGCCTTGCTTGGAGCTGGGCACTCTCCAAGTGGTGGCTGTTTTGTGTTCCAGAAATCTGCCCTGATAGCCTCTGGCAAGTACCAGCTGGTTCGAGTACAGATCAGGATTTGGGCCCTGGTGGTGTGGTCTGTCCATCACTGGCACTGTGTGGCCAGGGCAGAGCTTAGTGGAGATGGGGACCAGCTCTGTGCCGGACCTTCCCTCTGTGGCTGCCTCCATGGTGTGTCATGGCACTGACAGGACTCGGACTGTGGCAACTTGCTGCTTTCTGGCTGAGCAAAGGTGGGAGGGAGGAAGGGATATGCACCTGGAACAGAGGGAAATTATGTGATAGGTGTTGGGGGGCATCTGGCTGCTGGCCCAGGCCAAAGGCTGCCCAGCACTCTGATGTCCACTCTGTGGGCTCTGCCTGGATGCTCTTGGTGCAGCTCTGGCTGCTGCTGTGGTCCCTCCATCTACTGCCAGGCTCTGGAAGCTCCCGCTGCAGCAGAAGGGAGAGGCTTGCAGGGGTGGCAAGGGCCATCTGGAACCTACTGGCCTGGCAGGGGGAAGGTGTTGTGTGGCAGGGCAGCAGCAGAGAGCTGGGAAGGGCAGGAAACACTGAGCCTGTGTGCCTGGGTCTCAGTGAGGAGTCTCTTCTGCTTTGTGTGCAGAGGTCAGAGAGGTGGTGGCTGCTCTTGGTTCCCAGCTGGTGCTTGTGGTGGGCTCTGACTCCAGCTGTCAGCTGTGGGAACTGAGCCTTGTCCCTCTTCACTGTGGAGCAAATAGGGGGATGTCACCCTGCTGGCATGCTGGGCTGCTTCGCCTTTAGGGTCATGGCTGCGTTCTTGGGGCCCTTCACTGGAGAGGGAGCATCGCTGCTGCCTCTGTTCTTGCCGCTTTTTGTTCTTGCCAGCTCCGACCTCTGAAGCCATGCATGGCAGTGGTGTTCCCCTGAGCAGTGAAACACACTGTCCCTACCTGCTGCGCTTTGTGGCTCCCTTTGGTGAGTGAGGAACAAAGAATGGGGTAGGAGACTTTGTGAATCCCATTGATCCACACCGTGGAAGCTGCGTGTTTGCATCTGCCTGTCCGGGACCAGGGCCCTGTGAGGGGAATTGATCAAGCTGTAAAACCCAGAGCCAGCTAATGAAATAGGGACTATAGATTTTTATTTTAAATGGAAGAGAGTTTAGGAGAGATTTAATTATCCTTGGTTTATGGACCTGTTACAGGAATGAAATAACAGCTGGCAGGTAAGGGCTGGGCTTCAGCTCACAGCACTTTTCTCCCAGGTTGTCTGCAGAACTGGTCAAGTCCTGCCACCCAGGATAGAGTGGGGAACAATGTAAAGTCACTTGGAGCGGAGCTACACAGGGTGATCCTGCTGGGTGTCCCTGCTTCCTGCTGGGAGTATGTGTACTGAAATAGCAGAGGGGCTGACCCTGGGTGATTGGGGCTGGTGTAAGAACAGCTCTCCTTGGTCCCTGGGGCTTGGTGTGGGCCAGTCCTTGAGCTAGTGAACATCAGAGAGTTCAGGAGCCCTGTACTCACTGGGCTGTCTCTCTCTAGGTGTCATTTTCCTGGGGCTGCGGGCACTGATCTCTCACTGTCGCCCATGTACCTGCGCAGTGTGTGGAGTTTGTAAAGGAGAGCTGCAGAGTGCTGGGATTTGCTGGGCTCAGCTGTGTGTTGGACACAAGCTGTAACGCTGTCACTACAGCCACTCCTCCTGTGTGCATCCACTCCACTGTCACGTGAGGCTGGCCGCAGGGCACAGCTCAGGAGGTGGTGGTGGCAGGCGGCACGGTGCTGGTTTTCGTCAGAAAAGCCTGGCTTCTGGATGCTTTTGGGGTTTTCACCTCTTTATTGAGGAGATGGGGCATAGCATTTTACCACCATCCTTTGGTTCCCTGCTTGGACCAGTCTGGAGAAATACAGTTTGCCACCTGCTGTGTGCGGGTCATTGGTTAGCCAAGGGGTTTGTGTAGGGTGCCAGTCTGATGTGTCCAGAGGCTGCTAAAACATCCAAGGAAGTTGCTGGTGCTGGGGAGCTCTCCCAGAGCCCTCCGACATTGATGCAGGAACTTGGGAGAGCCAAGCCCTGAGCCCTGCGGTCATGGAGCTGCATGAGGATGTTGCGTGGCTCCCTGAGACAGGTCAGTTCCAGAGGGGAGCAGCGTGGATCTGTGCTGTCAGCTCACAAGGGTGTTGGGAGAAGCCAGCCTGCTGACTCTCTGGGCAGCACAGCTGCAGCATGGTGCCTATCCTTTCCTCCACCCTTGCACCTGCAAGTCCCCAGCATTTCAGGGCAGGAGCTGTTTCCTGGAGGGCACAAGCATACCATAGGGCCCACGTCCAGTGTGGCATGTCTGGGTTTTCTGGAGTGGGGTGGTTTGGGAGGGCTCCATACTTCGCTGTGTGCATGGCAGAGGGTGAGGTTGAGCAGTGTCCCCAGCAAGCAGCACTCATTGCATGCCTTGGGAATATTATTTTCCAGTTGCAGGCTGGGCCCTGGAGACCTGCTCTCACTGGCTGCAGAGCTGTAGTTCTGGGTCTACTTTGGTTACCCTGGAAAGCAGGATGAAGGTTTTTAGCCCAACCATGCAGAGCAGAGAGCTGGCCTGCAGTACTGTGTGTTAGGAGCTGCTTTCTCTCGGGTGAGCCTGTGCCTTGGTGATCCAGGCCTCTGGCATCTCTTGCTGTTGCCCCGGGAAGGGAGGGCCCATGTTCTGGCCCTTCTTCCCCCAAGCCTGGCAATCCTGAGGCACGGTCCCCTCCAGCAGGTTGTCATTTCCCTGCTGTGCTGGTGGGGCTCCGTAGCTGCATTTGCATTTTGAGCCAAGTGTCTTAGTTGGTTTTATCCCCATGCCTGTGCTTTGGGAAAGTGGTGAACAATAAAAATCTGCTGTTGAGAGCTGTAGCAGAGGTCAGGCAGCTCCTATGCCCCAGGCTGCTCTCTTGTCACCGCACAGTTGCGCTTTGTGTGCAGGGGCTGTCAGCTTGAAAGTCATGTTTTTGCTCTTAAAACCAACCTCAGGCACTGGTGTGGGGTTCTCTGAGTGATGTACGAGGACATATTGCAGCAAACCTCCTTTGCACTTAGGGTAGTGGTCACTCCCTGTTTTGGTGCATCTTGTAAGCATCCTCTTGGCAAATTTTTAATCAAGGACAAAGGAGGGTAAATGGTTGCTGAAAATCATGAGTTTCTCTGAGCTTCTTTCTGAAAATGATCGTTGCAGGTTGTTGGTGTCCCTGCAGGCTTCTTAAAATGCAAAACAAACCACCCAGCCCAACTTCCTGACTGTCACTAGCGCTTTCAAGAGACGCTTCGTTTTGCTGAGTGGCAACGAAACTGCTCTTCGCCATCCACCAGCTCCTGGCTCTGCTTGTATCCCTTTGTAGGAGCTGCTCTGCCCAAGAGCAGTGGGGAAGGTGTCTGGAGCCTGGCCCCTCCTGCCCCAGGCCACACACTTGGCAGATGCCATTAACACTGTCCACAGCATGTAGAGAGCGGGCTGGTCTCAGAGAGATGCTTGTGGAGAGGTGATAGATGAGCTGGGGATTCCAGGGATGCTGTGTGGGAACGAGAAAGAGGGGTGATCCCTCCTTCCTGAGCTGGCTCTGTCCCAGGAGAGATCTGTTTTAGGATCTCTCTGTTTTAGGAAAGGGCTGTCTGAAATGAGAACTGAAAAGTGAAGGGCAGAGGAGTATGGAGTCCTGAAGAGCAGTGTCTCATAGTAGGAAGGAAAGGAAGGACCAGGTTGGGGATGGACATGGTGGCATTTACTCTCTTCCTTCCACCCATGTGCAGCTGAGCTGTGGAGGTGGCTGCTGCAAGATGCCTGGGCAGACAGAGGTGTGTGTATTTCAGCGTGCTTCTGTTCAGGGGAGGCCACCCAGGAGAGAGGAGGACACAACCCATTCCTTGATGCTGCTGAGCTACAGAGGTGGCCAAGCTGGACCCAGTTGTTGCACCTGCAGCCTTCTGGTCATGCTATTCAGGTCGTTCTGGTGTTTCTAGGGTAAATGAAGGATGGTGGAGATCTCTGGAGATTATTTACCCTGTCTTAAGGAAAAGAAGGCTTGTTGCAAGCTTAGTGTTTATTTGTGAGTGTTCACTCTGCTTTGAACTTGCTGGATGGTATCAGTTGGGGTAGGTGTCAGGTGTGGATGCTACTTCTGAGGTCTTGGATTGCTACAGGCTCTGACTCTTGGGGAGGAAGGCGCTGCTAGTTCTCCCTCTGCAGTGCAGCTCAGCCATGCTATTAGACATCAGAGAATCCACGTGGGAGAGATCGACAGGAAACTGGGCGTTATCAGTTCCGCTGCCTGTGCAGCTACTCCTCATGTCAGCATCCTCCACGTGTGTGTGGCTGGAGGCGTTTGATGGGAGTGCTGTCAGCCCGGGGGTGGGAGTGGGTGGTGTGTGATCACAGCAGAGGCGTCCCTGCCTCCACTGCCAGTGAACTCGGCTCCACTGGGTGTGTGTAACAGGGAGGGAGCTCCTTGCTCCTCCATCTCCACGGTGGAGAAGCGCTTCACCCTGTGATGTTGGGGTATCCCATGTCACCCCAAGGTGTAGGGACACTCCTGCTGCTCCTCCCTCCCTTCAGTCTGAGAGCTTCTGTGTTCTTGGTGCTGGTTTCTCCATGCTTTTTTTGTAGGCCCTGGGGAGAAAAGAGAAGGATCTGGGGCCTCTTTCTCTCCCTGGACTAGTGTGAGAGGTGCAGGAGAATGAGGAGGTGAAGCATTGGCATGCTGAGTATCGGGGAGAACACAGGCAAGCCTCCAGTGGGAGATGTGCTCTCACCACTGGATCACCCTGACTAATCCTGTGTCAGACCTGACCTATATATGGGGCAAGGGAGGTGGCATGTCTGTGGCAACAGATGGTCTCTTAAAGAGCCTGGGCTCAGGGAGACTTTGTCCTGCTGGCCCCTGGCTATTCTGAAGGAAAGGACGGGCCACCTGTCGGCTGTAGAGCAGCCAGGTTCAGCCTGAGCAGCGCCTGCAGGTAGAGAGCTTTCTAAGGCTTATGGGCTGTCCCACTCACCAGGGGTGTTACAGGTCTCTCTGGCTGGACTGGGATCCCTTGTTCTGCCCAGAAGTGCTGACCAGCCTTGCTGTAGCATCGTTTGGGCCCCTCACATGGCTTTTCAGGCAGAGCTCTGTACCTGGGGCAGTGTAATATTGGTGTTTGTGTGCATGGCTGTGTCCCTGAGACAGTGTGGGCAGAGCCGTTTCCACACGCTCTGATCCTGCGGCTGGATGTGTGGTGCCCCATCTTCACTGGGCACAGCCGTGTGCAGTGTGGCTGTGCCAGGGGAATGATCTAGCCTGGCTGAGCAGGGAGCGTGAGCAGCGTGTGAGCTGTGTTCCATTGATGGCTTCTCCTGATGCTGTCCCGAGAACATCGATAGCTGCTGCCCACGGGGGAGCTGGTGATGCTGGAGCGGGTCTGGAGAGAGTGGCTGCACAGATATTCACCATCTGTGGCCTCTGCCTGCTGCCGGTGCTCTGCCCAGGATCAGACCGTGTCCTGGCAGCCTTGTCAAGGTGCAGTGTGGCCTCTGCCCACAAACAATGGCAAAGTCAAAGGACAGAGTGCTGTTTTCCTTCTCTTCCCTGTAGTCCTCGGCTCCTGAAGCAAAGAGGCTGTAGTGGAATAGACCTGGAGGGTAGTTGTTCAGGTTTGGGCTGATTCAGTCCTTTGGCTCTTCCTGCTGGAGTTCTTGCCTGAGTGCGTGGCTCTGACACCATCATAGGTCTGTCCTGCTGTGCTGCCTTCCTGTCCCATGTGTCCCCCACCATGGGGACAGAAGCAGTTGGCTGTGGTGCTACTGACAGTCATGGCAGAGGGATCTTGCCCCAGAATGCTCTATGTCCTGGAGGATCCTTGAGCCTGGTGTAGTTTCTCCTGCATGCCTGGATTTGGGGTGAAGAGGTGAGAGCCTTGAGAGGGGCCTGAAGGGACCTGGGCACAGGGTTGGAATCAGGCAAAGCTGAATCCACTGCTCATCGCAACCATGAGCTACTGAATTGTTAAATCGTCGATCTGAGGTTTTCTTTGAAAGGGGTGATGCTACAAATTAATTAGCTCCCTTTTGGTTGTTAGCACTTTAAAGCCCAGCTGTCAGGGGAGGGCTGGTTTATAGGCATTACATCAGGGCTGCCGGCTGGCTCGCTCGCCTACCTGGGAATTTCTAAGTGTGCGTTGTAACCGGGTGAAATTTGGCTCGGGTGCAGCATCTGGTGCTCAGTGAAGCTGCTGCGATGCGCTGTCCTGAGCACGGGGATTTGACTGGTGCCTGAGCGGTGCTGCTGGGGCACCCGGGGAGCCGGTGTCTCGGCCTCTCGGTGTGCAGCTCCCGGGGAGCCGGTGGCTCTGCTTCACGGTGTCCAGCTCAGCGTTAGCCACCAGCCGGGTGAGCTGCAGGCGTGCAGGAGATAGTCCGAGTAGTTCCTGCTTCTTGCTTAATTAATGTGAGAGAATAGGAGACTTTTCTGAAGCAAAAGGGGCTTTTCTGGTGCATAAAAGCTACAGATGCCCTGGGAGAGCTGTTGGTGCGGGCGAAAGGCTGGTTGTGCTGAGCGGGAGGGGAGTAGCTCCTCCATGCCCCCGTCCCAGCGCGGAAGGTGACGGGGAGCCGAGCCCCTGCTTCCCCACCCCCAAGTTTTTCTGCCCACCGGCAAAGAAGAACGGCGGCTCCCGGGCACACGGGGCTGCCGTCCCCGCGGTCCACCGGGCCCGCGGAGCTGCCAGCCCGGTGAGAAGGGGCCTGGGAATGATACGAGGGCACAGCCGCAGGTACGGTTTCACCAGCCTTAAGACCTGTCCCAGCGGGGCAAGGTGGCCGGTAGCGGCAGCAGGCCGCTGGAGAAGGGCGGTGGGTGCCCGGTGCCGCCCGTTCTGGGCTCAGCTCGGTGGTCCCGGGCGGGGGTCGCTGCCCCGCGTGGCGGCCCCGCGCTCCAAGATGGCTGCGGACCGTGGCACGCCTGGTCACGTGGGGCGCGCGCGCGCCGCCCCCCCCCCCCGGTGCCCCCCTCCGCCCCCCTCCTTCCCCCCCCGCGCCAGCCGCGCGCGCCCCCGGTGCCCCCGAGCGCTGTGACTCGGTCCGGTGCGTCCCGCTGCTTCTTAAAGGGATACGCACACCCCGCGCACCCCGGCCCGCCGCGGCCGCCCCGCGCCGCGGAAAACAAAGAGGCACCGGAAACAACGGCGGCGGGGAGGGGGCCGGCCCGGCGGGAGGCGGGCGGGAGGGAGGGAGGGGAGGGCCGGCGGCGGGCCGGCGGGGGGGGCAGGCCCGGGCCCGGCGTCGGCGAACAAAGAGCGGCGGGAGGGAGGGGGCGGGGGCGCCGCAGCGGCACCGGAGCGGCGGCCCAGGCCATCGGTGCAGGTACGTGCGGGCCGGGGGGGGGGCGGGGGCGGGGCGGGAGCCGCCCCCCGGGCCCCCGCAGGCACCTGCCCCCGGCAGCGGCGGCGGGGGCCGGCGGCCGCCTTTGTTATTGCTTTTGTTTGGCGCCGAGCACATGGCCCCGGAGCGGCCGCTCTTAAAGCCACAGCTCCGCACCGGCAGGGCTCCGCGGCGGGGGGCGCGGGCTGGGGTGCGCTCCCGGCTGCCGGTGACCGCCGTGCCTCCCCGGGGTGCTGCACGGTGGGGCGCTCCGTCGGTGCGCTCCGGGATGTGCTGCTCGCCCCGCCGTGCGCCGCCGTCCCGGACACCCAGGGTCGGGCTCGGGTCGGGTCTGGGGGTGGGGTTGGGGGTCGGGGTCGGCCTTCCGGAGGGGCTGCTGGTGCGGCGGAGCCAGAGGTGACCCTGCTCCCGGGGGAGCTGGCGGCCCGCGCGTGGGAACGGCGGAGAAGGGGCTAAGGGAGAGCTCGGGATGCCGGGACGGAGCCGGCGGCGGGTGGCAGTGGGGTGGCAGGACCCCCGGGGCGGGCGGCCCCCCCGGCAGCCCCGGAGCCCAGCTCTGCCCGAGCAGATGGCACCGGGCGTGAGCGCTGGCACGCTGCTAACTTTGTTCTCGGCGGGGCTCGGGAGCCGCCTCCCCCGCCCCTCCAAGGGGCTGCGGGTCTGCGATCCCCTTCACTTCGCAGCTGCGGTGGCTTCCGCGGGGTCACGGTCACCCTGCTCGGCTTGGCCGCTGGTTTACAGCCACGGGTGCGGAGGGAGCCGGGTGTGCCCGCTTGGGACGGGAGGGTGGGTATCTTATGGGTACCGGTTGTGGCAGGACGAGGACCAGGCCAGCTCTGTCCCGCAAGTCGGGGATGCCTCAGTCCTGCCTCAGGATGCCGTGCTGGGGTTCAGGGAACGCAGGCAGCCCCCCATTCTGGAGGTCGCAGGAACAGGCAAGCCCCACTGTGGCTTCAGTGTTCCTCTGCGGATGTGTTGCCCATCCTCAAGCCCACTGCTGTGGTGCCTGGTCTGGAAGGTGCCTGCTGGATCACACAGGGCTTTGGCACCACGTGTGCTCTGAGAGCGAGGGTTTGGAACTGAAAGCAGTAACACCTTAGGCTTCTTCAGAGTGGGGCTAAACCTGGGTTGTTGCTGTATTGTGGCCCTCAGCCCACTCAGGGGCAAATTGGAGCCGGGCAGAGTTTCAAGGTGGGCAGAATGTGGAGGCACTGTGGAAGGAGCCTCCTGTTCAGGCACACCTCCTTTCCTGGTGACAATCACAGACAAGTTCTGGGGGTGCTCAGTCTGTGGCTTTTGCTTTTCTTCTTCTTTTTTTCTACTAAAACAAAGAGAAATTTGCTTTCGGCTTTGTTTTTGTTTAGGCTTCCACAGTAGTGTGGAGATGAAGGTGAGGTTAAGAAAAGACTTGTGTGTGGCACAGGACTTGCCCCACTGGTTGTTGATACTCATCACCTAAAAGTGACATTGCAGCTTCTCGCTGCTGGGCTGAGATCCCCCTGGTGAGCAGCATTCCCCAGGCTCCAGGTCCCCGGAGTGTCTTTCCTGTCCCTGGTGTGTCTTTGCCATGGGCACTGAAGAGGAGGTGGGGCTGAAGAAGCTGCTTTGAGGGGGCACCTCACCAGCCTCCACTGGATTTAGGAGTGTGTGGGCTGCGGTGCCAAGGCCACGGCTGCTGCCGTGTGCTGGCCTGGTACTGTGGAGGCTGAAGGAAGCTGGGCAATGGAAGGGTACCCAGGGAGGATCTCAAATACACATGGAGCCAAGGAAGACCTTTTTGGGATCTAGGAAAGCAGAGCCTGGGGAAGCTCAGCCCCAAATGCAGATGTGTCCCCTGTGCAATGCATCATTGGTGCTGAGAGGTCGATCTGTGTCCTGGGGGGGAGCTCTGGTGCAGGAACACCAGTCAGGCTGGGTGCAGGAGGGGAGATTGGGCAAGGCCAGGGCAGTGTTCCCACCGTCCCACTGCCTTGGGAAGCAGCTGGGTGAGCAGAGCTGCCTGCCTGGCTTCAGCACAACCCATGCTTGTCCCCTGCTCCATGGAGACTGTGGCTGCGCCCTGTTTGCAGCAGGGAGTTGAAGTGCACAGCCCTGAGCTGAAGGGCTGTGAGCCCTGCTGCCACCACCAGCCCCTGCACACGTGAATGGGGCAGCAGTGTCACACCAGAGTAGGATGTGCAGGAGTTCAGCAACAAAGAGCACCCCTCAGATCAGTATCAAGGACCTGCTGGAAAGTCCCTGTGCCATGCTGAGGCTCCCTGTTGGCTTTGAGCAGGCTGGGATGCTGCCACAGCCACAGGGCTCTTCATCGCTTTTTTCCTCTGTGTCAAAAATGAGTGCTTCTCTCTCTCTCTCTGTGTCTGTGTTGTGCATGGGGGGTGACTCTGGCCATGAAGGGGAGGAACAGTAACAAGAGGAAGGGGGACAGGCTCTTCCTAGCGCCTCTCAGTGCCATATCCCCAGGAGATGGGGTATGTGCAGCTCTGGATGGAGGAGCAGCAAGAGCTCCAGCTATCGGCATCACCATCCTTGTGAGGATGGAGCAGCAGCCTGAGCGGTGGTGGGACAGTGCCATGACCTGCTGTCCCTCTTGCAGAATTCAAGGTGCTGGTGTCTTGCCCTGCCTGGAGCCTGAGGTCCCGTGTGCCCATCCACCTCCCGACGTCACCAATGCGACCATGGGAACTGGCAGTGAATAGGCGGCCGCCCTCTGCCCCTTTTGCCCAGCGCCGTTTCTCGGGGGGACCCTGCAGCAGCCCCGACCACCTCCGGCGAAGGTACGGGGTGCAGGGTGGTGTGGAGCCCTGTTCCCTGTGACACATGGGGGACACTGGTCCTGCTGGGGCAAGGCACTGCCTCCCAGTGGGGTTTGGGGGGCATTGACAGGGAAGCACATCCACCTGGTCCAGCTGAGGGGTCCCTGGGGAGCAGGGGTCCTTTTTATGCTGCAGACACGGAGAGGGCACTTGCAGGGTGAGCAGAGAAACTGGTTCTGGAGCCGTCCAGCCTGACGTGGCCTGGCACAATGCCCTGAGCGTCTCACCCTGGGCACTAGGCTGGCACTGATCCTCCTGTAGCCATCCTGCTTGGGGCTGTGGTGCCCCTCTGGCCTGGGGGGTCACTCCTGCTCTGTTTCTCTCCTGCGGTGGCCCCACAGCCCCTCTGCCAGGCGTCAGTGGGGACGACGCGACCGACCTCTGGCAACCCTGCTGGGCCAGGATGAGCCCCAGGTGCACCCTGCCTTCCCCCAGCAGCCGCACATCCCTGTAGATGAGCCCCGTGCCTACGCTCTTCCCAGCACGCCGCCACGAATGCTTCACCCAGCCGCTCACCCACCCCACCAGAACCCATTCATGGTGGATCTGCATGACCAGGTAAGTGCTGCAGCCCCCAACCCTGCTCCCAAGTGTGATCCTGTGGTGTTCTTTGGGCTGGTGTCTGGAGTGGTGATGTGTCCTTGGGTCCCCTCTGGCCACTTGCTACTGGGATCACCCAGCCCTGAGCCTGCTGATGCTCTGGTTCTCTGAGATTTAAATCTTTGGGCCCCTCTGCCTACTGGGTATGTCTGGGGTGGTCCCTGCTCCCAAGGGACAGTCCTCTTGAAAGGCTGTTCATGTGACTACCGTCATCATAATCCATGGTAATGGGGTGATGTGTTGGAGGCTGTGTCAGCCTGTCTGTGGAGGAAAGAAGGGTCCAAAACTCCCTCAAATTGAGCCCTCACTCAGCCTGTTCCTCTGGCCACACCAGTGGGATGGGCATGCCAGGTATTTTGTCCTAGTGCTGAGTGCCCAGTGTCCTGCTATGACCCTGTCAGGACAGGGACAGCTCAGACAGGGCTGTCTGACTGTGCCCTCGGCACCTTGTCCTTAGGTGCACCAGGGACCTGTCCCTCTCTCCTACACGGTTACCACCGTAACGACGCAAGGCTTCCCCATCCACGCTGGCCAGCACATCCCTGGGTGCAGCACCCAGCAGCTCCCAGCATGCTCAGTGATGTTCAGTGGACAGCACTACCCGCTCTGCTGCCTCCCACCCCCGGTGAGTCACAGCAGGGGACGCCTGGGGACAGCTTGGGCTGTGAGGGCCCAGGAGTCGTGTGGGTACCCAAGCCCACTGTAGTGCAAGTTTCTGGGAGCACAGGGTTCTTTGGAGGCCCTGGGGAGGGGGCAGGGGTGTCTGACCCTTGTTTTTCTCTCTGTCTCTCCCCACAGCTGATTCAGGCATGTGCCATGCAACAACTTCCCGTCTCCTACCAGACATTCCCCCCCATCATCTCCAGCGACCATTACATCCTGCACCCACCCCCACCGCCAGTGCCCCCCCACCAGCCGCCCCACATGGCCCCCCTGGGGCAGTTCGTACCTCTCCAAGCCCAGCACCCACGTATGGTGAGTTGGGGTGGAGGGCCACGCTGGGGATGTGATGCACCCACCACCTTAGTGGTCTTGTCCTTCTACAACCCCTGTGGGTCTAAGCTGGGGCTGGTGGGCAGGGTGCCCAGGGTACCTCTGTCTTCACGGCATCAGGGAGGTGTAATTTGGGATGCTCCTCCCAGCCTAACTCTTTGCCCCACAGCCTCTGCAGAGGATAGACAATGACGTGGACCTGCGAGGGGAGCAGCACCCCATTGCAGGCTTCACATACCCTCCGTCTCACCACGCTCCCACGCTGTCGCCCTCCATGCCGCTGCATTACCTCCCCCACGACCCGCTGCACCAAGAACTGCCATTTGGCGTGGTGAGTCCCCATCCTGGGGAGGGGTTGGGGACATGGTGGGGCTGGCATGACTCTTGAGTACCCCTTCTCTCCCTGCAGCCATACCCCCACATGATGCCCCGGCGGCTGAACACCCAGCGGTACCGGCTGCAACAGGCGCTGCCCCCACCGCCACCCCCTCCGCCGCCTCCTCCGTACTATCCGAGCTTCCTGCCCTATTTCCTGTGAGTACTGGTGGGGATACTGTAGAATGTGTAGGGCAGGAGTGGCACTGTGGATGAGGGCCACAGAGGCACGGTGTTGGCACAGGGGGCTCTGCCCCCTGGGGGGTGCCAGGGTGGATGTTGGGGTTTTTGGCCCCATGCTGACTGCCCTGTCCTTCCCCCCCAGTTCTATGCTTCCGGTGTCACCAACAGCTGTGGGGCCCACGATCAGCTTAGACCTGGACGTGGATGATGTGGAGATGGAGAATTATGAGGTGTGTAGGCTTGGTTTCTCCACAGTGATAGGATGGGAGAGCTGGGGGGGCTTGCTGATTGTTCTACTGGGAGGGGAGAGCCTGGAGGGCTGCTGTGCCAGAACATGATGTGGGCTGAGCAGGCCTCTGCGTTTCCCTCCAGGCACTGCTGAACTTGGCCGAGCGGCTAGGAGAGGCCAAGCCACGGGGACTCACCAAAGCAGACATCGAGCACCTCCCGTCCTACCGCTTCAACCCCGAGAGCCACCAGTCCGAGCAGACCCTGTGAGTGAGCTCGGGGTGCACATAGAGGGCCTGATGGGGGTCAGGGGCTGTGGCTGGCAGTGGGACTGTACTGATGGCTTCTTCTCCCAGGTGTGTCGTGTGCTTCAGCGACTTTGAGGCCCGGCAGCTTCTCCGCGTCCTGCCCTGCAACCACGAGTTCCACGCTAAGTGTGTCGACAAATGGTTAAAGGTACTGCCTGTGCCCGCTGTGGAGAGCGGGGTAGCGTGCTGTGGGTATAGGGTGCTGCCTTTTGGATGCCCTGCATGCGCTGGGAGCTGGGGCCAAGCACTGTGTAGGGCTGGATAAGCCACTCCTGGGATGTGGTTCCAGCCTTGCCAGTGGTGCATGGTGGGGTCAAGCGAATGCCAGTGGTGCTGCTCACTTGCCTTGTCTCTCTTTGCCCGCAGGCAAACCGCACGTGCCCGATCTGCCGGGCGGACGCGTCAGAGGTGCAGCGGGAGGCGGACTGAGGCTGGCGGGCGCTGTGCCGCACAATTCGCTAGAGGACAAGGACGCCGGGCTCGGGCGGGGGCCGCTGCCCGCTGCTAGGGCCTGACCCTGCGCTTACCCCCCCTCCCCAAAGCCTCTCCTCGGATGTGGTGAGCATTGAGCAGTCCGGGCTCCCGGCCAGCCCTCCTCCTCCCTGCCGGGGCACGGACTCGGCCGGACGCCTGCCCGCTGCGCTCCCAGGGCCCCGAATCGTGTTGTGCTGGAGGCGGGAGGTGCATGGCCGTGCCCTCTGCGCTCCAAAGACGCTGTTGTTGCTCCATCACTTTCCAGGTCTTTGTACTCTGCTAGGGAATTAGTGGTTTTTCCCTTTGTCACTAATTTTTTTTTTACGACAGTTTTTTTCCCCCCCTTGTTTCCTTTTCATTTCCATCACGTTTTTGGTTCCTTGGCCGTTTGCCCTAGGGGCGCGCAGGCGGCTCCTCCCCTCAGCGTTGCTCTCGGGAGGACGCGGGGAGGAGAGAGGAGGGAGCGCTGCGGGTTTGATGCCGGCGGCATCCCGGCCCCGGGGACAGCCGGAGGAGGTGGCTGGCGGAGCGCGGCCAAGGTGGGACACCAGCAACCCCACGGCGGGGCTGGGGCAGGAAGGCAGGAACACAGGAATGCCTCTGTCCCCGCTCCTGTGCGCAGCCTGGCACAGCCTCTCTCCTGCCTCGGCTGCCCTGGGGAGCCCCAGAGGGCTATGGCTGCTTGGGGTCTTTTGCCAGTGGGAGGATGGTGCTGGCGCAGCCCTGGCCCCTCTCTGTGTTCATTCCCCTGTGCCTGGCCAGTGCAGCTCCCGGGGCCGGGCCATGTGGCATCCCGCAAGGCAGCCAAGCTTGAGGAGGGGACACCAACCCCGTCCCTAGGGCTTTGGGCGTGTGGTGTCCCCGGTGTGCTGCCCAGCCCCCGGCTCCTGCTCGTTTCTCTGTCCCGACGACGTAAATCAAGGTAGCCCCGTGGCCCGTCCTGCTGGCTGGACGGCGCGGTTTCCCCGGCTGGTGGGCAGCGAGGGGCCGGCGGGGCTGCGGCCCCCAGAGCGGGCGAGGTTTATTCATAACCTCGTGGAGTATTTTCAGTGCTACCCTGGCCTTGGCCCGGCTGGTGCAGGGGAAGCTGTGAGCGGTCCCCTTGCCACCGTATCCCCCCTGCCTTTTCAGGGGCCGGGGGAGAAGCCGCCACGCCGCCGCCCGGCTCCATCAATCCCGCGTGGCCGTTGTTTTGCATGATTAATTAGCGAGGAGGGTGACGGGAGGCGGTGGCAGGGGTGGTGGTGAGAGCACCGCCCTCCCCTCCTGGCGCGTCGCTGACGCCTGGGAGCTTCCGAGCGGACGCCAGCCCTATGTAAATGTTCACAAATATGCATGCATGTCTGACCAGCTTGGAACGTGGTCTTGGCTACGTCTAGCCGGCTGTGGGGTGAGGGGGGTGGGGAGAGGGGTTTTTGTGCTCAGCTGATACTGCCATGCACTGTACTGCACATGTCCGCAACGCCACAGCAGGACCGTGAGACTTTCAGGGCCGTCCCCGCGGGGTCCGCGCCCGCGGCGGCGGCGTGTGCAAGGGACCGGGGCGGGAGGGGGCGGCTCCCCGCGGGGCGGGGGGCAGGCGCGGGGCTGGCCCCCGGCGGTGGCTCGGCCGGGTGCGAGGTGAGGGGCCGCGCCTGGCACATGGGCGGGCACCATGGTGTTCCCCACGCTGAGGGCCGGAGGGCAGTGCCAACCACCGGTGGGCCGGCCCGGGACGCTGCCCTGTCGGGCGCGGGGGGCGGCGAGTGGCGGGGGGCTACGGGCCAGCTCCCCCTCGCCGCCCTTTCCCACCTCTCCGGCGGCCGCCCTCCATGCGGAGCGTCGAGGCCGAGGGCCCCGGCCCGGCGCCACCCGCTCCGCCGTGGCACGGGCGCCGGCACCGCTGGGCTCGGTGCCCCTTGGGCAGGACCCCGGCCCCCTCCCCGTCCCTCACTCAGTGACAGATAACCAAAGGAGTCCCCGGCTTCGCGCCCCCGGAGACGCCCCCCTCCTCCCCTCCCGCCCTCGCGGTGCCCAGGGAGCCAGGAAAGCCTTACGGTCCTTTGACGGCGACTCGAAAGCTCACAGCTCGTGTGCTGCAGAATTTATTCCAATGAGCAGCTAAAAGTATCATTTAAAAAAAAATAACAAAAAGAAAAAATGACAAAAAAAAATACTAAAAAACAATTATTTAGGGTGTTTGTGATTGCTGACTGCGCTGTAGATACCACTGTTTACCAATGAATTCCTGTGGTGGGATAGTGGACTGTTTACTGTTCTATTATACCAGTCCCCGGGCCCTCCGGTGGGACCCCCGCGTTCCCCGCGGCTCCCCGGAAGGTGCTAGGACGTGTGTTCTGTGTTAGAAAGTTTTTATATATATATATATATATATAAATATATATATATAATTTTTTTTGCTCTGTTACTTGCACATTTTACAGTTACCTCATTTTTCCCATGTATGTATTTGAAAAAAGGCTAATATATAGAAAAAAAAGGTTCTTAAAGCTCTAAAAGTGTTTGTTTTTTTCCATTCCATTGGAATCATATTGGTTTTGTAGCATTTAACATAACTAGTATGTTGTATTATATATATGTGTATTATACTGATTGAAATTTTTAACAGATTTGTACTTTTTTTAAAATGAAAGTTGCTAGTTCTGCTTGACCAAGTAGTGCAATCATTATTTTTTTTAATGTTGTGGCTGATTTTGAGAGGGATATTCACTAATAAATGTATGATGTATACCAACACGCTGCGCCCAGCTCTTGTCTCTGTGGGGGCTCGAGGGGAAGTGTGGGGGCCAGGGATGGGAAGGAGCTGCTGCAGCTGGAAGGGCCCTGGAGAGGGGCTTGGAGGAGAGCCTGAGGGTGGGAGCAGGGACTGGGTGGATGCTCTGCCCCAGCAGGATCTGGTGTTGAGCAGTACCACACACCCCCTCCTTCCCACCTAGAGACCCCTCACAGCTTGCACAGAGATGAGAAAGTCCTGGCTGCTATCCCAGGACAGCAGCGCTCCCTGGGTGGCTCCAGCCACAGCAGTGGGACACACCTTCCACCTCTCCTCCATCCCAACCCTCCAGCATTCCTATGCTGGGCCAGGGAAGAGGCTATCCCTGTGTTCCTGCCCATGGCAGGGGGCTGGAGTGAGATGTGCGTTGAGATTCCTTCTACCCCCAACCATTCTTGTCTCCAGAACGTGTCACTGGAGGAACAGGCTCTTAGCACTCTGCCTTTGGGCAACGCTGGCACAGCTCCACAGCCCTGACCAAGCCTCTGGCAGGGACCAGCCTCACACTCCTCACCTTTTCCACCTCCCTCACCTTTATCACCTCCCACCTGCTCCAAGAGGGTTGACACAGCCTCATCAGCTCCCTCCTTCCCTCCCAGCCTGAGCCCAGAGCCGATGGCACAGGAGGTAGCACAGCAGCACCCCCAGCACTGCCATCCCCTTTGCTGGGCACACTCTCAGCTCATGCAACAGCTCCACTGGCACAAAATCACCACTGTGAGACCAGAAGCTGAGTGCACCCACACTTCTGTGAGCCACAAGTGCACAGCAGCTGTGACCCCCTCCCTGGGGCAGGGGCAGAAAGCGTGAGCACAGACATGCTAGAGGCAGAGTTTATTACACTACGCAGGCTAAGAACCCTGGGCAAGACCCCACATGGGTAAGAATCGAACCAGCTCTTTATCAAAAAGTTAATACTATAGTCAACCCCAATCTCCTTTGGTCATTACAAAGCAAGAGAAATATTAAAAGAACAGTATTTATACACAGAGGGAAGCTGAAGAGAGTCTGTCCAGCCCTTACCCCCCCACCCCACTTCCAGCAGATTCTGGTGCTCAGTCCTGCGTCTCTCAGGAGCAGCAGAGTATCAAATCTTCACGAGATGTTGGGTTGCTGGGGTTTTATTATTATTGTCATCAATAAAAGCAATAATTACCAAGAGCTGCCATTCCTGTTCCTCCCCAGGGAGGGCCAAGGGGCAACACCAGCTCCCCCCTGTGTGCCCGCCCCGGTGCAGGGGATGGCCGTGCGCACGCGTCCTCTCGCCAGCGCACACACGCAGCACAGCTGGCACAGGCCATGTGGTCTCTGATCCCTCGTTTGTACGCAGTCTTTTAAAAAAAATATTGTATTATAATAATAATATGAATTTCTCTTTCCGTTTTGTGTCTTCTGGAAAAAAAAAACAAAAAACAAAAAAACGAAACAACAAAACAAACAAAAACGAAACCAAAAAGAAGTGTCAATCGTCCGTGAGGTCCTGCACAAAGAGGACTTCCGTGTGGCTGAGTCCGGCCTCCTGCAGCGTGGGGGGGTTGGGCCACTCCTCTGTAGGGAGGCAGGGCAGGACACGGCGAGGGAAGTTGGCCTCGATCTGGAACTTCTCAGGGCTTTCTTTCAAGGAGAACAGGAAGTCGTGGATCACCTGGGAAAGCAGCACAGAAATAACTGCCAGCTGGGGGAGCAGTGACACAGCCAGAGCGAATCCCTGGCATCTCGCGGGGGAAGGTTCCCAAATTTGCACCATCACTGACTGCACTGTAGATGTGAGAGCCATTTCTTTGGCACACATGAAACTCGCCTTGGCACAGAGTACTGGGGAGACCAGATACTGTTTCTGGCTCTTCCTACACCTTTACTTCATAGAGAGCAGTGAAGTATACAATGTTAGGAGTTGGAAGAGACCTTAAAGTTCATCTAGTCCCACCCTGCCCTGTCATGGGCAGAGAACACCTTCCAGCTTTTCAGGTAGAAAAAAATCTTCTTCTATTTTCTCTCCTCTTCAAGCTGGTGGAACCAGGCCCCACAGCACTCTCCTTACCAAGGAGCAGCTCTGCCTAATAAAAAGCCACCATTCGGCAAAGTCCAAGGGAAATAAAGCTTTGCTGAGCCACCTTCAAGTCTCTTCCCTCCCTTGCTCCGGAAGGCCCCTCAGCTCCGCCCCAAGCTCACCGTCAATGACTGTGTGAAGTGGAATCGGCGCTCCACTCTGGAATCGTTAGGCAGCTTGAAAATTATCTTAACGCTCTCTGGGTCGTCAGGATGTGGTTCTGGAGGAAGGCATTCTGACCTCCTCTCCTTCTCCTCCTGCAGTGTCTGCAAGGCAAGGAGGGAGCAGGAGCAATGGCTGTGCACTGAACTGACCTTTGTGCCCATCCCCTGCAGCACAGCTGCTCAAAGGAGCCTTGAAGGACGCTCAAGGCCCAACCAAGACAAGCAATTCCTACTACAGGCCAGGCATCCCACAGGACACTGCAGCCTCTCCTGAAATCCCTCTGCTCTCACCTGCCGCCGCCTCTCCTCTGCCAGTTTTTGCTGCTGCACTTCCTCCTCCTTCTTCTTCTTCCTCTCCCTTTCCTCCTTCCTCTTGCGCTCCTTTTCCTGGTCTGCACGCAAGGATGCCAGATATGCCTCGTCCTGCTGCTGCCTCAGGACTTGGGTTTGGTTCCTCTCTTCCCTGAAAACACAACTGGGAAGTGGTCAGGGCTAACAGGCCCTAAAGTGAGGGGGGGCAGGCTGAGGGCAGACCCAAGGGTGCAGGGACAGCCTCCAACTCATAGGAGCACACAGCAGGTAATGCCTTGGAGTACCACAAGCTCCCAAAAGGCCAAGCCAGGTCCCCAGAGTCCCTCACAATCTGCTTCACAAGGGTGGGTGGAACTAAAAAGGCTTCTGATCCCCTGCAGCTTGACAGAGCTGACAGCACAAGAACAGTGCCCAGGATTCCTGCCTCGTTTTGAGACTCTTCCTGGTTTTATCTCCTTCCGGTAATTCCTTGCACATTTAGAAGTGAAACATGTTACTGGGCCCCCACATAGAGGGTGGGGCAGAGGAGGGATGGACAGACAAAGTCAAATGGTGGGATCCTGTTTTGGGTGCAGCCTGTACAGCCGTAAGAGTCACCAGGGACTTGTGAGGCCCCACCAGAAAAGCAGCCAGAGCTCAGCACAGCCAGCCCAGGCAGCAGCACACACTCACCAGCTGGCTGTGGACACCAGCTCTCCTGCCTGCAATGCCTTTGCTCCCACTTGGATCTTACTATTGTCCAAGCTTTCCCTGCAAAGCTCCAGCATGCCAAAGGTGTGCTCCAATTGCAGAGAGCAGAGTACTCACATCCACCTTTCAGTGGTGGGTTTGTGTGTGCAACACATCTGGCTCCCTGGCTATAAGGTGGCCTGAATTTTGGACAGATGATCCCCCTGGTAAGAGGAGAGCCCATGGGCTGTGTTACAGAACAGGAGGTGCTGAGCTATGTGCCTACACACAGTGTCTGAAGGGAGGAAGGGGACAGAGCAGAGCCTGCCTCAATAAGGTTTGTGCTACTGGAGCTCTGGTTCCACCCTACCTTTCCAGGCGCTCGGACACCAGGTATGTCTGGTTGGCATCCATGATGAACATCAGCTGATTGATGAGGTCATCAGCCTGGATGAGACCTTCCAGCCGCCCAACCACGGTCATCCTGCGGTCCTTGAGCATGATCACGGCCAGGAACGGGTACGTGTTCTCCCGCAGAGCCTGGGACACTGGCAACAGGCACAAACGTCACTACCCCATCCACAAGGGCCACCAAGGGCTACAGCACAAATGTTTCCATCTCTGAGGGCCAAGAAAAGCACCTTCCCCAGACATTCTCTCTTCCAAGGCAGAAAAGGCCTCAGGCTCCATTTTGAAAATTAAACCCTGTAAGTTAGCAAAGGGAGGAAATGGCTTTGGGAGCACAAAGACTGATGGGGAAAAAACCCAAGCTTTCAAGTAATCAAAAAAGGCTGTTTTAACTCAAGCAGGAAGGAAGTAAATGGCTCTAAATGTCCATTCAAAATGGGACAAAGCCATGGGTCTGAACTGCAGGAAGAGAAACACCTGCTCAGGTGATTAGGATTGGTTGGACTCTGGAAGGAACTGTCCTGGGGAGATGGCAGTATGTCCATGTTGAACATTTCTGAACAGATTTAGGTTGGTTTTGTTGGAGGCAGGCTCTGTCTGAAGCAATGAAAGGAACAGATTATGTGCTTAAATTACTGCTCATATATGGCTGTTGATCCCCTCCTTAGAGCACACATGGTACATAATGCAAATTGGAGTTATTGTTATCAAGGGAGTCCCCCAAACAAAATCAGAGCAGTTCAGGGATTAAATGGAAGGCCAAGATCCCTTCCAGCTCTGCTTTCTAGGCTGTGACTCCAAAGCATTACAGCAATGAAACAGGAGTAAGTCAAAAACTGTCTCCTCAGAGAGCTGTTCTCTCAAGTGTTGGTAACTGGGAGCAGAACTATGGAGCCAAGAGTGACCCATATTTAGCATTTTCCTGACCATGAAGCAGAAATGGTGGAAACAACACAGGAGCCATGAACAGAACTTTGGGAAAAAGCCCCACTTGCAGCAAAATCTCACCAAACTGCTGTCTGGCCAGGTATGAACAGCTCTCAAACGTTGCCCTGAAAATCAGGCCTTTGGATATTGTTTTCATAATTTCTAGCCACTTTCCCAGGAAAGTAACTATAAACATAGATGTTTATACATTCCATTAAAGATATACCTTTTAATAGACGTCTCTCACAACCAGTGTGGTTGGGAAAGTAGTGACCTGACTAGCCAACCCCTGGTTGGCTGTCGAAAATCTATAAATACCGAAAGGACACAATAAACCTTCTTTCATCACACTTTGAGCTGTGTCTGTGTGAATCATTTTGTGTCCAACAGTGACACTCAAACACTGGGCTTTTGAGGAGACACAGAGATTGGGTGTGGATTATAACAACTGTTTCAGAAAGGGAAAGAATGCACCTAACAAGTCCTTCCAGGCCTCAGGCATCACAGAAGCCAGTGTTAAGGACAGATCTAGCTGGATATTTGTTTCTTCACTCAGCTTATCTCCAGCACACATCCACCAACTCCCACTGACAAGGCACTGAAAGCACCCTAAATGCCCACAGCAATGAGCACAGAACTACAACTACCCAGAAACACACAGAATGGTGGAGGTGAAGATCAGAATGTATTCCCCTGGCATCCAAACCTTTTGAGATATCCCAGGAAACCAACACATTTCCCTGTGCAATCATGAAATCTCTTGTCTACTTGCACAAAATACAACAGAGCGTTTCACATGTGTCAGTTTGTCAAAGAGCATCTGGCTTGTTCCAGAGACAGGAGGGGACAGGTAAAGCTCAGGAGGGACACACTCACCTCTGTATCCCTCTGGTTTATTGGTTGAGCAAGCCCAGAAGAGCATTCTAGTGTTGATGAGGGCGATGACCTCAGGTGCACACAGTGTATTGCTGGGGGATGAGAAGAGACCATGTGAGGGAAGCTGCATTTCAAGTGCAAAGACAACTGTTTGGGAAATTCTCCTACCTACCGGCAGAACTCATCTGTGTCTTGGTGGTCATCTCCATGAAGATAAACCAACAGGAAGCGCAGCTCCCGCTTGGCATCGTTCAGTGCCTTGGCATAAGAACAGAGGAGGTAAAGTTACAGGGTCTCTGGGCAAGGGGAATGCAGCACCCACCAGGCTTGTGTGACTCAGGCCATTACTCTGCCACTAGAGTGGTTTTAGTGAAGCAGCAGTGGAGGATGAACCTGTCAGACCTTCTAAATAAGCCTTTACTTAAGAGGGCTACAGTGGTATTCTCTCATATCCTCTCAGGATGTGGCTTTGGAGAACACTGAACTTAGAGTGAAACTGGGTAGGCAATGACATGGATTGACACCTCAGCTGC
The DNA here is from genome assembly GCF_049639895.1 of Pseudopodoces humilis. Classification (NCBI taxonomy): domain Eukaryota; kingdom Metazoa; phylum Chordata; class Aves; order Passeriformes; family Paridae; genus Pseudopodoces; species Pseudopodoces humilis. The sequence goes on from NC_142216.1 coordinate 3,527,208, forward strand.
CTTGCCAGACTCAGCTGGCACTGAAGAACCTCCTTCACCCCCTTGGACTCACAGTGGCCAAGGCTGAGCTCTCCCTTGAGCCTACCTGGGACACAATTTTCAGATCACACCAAATGAAAATTGTATTAAAACAGGTAATAAACAATGCTGCAGGCCCCCCAAAAACTAGACAACAAATTTAAAAAAAATCCCTCCCTTTCCACATCTACAGTGTCTGGGTTGTACCCACCCAAGAGCATTTTTAATAAGACCACAGGCTAAGTGCACAATATGCTCCCTCTTTTACTGGCATTGAATTTTGGTAGCCTAGCCATTCCACAATTACTTGAGTTTGGATTCCAGGATTTTTAGACAGAGGAGTCTAAAAAAGCTGCAGAGGTGCTGAGCTCCATCACTGTACAGTGTGGGGCAGGCTCTTTTTTCCCAGGCACTTGGGAGGCAGTACTGATCCAACTGTCTGATGGGATGCTCTGCAGGAGACCCTTCCCTTGGTTGGGCTGAAAGAAGCTGTGAAAGAGGCAGTGTCCATGGGGACATCCCTCCTCTACAGAGAGCCCTCTCAGATTTGCTACATGGAACACTCACCTCCCATAATATCTTAGGGGCTCCCTCTCAATTTTGAGGCTCTGCAGTGTTGTGAAGTTGCATTGTGATACAAGCCCAGGCAGTTAATCCCAATTTGGTGAACAGAAGGATAGACTCTGGCACAGCACACCAGTTTATAAAAACAAAGGCAGGATTACAAAGAAAAGCTGTCGGCTACAGAGTCACACAGACGGTCGAGGAACAGCCAGAGCAGCTTTGCTTTCCAACTTTGCAGGCTTGGCAAATCATCAAGCCTGGCAGACACTGGTTTCCCAATACACTTGTTCACTAGCTCTCCATTACCCTGTTAAGAGAGTTTGGGGATAAATGCCAGGCTTGTAGATGAAAAGCAATTTTACCATGTAGGCCTTGATACCATGTGGCAAAATCCCCACTCCCCAGTTCTCCAGGATCTAGGCATCAACATGTGACACTGACCTGGCTGTAAGTTCCCTGGTAGAAGACAGGGTGTATCCTCCCATATTTCTCCTCAAACATATGAATAAATGAAATAATGTCACCCACTGGGTCGGTGACACGACTACGAGGATCAGGGCGTATAAAACGCATAGCAAACCTAGGAAGGAAGCAAAGGACACTGGAAATTCAGCTCACTGACTTCTTGAGGAACAGGTTTTCTTTTCCACAGACAGACACTGGGATTCATAAAGAGGAAGAAAATCACAGCTGAGACCCTTGAGGGTTTATAATCTGAACCTAAACTGACACCCACTGGCTCCAAACTGATACCACTGCTACAGAACCAACCGCCAATGAAGATTCATCTCGTGCCAGGGATCAATAAAGACCCAAATTCTGTGTGATTAAAGTTCCAGCTTCCTCTGAAGCATCAGGCACAAGCCACACCAACAGTAGGAGATTTGAGGAATTTAGTCCAAGATGGGCTGTTAAAAGCCACACAGTTTTGTCCAGATAACTTTGAAAACTGCATTTCTGCTAATCCAGAACTAACAGTTCCAATGTACAAACAGTTGCAGAAAGGGAACATTACACTAGGAGTCCTATGAAACTGTCATTCCTCTGAAGCTGAAAAGGCTTCACTGCAAGGCAGATATCAGTGTTGTTTAGTTCTACTGATGCAGAGAAGATACACTGAACTTTGGAAACGTCTTTAATGGGGAAAAAAAGCAATACAACAAGGAAAACTGCCAAACCAGTGCAGATGGCAGGACTGCTGGCTATTTACCACCCCTACCATTCCCTTTTCCTTCTATCAATGCTGTAAAGGAGACAAGGAGAATTAGTGCTTTGGGGCAGTAAAGGGAGAAGAGGCAATAGACACCCAAGGGAATAAAGCAGAGCTGTTTACAGTTTGGGTTTTGCCAGATAACATCCAGGAATTAGGGTAGGTTAACTTGCAGCCCAGTCCAATGGGACACAATTCTGATGTTTGTCCAGGAATACCAAACAGCTGGACACTGTTTTGCAATCCCTTTGTGTGGCAGTCAGACTGTAACGCTATGTGGAGTTAGAGCTCCAAATAAACACTTAATTTACTGCTGCAAGGTGCTCTTTTTCTCTGCAATAAGATTTATTTCTTACTAAACAGCATAGGAACTTTACAACACTACAGATAATGCCAGTAAAGCAAACAAATGGAAAATCTGCCATGAGGCTTGAAGATCTAAGTGACAGAGATCCAGCCAAATCTGAGCTAGTGTGCTCCCTGATGCAGTCAATAAATGAGTCAGCACAAACAAGAACTTACCTAAATATATCAAGTAATGTGTAATAGGTAAATCGGAATGGAAGCATTATGAAGTAGTAACCCCATCCTAACAGGCCCTGGAATTACAGATAAGGAATTAATTTTCTTAACTATACAGAGAGATTAACAGCACCAAGTCTTACAGATGTTCATGCAAATTTGTTTGTAAAACATTAATGAAAGTAATTGATTCTGTATTGTAGTTAATACATGTTTAACGGGGGCTTTAAAAAGAAAAACATTATCACTATCATGTGGAGGGGACAGTCCTTTGTTCTAATTCAGCTGATCAAAAGTCTTTACTACATCACAGCAAGATAGTCTATGACAAAAAAAAACGTCCTCATACTGTGAATCACACTATGGAGAAAATCTCCACAGCAGTAACAGAAACTGAAGGAATACCTCTACATTTTGTGTTCGTAAGATAAAATATTTAGAAAGGAGATAACAGCATGCAAAGAAAACAATTTCTTTCTCTGTTTGCAAGTTCTGTGTTCATAGAGAGTCAGCCAAGAAGCAGTACAAAATCCACTGTAAGATAACTTGCCCTTGGCTGTGGCCTTGAGACAACGTAGCTGTAGATCCTGTGGTCAGCTGTATTGACCTGCAACTGCCGCAGTGGAGGAGGATTAAAGACACTTGGGACACCCTCTTGCTCATTCAGTCGGTCCTGCACAGCTGCCTTTGACATAAGAAAGAACAAAGGGAGGTTTCAGGCATTTGATGGTTTTTATACTTTGGACACTGACAGTGGGTATTACTTGTCCACAGCCCCCGGGCACTGGATAAGCATGATTCCTGTCAAGCAGCAACCTCTTCCATGTGGAAAGCCTTCTCCATGGCAGCCAGCACACAGGCTCCACGGGAGGCCACACCGTGCGCCAGTCAAGGGATTGTTCACAGCCAGAATGACTTTGCTGTGTTTGGCTGAAACCAGCTCTCCAGACATGTGGAGATACAGCTCTAAAGAGCTACTTGGGTAAATCCAAAGGTGGACAGATGAATTTTACTGGTAGGGCCCACCCTCCCAGAGGGCTGAATTTAATCCAGATACTTGGAAACTGCTATAGATCTCATTTTCAGTGGTACCTCTATGTTCCAGTTGTGCTGCTCCAGTGTGTGGCGACATTGGTCCATGGACTCTATGCCAGTCAAATCCTAAAGAAGAAGAATAAAAGCAGATGAGTTCCAGGAAGTGTTGCATTTTGACTGCTCTTAACAATGCACAAAGATGATGGGAGTTACCAGAAGACATTATCCCAATGCTCAGTTTTTAAGTGCCCTGCTCTGAGTTTTAGAGCAGCGACCTGAGCCAACTCAAATCTATAAACACACAGGAGGCCTCAAACAGGCCTTTGCACTCTTCCAGCAGCAGCCAGCTCTCAGTGTGCCTAAGGTCTGTCGCTACAACAGCGCCCGGCACAGTCAAGGGTTTAACACAAGACTGCCCACAGGCCTCACTTTGAAAAGATGTGCCAGGCCAATGCCCTCAAACATCACCTTAAACTCAAAATATGGACAAAGCATTTCTGAAAACTCAAGATGACTGTTACTCCACTCACTGCCAGCATAAACAGAAACTAAAACCAAAACAAGACAGGAAATACTGAAGGTGAAGTTCCCAGTATCACAGGGGAAGTAAAAAAAGTACAGTAAAAACAGTATAGTAAACAGTGTAGTAAAAAAAGCAGGAACAGTCCAACACAGGGCCCAAAAAAGAAACCAGTCCAAACACACTGGCAAACCTCAAAGCCACTGGGTGTATTTTAACCCTGTGCCAATCAGAATTTCTGCACAGGAGATCAAACAATTGTGTCTGTTATTACAGGAAGCCACATCAATATCTCCTGAACAGAGACAAACGTTTGCTGAAGGGAACATCCCTGTCACTGTGCTACAGAAACATCTCTCCCCACTGCACTTGCTTTAAGGTTTGAGCAGACATTTTCCTTGCTTCCTTGAAAAGTCCCTGATGCACTCCTGACAGGCTGACCATTTAAGAACGCACTGAATTGTTGTTTTTTTTTACTGGAGAAGGATGGTGCATCTATTTCCCTCCCTGCCCCCATTCATACATTCCACATGCCATTTCCACCCAAGTAACAAACACAGTGGACAAATGCCCTATTCAATCTCTGGGCTCAGTTCAAACTTTTGAGCATTTCTTGGCTTCTTTCTCACAAAGTCTCCAGATCATTATCTTCTCTCCAATCTACTGGGCAAAAATCATTGTTTCATTCTGCTGCACAGAACCAATCAGACTGTTTGAAGCATTGTGACTGAAGAAGCTCAGAAAAAAAGCGCTTCAAGTTGCTGTTCAGTGGTGTATAAATATTTATTAAAAAGTAAGTCTGCAGCAAGCCTTGCAAGGGAACACAGCAGAACCGGGTTCCACAGAAGAAATAAAGTTTAGTGAACTCAACTCTTGTTGCTAGAATACCTTTGATTAACACTCAGTTTCATAATTTAATGATTTAGCTAGTTTTAGTTTAGCTATCTCTCTTTAAAGATGTGCTTCACAGAGTAAAATTTAGGGTTTGTATTCTGACTTTATTTTTTATTCAATTTATTTTGCATTCTGACTTTATTTTTTAACCTGAACTCCTACAGCAGGCACTTCATTGTCTTTTTAGAAGGACAGCATTAAAGACATCTGCAATCTACTCAATTAATTGATTTTACAGTGGAGCCACAATGTGTTTATTCCAGAGCCTTAAAAGTCTTCTGATGACCATTTCTCAACACCCTGGAAATTCTGCTGGTGTTTACAAGATTCAGAAACTTATTTACGCCTTTGTCTCTAAGTGCCTGGATTATCTGCAAGCACTGAGATCATCACCGAGCATTCCCTCCTTTTTAAATTATGCAAAATTCTTCTGCAGTTTTAGGTCAGAAAGCAGCCGAGCTATCAGCAAGCATTTAATGAGCACTGAATCACTGCAGCATTTGCAAGAGTTCCACAGGGACACCAGAGCCAGTTAACTTCACCCTTCTTGACCATCACCACAGCGACAGGCAGCTCTAGTCACTTCTCAGTCTTCTACACAAGCTCTCCAGGGAGGTGAATTTCCTTGTATATTTTTCCTTAGCATCTTAATTCAGCTGCTCTCAATTCAAACCAGAAGTGACAAAGCCACTTCAAGCAGCACAGTGCCGAGTGCTCCCGCCACTTGTCTGTTCAATGGGGCTTCACAATTAAACACTGCAGGAAAAAACTGCCAGGCAAAGGCAGCTTTTAAAACTCAACACCTTGTTGGCTGTTAATCTGATGTGCTCTAGGATGTTCTGAGAGACACACCAGGGTTCAGAATGACCCACACCCGATGTCAGGAACCGAGGGACCACAGTTGAACTGCCACTTCAGACAACTCTTGCTGGCAAACACTGATACTGGTCATTATCACCCCCAAGACATTCCTACAGCCCCTGCTTCACCAAGTCATGGAAACAGATCAGAAACTTGAAAAGCCACATCATTTCCACTGCCTCACTCACAGCATCTCTGGTGAACTTTGTTCACCTGCAAACGTATGTACATGGCAAATGAGCACATTCTTAGTATCATCGGGGCTAAGAGATAAACCAACATCTTCAAACCTTGTTGCTCAGATCCTGCTCACTGTGGTCTCTTATTAGCTGCCTTTAAGAGCATGTATCTTACGGACATAATAAGTAGTTAAAATTAGCCCCATTAAACCAGCACTCTCAAACCTTCACATAAGTCCAAGCTCAACACAGTGGCTAATATTTAAAAAAAAATAAATTAAATTCCACAAATGCCAGGAAAGTTCAATAGAGCCTCCTCAACCACCACACAAAGGAAGAGTGTTATTGTAAAGCATAATGAAGCTTTTACTGGAGGTAATTATTTGTATCTCTCACCTTTGAGACTGGTCAGAATCTTCTCAGTACCAAAGTAGTGGAAAGTACAATTGCATGCCTCAAAAGCAGAAGGAATACTTCTGAGTGGACAAAGGTTGTAAACTGGACTTACGAAACCATTGCCTCTGCAGATACTCTCTGATGTTGAAACACAGCACAAGAGATGCAAATCCACAGGACTAACTGACACTGCTCTTACTTCCCAACCCACTGTCAAATTCCAGAGAATGATTTCCAAGGGTAAACATCTGAGTTCTAATCGGAAAAAAAGCTTTAACCAAGAGTTTCTCATTGCATATTACAGCAAATGCCTTTCTGAGGATTTTGATCGATACACTGAGTGGGAAAGTTGCCTGGAGTTTCATGTTTCCTCCTTCCCCTAAATCAGAGCCATATCCAGCCTTGAGCATTCTGTTTTCCCAAGCTGAAGTCAGAGATGGTATCATGAGTGCCAAGTCTTTTTCAAATAACATTCCATTACTTTACATTAGCATATTACAATATCAGACATCAGCCCAAGTTTAATGGGCACAGATCAATAACCTGATCCTACAAAAGCTGCTCTGCTGTTTCTTCCATCTCCCAGATGAATCATATCTCCACAGCTTTCCTAAACTGCTCACATCAAACTTCACCCTCCAAATGTCAGGACAGTGAGGTCTTGACAGATGAAAAATTTAGATGCTTTTATTCCCTTACATTATTAGCCGGCTCTCTGACAGTAAATGGGAGGCTGAAAGCATGCAAGAGTCTTTGTTGTTTTCATTTCAAGTTTATCCCAGTTCTATTGTTTTGTTTTCTTTTTTCTTTTACTAACCTGCCCCAGCATGGTGCAGATAGCTGCCCTGTTCCAGCCCTGCCCACAAGGAAGCTGCTGGTTTCAGCGTTCTGCCAGCAAAGCTGTTTGTAAGAGCACTACAGAACCCACCACACAAACATCAGTGGAATTAACGCAGAGCAGGCACTAACACAGAACCGTGCCCAACAGCTCGCACCAGGACAGGACAGCACATTCACCTCTGCATGAATAGGTGCACTCTCCAGCAGAAGTAGGAAAAACAGTTTAGGCAACAGCATCTTCATCCCAAACATCTGTTTGCTAGGTGAGTAGCAGTCCCTGCTCAATGCTTCCCTCTGGCTCTCTATTTAACTGAGAGTGTTCTACTATTCTGTACTTCATCTTTATCATCCCGCCTTCTTTCCTAGTCTGCTCTATTCACTGCAGTGGGATAAAACCTTCTGTGGAAGCGCAATGCTCTGTCATCATGGAATGCTGTACAGCCTACTTATGATGGCACATCACAAAGCATGAAGTTATCCTTGAAAACACTGAAGTGCTCCCTGCAAAGTCTGCAGGGATTCCTGAACAAGCTGACTTGCAGCAATGTACAAATTATTTTAATGAGACTTAGTTAATCTCTCCAGACACCACCTTCTTCCTATTGGAGTCCCAGAAAAAGTCTTCAGGTGGACTGATTTACTTTTGAGGAAGCAGCAGGACTCACACCTGAGCCCTTCTCAGCCAGGTGTGACATATCAGAGAGGGACTCACCAGTGGGGTCTATCATTAGCCCTGGAGAAAGCTGATCCAACACACCCCAAAAGACTGAAGATCCTGGCTGGTATCCAAGCCTTCTGGACCACAGCTTTCACATCTGACTCTGCACAGCAGCAGTCTAACTGTAAAAATTTTTCCCCTTTACAGCCTGAGGAGTGTTTCCCTGTGCCTGAAACCAGGGCTTGACAGGAAGCTGGACTAAAGTATGAATCTATTCTCCTGCCTTCTCCTGGCTCCCTGGCAGCCCCCTGTCCATGACAACACCAGGCAGCACTGGGAAACAGGATTATTTAGTTTCACAGTTGGTTTGAAAATGGCAGCAGGGGCAGTGGTGAGAGCAACTGGTCCTAATTGTCCAGACTAATCAGATGAGCAAGAACCAGGATATCTCACAGGAAGAGAAAGGGACCTTTTGCATTCATATCCACAAAGCCCTCACCTACTCCACAGGAAGCACTGGGACAGCAATGGTTAACACTGCTCTGTGCCTTTTGTCTGTATTTAATTTGACTGCCCACACAGCTCAGTCTGTGGTAGACTTAGAGGGGACATCTGTAAAGCAAATTTCCTCATAGGTCCAGTCATGGGAAAACACCTCAGCACATTAACTCAGGGGGCTGTGAATCAGGTAAAGCTTGGGAAGTCAATGTGTGGAATGATGAACACCTGCACTGTCACACCTGAGGAAGGCAGGGCCAGATGCGTCTAGAGTCCCTTTAAATCAACAGTTAGATCACACCAACCTTATAATACACAGTCTTAAAAAAAACCAAAAACATAATGTAAAGCAACAAAAGCATACAAAACACTCTTAAAAGTAATCACGGTATTTGTAAAAGAACTGCAATCGAAGGGACACCACATATTGTCCTACAGCTCAGAAACAAACTCAAGACACCTCAAGATAATTTGCATTGCTCAGCACATTTAAGTACTCATCACCGAACAGCCCTAAGTATTTCAGCTGCCCAGGACTGTTCTCTCCCCAATAAACTACATCTTCAGATTGTGTTTATGATCGTTCATCTGCTACACACCCCTAGGCCTCGCAAACCAAAGGTTAAGCGACCCTGCCTGCGTTGTGTCTGCAGTCTCCAGCAGCGTTACCCAATCGCGAGGGGCAGGAACCGTGTTCCACAGTAAGCCACTAGATAAGTCTTCCTCGGTGCCAGGAAAGGCTCTCCAGCTATTACCAGGAAAATTTTCAGACTAATTAAAATGGCCGGGACTTACCAAGGAGTTTTTCCCGCACGGAGTTTTGCTCAGCAGCCACCTCTCGCCTTTCCAATTAATGATGACAGAACATCGCCCCGACGAAGTATTAGGGGCACGGAAGTCTCACTCACCCCACCCAGGACTAGGACCACAGGTGTCTCTCCTCTCACCGTCCCCTCGGGCCCAGCCCGACACCCCGCTCCAGGACGGGCCTACCCGGCTCTGTGAGCCCCATACCCCCCAGCGCCAGCGGGGCGGGCCCAGCTCAGCCCGTTCCGTGTCCATACACCACCTCCCCCGCTCCCGCTGGCCGGCACGGGTCCCTCAGGACGTGGCACCTGGAACTGCAGCAGCTTCTCAGTCTGTTCCGCCGTCAGCTCCCGTTCCTCAGGCGCCGCCATTTTGCCGCCGCCTCTGACCCGCCGCTCCGTCACTCACCGGAAGTGACGTTGCCCGCCCACACTTCCAGCCCAGCCCCGCGCGGCGCGGCCAATGGCTGTTTATCGGCCGGCACCGGAACTGCTGGCCCGCATTCCGGACATAACCGAAGTGCTCTAGGGCCTGTCCGGAGATGCCCGAATCCCATCGGCGGCGGTTGCCGCTCTCGGGTGTCCCCGGAGGGTGCACGTAAAGTTCCGAAGTGTGCCGAGCACCGCTGGGGTGTTCCCGGCAGATGCACGAAGAGTTCCGAAGCGTGTTAAGGGCTGCTCGGGTGTTCCCGGAACAGGCCGGGGATGAGGGGGCAGCCTGTTGCTGTGGGAGAGGGCCCTGAGCCCAAGGGGGGAGATACGAGCCGAAGACCCCCGGGAGCTGGCTATGTTCCCGTCACCGCGGGGGCTGCCGGACACCGAGTGGGTCCAGCCCGGGCACCTCCGGTCCCGTCGGGTGCGTCCCGCCCGCTACCTCCGGTCCCGCCGGGTGGGTCCTGCCCGGGACCCCTCGTCCCGCTGGGCCGCCCGTGCGCCGGGCCCAAGATGGCGGCGGCCGCTAAGATGGAGGAGGTTGTGAGGGGGCCCCGCTCCCACCCGCAGCTACGAGCGCCCGCGTGAGGGGTCGGCGCGGCGCGACCGCGGCTAGTCGAGTCCCGGGGGAAGCAGGCGGGCAGCCCCGGCTCCCCGTGCCCGCTGCGGCTGGCGGGGGGGGGGGGCGCCCCCGTGAGCCCGCCCCGGCGCTGATGTCAGCGCGGCTGTCCCGCCCGCCGCCGCCGCAGTGACAGCGACAGCTCCGCCCGGCCACAGTCGGGCCCAGCCCAGCCGAGCCGCGCAGCCGGACCGGGAGCGGCGCGGGCGGCCCGGTCATGGCCGACGACTTCGGCTTCTTTTCCTCATCTGAGGGCGCTGGCGCCGAGGAGGACCCGGCCGCCGCCTTTCTGGCCCAGCAGGAGAGCGAGATCGCGGGCATCGAGAACGATGAGGGCTTCGGGCCGACCGACGGCGAGGCGGCCGCCGCCCCGGGCGGGCAGGCGGCCCCGCCGGAACAGGGTGAGCACGCCCGCGGGGGCCGCCCGGCTGCGCTCCCGCTGGGTACGGGCGGGCTCCCGACCTCGTGGGATAACGGAGGGCTGTGCCCCCTTCTGCCCCGAAGGCAGGGAAGGGCCCTCCAGGCCGCATCCAGGCGGGGCTGGGGTCCCCGGGGGATGCATAGCATCCCCGGTGGGTGATGGGGTCTGTGCTGCACCTCATGGGCCGGTGGCAGGGTGACCCTATGGGCCAGACTGGCATCCTAGCAAGGGTTGTCTGGGCCTGTGCTTGTGCCCAAAGGGTTTCTTGAACCTCGGGGATGTGGAGTGAATCCTGAGCTGGGATGTGCCAGCCATGGGACGATTTCTCCCCCTTGTGCTCAGGCTGGGTTTCCCGGGTTGGATGGACTCCCGACTCCATGTTTCAGTGCTCCCAGCTATGGCAGTGTAAAAGGCATCCAGGCGGCACTGAGGAGCAATGACAGCCTTGTCACTGTCCCCACAGACAGGAGGGCCCTTTAGGATGCAAAATGGAAGATATTGCCATTGGGAACGTTGTGGTCCCAGGCCCTGCAGGTAGAATGTGCTAATTCTGATCTCTTGCCTCCAGTCTGCAGGGGCTCTGGCATCTGGTCTCTGTATGGACATAGGGGCACTGCTGCCACAGGGCTCTGACTCCTTCCCCTAAGAGCTCTCCATGCAGGGCCATGGAGGCAGATCTGGGCCTGGAGAGGTGTTGACAGCCACAGTGATAAATGCAGTCAGACAGGCTGGAGCTGGGTGTAGTCGTGGGGGTGAGCACTTTCGGGACAGTGTTGGCCTGAGCTGCACTATGTCTGTACCTGCTGCTGGCTGGCCAGGAGAAGCCCTGTGGTCACTGGGGAAAGCTCAGGGCCTGGAGTGTGATTCCTTCAAAGCCTCTTCTCTCCTGTCAGCACAAAACCCCTGCCTAGGCTGGCTTTGTGACCCCGGTGTGCAGCTCTCTGGGGCTGCGGGGCAGATGGGTGCCTCATTACCAACCCTAACCTTGCAGCTCATCCCAGGTGGGCTCCCAAGGCCTGCAGGCATGCCCTCCTGTCCTGGTGGAGCACAGGGAGTGTTTCCATGGGCCGTGTCCCTGGAGAGTTGCCTTGGCAGTTGGCCGGCAGCTCTTGGATCAGCTGTGTCCATTGGCAGCCTCTATAGGTTGGAGTTGGTCAGGTTGTGTTTCTACAGTCAGAGCAGAAGCCTGTGTCAGTCTTGTGCTGGAGCAGTTTCCCTAATCTTCAGATAAGATTAAACACCAGTAAAAACACCATAAAGACGTAAATGTCTGCAGGAGTTTGTGTGGGAGAGTGAAAGGTGCTTGCTTCTTCCACCAAGGACAGGACACCGTGGGGGTGTTGTGCATGGGTGTGCTGGGCTGAAAAAGGCACAGACAAGCTCTCAGGAACTGATCTGATGTAGTTTCGTGAACATCAGCCCCTCTGGGATCACCTGCAGCTGCCATAGTTGTGTTTTTCCTTCTCTCTTCCTTTTTTTTGAGCAGGTTTCCAGAATGGAGGAGCCACTGTCAATGGAGATGTCTTTCAGGTGAGAGCTCAGCCTTTTGCTGGCCCAGGGCTGCTAAGGGAGATTGGGTGGGTGTGGGGCCAGCATTCTGCTGCTCTGCCCCAAAAATTGACTGGAGTTTGCTATCTAGCTGCAGAACAGCTACGGTGCTCCTGGAAAGGTCTGGGTCTCCTGTGGGAGTCCTGGCTGCTCCATTCTCTTTGAAGAGAAGATGTGTCCCACCTGCCATGACCTGCCCCACATCTGTTTGCAGGTGGCTTGTGCCATGAAGGAGTGCCTGAGCCCTAAGAGCAGGTGACAAATCGTCCATTCCCCACAGAAGCCCCTTCTCTCCAGCCTGGGTAGCTTCTGAAGGCCTCTGGGGAAGGCAGGAGCATCTCTTGACAGAGGCCAGAGCCAGGATAGGGCTGTTATGGGACTTGGATCTCCCATAAAAACTACTTGCCCCATGGCCAGGGGCCTTTTGGGGGGACCCACCTGGGTCTCAGATCCCTTTGTGAGCCTGACAGCTCTGCTGTCAGCAGTGCCAGTGTCTTGACAAGCCCTTCTCCCCACTTGGTGCCCAGCAGTGGGGCATATGCACTGTCCATGCCTGGTGTACAGGATGATAATCGCATCAGGAATGGGACAGACTTAATTAGATTGAGGATCTTGGAAGAAAGCTGTAATCCCATTGCTGAGCATGGTGTCAGACTGGGCATCTGGCCAGTGGAAGGTGTCAGGGGAGGTGCTGGGCCTGGTGGGGCCCTCAGCTCAGATGTGAGGGAAGCAGCTCAGTCCTGGAGCTGCCTGGGCCCGAGTGAGGGCCAGGGAATCCCTGGGGAGCAGTTCCAAGGTCAGTGTCTGCCCTGTGCAGGGGGGCTGCCTGGAAGATACAGGAGCTGCAGTGGCAGCGAGCTGCAAGCCAAGGAGGGAAGCACTGAGAAGGCTTTAGATGAGAGGGCCTGAGGCTGGGACAGCAGCTCGAGCAGCACATTGGGAACACTGTCCCACATGTCCCAAGCTACCTCCTAAATTGGCTTGTCAGTGCTGGGAGTGTGGAGTCCTGACTGCTGCCAGCTCTTGGAGGTGACTGGGCTGGGCTCTTGGAAACGCTGGTGCTGATGGTGAGGTGCTCATGTCCTGCAGGAGTCCAACGGCCCCACGGATGCCTACGCAGCCATAGCCAAGGCTGACCGGCTGACCCAGGAACCCGAGAGCATCCGCAAGTGGAGGGAGGAGCAGAAGAAGCGCCTGGAGGAGCTGGGTGAGACCCAAGGCCATGTGTAACCCCCCTGTACCCCCCTGTGACATGGCAGCCAGGGACCTTGGGGTCCCTCACCTCTTGGTGACCCTGCTGCATCCCGGAGAGATGTCTTGTGCCCCTGCCTAACATCTGCTATCCTTGGGGCAGTGGTGCCTTTTGGCCAGTATTGGTGGGGACTGGGGACAGGTCTGAGGGGCTGCAGCTGCCCTGCCTGCTGAGGGGCTGCCTAGCACACCCAGCAGGTGCCAGTGTGGCTGACGGACTCTGTCTCACTCGGGCCTTAGACGCGGCATCGAAGGTGACTGAGCAGGAATGGCGTGAGAAGGCCAAGAAGGACCTGGAGGAGTGGAACCTGCGTCAGAATGAGCAGATGGAGAAGAACCGAGCAAACAACAGGTATGTTTGGGTCAGCATGGCCAAGAGGACTGTCTGCCTTCCTGGGATGTTTGAGGGCCTCTTTCCCCACAGTGGGGCCAAGCCCTGCATGGACAGAGCCTTGCCAAGCAAGGGGAGAAACCCCAGGTCTTGGAGTGGCTCTGGTGGTTGTGCAGAGCCACTCTGGCTGGAACCACACTGGGATCACCCTGGGATCTTGGTGCCTCCTGCTCCTGCGTGGGGGTTGCAGGGGTCAGGGTTGGGCTCCAGGTTCTCCTGGTGTGCTGCAGTGTGTGGGTTACTCTTTGGGAGGACTAACCCCCTCTGTTCTCTGTTTCTAACCCTCTGCCTGCCTGTCGCTCCGCTCCGCTCTCTCTCTCTCTGTGCCTGGGGCTAGGATCGCTGACAAAGCCTTTTACCAGCAGCCGGACGCCGATATCATTGGCTACGTGTATGTGCCTCTTACAGACCATATCCTGCCCCTCAGGCTTTGGGGGTCCCGGCCCCAGCACTGCCTGCCCAGCCAAAGGGAGGGGGGATGCTGGGAGGTTCTGGGCTCTGGTGAGGTACCAGAGGGAGGATGATGCAGCCAAGTGTCTCCAAATGGTTGAGTTTTAGGAGATGAGTGGAGCTCCTGGAAATGCCTCTGTGGGAGCTGGTTGAAGACGCAAAGGTGTGGGCTCTTAAGCCTTTTTGGGGATGGCTCTGGGGGTTAAGTTTTGGGAAGAGGCAGACACTCCTGCACCCCTGGATGAATGAGAGCAGCCAAAGGCAGACTTGAGCATTGCGTGTCTCGGGGTCCCAGAGGACGCTGAGCTCATCAGCTGGAGTAAAGGGACAGGAAGCAGGGACACAAGGGTTTTTAAGACAGAAGGAAGAGTCTCCTTTGGAAAGGGGTCTGCCAGTGACAACCCTCAATTTCTTTGCAGAGCCTCGGAGGAAGCATTCCTGAAGGAGTCCAAGGAGGAGACCCCAGGCTCTGAGTGGGAGAAGGTGGCCCAGCTGTGTGATTTCAACCCCAAGAGCAGCAAGCAGAGCAAGGATGTCTCACGGATGCGCTCGGTGCTCATCTCCCTCAAACAGACGCCCCTGTCCCGTTAGCTGTGCCTGGCACAGCCGGGAGCACAGCGGGCATGGCTGGGCTCACTGAGCCAGGCAGCTTCAGGGGCCGGCCCAGGAAGGGCCTCCCGCTGCCTGCTCCCTGATCTGCGCCTCGGCTGTGCTCGAGTCACTGGTTGTATAACTCTCCCCATGGTTTTCCTTTGCTTAAAAGGTGCATTGGTCTCTTTTTACACTTATTTATAAATCACTGTGGCATTTCCCCGGGAAGCAGCACTGGGTGGCAGAGCTGAGTTAGTGGGGAAGCCCCAGCCCAGGCTCTTCAGGAGGTTGTGTCTGAGGGCCTGGCTAAATGAGCAGGGAATATCCCATCCTGTGTTCCCCACTTCAGCCCTGTGCTGGGAATAAACCTGCCTGCAGCTGTCCTGGCAGCCCCATGTCCAGGCCTCAGTCCTAGCCCTGAGACAGGGATCCCAGTGGGGTCCTGGGCTGCTGTCTGCAGGGTTGGGAGGGTGGAGAAACAGCCATGGCTTGGCTCCACACTGCTGGGTCCTGCAGGGAGCATACCTGCAGCATGGCACTGTCAGACTGGCAGGGACTGAGGAATGTGAATACAGGCACCCAGGTTGGACCTGGACTGCCAGCAGCTGCCCCAAGTCCATCAGAACTCTGCCCAGGCTAGCTATGCCCCAAAATGTTGTGGGGCTCCAGTGTCCATGTCCCATCTGTCCCACTGCTGGCAGCACAGTGGTGTGGGTCACTGGGAAGGCACTATGGGGGCAGCGTGCAGGATGCTTCCTGTCCTTCCCCCGTGAACACCAGCAGATGGGAATGTGGAATGTCAGGCTTTGGGGGACTCTTGGCTTTGCTCTACTCCTTCCCTTGCTACCAGAATGGGAGATGGAGGCTGTGTGGTTGCAGGGAAGGAAATAGGAAGATCCAGCTGCTGTGGGGCAGGTCAAGCCCCACAGCTTCCTAACCCAGGGACCCAGAGCAGGGTTGGGCAGAATTCTGGTGCTTCGGCTTGCAGTGTCCCTGAGAACAACCTGCACATCTGTCTGCAGTTGCTCTGCCCCCTCCCCAGGATTTGCCCACCTAAGGCAGTATAGGGAGATGCCTCAGTCCTGCTCCCTGCTCGAACTTTCTCTCCTCTGCTTGACAGGGATGGCACCAGTCCTGCGAACCTGCACAACTCCTTCATAGCAGGAGAGGGACAGCCTTGAGCTGTTGAGGGCTTGGGAACGGCTTGCAGCAGCTTGGAGGGTCTTGGAGCAGAGTCCACAAAACATTCACTTGAGCCCCTCTGCAGAGCCCTGCACACTTGATTTCCAGCTGGAAATCAAGTGTGCAGAGCTCTTCTGCCCTGCAGATGTGGCTCCAGGGCCAGAATGTCACCAGTCCTGCTGCTGCAGCTGTGGGGGGTGCCTGGGCACCCATGGCCCTGGGCCATGATCTCACCAGTGGGCTGGGAAGGTAAATGGGTGTGTAGGGAATCAGTGTTGTGTGTTGGGACTGTGCCCCCTGCCCATAGGGCTGATTGTTCCTGCCTGGCCCCCCTGAGCTCCAGCATGTGTAGGCAGCTCTGCTGTGCTGCAGGACACCTGGGGACTCGGCTGCCTGCCTTAGCCTTTCATCGCAGAGCAGCAGGAAGCACACCTGGCTACTTGTAGGGGGCAATGTGTCCCCCCTGTGCTCTGTCCCTCCAGCCCCTGCAGGCAGCTGGGCCCCTGGGTCCCCCAGCTGCCATGTTGCTCCGTGTCAGGCTGGGGCAGCTCTCGGGGAGCCGTGCCCACAGCTATTCTACATCCCCTCGGCTTTGGTATCTGTGACTGTCCAAATTACCTGTTACAATAAACCGACATCTCCAATCCTACAGGGCACTGTCGTCTTTCTGTGTTAGGGATGCACGTTGTGTTTAGGAGAAACCACAGCCATGAAGCCTCTTGTGGAAAGGATGGGGCTGGAGGAGGAACATTCTACAGGAAAAAACTGGAGGGGAAGGCCAGAGGATTTGTGCTCAGATGGGGCCAAAGCAGTGGCAGCAGGACCCAGGGCTTGGTTCTGTCCCCAAGGAGCTGCAAGCTCTGGCTTGTCCAAACAGGCTGAGCTGCTCCCCTGTCCACTGCGCTCTTCAGCTGCCAAGGGATTGTGCTCGTGGATCTGCCCACCCACTGCTCCTCACAGCCCTGCCCTGGCTGGGCTGGAAGTGCCAGTGAGGCAGCCAAAAGCAGTTTCCTCTGGGAAAGATGTTCTGCACATGCACCCAGAGAGGGAAGACAGGCCCTGGGCTCCCCAGTGCTGAGGTGGAGCTCACCCTGCTCAGCACTGGCAATGGCTTGTTGCCCACCCTCACGTCTCAGAGGTCAGCTCTGGTGAGCAAGAGCCTTCCCTCTCTCTTTGCCAAGACCCACCAGCACAATTCACTGGACAGGACAATCCATGTGCTCATTTGCAGATAGAGGGTTCACCCCTATCGGCCCATCCTTTTAAGAACTCAGGGCACAGGCACCAACTCACAGAACACCTGGAAACAGCCCAAGCTGCTGCAGCTGCAGTGAGATGAACAGAGACTGTGGCCCCATGACCTCCTAGCCCTGGCATGAGAGAGCAAAGCCTCGTGGATCACCAAACCCCCTGGTATGAGCCAAAGCCCACAATGGGACCATGTTTGTTAGGACACAGGCAGTGCAGGTCCCTCAGGGAATAAAGTGTTGCTGACTCCCCAGCAAGAACAGCCAAAGCAGCAGCACATCCCAGAGAACACAGCCAGACCCCATTTCAGAAATGTGAGTTCCCTGCTTGTTTCCACAGGGAGTTTCATGTCTTGTTTATTCTTGCATCACCACAGCTTCAAGACAGCCATGCCCACTCCCTTTTTTCCCTGCTTTTCAGTGCTCTGCAATGCAGTATCAGTAAGAATCTTGCTGCAATTCACTTTATTACTCACCAGTTTTAATTGAACAGGTCACGCAACCTCCCAAACTGCCTCTCCTGCTGCCTAGGGACTTTGTCCTGCCAGGACCAAGTGATAAGCAGCGGTTCCTTCCTCATGAGCAGCTCATTTCTCAAATGCTGGTCACTGCCTAACTACAACCCCACCTCAGTCCAGGACCAAGAAGACACAATTTTATCAGCCTGTGACAGCATCAAGCAGGGACAAGAAGTCTGACAGGGGTGGTGAGACTTAGTGACCTGCAGCCTCAGTGCTGCAGGAGGGTGAGCTCTTGAGAGAAACAAAAAAAAAAATACCACAGCCCAAATGACACGTTAATCACAGAGTGTATTCACCCCATTTCCAGTGCTCCAGAACTAGCTCCACTGAGACATCACAACAGTTTCTCAGAAAACTCCATCTGCAGCCAGGATTCACTCTGCCAGCCGGGGTTGCTGGTAGACTCTTGCCCGTGGCCGCAGCTTCGCTTTTGTCCGATGTCACTGTCGGGATTTGACAGTCGTGGCCACCATGCCTCCCACCAGGGCAGCGATGGTGAAGCCCTGGGCTACGACACGCGCCCGCATCATCAGCTGGGAGCGCCGAGTCTGGCCTTTCTTGAAGCAGATAATCCCGTAGGCCAGGACACCGACGGTGCACAGGCAGCCTGCGGGGAAGGAGGGCGGCTGTGAGGTGCGGCTTACCCCGGGCCTGAGCGCTGCGGGCCGGTTCCACCGCACTCCCAAACCTGAGCCGCGCCTCCCCGGGCTGCAGCCGGCCTGGGGCTGAGGGCCCGGCCCCTCACCGGCGACCATCGCCCCCCAGCGCCCCTCATTCAGCCTCCGTCCCGCTACCCCCCGCCCCACCCTCACCGAGGGGCACCAGGGGGTTCTCCCGGGTCTTGCGCACGAACTTCTCCACGAATCCCTCCTCAGAGAACGTGGGCAGCGGGCTGGGCTCCAGCGGTGGGGGCGGCCCGGCCGCCATGGCCAAGGTGACAACAACGGCCCTTTCCAGTTGCCGTAGCCACCGCCTCCGAGGCAGTGCATGCCGGGGGTTGCAGTCCGACACCCACACTTATCGCGCGGCGCTGCTGCCTCGAAACTACACTTCCCGTGGTGCCCCGAGGCGTGCGCGGCAGTCCCGTGGCGAGCTGGCGTGTGTCCGCCATGCCGAAGGCCAAGGGGAAGAGCCGGCGGCACAAATACTCCTACAACCTCAACCGCAAGCGGCTGTACCGCAGCGCCCGCCGCCGCGCCGCGCCCCGCATCGCCTGGTGAGCGCCGGGGACACGGGGGGCGCGGGCCGAGCGGGGGCTGGGGCAAGGCGGCCGGGAGCCGCTGCACGTGTCGGTGGGGAGGGGGACGCGCAGCGCCGCGGGATGACGGACACAGCAGTGATGTCCCTTGTCCCTGCGCAGCTCGCACATCCGCCATGCCTGGGACCCGCACAAGTCGGTGGCGCAGAACCTGGCCGAGATGGGCCTGGCCGAGGATCCCAACAAGGCTGTCCCCATCCCGAAGAAGCTGCTGGTAAGGAAGGGTTTGTCTGTGACCGCTCCTTTGCGAGGGGAGGTACCCTCCCAGCACGGGGCAGGTGGCTCTGGATAAGTCTCTGGCGGTGGATACGTATCTTATCTTGATCTACACGCTTATCTCACCAAGATCCTGGCGTGGGAACGAGCTACAGAGCTCCGGAGACACAATGGACTTTAGAATAAATATAAAAAACGTCAGTCCATCTCCTGGGACTTGCCAGAGACAGGTGGGGTTGGGAGCGCTGCAGCCAACTTTCTTCTGATAACAAAGAATGGTTCTCTGTGCACAGCAGTGCCAGCCTGGCCCATCTGCATAAGAGGGCAACGATTTCAGGTGAAAGGTGGCCCCAAGAAACACAAGGAAAAAGTAGGAATGACCTTGTTTGCCATTTGTCTCCATTCACACAGTGTTTCTCAGCTGACAGCCTCATCCAGAAGCCAGTTTAATGGTACAAGTAAGGCTCTGCTTAAGCCAGCTGGGATTTCCTGCCCTGTGCAACCATGTAGAAGCAGTTAGGAGTTTTGGGAACAATGTGTGGGGATGCAGCATTCTTCCAAATCAGCTTTTTTTCATTTGTCTTTCTCTGCTATAATTCAGGGGGTGGAAGTGGAAAGCGATGGACAACAGCCAGGAAAGAAAATAGTGCGGAAACCATACGTGGTGAATGGTCAGTGTTGCATTTGGGGCTCTCCTAAGCCCCTTTGGGTTATTTTGTCATCCTGTGCTGTGCCAGGGGTAGGGAAGGGTGTTGTTTCTTATCCAGCCTTGTGGAGGAGCATGTCTTTTCCACAGTGTTTGTCCCTGCAGCCTCAGGAGGGCTCTTGTCACTGCGAGATGTGCTGGTGCGTGCATCCAGGGTGACAAGAAGCTGTGGAGGCAATACCTCGTGTTTCAGAGGTGGGCTGGGCAGGAGTCACACTCTGCAGCCTGGGCTGAAAGGGTCTACTCCTCACATGTGAGCTGGAGAGGAGCTGCAATGCAGGCCAGGATGCCCGCAGCCCGAGCAGAGGGCTGTTGTCTTGGCCATTTTCCTGCACCATCATGCTGGGAAACATCCCTGCATGCACCAGCAGCCGAGCTGTGTGGCTGGAGTCAACCTTGGGGGGAGGTTGAGGATCTCTGAGGTGTTGTTGCTTCCTTCCCCTCGCTCACGCTACCTCTGCCCTCTGCCTAGAGATGGAATTGGAGGCCAGCCTCCCTGAGAAGAAGTCAAACACGCTCTCACGAGACCTCATTGACTATGTGCGATACATGATCCAGAACCACGGGGAGAACTACAAGGTACATTCCAGAGCAAGAAGCACCCGGAGTAACTCACTCTTGAATCTTCCCATCAGCAGGATGAGAACCTCTAATCCTCTCTGTCCTGGATCCTGTTTTGCAGTCAGCTGATTCTTAAGGGAAGAAACGCTTTGAACTGTGGCCAGCTCCCTGTCTGAGTCAGGCAGTGATCACACTGGTGTGGGTGGGCTGGTTTGGTGTTTGCTTTTGGGGCTGCTCCTCTCACTTACCTTCTCCTTTGTCCCAGGAAATGGCTCGGGATGAGAAGAACTACTACCAGGATACTCCCAAGCAGATTAAGAGAAAGATCAATGTTTACAAGAATTTCTATCCCGAGGAGTACAAGAATTTCATTGCATCACTCAAGCCAGAAAAAATGGAAGTGCAGTGACTGCTCTTTTTCCTCAGGTTAACGTGCAAGTGCAGGCTTGACATGAATATTTTCCAAACTGAAAAAGCCTCTGGTGTGATGGAGGAAGGACCCTCACTAGGCAGAGATGGTTGTTACTATCCATGAAAGACTTTTGGCACTGACTGTGCTGTTCTGCTCACTTTCTGTGTGGCAGCCAGCATTTCTTTAGCTTTGCTAAAATAAAATATTCTTTCTAGCTGCTTGTGAATGTCCTGTTTGTGGGCTCTTGCTTGGTGCAGTCCTGCTTTGGAGAGCTCCTGGTGCCAGCCTGTGTGATGTTGGCACTGGGCACATGTCACCCCCCTGTGGTGACAGGATTGGATGTGGGCAACACTCACACTTTTGCTGATTGTCCTGTAGGCAGCGTTAGTTGGAGCAGGGCCATGTGCTGCTTGGGAGAGGAAATGGGAGGGCAGCAGAGAGGTAACCCTTTCATTGACAAGAGGAAGGAGCAGCAGTAGAAAAGTTGTCTCAGCGAGACTGCCACGTACTCCTGTTCCCTGATGGGCTTGCCAGCCTCCAGGATTGGTTTTCCAGGACCTAGCGCCCTGTGAGCTGACCCAGCAACCTCCTGTCCGCAGGAGGACAGGACACGTAGGCAGAACACAACCTCGGCCGTGGGTGCGCTGGGGACCCGCCGCGACCCCGCCTGTCCGGTAAACCCCTCCTTCATCCGAACTACACCTCCCGACATACCCCGCACGGAATGACCACATCTCGCGAGACCGCGCCCCTATAAAAGCGCCTCCTCAGGTGCGAGTGACGACTGGCTGTGGCGGCTCGCGGTGGCTCCGGTATGGCTGCTCCGGGCCCGGCCCTGGCCCTGCTGCTCCTCGCAGAGCCTCGCTGAGCCCCGGTATGAGCTCTGGGAAGCCCGACGCTCCCGGTAAGGTTCCCCACGCGCTCCCCCCGGCCTCGGTTGGGCGCGGCGGCGGGCGCTGAGTGCTGCGCTCTCTCCGCAGCTCTGGAGCCGGGCAGCGGGGCCCGCTCGGGCAGGATGTCGCTGCCGCTCGGCGTCCCACGCCGCGCCTTCAGCTACGATGATGCTCTGGAGGACACGGCGCCCATGACACCGCCGCCCGCCGATCTGTGCGCCAGCGTGCTCTGGAAGCAGCCGGTCATCCCCGAGCGCAAGTACCAGGAGCTCTCGAAGGTACGGGCCCGGTTGGCCTCGGCATGTCCTTGGGTACCCCGCAGCACCCCTCTCCTGGCATTACCCTTCTCCCAAGCATCCCACCCATCCTTACACCCCTCCTGCCTGGCTGGCGCTGCCCCCCTGCCCTCGCAGCAGGAGCCTCGGGAGGGGCTGGGGACAGAGCCTGGCACTGCTGTCTGGCCTTGCTCCGGACACACGGAGGTGTGGGTGGGACAAGCGTGTGCTGAGCGTCCCCTCCGTGTTTGTGGTTAAAAAATCCCCAGCAACCAGGTGTAATTAAACTAGGGCATAAGGGTGGTTTAGGTTGGATGTAAGTCCTTTATAATAAGGGTGGTGAGGCACTGGCACAGTTTGCACGGATAAACTGTGGCTTCCCCATCTCTAGAAGTGTTCAAGGCTAGGTTGGTGAGAGCTCTGAACAAGCTGCTCTAGTGGAAAGTGTCCCCCCACCATGGCAGGGGGTTGGAACTGGATGATCTTTAAGTTCCCTTCCAACCCAAACTGTTCTGGGAATTCTATGCTTTGAGTGTAGGACCAGCCCTTTTAAATTTGGGAACTGTTTTCTGAGTTTGAAATTAAGCTAAATGTTTTTGGATAGAAGTCTGTAACTCTGCATCTCTTTGGGCTTGACCTCTGCTTGATACCTCTTCGGTTTTTAAATCTCTTGTGGGAGACAACCAGAAGTTGTGGTTAGGTACAAAAAGTAAATTCTCCAGTCAGGGGACTCCCATTTTGGGAGGATGAAGTCAGTGTTTCATATGATATTTTGTTTTCTACCATTTATTTTCTGTTTCTTTGCTGGAGTCTTGTGGTCAGTGGTAGAACTATGACCACCGGGCAGACTGAGCAAGAAACATGTAAGGAACGAGGTAGGAAAACAAGTTGTTTGCTCTAGGCTCTGCTCTGTGGCCGCCATTCTGTGAACAGCTGGTGCTTGAGCTGCCTGTGGAAGGTTCTCTCGGTGCTTTTGTCCAGTTGACCTTGAAGTCCAGTTTGCATTTAGGAGAGCAGATGTTCTGGTTTCTTTCCTGTTGACCTTTTTGTACTTGGACTAACAGCTTGTTTGCTCTGAGCCTGGCAGGTTTTCAAATGTTTTATGCAAGTTGGTTGTTCATTGCTATGAATTCTAAGGTTCTGAACATTGAGAAGTGCAGTGAGCACAGTGGAGGGATTTCTCCCATGGGACGAAGCTTGGCTGCCAGAGCAGCATGGCCTTTTCTAACTTGTGTAGTTAGAGATGTGTCCTGGCCAGGTGCTGAGATACCTTCCCATCTCAAACTGTCCTCTGCTGCTTCCCCACAGGATGAGGAAGGGGATGCCAACATGAAACCTGTCATAACTCCTTCATCGTCCACAGAAAGTGTGAACAAGGTGCCTGTGGTGAAGGCCAAGGCCACTCACATCATCATGAATTCCCTCATCACAAGTAAGAACTCACCTCTCACACTCTCATGTGTGGGTTGGGCACTGAGGGTGCTCCAGCTTGGGTCAGCCTCAGGGTAATTCCTGGGGAACACTTGGGTTCAGGCTGGTTCTGCTCTGGTGCTGTGTGAATTTGTTTTTTTCAGAGGATGTTTCTAGAAGGAAGCAAGGAACTGGGGAATAGGCCACATGTGGTGCTTCTGTGTTTCCAGGGGCGGGGGGAGGAGTGCAGAGTTTGTTGTTTGCTTACAGGACACTGCAGTCCATGTTCCTGAAGAGGTTGCTGCTCTGTTTGCTTATTAACTTGCATTTTCTGAATGACAGGCAGAGCTCTACCATTAACCCAAGAAGTGAGGAGAGCTGACACGCTGTGCTAATGGAGCACTTGCTGGCATTTCTGTTGTTAATAGCAGGAGCTGCCTTGCTAACTGCAGTACTTCAAACATAAATCATGATGCTTTAAAATAAAATTGAGTCTGTTATGTTTGCAGAGAGGATGTGCCCTTTTGCAGTAAGAGGAATTATTTCTGTGTTAATCTGTTCATGCTGCCTCTTCTTTCAGCAACTACAAATTACAGGGATCTGAAAATAACTTTAAGATGAGAAGTGTTATCTGTTCTAAAGAAGACAATGGGCTTTTCCACCGGAGTTTTTGTGCTCTGATTCATTTTGATTTTTCCCCTTGTTCCACTAGGGAGTGAACATCTTAGGCTGGGGTTTGGAGAAAGTGTTTGTTTTTCAGAAGTGATGTTGACATCAGTGTATTAGATGCTGGCTCTAGCTGAAGTAGCTTATTTTACCTGATCTAAAATCACTGTGACTCTTTAAAACATGATATGCAAAGCTCCTTTGAATGCAATGGACCACTTAAAGCGCCCAACTTTTTGGGTTCTCTTAGATTTATGAAGTTGTGAGTAGGAGTGATGCAGTATCTGAGGTGAGATGGGATTAATTACAGGTGTTACACTTGTGATTTATCTGGTGATTTGGGACAAATCACTGCTCATCTGACTTAGCCCTGTGTCTTAGGGTATTTTGTCAAGTCAGAATATCTCACCAGCTTCATCTTTCTGCCTCAGCTTGTTACTATGTGTGAATGATGAAAAAAAGGGTTTGAATTCAGTTGTTGGAGCTGCCTTTGCTGGAACTGCTTGTGGTGGAATTTCTGCGTGAATTTGTGCTCTTGTGTATTCCAGAGCAGACTCAGGAGAGCATCCAGCGCTTCGAGCAGCAGGCAGGGCTGAGGGAAGCTGGCTACACACCCCACAAAGGCCTCACCACTGAGGAGACCAAGTACCACCGAGTGGCTGAGGCAGTCCATGTAAGGCTTGTTTTCCATTGCATTTCTCTACGTGTCTGGTTTAACATTTACCTGGTGACATAACTTTTGGAGCATGTTGCCAAGACTTTCCTTAAGCTGCTTCATCTGAAGGCTTCTAGCTCATTGTGTAGTAAAGTTTACCCACTTTAAAATAAAAGTTAACATTAGCCTTTGTAGTGTTGAAACAGCTTTTTTCCTGAAATCAGTTACATTTCACTGTCATATCCAAGTGGGGACAACCCTACGCAATCTAACTTCTTGCTCTGCTTTTGATTGGTGCCCTGCAGTTAATTTCTGCAACTGTGTGTCCAAAGAGCACTTGCAAACTGTGCATTTCCATTGTGGAAGTTACCAGATGCGTCTTACTGAAAACAAAAATCTTGAATGAGCACATAACTGTGGGCTACCAAGCTCTTAAGAAAATTTTGCAGTTGAAGTTTAATAGTCAGCTCTTCCAGGGTCCTCCCACGAGGCCAAAGTTTGAGTAAGTGCGTTGATGAATTGCATTAGTGGCGCTTGAATAGCCACAGGAAACATTACAAGGTACCCTGTGTATTTTGTGTTTGAACTGTAACTGCCCTTCAACTGACTGCTTCAAAGTTCAGCTTGTACTGTCCAGTTTGTAATAACATCGGTTTGCATACACCCAGTTCCTGTTTATTTTGAGCCCAGGTTCATCTCTGTTCCAGAGCAGTGATTCCATCCTGATGCACACTCATTTCTTCACAGGATCTGGTATTCCTGACCTTGTACCTTCTGTGAGAACTGGTCTCACCCTCTTCAGAGGATTGGTGGGACTGAAAGCTTGGTTGCTCTGAAAAGTGTTGGAAACAAATGGGTATTATGGCATTTAGACCAGTTACCAGGTAGCTGAAGTGAGCTCTGCTGCATCCACAACCTCACTATGAGTTCTGGTGTTCCTTCCTGTAGCCTGAAGTGAACTTTCAAAACTCTTGTGTTTGATGTGGAGAGAAACTTCAGGAGGTGTATGCAGATATTGTAATACTGGATACAGCTTTAGGTGTGATGACACTTTATTTTTTATCACCTGTGATAGAAACAATTGTCTGGTTTGGACAGTAAAACTGGGTATTGTTCCTTATGTCCATTGTTGCTTCTGTTTCTCTTGCCTCTCCTGACAGAACCTAAAAATGCAGAATGGAGAGACAACAAAAGATGACAAACAGAATTCTTCTGCTCAGTCCACTCCAAGCAGCACTCCCCATTCCTCCCCCAGGCATAAAAACAGGTACTCTGCCTTCTTTGGTTTCCTAAGGCTCCTGAGGTGGGAGCTGCTATAAATAACCTTCATAACCTGTGAGGGACTGTACAGGGTGAAATTTAGAGTCTGATGAGGATTTGTGTTTGGATAGATTCAAATACTGGAAGCCTGTGGAACTTGAGCATGCATATCTTATCCTGGGTGGTAACAAACCTATTAAGATTTCTTAAATTGCCCCTTTTAACTACATGAAAAATTCCTGGCATAGTGGGGTCACTTGAAGTATTTACTCTCATATTTTAAACATCTCATTTTTTTTTTTTTCCTTAGGGGCTGGTTTAGTCAGGGATCCTCTACTTCTATCACTGGCTCAGACTTTGCTATGGATGGTGGTGGGGAGAGATTGCCATCTGAAAGATGGAGCTTTTTTGGACCTAGAGCTGTCCAGAAATCAGCCAGTGATGCAGGTAAGTCATTGAAAATCTGCCTTGCCAAGAGCAAGGGGGGAACTGTCACAGAGCAGACTTGCTGGCTCTTTCTGGAGTCTTACCCTGCTTGCCTTGTTATTCTCCAGGACCACCTTGGGAATGTGTGTTAGTCATATAATTTCTGTGCCTAAATATAGAGCAGTTGGGTAAAACCTGTGCCAAAGATCTGGAGGTAGCAATAACTTGCAGTGAGCTGCAGTGGTAGGGGCAGGCTGTGAAGGTAACAGCTTTTTACCCTTTTTCTGATGTGTGATGCAGCCAGGACTCTGGAAGTACCAGCCCCTGATGTGAAATAGGCTTCATATGATAAGAAGTTGCTGGAATTTACATAGGCTGTCTGTGGTGCTCAGTGTCAGACACTGCTGGCAGCAATAGGAAATGGATTTGACTGGTTTTCCTGGTTTTTTACTGTGATTTATTTTTTTGTCAGGAGGATTTACCATTCAGTCCTATAAGGGTGCCCAGAAGCCATCCCCAATGGAGCTGATGCGTGCTCAGGCTACAAGGATGACAGAAGATCCAGTCACCTTCAAGCCACCTAAAATGGACATTCCAGGCACAGATGGGAGGAAACAATCTCCACGTTCCCACAACATCAAACCTCGGGATCTGAACGTGCTCACTCCCACTGGGTTCTAGAGGAAAGCTTCCAGTGTCTTTAGCAGGCTACAGAGTGTCTTAGGCTCTGCTTCCCTGTCCCATGTGCTGCACTAAAGTAGGAAAGTCTCCCTTTCCAGCACTTCATCTCAGAAGAAGAAACAGTTGTGATTGTCCTGCTAAACCTAGTCTTGGAAGAACTCCTGCACCTGTCCTAAACCAATGTAAACCATCTTGTCTACTGCACTGTACTGGGCTGCCAGGCTGCTCTGGATGTGCTTCCCAGTACACCACGCCACAGTGAAACCCTGAGCCATACTTTTTTTGGGACAGGATTCCATGTGGTGTGTGAGCACCTGGCTTGTATGCCTGGAATCTGTTTGTCTTGTCCTGCTCAGTGCTGAAGGACCCACAGGAGGACTGGTTGTGTCAAGAGATGGAGCAGAAAGTGATGTGAACAAGCAAGGACTGACAGCTGGACCATTAACTGCCAGAGGGAAGATAACGTGGTGGGTCAGCATAAATGTGGCACTCCCTCACTATTCAGTGTGATCATGTTTTTTGTTCTTGGGATGTTTTTTAAAGGGAAAAGGGACTACTAGTGACCATACTAAGATTGGAAAGGCAGGGAACAGAATCTAATGGAGCTTGGAAGTAATGAGGAGGAATTCCTTTTCTTCCAACTCTTCATGTTGCTCTAAGAAGGTGGAAGTAACCAAAGTTGGTGTGGCTTGAATGAAGTAGTCCTCTTTGTTCTGTAAAACATCACTGTCCTGTATTCTAGACAGCAGATTTGCAGGTGCTCTGGCACTCTGGATGCTGTTTGATTTGTTTTTGTTGGGTTTTTTTTTCCCTAGAATTGTGTAGAATGTATTAGAGACTGGAAACACTTCTCAGACAGGGTATTTTATCAGCATTAAGTGTGTTCTGCAGGGCTGGGGGCGGACTGAGGGCAGACCAAGGCTAAACATTCCTCCCTGCTAAGGTACAGCTGGATGTGATCCTTGACCTAGTCTGAACCAGTTCCTGGGAACAGCTAACACTGGCTTTCAGGAAAAGTGGAAGGAACTCCTGGCTACCGTCTAATCCCTTAAGCATGATAGGCAGCATTGCTCTGTAATCCTCACCTCTGCTGTGGCAAATGGGTCTCCTCAGGTCTTCTCTTGATCTCACGATTGTGTAGCAGAGTCCCTCAGCCAGCAGCAGCCTTGTGTCTGGAAGCTTCTCTGTTGCCAGAACATTATACAGAGGTTACTTAACAGGTGGTAAGTGTTGAGCTCCAGGGTTTCTGCCTTCTTAAACCAAACACTTCCTGGAGGGTGAGACAGGGTTGGCTCCCTTGGCTGGCTGCTGGCCCCTCTGAAGCAGCACATTTTGTAGCACTGCTTTCTCTCAAGCTTCAGCAGCACTGCCAGTGATGTGTGGAAGTCCCCTACCCAAACCAGCAGTTCTGTCACCACTCATTTGCACCTTGGCAATCAGGCTCTTACTTGACATTAATTTATTTGTTGACTGTGTTCACATCTCCTAATATGTATGTTTGTTTTTGTTACAGAACAATAAAATCCGTGTGGAATGGAGGTCCACAGTGTGTGTTGGTGTTGACAGAGCATCTGTGGGAGAAATGTGGGACTGTCCAGTGAGTGTGGGGTCAATACTCTGGTGGATAAGGCCCTGGCAGCACCTCACTAGGGTGAAATATTTGCCCACAAACTGCCCTTTCACAGGGAGACTGGATTTACAGCTAGGCTCATTTGTGTCTTAAGGCTTGTGCAGATAAAACGAAACATGAAGTCTTTGTGTTTTCTTGAGCAATCTAAATTCATGTTCCTGAGATTTTCTCTCTTGTTGCTTGTGTGCTGTGTTTCCACCTGTACTGTGGAGGTGGAGGCGTGGGAAGTAGGCTGATGTTTCCCTAGAGGTGTCCAGTTCCCCTCTGGAAAGTCATGGTTTGGTGCTGTTGTAGTGGTTTTAGCTGCCCTTTAAAGTACTGCTGCTGGAGCACATGATTTACTGGGGCTGGGGAAGTCTGAGCTCTGAATGCTGGTGTTCCCTGTGCTCACGGAGTGTAAGCTGAGCTAAAAGTCATGGAAGAGATTCAGGCACTGAGGTACAGGCTGCTGCTGTGATCCTGATTACACAGGTGAATCTCACAGTGTGGGAAGGCTGAGTTTAAAGCATGGCCTTGTGTGATCTGACAGAGCTCTGGACTTGCTTTGGGCAGTGCTAGCACCAAGACAAAAGATTCTTAGCAAACATGAAAGGAATATATTTTTTTAAACTGTACAAAGTGCTTTGTAAAATTGCACAAGGTAAACTTGAACGGAAATTCTAAGACAATGTAAACCAAACATCTTTCAAAAGAACTGTATAAAGCAACCCCCATGATGCTGAGATTGCAGCCTGAGATGGGGGGGTTTTATATTGAGAACATGAACTTCTGTCCTCCTTGCTGCAGTGGCTGTCTCCATCAGGCAGCAGTGACAATGCAGAACAGCTCCTGCAGCATGAACAATTTCTCCTGGATTTGTGGGGGAAAAGGCTGCCCCAGGGTCTCCTGCATTCTGCTGATGAAGTTGTTCATCTTCAGCTGAATGTCCAGCTGGCTGATGTCATCACTGTCCTGGAGCCTGGGCTTGGCCTTCTGAGCGATCAAACCCATCCGGTCACTGATAGAACTCCGCAGGTGCTCTGCAAGAGGAAATGCTGTGGGGAGAGGCACCACCCAAAGGGCTGCCTGAGCTGCTGGGATGGATCCCAGTGTGCTACAGGCAGTGCAGGAAAAGGGGCTGATCCTCTTGTTATCCTTGATGGTTCTGCACAAGACTTTGGGAAGAAGGAACCGGCACCTCCTGGAGCTCATTCTGCATGCAGCGAGAGCCCAGGGAATGGGGAAGGGCAAGGCTTGTATAACCCTTGTCATCTGTGTGAATGGCAAAATTGGCAGCTGCAAAGGAGTCTCCAAAGGGCCCAACGTTGATTGCCTAGAGCTTCAGGGAGAGTGAGACTTTTCATATATGATGTGGGATTCCTCTGTATTCATTCACAACAGCCTTAACCATGGGCTGAAGCACCTGAAGTTAGAAGAGACTTCTGGCAAAATACAGAGTTTCAAAGAGTCTTTTGTGACTGCCACTCTCCTGGGGTCAGAATTGCTGCTGTTTCCATGGCAGCTGTGAGTGGTGTTCCCTGCACAGTTTACTAAGTGCTGAAAGTGTCCCGGTTGCCCAAAGGAGGACTTCAGAGATGGTGAGGGGTCTAGAGGGGAAGCCACATGAGGGGTGGCTTAGGTCACTTGGTGTGTTCAGCCTCGAGGAGACAGATCAGACCTCACTGGGGTCTACAGCTTCCTCAGGAGGGGAAGCTCTCATATCTGTTCTGTAGAACAGTGATAGGACCCGAGCAAATGACTGGACATGTGCAAGGGAGATTTACACTGGCTATTAGGGAAAAGGTCTTCCCTCACAGGGTGGTTGGGCACTGAACAACTGGGAACAGTCATGGCTTCAAGGCTGCCAGAGCTCCCAGAGTATGTGGACAACCCTCTCAGGCAGAGTGGGATTATGGGGTGTCTGTGCAGGGCCAGGAATGAAACTCAGTGATTCTTGTGTCTCTTCCAGTGTGGGACATTCCATGATCCCTTTGCCTTCTGCTTTTCATCCTAAACCACCCTATTCTTTTACCCACTGTGTGGCAACTTAGACAACAGTGGGTACAAAGCACCCTCTCGTGTACTTTCCAGTGCTGGGAAGTGCTTCCCTCCTTTAGGAAGTATTTTGCAGGGGCTAAACTTGGCAAATCAAGGTGGGTGCTCTGATTGATGCAACATCACTTCTTTGACTGCTGGGAATAGTTACCATCATGGATGGAGGCACACTAAGATTCAGTGGCTATGAGTCCAAGAGTGATGAGAGGAGGAAGAGGAATTTGGCTCTTCTACTACAACCTCTTGATGAGATTGTTAGGGCCAGAACAAGCACTGCTTACCCAGTTTTACACTTTGGTAACTCAGCAGCAGCAAACTCAAGTACTGCAGCATCTCATCCCACCTCTGCCATGTTGCTGTTTCATCCTAGGAAAGGAGACAGTATCTGGTTGTTTGTTTTCTCAGAGAAAAACAAGTCAAAGGAGAGGTTGACCTGGATACCTGGAATTGTGGCAGCAGATAGGAGTGGCTCAGGAAATACAGGATCTTGTCCAGAGACATGGATGAGGCTGTGGGAACATCACAACTGTGCTGGAATAACAGCTCTAGCAGTCTGCAGCGCAGGAGCTGGCTCTCCATGGTGTTTAATAAAGCTTCCCTGCAACACAAAAGGAATTTACTTTGATTGAGACAGCACAGCCTGACCAGAGACAACTGTTCCAGCATGCTCCTGCTGTGCTGCTGACCTAGTGCAGATGTGGGGTGACTGCAGGGGCTGCCCAGCATGCTGTGGAAGGAAGACCACCAGATGTGGCGAGAGACCTGTTATGCAGCTTGGCCATGGCTGTGTTTTCATCTTCAGGTGTGACCTGCAGCAGCTGGCAGTGAGTACAGTCTCTAAAGCAAACTGAGCTGCTTCATTTCACCCTGCCCAGCAGCCTGTGTGGCAATGGCTCATTCCTGCTGACCTGCAGGAAGCCCAGCCAACCGAGGGTGATGTGGGGTCAGGGGTAAACAGATCTATCTCTGTCCTGGGCAAAGTGACAGCTTGGTTAGAGTCAGTTTGGCTTGGTTATACCTGGTGTGTGCACAGAGTTCTGCTGAAAGGGTGTGAAGGGCTGCTTGCTGGGCATTGAAAAGTGGGTTTGAAACACTTGGGGGCCTAGTGGTCTCTTGCTTACACTAGAGCCAGTCATGCCCTTGTGCTTTGGCTTCAGATTTGCATTTCTTCAAGAAGCAAACAAAGGATGTCAAGGCAAAGCTGTAGGAACTGCATCATATTTCTGACTACCTGGTTGTCCATGGGAATCAGTGTTGTCTTTGCCAGTGCTTGGCTGTGCTGATGCACAGTTCTGCTTTTCAGACCCTCTTGACAGTTTTAAGGTCACAACTTGAACAAGTGGGAGAATTGACTGTTCTCAGCACCACACCACCTGGGTGTGTTTTCACCTGCTCAGTGATGATGTATCTCCATGGGAGACACAGCCATGCTCTTGCTGGCTGGTCTGTCTTTCTATACCGTGTAGAAATTCACACATCCAGACTTGGATATTAATGGGGAGTAAGACCATTGTTGACACAGGCAAATGCTGCCTTGCACAAGTTTGTCTCACCTTTGGCTCCTCAGGGGGATATTCAGTATGAATGGGAATATGTCGTCTGCAATCTTACGGGAGCTGCAGGTGGGAGATCTGTCCACTTCCACTGCCATGGACAACATCTGCTGGAGCAGGAGCATCGCCCTGGGTGAGAGGGACAGTCAAAACAGGGAGACTCTGCCCCTCAGCTTGCCAAGCAAAACTCCTTGGGATGGTCCCTATTTCAGCCTCATGCAGTGAGGGACATGGGAATGCAGTGGGCCAGGTTTGGTATCTCCTGGTGGCTTCTCAATTTGATGCTTTTGCAAGCAAAGCTCATCCCCAGATTGACCCTTGGGAGGTCTTGGTGGCTCTCCTGAGTGTTGGAGCAGCATGGGGCTGCCTGAGCTATGGGCCACGAGCTCCAGCCTTACACTACATGCAAAAGGATGACATAGCCAGTTTCCTACTAGGTGAGAGTGTTTTGCTTACCAAGTTTTTAACCCAAAGAACCAGCAAAGGTGGTCACAGGTACAGCCTGGCTTCCCTGAACTGACAGCGAGAGAGAGACTCTGGCTTCTGCCTGACTTGGGACCATGATAATGCCAGCAGGGAGTTTGGAATTCTGGAGCTTACTTTTGGGCAAAGAAAGCTGTCTGAGCCTGGTCTGTCTGAGTGGTCTGAGTGCTGGTCAGCCTTGAAGATGAGCTGTGTTCAGCCCTGGCTTCTTGCAGCTGCTCCCGGGGCTGGGAGAACCCGACTCCTGTAACTGCTGCCACCAACCACTTGACCACTTCCCTGGGACAGAAACAAGAATTTTATTTGGGATGTGTCTTGTTTTGCTGTGTTCTGACCTCTAGATCCACTTGGAGCTTGAGGAAACGCCCTGAGAATGAAGAGTATGCTCCACCTACTTGGGACAGGTTAGGCTGTAGTTCTGTTGGGCAACTCAACAGAGGAGCTCTCTTGATTTGTACACTTGCCTACAGGACTGCCTCTTTCTCAGTCCTGTCCTGAGCAATGCAAATCTGACCTCATCCCTGGGAAAAGCCCACTCTGTTGTGACTGGAAAGGCCTTGCATCATCTCTGGTGGTTTGCTTTTGTAAATCTTTTCCTAGCCCCTATACTTGGCCTGACGCTTCCCTTTGTCTCCCAAGTCTGCTTCTTGGAAAGTCTGTAAGTCTGGTGTCAGACAAGTGTTCCCTGAGCCCCAGCCTCTCAGCTTCTGGTTAGAAAACAAGGAACAGGTGTCCCTTACTTGACATTGTTGAAGCACAAGTCACATGAAAGCACTTTCTTGGCAATTGACATCTGGAGCTGCTGTAACTTCAGATTGTACTGGAAGTCGTCCTCTAGGGTCTGTACCACGTACTGCAGGAAGAGGAGCCAGCCAGGGGGCTTTTCCTGGGGGCAGATGGAGAGCATGTGAGTCTGGTGGGGCCACAGGCTTAGGAACACCAGGGAAGCTGGCTGTCTTGGGAGTGGACTGATGTAGGAGGAGTAGTTGTAGGAGGAGCTGCCTAGCTCAGACAAGACCCTGAGGGGCATTGCAGTAGTGCTGTGCCCCAGAGAGGGTTTATCTGTTGCTGTGCCTTCTTCACTGGGACAACTTGCCTAAAATTGTGCAGAGGGCTAAGGGAGCACTGTGGATAAATGTGGGATTCTGGCATTCCCTGTTGGACTGGCCAGCTCTGCAGCAGAGCAGAGCCAAGCACTTAGGCACCGCTCACCCTCAGGCAGTGTGTGCTGGATGATCCCTGCTCTGTGTGACACACATGGTGCCAAGTACCTGGTCCTCCATGATGAATTGCACCAGAGTCCAGTCCCATCCCACTGTGGCGATGTTGGCTGGATGGAGCCTGCAAGGACAGCCATGTCCATTTGTGCTGAACTGCCTGACCATCTGGAGGAGGCACAGCAGCCCCTTAGCCCTTCCCCAGCCACTCCCAGCCCCACTTGCTCAGGTGCCTCCCCTGCCTTCTCCTCTCCATCTCTGCCCTCACCCCTTCTCTTCCCCATAACACTAATTTTTTAGAAGCACTTGACAGGGGCTATACCCCATGTAGATGCCCAGGATTCCTATGCCTGTGTCCTCATAAAACATTGTACCTCTCTGTGGGAAGCCCGAGGAACTGAGGGAGCTGCTCCAGCCAATGCTGGCATTGCTGCCATGTCACAGCAGTGAAGAATGAGACCTGTGCTTCAGGGCAAGGCAAACACACTCTTCTGACCCCAAGGGCTCCCTTGTGTCACAAGCTGTCCCTGACCCACCCTCAG
Source organism: Pseudopodoces humilis (assembly GCF_049639895.1). Taxonomy (NCBI): domain Eukaryota; kingdom Metazoa; phylum Chordata; class Aves; order Passeriformes; family Paridae; genus Pseudopodoces; species Pseudopodoces humilis. The sequence continues at coordinate 3,561,740 of NC_142216.1, forward strand.
AGAGCCCAGGGTGTGCCTGTGTTTTCAGAAGGACTATCTTGGGTTATAGGGGAAATCACTCCCTGTTCTGTGGGTGAACATCACAGAGAACAACCCTTATGCTGAGCAGACCCCTGGGAGCACCTAGCCAGCCCCAGGGCCCTGGGACAAGGGGAACACATACATTTGGATCTTCATCAGCAGTGTGTAGATGTCATTCAGGCTCTCCTCTTCCTGGTTCTCCAACAGCATCTGTTTGATCAGGTGGGAGATGATTTCTTTGGGGGGACGGTGCTGGCAGGAGACAAACTCGTTCAGGAAATACAAGGTACCCTCCAGGATGTTCTCTTCCATGGTGGTGTGCACCATGCTCAGCTTCCCGCTGGAGATGAACCCATGTTTCTGCTGTGTACAAGGCAAGACAGTGAGTGAAAGCTCCCTGACACAGAGGAACCCAGCTGTGATGTGGGGCCCACTGTGAAGTGAACTGCAATAACCAGAGCCCCCGACTGCCTGGCAAAGGACAAGGGGAGCAGGGGCTGCTCCAAAACCTGTTTACCTGCTGTGTTTCCCTGTTAGGTGCTATTCCTTGGAGGAAGAGGTGCTGGACTCCACTCCTGCTGAAATTGTGCAGTTTGTCCAGCCAGGCCTTGCTGTCAGTGTCAGTCCTAGCTGGGGTGGCTTGCTGGATTGGTTGGTGTGCTGGGAGGTCACTTGCTGCTGGCAAAGACCTTTGGGCCTTTCCTGGTGTTGAAGGAATGGTTGGGGCAGGGCTAAGCCTTGGAGGGAGGTTCCTTTCCTGGCAGGGCTGTGGAGGATCTTCCTCTGGGTCATCAGCTCTCCAGCTGCTGTTGCTCTCCAGGCTGGGGGGAGATGGGGACAGGCAGCCTGAGTCTGACTGCGAGTCCAAGTCGCTGTTAAAGATTGTAGTGCTGTAATCCAGCTCTGAGCTCCAGCTGTGGTGCCTAGAGACAGGAGAAAGGCAGCTGCAGTTCTCCATGATTTCTGCTGTGCCCATGGTGGAACTGAGCTTCACAGGAGTGCTGTGGTATGCTGGTGCAGGGCTTGGCTCTGCCACTGCCTGCATTTTTTTTTCTGTGGTGGGGCAGAGCTGGGGAGCGGACGTGTGTGCTGCTGGGGTAGTGTTTCTGGGGTTCTGGGCAGCACCGAGGGTGGAGTGGAGCGGGCTGCACATGTCCTCAGTCAGGTCGATGATGGTGAGGCTGCTCAACAGTGTCACATCTGTGTTTGTGTCCTCACACGTCAGGTCAATGATCTCCTGTGGGGACAGAGCAGCAGTGTCAATGTCCTGTCCTGCCAGGAGCCTCTGCTGTGGTGCACTGTAGCCCCAGTCCAAGAGGGAAAAGGGTACCAGCCTAGAAAAACAGGGCCAAAGACCCTTCTGCTGTCCAAGAGGGCCTGTGGCCCAGAGCTCTGGGGCTCAGTCTCCCCTGGCAGCACAGCTGAGCCTGAGCCAAACCCAGTCTCTTCTTTCCCACTCCCCTCAGGGCCCGTGTCCTCGTGCCTTGGCTCAGAGCAGACCTGGCTGCCTGCTCGGCTCCTTCCCTCAACAGGGAAATGCCAGTCCTACTGCCATGTCCAGAGAGGGCAATGGAAGCACACGGAGCTCTCCTGCTATCCAGGCACCGGCAGGAAAAGCACAGGATCCAAACCCTGGCACCCCTTCTGTGGCACATCACCCACTCTGGAGGACAGAAAACAAAGCCGCACTTTGGTCTGTGGCACCAATCGGAGCTACAGCAGCCCTGAGACTTCAGGGACTCCCGCCCAGGCCTCGCTGGGTGAGGCAGGGTCTGAAGGGCAGTAGAAGCAGGCAGGGGAAGGCAGCTGTGCCTGCACCAGCAGCAAGCCAGACACTGCACTTCCCAAGCTTCTGTCGTGCCCAGGAGGAGTCAGTGCCCGTTTGTTCTTGGGGAAAAAAAATCCACCTCAGCACCTCAAAGCAGGGAACACGTTTAGAAAACGATTTAAATCCACTTTTCCCCACCCCCGACTCAGACCTGCTGCCTTCTCCAAAGAGGTGGCAAAGTGCAGCGGGCTCCGGCACGCCAGAGGAGCTGCGGCGGGCGGGAGATGCGGGGCTGCAACCACCTCAGGGCCAGCCTGAGCCTCGTGCCCGGAACCGCCGCCGCACGGCCCCACCGGCCCCGCACCCGCCGGCCCAGCGGGCCGGGCCACAGGAACGGCACAGGGCCAGCAACCGGACCCCGCGGGGCTGAGCCCGGCAGCGCCCGATCCTTCTCGGGGTGCAGCGAGGGCACGGCGACACTGCATGGCAGGCACCGGGCTCTTTCTAAGGGTACACGGCCAAGGGAGGCTGGGACCCCTGCGGGGGGCGCGCTGCTGGAACGGGGCTCTGGCGACGGGAGGTGCCCGCGGGGCCCCGAGCCCGGCTGCGAGGAGAGTGGGAGGTCCAGAGGATGCGGCTGGGGCGGGACGGGACCGGGGAACACACGCCTGCCCCCGAGGCTGCTTTCAGAGCGCGGCTCCCATCCCCGCCCGCCAAGGCAGCGCCGCCATCTTTGTGTGGGGCAGCGGCGCCGTGCCCGGCGGGAGCCACGGGACTCACGGCGGGGGCGGGCAGCGAGTGGCGGGAGCGGCAGGGCTGGAGCGGCGGCGAGCGGGGGCCCTCCGAGTCCGAATCGCTGACGAGCACCCCGCTGTCATCCATCTCGGCGGCGGGCGGTGGCTCCGCTCCGCCGGCGGGGCCGCGCCGGGCGCGGGAGGGCGGCGGAAGTGGCGTCGGGCGCGGCGCCGGGGCGGGGCCCGCGCGGGGACGGCGGTGCCGGTGGCGGCGGCCCCGCCATGGCGCTGTCGCCCTACGTGCAGGCCATGCAGGAGCTGTTCCGCGCCAACACGCGGAGCCGCGAGTTCCCGGCGCACGGCGCCAAGGTGCACTCGGTGGCCTGGAGCTGCTGTGGCCGCCGCCTCGCCTCCGGCTCCTTCGACAAGACAGCCAGCGTCTTCCTGCTCGAGAAGGACCGGCTGGTGAGATCCCCCGGCGTCGGGCGGTGCGGATCGGTACCGGGACCCCTTGGGCACTCCGGGTGCGGCTGCTTGGGCTGGTGTGTGGAAGCAGTGTCCCGGTGGTCGGTGCAGGCCCTGAGGGTGGCTGCTCGGTGTGCACCGGAGCAGGAGCATCGCCAAGGACGGCGCAGGCCGGGTCTGCGAGCCGGGAACGGAGCTGGTGCCTGGCGGGGAAGGCGGCGGGGATTCTGTATCCTGGCCGGCCGTGGGCCGGGAACGTGACTGGGGTGGCCGCGGGGCTCCTGATGGATCCCGGCGGGGATGCAGTGTGCTGGGACGTGGGGCAGGAGCGGGAGCGGAGCCAGGCGCATCCTCACGGCGTCTGCCCTCTCCCCCCAGGTGAAGGAGAACAACTACCGGGGCCACGGGGACAGCGTGGATCAGCTCTGCTGGCACCCCAGCAACCCTGACCTCTTCGTCACAGCGTCAGGGGACAAAACCATCCGCATATGGGACGTCCGCACCACCAAGTGCATCGCCACTGTCAACACCAAAGGTGAGTCCCTGCCTTCCCAGGGCACTTCCTGCAGTGGCACAGAGCTTCGGACCTTTCCTGTGGTTATTTCTGGTTCTTATCTTTGCTAAGTGCTTTATATTTGTGTTGCACTCATCATGTGAGAGCTGCTTTACTGTGGGTAAAAGGACTGGTAGAACTACTGAAATATTGCGCTGGCTGTTCAAATGTCCTTTGTACTCGTCTCTGGACGAGTCTGTCTCTGGAGCCAGTGGGCTGTGGGGCTGGAGGCTTGGGAAAAGCATGTTTACAGAGAGCCATGGTGGAAATAAAAGTTTGTGTGGATTCAGAAAAACAATATGAATTCATGTGCTGCTTAGCCCAAATACCCTCTCTGCTCTTGGAAACGTCCAGTTTTGAGTTGTTTGGGCTGGGAATGGCATTGTAAGGTTGTGTTACAGTAACCTGCCATGTTCTTACCTTTTTTCAAAGGTACTTACTTTTGGCTTCTGCTTTTTCTGGATCTCAGAGATGACTGGATTCAGAGGATCTTTGGCTTGACCTTGTGTGCTGATTGCTGTGGTCCCATTTTGGCTGAAATGGGGCATGGCATATTGTTTTCAAGCTGTACTTCTCACAAGTTTGGCTTTGCTGGGTAGCTGCTGTGAAGGGTTTGTGTGTTAGATTGAAGAACTGGCAGTCTTTCCCATTTGGGAATGGTTTAGAGTGGAAGTGGGACCTGCTGTCCTTTCAGGTGAGAACATCAACATCTGCTGGAGCCCTGACGGACAGACCATCGCCGTGGGGAACAAAGATGATGTGGTCACCTTCATTGATGCCAAGACACATCGCTCCAAAGCTGAGGAACAGTTCAAGTTTGAGGTGAACGAGATCTCCTGGAACAACGATAACAACATGTTCTTCCTCACCAATGGGAATGGCTGCATCAACATCCTCAGGCAGGTGCCCGTGGCTGCTGGTGGGCCGGGTGGCTGGGCTGGCTGCAGTAATTTGCTGCTTTTGGGAAACCTGAGCCCCACATCCCAGCAATCCCCTGCCTTCTGGTGGGAATGAGCTTGCCTGGAGCTGAGGTTGTCACAGTGGTAGACTGGGTTGGGCTCCCTGAAATAGTCCCTGATGCTTTGCCTCATTCACTGGACACTCAGTGTCTCCTGCCTTGGCAGGGTTTGTTTCCTGTCCAGCTCTAGGGAATCCCTGTGCTTCTCTCACTGCTTCCTGCCCTCTCCCTTCACCTCCACAGCTACCCAGAGCTGAAACCCATCCAGTCCATCAATGCTCATCCTTCCAACTGCATCTGCATCAAGTTTGATCCCACGGGGAAGTACTTTGCCACAGGCAGTGCTGATGCATTGGTCAGCCTCTGGGATGTGGATGAGCTGGTGTGTGTGAGGTGCTTCTCCAGGTAGGTAGAGCTGTCCCAAAATTGTTTTCCCCCCCTCTCTGGGGATTGTGGTGGCGGTGCCTCACTGTCTGTTCCCCTCGGTTGCTGCAGGCTCGACTGGCCCGTGCGGACGCTGAGCTTTAGCCATGATGGGAAGATGCTGGCCTCAGCATCAGAAGATCACTTCATTGACATTGCTGAGGTGGAGACAGGTAATGGTCTTATTTTGGGGAGCAGCAAGGAGGGAATTGGATGGAGCTGGGAGGACACAGAGAATCTGTCTGCTAAGGAAGAGCTTTCCTGTGCAGAGCAGAATGCCATGAGGGGGAGCCTCTGCCTCAGTAGTCTGTGGCAGACATTCCTGTCATGTCCATACCTTGTCACTGGGTGACTAAAAGGCGCTGGAGCAGCGTTTGTGCTGCCTCTCCCATTCACTGAGGGAAGCAGCAGGTGCTTGGCTCTGGGGAGGTGAGCAGCAGAGGGGGCTGGAGGCTCTCCAGGCTGACATGGCTCCTTTTCCACGCAGGAGAGAAGCTCTGGGAGGTGCAGTGTGAGTCCCCCACCTTCACAGTGGCCTGGCACCCGAAGAGGCCGCTGCTGGCCTTCGCCTGTGATGACAAAGATGGCAAATATGACAGCAGCCGGGAGGCTGGCACTGTCAAGCTTTTTGGGCTCCCCAATGACTCCTGATGAAGCTGCTGCACCCAGGAAGGCAGCACCTGCCTGCTCTTGGGGGTGGGAGCTTAGATAGCATAGGTTGGGCAAGGAGCTGGCTCATCTCCTTGCCAGCCTGGCAGGCTGTGAGCTAGGGCTCAGCTAGTGTCCTGCTCTTGGGAGCTTTTATGAACAGGCAGCTGTGTGCTGGGGAAAACGGGGGATGCTGGAAGGGCCCCCCCTCTGCTGCCTCCTCTCTGGGGCGTGTGGGGCTTGTTCCAAAGGCAAGTGGCCAAAGAAAATCAGTCACTGAAGGTGGCTGCTGAGGAGCCTTCCTCCCCAGCATTGATGGGATATGTGACTGTCCCCTTGTCCCCAAAAGCCTGGCAGCAAGGGCAGCTCTGAGAGCACAGCCTGGCTCTCCCCCTCCCAGACACCCCATGTCCCTTCCCTGTGCTGGGGCAATGAGGGGAGGGTGGGAGGGGTTTGAACTTGTAGATGTTTTCCCAGCTGTGGCTTTTTTAAATATTTGTGGTGTCTTTTTCTAATTTTGATAAATCCTCTTCCTTAACGAAGGTGCCTGTGGCTATTTGAAGGGGAAGAAGGGGGGTGCTGAGCTATTCTCCCTTCTCCTGCCTTCTTCCTTGGCCATAGCAAGGCAGAGGGGTCTGTCGAGGATTGTCCCTCTTGTCGCCGCTGCCTGTCCCCGCTGTGTCCCCTGTCCTGCGCTGTCACCACACCAGGGGGCGCTGTGTCCCCACGCTGGGGACAGGTGACAGCGGGGACACTGCTCAGCTGGGGACATGGCGACGCTGCCACCAGCCCCGGGCAGAGCCCTTGCCCTGCCAGAGAGGGCTGTGGGGATTTTTCCCCACCTGCGCCTTCGTGCCTCGTCACAGGGCACAGCCTGCCTGCGATGGAGACCCTGCCTGCGAGATCTCCGCCGTTTTCTACCCTCATATTTCCTTCTGACAGAAGCTTTTCTGGGTGAGTGCTCTGCTGATGCCACCTGGGTAACAGCTGAGCTCTTTGCTGGTAAATGATGGCACATCATTCAGAGCTGAGGCTGGCACCAGGCTGAAGCCTCCTGAGCTGTGCTAAGCCTGAGCACTGCCAAGGCTTCTGCCTCGGTGTGGGGGCACGAGGTGCCCCATGCCCACAGCCTCATGCTCCTCTCGGAGTGGTAGAAGGCTGTGACCCATCAGAAATAGCCCTTGGACCTCTGGGTATCCGCAATCATTCAGTGAGGGAAGTCCTGGAGTCAGAAGGAAGGGGGAGAAAGCCTCATGCTGTGTGTGGGACATCTCTTTTGTCTTGTCCCCAGCCCCAGAGAGGAGAGATGCCTGTGGAGTTGGAAGGCAGCGGGAATGAGCAGGACTCTGGGAGCCACATGTGGCTGCTTCCTGCACCTGTACAGGCCAGCCCATGTGTGTGGTGAGCTGCCAGATTTCAACCCTGAGGTTGGCGGGGTGAGGTGGCCAACATGGGGCCCCAGGAAAGCAACAGATGAGAAGAGGCCGAAGCAATGTACAAATCCCTTTATTTTATTAGTTCGTCAAAGACTAGTTCGAGCAGGATGGTCACAGCATGTCTGTGGGGCCCCGAGCTGCCTGCCACCTCCCGGGAGAGCCCTGGTGAGCGGCTGGGGGCCGTGGCTGAGGAAGCACAGGAAGGGGGGAGCACGGTGCGGCAAGAGACGGGCCGGGATGAGGGTGTGCCCCTGCCTCCCCCCGTTGGGGTGCAAGCAGTGGCTCCTGGGACATCCCAGGGGCGCTTGCCCAAGGATCCCTTCCCAGGCCCGGGGACCCATGTGTCCAGCATCAGGTGAGGGCAGCCGGGTACTCCCAGCCCTGGCAGCTCTCCGGTGCTGGCTTTATTGCAGGGGGCAGAGTGGGGGGTCCCGGCAGCGCGGCGAGGGGTGCTGCGGGCAGCCCCTGGGGACAGTGGGGACTCGGGGGTGGGAGTTTGAGCAGCGGACACGAGGACGCATGGAGCGATGGGGCGCACCCTGGCACAGAGACACTAATGCGAGAACGGGGGCCAGCGGGGCCAAGACACAGACGAGCGAGCGGCGGGGACGGGGGGGACGAGGCAGGGGGGCCCCTGCCCCGCGCGTGCCTTTGTACACGGTTGGCGGAGCGCGGCGCCCGCTCCTCTCGGTGCTGAAGTATTGCAGTCTAACTGATATGGCTTTAACTATGGGGCCAGAGATGCGGGGAGGGGGGGTCCCCTCCAACCCCCCGATGCAGGAGCACACCGGGCAGCCCCGGGGGACCCCCGTGCCCGACGACCGGGGATGGGGGAGCTGCGGGCAGGGCGCCTGGCTTTGTGCTTTGGGCTTGGCCCAGGGCGGGAGGGGGCAGGGGGATGGCAGTGCTGGGGACGAGGGCAGGCGAGCAGAGGCCTGCTGGGGTCCCCTGGGAGAACAGAAGGGGCAGGGCAAGGGGCACGAGGAGCCACCCCGGGGGGGCCGGTAGGGCCTGGGTGCCCCTAGCCTGCCGCGAGGTTACATCAGTGCATTTGGTCCCGGTTCGCCCTGTCCGGCCAGGGCTGCTCCCCTTTGGCGTGGTGGGGGGGCCCTGCCTGGACGGGACGGGGCGGGCTTTTGGTCTGGTTGGGGGAGAGGGCAGGAGGGGATGGGAGGGGGTGTGGAGACCCCCTCTCCGGGGCCAAGGGAACTGATGGAGGAGTCGTAGGAGAGAGGGCGCCCGTGCCCCAGCACCCTATGGCAGGGTTGACGGTGCTGTTACTTCTTGAACATATCCTGCAGTGGGCCGGGGAGGTACTTGAGGACGGTGTCCAGGATGCTCTCCTCCTCCTCCTCTTCCTCGTCCCCACAGCCTGCTGGGATCGCCTTCTTGGGACGCGTCAGGCTGCCCTCACACGGCTGCTCCAGAGCAGCTTTCTCCTCTGCTTCCTTCTCCTCCTTCTTCTTCAGCCCGTACTGAGAGGACACAGGCTCTCAGCAGGGCAGGCAGTGGGCACTGCCTGTGCTGTGCCCCGTGCCCATCGCCACCGACTTGGGCCACCCTCCTCCCGGCCATGCCGGCTCCCTGTCCCAGCCCCACCCCGGCTGCCACGGGCAGGGGCGGGCACAGGGGAGGTGTGTGCCCACCTTGTCACGGATCTGCTGCCGGACTTTCTCCCGCTCCGCTTCCATGCGGGCGTGCTTGGCTTTCCGCTCCTCCTCCTGCTGGCGCAGCGCCTCCTGCCTCTCCTCCTCCTTCTTCTGCGCGTCGGGGTCCTTCTCCTCCTCGCCCCCCAGCATCTTCCCCATGTCCTTGGTGGCCCCTGTGCATAACAAGACCCTTGGTCCTCATGGGTGCTGCAGCCCAGTGCTGCTGCCAAAGCCCCTGCAGCGGCAGAGAGGACAAGGAGGCCCCTGGCAAGGAAGACCTGGGACATCCCCAGGGCCACCTGTACCGAAGTGGGCTGCAAACGGGCTTGGGAAGCTGTGGGGATGGGAAGTGCCACAGGCTGGCTGTTCTAGTTCAGTGTCAGCTGGGGGAGATGCCAGCAGCTCCTTCTTCAGCACCCAGGGGACCTGCTGGGGAATCCCACTTAGTGGCAGAAGAGCCAGGATTCCCCAGACAGCCGCTGATGACATTGGAAATGGGAAACCTGGAGGGCTCCGGCAGCAGCTCCCCACTGCCGGTGGCTCTCTGTGTGACTCTATCCCCTTGCCATGTCCCTCCCACTGCATTTCTGGGATGCTGGGCCAGCTCTGCTCCCGGAGGGGGGACCCTGAGGGGGGAAGAGCTCCCACTCACCGCCCAGCGCTTGCTTCATGACGAAGTCCATGGTGTCGGTGTGTGTGTGTGGCTAGGCCAGTGCCCAGCACTCATCCACCGCTGTCTCGGCTCGCTGACCAGGGCCACCTGTGCAGGCAAAGAAGGACAGGGTTGGGGATACCATACCAAGGTTCCCTACTGCCCAGGCTGAGGGATGGAATGATCTCTGGGGCTGCACTTTACACCCTCTGCAAATGCCTTCCAGGATGGGCAGAGGGAGGTTCTGGGGTCTGCAGGCAGAAAATGACTGCCTGCTCCCCTCAGCCCTCTCCTTATATCGCTTCTGGCCTTGAGGACCTGTGGAGGCACCAAGGCATGGACTCCAGAAGGATGTTCCACCTCAGTACTGCCCTTGGTGTGGCACCAGGAGCCCTGCCGTGCTGCCTGGGGGCTGGTGGGATGGGGACCCACCACGCCACCAGGCACCATGTGACCCTGCCCCAGACCTTGTCTGGGGGTGCCGGGGTGCTGCGTGCGCACCGCGTGTCTATGGCAGCGCTCGCGCTCTGCAGAGGGACGGGAAGAGGCTGTTGGCAGGTTGCGGCAGTGCTCGGGGGCTGCAGCAGGGGTTGCAGGCAGCAGCCTGTGACTGTGCGTGTGATCCACGCGGGTGCTGCGGGTGGGTGACACCGTGCAGGGGCACTGCCTGTGCGGGACGGAGCGGGTGCGAGCTCTGCGCGCAGGCTGTGTTTGCTCAAGGGGTGTGTTTGCGGGTGGCTGCAGGCTGTGTTTGCATGGGGGGCGCGTGCACACACGCGTGTGGATAAGTTTGTGGGGCTGCCGACTGCGTGTGCCCCCGTGACGTGCGGGTTTGCAGCCTGTTTGCAAGCTGTGTGCGTGTGCGAGTTTTGGGGTGTGCGGGCTCTGCGGATGTGTGTGCACGCAGGTTTGTGGGCTGTGTGTGCGCGCTGGCTGTTTGTGCTGTGGGTGTGCGTGTGTGTTTGCACACTGGGGGGGTGCTGCGGGCTGTCTTGTGCGTGCAGGTCCGTGGGTTTGCAGGCTGCACGGGGGGCTGTGCGCACAAAATTTGCAGACTGTGTCGCGCGTGTGTACGTGTGGGGGTGTTGCAGGCTGCTTGTGTGCTCCGTGTGTGTGTGTGCATGCGGGGGATTACAGGCGGAGGGGGTGTGTGGGGACTGCCCGTGCCCCCCACATGCCCCGTGTGAGTGGGGTGCTGCAGGCGGTGCTCGGAGCCTGGGGGTGCAGTTTGCAGCGTGTGTGTGTGTGTGTGTGTACGTGCCCGGTGGGTGCCGCAGCCCAGCGGGTACCCCCACCCCGGCTCCCCGGAACCCCACGGGGGCTGGGGGTGCTGCACGAGCTGTGACCCGGGGAAGTTTGCAGCTTCCAGCCCCGGGGCACCCCGCGACAACGTTGGGGGGCTCCTCCGGGCAGTACAGTGCTGAACCCTGGGACCGCGGCTGGGGCTTGGGGGGCACCGGGGACGGGGGAACACCGGAGAGCACAGGGACACCGGGGCCGTAGGCGACGTGCGAGGAACACGGGGAGCACCGGAACGCCGGGGTCGCGTGGAGGGGGGGCTCGTAGCCATTGCGGGGTGCATGGGGGACATCGGGAGGCACACGGGCGACGCAGGGGGAACACAGCAAACGGGGGGAACACCGGCAGGCACCGGGATACCGGGGAAACAGGGGCTGCAGAGACGCAGGAGACACGGGGGGGCGCCGGGAAGGCGGGGGACACCGGGGACACGGGACGTAGCGGACACCCGGCATGCGGGGGACACCGGGACCGGTGCGCCGGGCGGGGGGCGCGCGGCCGAGCGGGGTGGGGTGCAGGCACGAAGAGGACGAGGGAGGAACCCGGCGCGGGGGACACGCACCGGGGACGAGGGGGAAGGGGGGGACGCGGGGAAGGCGGGAACCGCGCGGGGGGCGAGGGTCGCGCAGGGGACGCGATGCCGCGGGGACCCCCCACCCCCCCACCCCATCCCGGTGTCTGCGGCGCGGGGCTCCGCCCGGGGCCGCCCGGTGCCGCAGCGGCGGCGCTGTCCCTTCAGCACCGGCACTCACCGGCTCCGCCGCCGCTCGCCGCTGCCGCCGCCGCTCCGCCCCGCCCCGCCCCGCCGCGGCCCGGCCCCCTCCCGCCCCCGGCGGCACGCGTGGGCCCGCCCGGAGCGACACCCCCCGCCACCGCCCGGACCGGCCCCCGCGAGGGCGGCGGGATGCGGGACCCCTCCCGGGAAACGCCGCACGACCCCCGGGGAAGCGTCCCGGGGAGCCCCGCGCCGCTCGCCAGGTTGCGGACGGAGCCCCCGCGGGCACCACCCCGCGCTCCCGCAGCGGAGGGACGGGGCAAGCGCCTCCTGCGCCGGGTTAATGATTCACCGCCGCGGCAATTAACGGGAGAAACGAGGCATTAATCAGCCGAAGGTGCCCCCAGTCCCGCAGCCCCCGGCTCCCTCACTCGACCCCCCGACCCGCAGCACCCCGGCCTCCTCTGCAGCGATGTGTGGCGGCTGCGGGAGTTTAATTAAAGTCCCTGATAAATCATATCACCCTCCCTCCCCCTTCCGCCGAGAGCTGCCGTTCGGGGGCTCCAGCTTTGGATTTTTGGTGCTGTTCCCCCGTGGAGCTCCCAGGGCGGATGAGGGGTGCTCAGGAGGGGATGCCAGAAGGGGTCTGCGGTGGCATCGAGGATGTGATGCCCACGGAGCTCAGAACCCCGTTCAGCGAAGGGTTCCTGGGCAGGAAATGGGGTGCACCACCCTGCCTGGCCCCCCTGCACCTGCCAGAAGGGAGATGGGCTCCTGCAAACCCCTCCCGTGTTCCTCCTCTGCAGTGCGGGACAGGACGCCCCGGGTCTCCCCACCTTGTCCCGATGCACAGGGACGGCGTGTGCTCCTCAGAGTGGCAGCCGGTGCCTCCTAATTAATCCAGCTCTGGAATCTTAGAGACAAGATGAGCCCTGTGCGAATCACATCAGTGACTGGAGCCGGGCTTTGGGATAGCTGCTGTTTAATAGTGAGGCTCTGGAGTAGCAGCCTGCGGGGGCCCAGGAGGGTGCTGGATAAGGTCTGGGTGCGGGGTCCTTTCAGGGACATCCCCCTAAACGCGGGAGGCTGCAGGGAACTGGGGCAGGCTGCAGGGCAGGAGTGGGGGGATATCTCGCAGCCAGGGGCGCCAAAAGTGACTTGCAAGTGCCACCTCCACAGAGATGCGGCGCCGACAGATCTGTGTGTGTGCACCCGCTGCCAGCTCCTGCCTCGCACGGCTGCTGCCACGGACAACTTCCAGCACAGGAACAGCACATCAGGGACTTGTCCCTCTTGTTCACCCCTCTCACTGCTCCCAAAAACCCTCTGGCACAACCCATCTCCACCAGCCCCGAGCCCTCAGCCCGACATTGACCAACAACTCCTTTTTCCACCTCCAAGGTAAAAAAGCCTCCTGCCCTAGTGCCCAGCCCCGCTCTGCCTGCTGGCAGCTGGTGGGACGGGCATGTGGGCGGCAAGACAGGCCTGTGCTTGGCCCGTCCGTCTGTCCGTCCGTCCGTCCGTCCTGCGGCAGCCCTGCTCCGGGCGTTGACGTCAGCGCTCCCGGCAGCCGGGCGGTGGGCGGGCGGCACCGCTCCTATTGTATTAAAAATAATACAGCGGAGCACAAATTCATTACAGATAAGTGTGACAGCCAGGAGGAATTAACGAGCCCGTCTCTCAGCGCCTGACAAACGCCTCCTTTTGTTCCTGGGATGGGTCCTTGAGTCTTTCAATCTTTGGAGATGCCTCGGCTCATTAAGCACATCCTCCTCCAGTAGATCCCAGTGTGCCAGAGGACTGCTCCCAGTATGAGCTGAGGCCAAACTGGCAGGGACATCCCTTGTGCCAGTGCCCAGTGCTAAGTCGGGCTTGTCTTTCTTGGGAGTCAGTGGCCTGGAGTTACTGTCCCCAGGCACTGTCCCCACGAGGGGTGAGGGGTGGCCGTGGGGAGGTGTGTGAAGCAGCCCCCATCCCTGTTGCCGCGGGAAGCTCGAGGCTCGTGTGAGCTGAGGCCGCCCCAGCACTCCAGCTGCCGGCGCCAGCAGGGCTGGTGGGCACCCAACTCTGCCCTGCTGGCCAGGCTCCCATGGGAAGAGCAGCCAAGGGCTTGTCACCAGCCCCGGGCGTTGCCTCCTGCCCTGCACACCCCTGCAGACACCCCTGCTCCAGGGGACCCCCACTGCCCCAGAGCTGAGCTGGTGTTTGGGGGATGCTCCTGGTGCTCATGCCCAGTGTGGGCATTCCTTAGGCCAGATGTTCCTTGCATCATCCTGGGCAGTGTCACCTGCTGGGCGGCTGCCTGGAGCTGCTGGGGGCGGCAGGAAGGGAAGGGATGTGGAGAGGTGTGAGGGACTGGGGCAGCAGCACCAAATGGAGGAGAAAGCTCTCAGCACTGCCAAGCCCTGTTAGTACAGGTGCCAGGGCCCCCCAGCAGTTCTGTGCTCCACTCCACACTTCTGCCCAGGGAGGGAATGGGGCTGGCTGGTGCCACCACATTGCCCACAGCATCTGGTGTCAGCAACGCCTGAGTGGCACCTGCCTGCTGGCATCGTCCCCATTGTCCCCTGACAGCCAGACGGGGACCCTGCAAGGTCACAGCCTCTGTGGGCCCTTGCAAAGCTCCCAGGCAGAGGGAATACCGGCACCCATCCCTGCAGCATTGCCAGCCTAGCCTGCTGTCACCCATTAGCACAGGGCAGTTATTTCACTTATCCACCTCCCAACATCTTTGCAGAAAATAATTATTGGTCCTTCTCATTGCACCGAGGGATTAAAAGTGGTTAACTCCATTTCCAAAGGCTTTGTTATGTTGGTTTTCCCTCAGCTGCTGCACAAGGCGATTTCCACAGTGCCACTTAGGCAGCTTTTATCAGGTTGTCTTCTGGAGGTAATTGGGTTTTTCAGGAGCCTGTTTAAAATTCGTAACCCAGCCTCTTAAACAAAACAAAAACAGCAGCGGGGAGAAGAGGAAGAGGCAGCGCGAAACATGCAGCAGCTGCAGCCTCTGAAGAGCAGCTCTGGTCCCTTGGGGCTGGCACCCGGCGGGGGCAGGGACAGGGACAGGCACCAGCCGTGCTGTGGAATCAGTCTGGAGACAGCCCCTCCAGCCCGGTGGCTGAGCACAGACAGCTCAGGGACAGGGGGGACCCGGGGTCACTCCCTCATGCTGTGCTCAGGGCGAGGCGAGTCTGTGGCACTCAGAACCACCCACGTCCACTCCTTGGGGATGCCGGGGCCACCACTCTGTCCCTGCAGCAAGTCACAGACCCCCAGCACACGTGAGGGAGACCCCAGCATCCACTCACTCGTCACACCCATGTCAGACATGGGGTGTGGATGTGGTCTCACTCTTTGCTCAGCACTCACCAGGAGCCTTGGGGCTGCTGGGGAGGGAGGTGGGCTCGTGCCACAGCTTGACCCCAGCTCCACCATGATGCTCCCAGCTGTGGGAGCAGCACCGTGGCAGGGCCCCTGGAGCTCACCAGAGAGTGACAGAGCAAATGGGCAAAAACCGCCCTTGTGGGGTAACTTCTGCTAGCTCCAAGCCTCGAGGGTCTCCCTGGCTCTGGGCTTTGCTGCTTGGCTTGGGGGGAGGATCCTGCTGCCCCCCCTGTGCACCCCTGCAGCCAGAGGGGCTCCGGGCCGACACTGCGGCTGTTGTTGCTCTCCTGCATCACTACTCGGGTCCATCTGCATTAACACCCGTCTGGATTGCTACCACAGCCCTGTCACTGTCACTCTGGCTGACCTGTCTGCCCTCTCCTCGTTGGACAAGGGGTGCACTGGGCACCCCGAGCTCATCCCCACCCTGTGCAGTGTGGGCTGGGGAGGGAGTGGGTGGCAGGAGCTGCCAGAGCAGATGGTCGGTGGGGCCGGATCACGGAACTGCACACAACGAGGGCCGTCCCCGGGGGGCCCTTTCACAGGAGCTGGCTGTGAGCTGGCTCCTGCGGGGCCCCATCACACACCTGCTCGTCCCAGGCACGGCAGCAGCGTGCGAGCCGGGGAGGCTGCGGCTGACGGAGGGATGGGGTGAGGAGAAGACTGAGCCCGTGGCTTCCAGCTGTTCCCAGCACAGCGGTGTCCCAGGAGGGTACCAGAGAGGGAAAGGGGTGCTCCCAGTGCTGCTCAGCCCGCCAGAGCTCCCTGAAATGACCACCTGTGTCACAGAGTGATGCAGGGGCTGAATCTCCCAGCCAGACCTCCCATGGGGACAGGGACTCAGCTCCAGGCTCCAGCCAAGAAGACTCCAGAGTGGCTGGGATGTCAGCCATGGTGTGACCGAGCACCTTGGCTTTGTCACCACTGCTCTGTGCCCCGTGATGTGGAACTCTGCTCACCCAGCCCCACTCTCAGAGCCACCCAGAACCCCAAGGAGTCCACATCCCATGAGCGCTGGGGCACACCAGGATGGACCTGTGAGTGCCAGGGGAACCCTGCTGGGATGGACCCTGCCACTCGAGTGCTGCAGTGGTGACTCCTCATCCCCGCAGCTCCCGACTCGCAGCGTGTGTCCGGTGCCTCTGTGCCATGCATTATTAAACAGAGGCACTGCAGCCCCTCGCTGTTTATCCTGTTGTGGCTGTGCAGGGACAGGCTGTGGGAGCCGTGGTGGCTCCCTGCACACCCAGAAGCAAGATTTAGACTCACTGCAGATCTGGCCGGTTCCCCAAACAGGTTTATGACACCTGGGCTTACTCAACTGGCCACTTCCAACCCCCCATCTTGTATAGGACGGATCCCACCTCCCTGTGGAACAGACACTGCGTTCAGTGCTCTCACCTAGGCAGTGCTGCCCTGCCCACACAGCAGGTCCAGCATTGACATCCCCATCGCCTCTACAAGGGCACGCTTGAGCCGAGTCCACCCCATCAATATTTATGGCAGGCACGCACACCCGCGCAGCTCTGCAGGGGCCGGTGCGGAGCCGAGCTGGGCGCAGCACGCCAGACACTGCTTGGGAAGCAGACAAAACCCCCTGAGCCCCTGTGCTGCCTCCCCATAGCCCCACCCTGTGCACACACTGATTTTCATCCTTGCCACGCTGACAGGGCCTGTGCAGGCACCAGTGACAGAGGTGGTCAGGACTGTGTGGGCGGTGGATGCACAAGGATCATCTCCTGGCTCTGTGTCAGGATGGGATTTGGGCACCCACTCCCCACAGAAAGCCTGAAAGCAGTTATACCCACCCTCATTTCACTGACAGAAAAAAGACATGAAAGACAAGGGCATGATTGGCTCAAGGCTGGGCATCCATGTCACAGCCCCCACCTGTCCTCTCTCCAGCCAAAACCCCGAAAAAATGAAACCCTTGGCACTGCTCCCCTGAGGTTCAGCCCCATGTTGATAGAGCGCTGCTTTTGCAAAGATCCTGTGAGCTCTTTGGGGCACCCCAGTTGAGGGCAGAGATTGGGGTGCTTTAACCCCAATCTGTACCACCAGTGCTGGGGAGTGGGAGGAAGTGAGGAGCAGGGATGCTTGACCCAAGCTCCCAGCCTTGCTCTGGGAGAGCATCTTCCTTCTGTGAGGGAAGGGCTCATTGTACCCCTGAGAGGGGGTGTTTGGGAGCCCAGATGCCCCACGGCCTGGGCAACAGAGCCAGATAAGGAGGGCAACACCAGAGACACCCTGTCCTCGGTGGCAGCAGATGGCTGCGTGGTGGGGGGCTCCATGGCAGTGCGGGGGGAGACATCTGGGTGCATGGGCTTTGGCCAAGCTGCAGCTCAGTGGGAGCAGGATGAGCCTGAGCTGCCCTGGCTGGGGAGGTGGGGAGGGGACCAAGGAGTAGGTGGGATGGGTTGCTGCCCACCCCAGCTGATACTTCCCCCAGCCTGCTTGTGCTCGGGGTTTCTGCTGTGGCGTGACGCCGGACAGGCACCATGCTGCTCCAAGAGCTGCTGGGGCTTGGGCCAGAAAATTCATTCTTGGCTGCTTTCAGTGGGGTTTGGCTCGTACCTTTCCCATCTGGGGGCTTTCAAATAGGAAAAAAAGAAAAAAAAATAAAAAGAAGAAAGAAAAAACCCCTGGCTCTGTGCCACCTCCACAGTCACCATCACTTGCCATGGTCTCCAGGTGGGACCGTGCCCAGCATCTGCCGAGCGCCTGAGCTGGTCCTCACTCCTGTGGCCTCTGCCTGGTCCTGAGCTGCTTCAGGTGCCTCTTGCCCTGCACCAAAGTGTCACCAAGATGAGACCCCCCCCCCTCCCCCCCATCTTTGGTGACCTGACTGGCTCCACTGAGGCAGCCCCAGGTGGTACCTCTGAGCCTCCCCATCCATCCCATGGCTGTGCTGTGCCCCCCATACCACGGGGAGTGAAATGGCCCCCCAACCCCCCAGGAGCCACAGCGCTGCCTACCTTGGTGTGTGCAGCACCAGGAGTCTGCTGCTTCAGCACCTAACGCAGGGGGACAAGGACCTCGTGGGGGTGGCTGGGCATCGCAGGGAGAGCAGGGCCTGGAGAGACACCGACAGTGAGAGATGAGTGCCTTGGAGAGGCCACAGCACCAGGTGGCACAGACAAAGTGGAATCACTTTATGGGAGACAGACAGAGCACACCACTGCTTGCTGCCCTCTCCTCCCATCCTGATCCCCAAGGATGGGAGCAACCTGCTGCCAAGAGCCACCATCTCCCTGCAGGTGAGAGCCCAGCAGGGCGTGCAGAGGGTGACAGGCTGCAGGAGGTGGCAGCTCATCAGAGTCTTTGGTTCTCCCCTGGATCAGGGGCACTCACTCTGCTGCTGGCAGAGGGCTCCTGGCCATCTCTGCAGGTACCTGGCAGTTCGGATGCCTTCATTAAAAATTTAGAGGGCTCTCAACTCTTTAAGGGTTTTAAAATTTCACATTAACTCTGCCTTCCTTAGCTTGCACATGATGAATTTCTTCTTTGGAGAACATAATGGCAAGTTAAAACAAGCCACCAAGCAAAAGTCCTTGCTCAGACTCAGCAACTGGAGGAAGCCTGATGCCGCTTTGAGCTCCCCGCTCCTGCCGGACCTCAGGAAACTTCTGTCTGGGGATCTCATCCCTTCCTCAAATGTCCTTGAAATCCCCCTGTGATGCTTGGGAGATGCAGGGGATGCTGGCCTGTGGTTGTGGGGCTGTGCAGGGACCTGGCTACCAGGGCTCTGGGTGCCATGCGGGGCAGTCTCCGGGGTGGGCTGTCCCTGTGCTGTGGCTCATGTCACTGTGACCTGTGTCATGGGTGTGATTTCTCCTCTGCAACTCGAGAAGCAGGTTCCTGGGAAAGTTACAAATTCATCCTGACTTCAAGGAAAGGCTTTTCCTCCACCCTGGGGAAGGAGGGAGGCTTTGGCAAATTGGAGATAAATATATGACCCAGGGGAGCGAGGGGAAACACAGGCAAACACCGATGTTGTGGAGGAGCAGGGACTGGGGTGAATGGAACCTGCATTTTTAAAAGCTTTACAGAGCAGGGACGCCTCATTCCAGCCCTGGGAGCAGGAGAGCCCAACAGTCCCTGGGAACAGGGTTTGGGGAGGTTGGCTGTGGAAAGAGACATTCCCAGTGGCACCTCTGAGGAGACCCCAGAATGGTGACTGGTGCCCTGGGAAATGCAGTGCTAGGGGCTCAGCCTGCACAGGGCTCAGCAGCAGCGTGAAGGTGACCTTTGCTGGGGACAACCACTGCCTCCTTTGGGATGTGGGGAGGCTCTGGAGCAGGGTGAGGCGGGCTGCAGAGAGCTGCAGGGATGTGATCCTGGGGGCGTCTGGTTTCCAGGCAGCGCCTGCCAAGGAGACAGCTGGGCTGGGACAGAATCAGTTTGGCTCTGCTGGCCATGGCCTGGGGTGCAGATCAGCAGATATTTATTTGCTGAAACCCCAGAGGGTGGGAAGAGCAGGAACACCCTGAGAGAGTACCTGAGTACCTGAGAGATTGCAGAGAGTCGTGAGGGGTGCTGCTCCAGCCCCTGAAGGGTATTTTTTATTTCAGCCAGACCAAAGAGGTTTTTTATCTCCTTTGCAATAAGCAGAGCCTGCCAGTACCATGAAGATGCATCTCATCTGGACAGCTGCACTAGCTCAGTCTGTCTGTCTGTCCAGGCAGCCAGACACCAACCACAGCCAAAGCAGAGGACAGGGAGCAGCAGAGCAGGGTGATGGTGTCAGAACACCCCCAGCTCCAGGGATAGCAGTGCCCCCAGGTGCTGGCAGGGATGATTTGATCCCGTCTGGACACAAGACACAGTATCCAGGGAAAACTTAATGCTCAAGATGAGACATTAGTGAGTCCACAGCTCTTCTGCTTTGGCACATCCAGCTCTCAGCACCCTGCTTGAATAGCTGACCTTGTCCAAGTGTCTGAGACGAGGGGGAGCTGGGGAAGGAGGAGGGTGGGCAGTGAGGTGCACTGGCTGAGAAACTCAGGGAACATCTCAAAGCATCACCTGCCTCAGGGAGATGCTCCTGGGACCTGCCTTGGGTCTGGCACCAGTTTCCTGTCTGGGTGGCAGGGGAGAAAGAAGGTTCAGTGTCACAATATTTGGGGAAAGTCTGTGCTGGCAGTGCTCTGTCCTGACTCTCATGCAGGGATGCAGAGGGCTCAGGGTGCCACACCACACCAGCCCCCAGAGGCACTCCTCAATTGAGGTCTGTACCTCAACTGACCTGCCCTGCCTTCAAAAAGCAGATCCTCATCTTTCAATACCTCTTGCACAATTCCTCTCACCTCAGATTGGGGCAGGTCTGTGTCGCACCCTTGGAGGGCTCTGGGATTTGGCTGAGATAAGCAATGTTTCTGAGCCTCTGGTGAGTGTCACAGCAGGGGCTGGTGACACCAGGTAGAGAGGGATGGACCTGCTGGCCTGGCTGTGTGCAGGAGGATCAGGGACCTGTGGTGCAGAACGACAAGCAAAGGTGACAGTGGCTCCTGGCACGGCACTGGGTGACCCAGCGAGCCTGGAGGAACAGCCTGGAGAGCCCACAGCTGGACAAAGCAGATGGTCTGGGCCCCTGCAGCCAGGAAGGCTCTGTGGGACCAGGAGAGACAGAGGGAAAAGCTCCTGGGACGAGCGAGCAGAGAGCGCTCACTCAAGAGCAGCCCGCAGGAGCACAGCTTGTTTACCCTGGCTGAGCAGGCCTGATTGCTCTCTATAAATACACCCAGAGAATAAACACCGGGGAGGGAGAAGGATCATTTAAACTCGAGGATAATGCTGGCATAAGAACAAATGGGAAGGCCTGGCCAGGAACACACAGAGGCTGCGGGCAAGAGCAGAGATCCTCTGGCCACGGGGAAGGTCCTCTGTGTCCAGCCATGGCTGTTGGGGAAGTGTGTGATGCCCAAGGGCTTGGGCTCGGTGCCACTGGGAGAGGCAGCAGCCTGGGCTGGAGGGACTGTGCTCTCCTGCCATACCAGACCTGCTGAGCTCCAGGCCATGGGGGCACATTGGTGCCCAGGGCTAGAAATGGAGATGTGCCACACTGTCAGTGATCACCACCACTTCCTCAGAGGGTTTTTCCACAGGACTGGACCTCTGCTGGGACTTCTGATCTCCAGAGCATAAACCAGGCTGGGCAATTCAACACGGCTCCCCTTGGCTCCTGATAGGGGCCTGCTGGGCTGTGCCTGGCAGCAGCCTCTGCAGAAACCCAGGGAAGAGCCAAGGTGTGAACCACAATCATCCTCCAGTGCTGTGAGGTGTTCCGAGCTCTGTCTGCTCAGGGTCATTTCAATACTAATGTCATCATGCAAGGCAATCGAAGAAACAAACACTCGGCCCACAGCCAAGCGAGACTTTGAGACATTTTTCTGTGCCAGTTTGTCTCAGCTGAGCCGTCTCCAGTTTCCCCAGGAGGGTGAGGGTCAGACACTGTAAGCAGTGCTGCTGGATGGGGATTGAGCTCCTTTGTTTCCACACTGGAGCCTGTCCTGTCAACCCTCGGTGTCCTGCAGCCTCAGAGGCACAAGGGCAGTTTTGGCAGGGAGAACACTTCTCTGTGCCCTGAGCCCAGCCCATCCTTCCTCATCCTCTATTTGCAAAACCCAGCACCTCAAATCACCCCGGTTCCTTCACCAGCCCTGGCCAGCAGCTGCCACCACCACGGAGCCCGGCTGCTTGCAGGGAGAAGCCCTGAGTCCTGTTCTGAGCGACGGTGCCAGCCCTGCTGCTCTGCTCTGACTCACTGCACCGCCAGCCTCGGGCAGTGCCTGCCCGGTCACACTCGTGCCATGCGGGTGGCACTGCCACCGCGTGCTGCCAAGGCCTGGAGCACGGCAGCCACCGGCCCGTGTGCTGCAGCCGTGGTGCTGGGGACACGGCGGGGACAGGGGCTGGAGAGTGGGGCTTAGGAGGCACCTTGTAGGGACAGAGCAGAGGGGAGAGGGGTTGAATCTCAGGGGACTGGGAACGGTGAGGCTGGGATGCTCCCCGAGTGGTTGGACTTCGGCGTGGAGAGCAGGGTGGAGGAGGGAGCCACCGATGGGGAGGCACGGGAAGAGCCCGGCAGGTGCCGGAGATCCCCACAGCAGGAAGGTGCACGGAGCCTCCCGGCTGCAGACAGGGGGTGATGGCAGGATCAGGTCGTGTCCTCTCCCTGCCCACAGCTCCGCTCTGCGGTGCCCCCCCGAAGGGGACGGCCAGGCACGGAGGGGCTGGAGGGGGTACCCAAAGCCCGGTCCGGGGGCGACAGCGCTTCTCCTGCCATCCCCTGCACATAGGCGTGTCCCCCCTCGCCAGACCTGCAGGTGGGCTGCCCGGGGGGCGCGCCGCTCAGCTCTGCATCTTGCACCCGTACCTCGCATCACCTTCATCCTTCCCCGCATCCCGCACCACCTGCATCCTTCCCCGCATCCCGCCCCGCATGCCGCATCCCGCTCTCCGCGGCCGCCGCCCCGTTATATAAGCCGGCGGCCCCGGGAGGCTCGGCGGGCCGATCCCCGCGCCCGGCCCCCCCCGGGCTCTGCGGCACTCCGGGCCCGGCCCGGCCCGGTCCCGCACCCACCTGGCTGGCTCGGCGCGGCTCCGGTGCGCCCCGTCCGCCCCCGGCGCAGGGAAGGAGCCGCCGCCGGAAGGGAGGCGGGAGCCGTAGCGGTACAGGGGGGGCCCGGTGCTGGCTCCCCCTCCGCCGCACGGCCTCCCGGGCGGGGCCGCCTCCGTGCCCGCCTCCGGACCGCCCCGCGCCCCGGGCGGCAGCCCCCGGCCCGGCCTTCCGCTCCGGTACCGGGCGGGTTCCCTCCGGTACCCGGTAATTGCTGCTCCGGTACCGCGATTCCCACCCCTGCTATTCAACCATCCACCCCCCGCAACCCGGCTATGCCCCCCCTCACCCCGCATCACCCCCGGTACCCTCCCAGTACCCCTTGTGCCTACAGTTGTGCCTCCAGTGCCGTGACAGCCACCCCCAGTACGGGGCCGTGACTTCCAGTACCCCATTTCTTTGCCACCCGTTTCTCCAGTGCCCAGCAATTCCCCCCACTCCCTGGCCCTTCCTCTGGAACCCCTGGACCTGCCAGTTTGCCCCCATCCAGCAATTCCTTCTAATATTTGCTCTATCCCCGCAGGCCCTGGTCCTTCTGTGCCCCTCTGAGTTGGTGATTTCTCTCCCGTGGCACTACCAGCCCCTCCATGGGAGGGGTCTCAGGGCTCCTCTGGGTGTCTCAGGTGCCAGCAGTGCTCCCCAGATCAGAGATCCTTGTTGCACACACCTTGCCCAGGCTCTCCTGCAGGGTGTCCCGAGGATGGGGGTGATGAAGAGCCGTGAGCACGCTGGAGCCTGCAGGCTCACAGAACAGCCAGGGGGAAGCGGAGGAGGTGGAGAGGTTGGAGCAGGGGCTGCTCTGGGAGCTGCAGAGCTCCAGGATGGGGATATGGGCAGGCTGGCCGTGTGCTCCTGCATGGAGTAGGGAACAGCAGAAGGAGGGAGTGTGAAAAGAGCAAGAACTTGTCCACAGAGGTTTTAAGAAGCCAAAATTCTGGCTCAGGGATTGGTGCAGAGCATGGTCAAGAGGACTGCAACATCCCCACTGGCCTGAGAGGCTGGAACTCATCCTCCCCCTGCCCAGTCCCTCTCCACAGGCTGCTGCCCTTGTGTTCCTGGCAGGCGGGTGAGGCCTTTTTCCCCCTTAGGTTTTGTTTTGGGTTTGTGGGTGCTCAGAAAAGCTCCCACCAAGCCCTGGAGATGCTCTGGAGTTGGTGCTTTCTGGGGTGGTCTCCTTGCATTGCAACTTGTCTTGGCAATTTGTTTGGCCATTGGGATCTCTGATCGCTCTCTGAACGGGAAGGGGGGTCCTGTCCCTCCCTCCTGAAAAGTGCAAGACATCTGTGTGTTAGTGCCCGAGGAGGGCTCAGCACCATGGCCCCAGGGGAGTTTGCTGCTGACATTTCCCTCCCTGGGGAATCCTTCCTCACGGCAGGGTCAGTCGCGGGTCATCCGGGAGCCACCTCCGGTTATCCCTCCCTGCTCCCGCCGTGCCGCTCGTCACATCCCGCAGCAGCTCACTGCACCACTCCTCCTTGCAGGGCTGCTGCGGGATGGAGAGGCTGATGAATAAATCAATCCCCCTCGGTGCTGAGGCTGCAAAACTTGGATGCGAGCAGAGGAGCAGCGCCGGGGCTGGCGGCCTGACGGCCGGGGTGCCACCGCTTGTGAATTCCCCCCATGCAGCCGCCGCAGACAGAGCTGCTGCAGCCAAGTGGGCAGCTCTGATTGCCTCCTCGGCATGTTTTATTTATCAAAGCGCTCAATATGCAGCTCTCTCCCGCTGTCCCACATTTTTTCCTAGATTCTCCCGCCTGGAAATGGGAGCAGCGGTTTGGAGAGGAGCCGTGGGGCGCCGCTGGCTCCTCCTGGGCTCAGGGGGCAGGAGCCTGTTCTCCTCCCTGCCGTGGGCCGCTGGCATGGCCCTGTCACACGGCTGTCACTCAGCTGCCACCGTGCCGAGGACAGGGTCCCTTTGCTGCCAGCGGAAGGACAGCGCTGTGCGCCTGACCTTTTCCGAGCTCAGGGAACACTTTTAAAGAGCAGCCAGGCTTTTGGTCCTCCTCCTGTGCCTTGCCAAGAGCAGCGGGTCCCAGGCAGGTGCCAGGCGCCGCAGGCGATGCCTCCGTGCATGGCAGAGGCTGGATTTGACCTGGCCCTGACCGAGCTGTGGCTGCTGTCGCTGGCCCATCCCGGTTCCTGCTCGCTTTCCTCCATCGCCTCCAGCTGCCCGTGCCACAGGAGAGGAGGGAGCTGCAGGCTGCCTTTCTGCTGCCTCGCTGCTAATAAATAAACCCCAGTAATGAGTTGGGCTCTGGTGGGCGGGCAGGTAGTGTTAATAATCCCCCAATTCCGTGGATGAGGCAGACAGTTAAGTGCAGAAAACCCACAAATAAACAAGAAGGAGAATAATAGAGGAGCAGGGAGGAGCTGGCGTCTGGGTCCCTCAGCCTTTCCCCCGGCAGTGCCAGGAGCACTCTGGGAAGTGTAGTTCTGCCTTCATCCTCTGCCGACATCCTCCTCTGGAGGGAAGGAAATCTCTAATTTTCAGCCCGTTCCTCCGGTGGCACCAAGGCTGGGCACCCCATGGAACACCAGGACGGTCAGCCCTGGGGATGTGGAGCAGGACAGGAACGTAGCTCTGAGGGGAGCCTGTGTGCACAGAGCATCCCTGCCGAGATGGGAGCCCTCAGGGTTCTGAGAGAGGAAGCCCTGCCAGGCAGAGAATCCTTGGGGCTGTCTCCGTGCCACCAGTGTGGAAACCGAGGGATGGAGGGGCTGCAGCCGTGGGATGACTGCTTTGCCTTCTCACCCCTGCCATGCACGTGTGAGCATCCCTACCCTCGAGCCCCCTACGGATGGAAACACCGGCTTGGAGAGCTTGACAGAGGGTGCACTGTGGAGGGTGGAGCTGTGCAGGGGTCATGCTGGATGCTGGCACAGCACAGGCTTCCTCCTGGAGCCCCAGACAGACACAGAAACCTCAGTGAGAGCAAATGCCTCCCCGGCTCTATCGATCGTGGCCGTGGGCTGTGTGTGCCTCATGCTGGACTCGCAGGGATGATCAATACTCGTTTTTCTCCCCAGCCCTCACCTCGCTAATGGGAGCCACCAGCCCTGCCACTTCCCCTGCTGAAGAGCTGCCAGGAGGAGATGGCCGTGGGTGGGCTGGAGT
This sequence comes from Pseudopodoces humilis, assembly GCF_049639895.1. Classification (NCBI taxonomy): domain Eukaryota; kingdom Metazoa; phylum Chordata; class Aves; order Passeriformes; family Paridae; genus Pseudopodoces; species Pseudopodoces humilis. The sequence continues at coordinate 3,587,178 of NC_142216.1, forward strand.
TGGAGCCACTTCTCCTTTGCATTCTCAGGGGAAGAGTCCCCAGGAGCTGCGGTGCTGTCACAGCCTGGGCCTTTGGCACCGGGCACTGGTGAGCTGGTGGCTGCCGAGGCCACGGGGACAGCAGACACCAGTCCCCAGCTGGCACTGGGATAGCTGTGATTAGTCATAAGCAAACATTTGGAGCAAAGGTCCACGGGCTTGTGGCATGCTGGGAACTTGCTCCCTGCAGGGACACGTTTCACCCTTCGTGGCAGCCGGCAGTGGCTGTGCAGGTGCAATGCAGGAGGAGATGCTCAGCGCCAGAGCTCTGCCTGTGCTGCTGCAGGTGCTTGGGAGAATGTTCCCACCGTGTGTGGGTGGAAAAGGGAAGCCCATGATGCCAGGGGCATGGCTGCAGTGCCAGGGGACACAGTCCCATTTTGTCTGGTGGCAGTGCTGCTGCTGGTGGCACCGCGGGGGTTTTTCCTGTGCTGGCAGCAGAGGGGGGACTCATGAGAGGCATAATAATAATCCCCACGTGAAGTATAAGAAAAGAAGCTATTTCAGTATTGCCTCCTCCGCCTGGTGAGCCCACAGCCAGGCCTCTATCAGGAAAGGGAATGCAGATAAATCAACCATTCTCCCTAGGAAGATGAGCTTATACCCCTCATGTGGCACCAAATCTTGTTGGGAAAAGGTGCTGGTTCCAGATGGGTGCTGGGGGCAGCCAGGACACAGCCTGTCCACAGTCCCAAACATTGGGACCTGGCACCAACTGAGCTGCCTGGACCCCTGTGATGAATTTCTCAGAGAGAGCAGCAATTCCTGGAAATTTTCTTCACTGTGTCTGTGCAGGCAGTAACTGGGAGCTGAACTCCTTCAGTAGAGAAGGGAAAAAATAAAAAAAGACCAAAAGGAAATAGAAGAGATTGGGGTTTTGATGCCTTTTCCTTTGAATGCAGGGACTTGCAGAGCTGGGCGGTGATGGGTGAGGGGCTGTGGGATGGAGCATGCACACTTTACACATTTGGGAAAGCCAAGCCAGGCCTGCAGGTGCCCTCTGTCCTGTTTTGGAGGGCAGGAGCTGCCCTTCATGGCAGACTGCAGAAGATTGATGTGTTTTTGAAGCAAACCAGAGTTTTTGCCCTGAAACGGTGTGAGTGCCTGCTCCGAATGCTAAGCAGCTCCTTGGAAAGCAGTTTCAAGGCACAAAGGGGAGCAGGATGGGGGAGCAGAGCAGTCAGCCCCCTCCTATGGCCCCTGGAGACTGCACTGTCCCTTCCCAAAAGTCACAACAGATAATCAAACTCATATGAAAATTCCCCCCAAGAAGTCTGGCCCCTGGTTCTGGGGGTCTGGGTGGTGGAATCCCCCCTCAAGAGGTCATAGTCTGTTTTGTGGTGGCCAAGATCCACTCATGGAAGATTATTCGGGGGGGGCTGTGCGTTTATTTTGCTGCCACTGCTGGGACCTGCTGTGCTGGTGGGGCAGGAAGCAAAGAAGTTCAGGGGAGCTGTCCCAGGGGTGTCACCCCTGGAGTCCTCCTGATGGCTGCTCCCCCCCAGGCACCCCTAAGCTCCCACAGCACCATCCCAAGTCCCCTTGTTGGGGTGGCACAAGAGCATCTCCTGTGCCCCCAAACTGCCACCCCATGCCCGGGGGTCCATCGGGGCAGAGGGTTGGGCTCTGCACACTCAGCCCCGAAGTGTTCTCTCCACAGATCCTCCCACCTGCCTCTGCCAACTAATGGAGGTGATTTTCACCTCCTTTCATCTGGAAAACCATCGGCAAAAGTCATCTAACAACTTCCCTGGCAGCAGGAGCGTTGAAGAGATTTCTCTCGCACATTCACAGCAGGTGATTCTCCGTGCTGCTCAGAGGAGGATCGCTCTGGCTCGGCGTGCAGAGCAGCACTTGGGAACCCCTGCGTCCCCGAGCCACACTTAGCTGGGCACCGGGACGTGCGGTGGGGCAGACATCACCCACCCTCGGCACTGCTTCTCCTCCATCCTCCCTTGTGCCTGCCCTGTGACAGGTGATGGGTGATGCAAAAATAGCCGGCGTCATTCCCAGACAGCAAACATCCCAGGGATGATGTGAAGAAGGGAAAAGAAATCAGAAGAGTGGATCCCCATGGATCCCCCCTGAACTATGCCTGAGCACAACCTCTCCTTGTGGTGGAGATGCCTGTGAGCATCCCCTGATGGAAACACCTCTGTCTGGCGATGGGAGCATCATCACAGTGAGGTGGATGCTGATATGGGATCCTCAGGAGCTGCTGTAATCTCATTCCAGGAGCAAATCACATTCCCAGCAGCCAAGGACATGTTAGGTCTTAATAAAAATGGTAATTCCCAGCAGATTGAGTTGGGAACAGGGAAGGTGGCTGTTGCTTCCCCTTTCAAGCCTTCTCCAGTGCCCATGGGGAGCGTGGTGGTGCTGGAGGAGGCAGAGGGGGCTGCACTGAAGGATGAAGGATTTGGAAATTAGGAGCAAGGGGTTTCTGCAAAACCCCAGCTCTTCACATCCTCTGAGATCTGGCCTCGGCTCCTTGTCTGCCTAATCCCTGCCCTGACGCTCACCCGAGCTGCCCAGCCATGAAAGCCAGAACTGTTTGTTTGCAGTTTCCTAGGAGAGAAATCACGTTAAAAAAATTAATTACACACCTGAAAACAAAATCTGGCTGCTCAAGTGCACATCAGGGATAAATGGTGTGCTCCAAATTAGACAATTTACAGCTTGGGTAAGTAATGAAGGAACCCAGCTGAGCGTGAAAGCAGAGGGGGAGAGTGACCCCGGGGGAATGTGGGGTTGTTTTCCCCCTGCTCCCCTTGTTCCCCAACACCTTCATCCCTCTGACCCCCTTTTCATTGCTGCTTGCTAAAAAACACCATTTGCTCAGCTGAGTAGGTCCTTCTGGCCCCAGCCTCGGGAATTCTGCAGGGATTTTGGATGAGTTTGAACCCACTTAGAGCTGGGAGATGGGAGCAGCCCCAGAGAATGGGGCATATAATGGAGCAGAAGGATGTTCTGTGCATCCCAGGGAGAGAACGGCCAGGTGGGACATCTCCCCCCATGTGAGCAGAGGTGTCCAGCATGGGGGTCCCTCGCTGCACCCCGACCCCCCTGGCATCCCCCAGCCCACGCTGGCCTCTGCAGTCCTCGCTGTGCGGTGCGTGGGCGGGCTGGCAGCGCGCAGCCGAGGAACGGGCAGCAATCCAGGCTTGCTGGCGAGAAGAAAATAATTTCTTTGCCTTATTTTTCCCTTTACAGTGTCCCAGCCCAGCCTGTGAGTGTGGGGATTTAAAGGGGCTGTGTCCCAGGGCCATCACGCCGGGTTAGTGGCAGTGGGGATGGTTGATGAGGCTGGATCCGTGTGGTGGAGCTGAGCTTCGTGAGTGGGCTGGTGCCTGGGGGTGCTTCCTGGCTTGCCTGCGGTAAAGAACCAGCTGTGGGGACTTCTGGTGCCCTGGGGCAAAGTTAAAGTGTGGGCAGCACCCGTGATGGGCGCAGAGATGCCCTGTGCCCCTCACATTGCCCAGGAGGAAGCCTGGAGCACAGCAGCATCCCGGGAACCCATAGGAATCGACCCCCTCCTCCACCCACACTCCTCTCCGTCCCCTGTGTGCTGCCCACCAGCTCCGGCAAGGGGCAGGATCCTCCCAAGCTCCCCAGCCTGCCGATATGTGATGGTGCTTGGGGATGGGCGCAGCCTCCCTTCTCCCCTCTCTGCTCCACTCCCACCTCTGCTCGGTGCCGGCTCGGAAACCAGCCAGCTAATGATGTGAGCTGCGGAGCAGATGGGGGACCTGACGCTCCCCTCCCCGGCAGCGGATTAGGCATGCAAATGGATGTATAGAGACGCGGTGCCTCCTGGCCTGGATCCTCTCCACCCCCACCACGCGTATGGCGTTTCAATTCACAGCCCCCGGGCCCCCCACTCACAACTCACAGCACCCCCGGCCTGGCCTGGAGCCACATGTGGAGGGCAAGCATGGACGGACAGACGGACACGGGGCTGTGCACGGTCCGTGCAGCCGTGCCTGGGTGCGGGATGGCCGCTCCTTGAACTGCAAATCCCGCCGTGCCCCTGCAGGATCGCGGCGGTGCATGAGCTGCATTGGCTGCATCGCTTCCTCCGCCGCCTTCTTGCGCTCCTTTTGCAGCATCAGTGGGTGCTGCTGTGCCCCGCTGAGGGGAGACGCTGTGCAGGGAGGTGGGAGCGGAGCTGGGACAGTGACCCGGGCACTGCGATTGCCCAGCTGTGCTGATCTCAGGGGCTGCAGCAGGGATGCTCTGGGATGCCGGCAAAGCTGCTCCTGCCCCGGCCAACACCAAGAGGCATCAGTTTAGCTCCTGCAGTGTCCGTGACCACTTCTCAGCCTAAGAAATGCTGCGAAATGTGAGCTGGCAGAAGCAGGACAGTCTGACTGAGTCCTACTCCACCTCCAAAACCTGTGGAGAGCTGGAAGGTGCGGGGAGGTTTGTGGCTTCATGATGCCCGGCACAGCCATGTGCCCAGGGGGGACTGAAGCAGCCCCAGCGGAGCCCAGTTCAGCAGGGAGTGGGAGCAGAAAGGACACCCCGCTTCAGCCCAGCCCCGCAGCTGTAAAACCAGGCCCCCTCCAAAAGAACATGAAATCTGCCCTTCCCGAGGTGGGGATGAGACTGTCTCCACCTGCAGCATCCCTCAGACCCTCTGTGCCACTGCAGAACGCCGTTATCTCTAATGCCTGGGAGCGGGAAAGAGATTAATATTCATCACAAGGGAGCGGAGCATATGGAATATGAATAATGCTAATTGTGTCTGTATAGATTTAGCGTAAGAAGCTTCCATGCATTAAGGAGGGAGGGAATTAGTTCTCTGAACCGTTTCAGACTCATTTCTGGCAAAGGAGAGCCTGCCTGCCCACAGGTTTGAGACAGGGGTGAGGATAAAACTTGTGTCCCGTGCCTGAGTGAGGGAGAGGCTTGGGATGCAGGGAGGCTGTGCAGGGGAGCACAGGCACTCCGTGCTTCCCAAAAAACAGAGTGATGGAGCAAACTCAGGCACTGCAGATGCCAAGGAGGAAAAGGGGCTGCCCGTTGACCTGTGAGCCCCACAGCCACGGGCTGCTGCAGGCAGAGACACCCCCAGGTGCCAGCACTGGAGGTGACTGTAAGCCTCCTGTGCCTGGGCTGCTTTTCTATGGGGGTGGCCCCACTGGGCTTGTGTCTCTGGGGCGAAGAGTAGTGCAGGGCTGGCACTTCTCCTGCCCTTGGTGAGTTTATCTGTCCTCCCTATGGTGTGGGGCAGGGGCTGTGCGTGGCAGGCAAGGAGCTGGCAGCAGGCAGTGCCCTGTGCTCTGGGGGTTGGACTGGTAATGAGGTGCTGGGAGCCAAAAAACTTCATGCCTTAAACATTCATCCCATTTGCCTTCTGGGGACGAGGGCTGGTGCCCCATTTTAATCGAATCAGCTCATGGCTTTAATGAGGTGAAGAGGAGAGGGCTCGTTTGCTCAGCCAGGCAGGGAGAGCAGGCTGGGCACTGCAGGTCCAGGGCTTTGGCAGAGCCCCCCCAGGCCCAGGTGAGTGTGTTCCCTCCTCATGTGGCATGGGCTGACATGTGGCTGTGCCACCTTGGTCATGGTAAGAACAGCAGGATCAGGCTCTCCTCCCTACAGGGCACAGTGCTGAGCTTCCCCCTGTGCCCCAGCACTGCAGAGGGGTTCAGGCTGGACACCCCTCTTCTGCTGTGCTCCCCAGAAATGGGCCTGTGGCAGCAGAGAGCTCAGGAAGGGCTGGGCTCATCCCTCTCCTGCAGACTAGAGCTGGCCAGGGAGATTTTGCAGCCTCAGGAGAGGATGGAAAACACCTGGGGTCCGGCTGCTCCCCGAGATGCCTCCTGACATCCCTGCAGCTGCAGCGTGAGGATGCTCCATGCCTTTCCCCATGCTCTCCAGGGCCAGCAGCCCCAATTGTGTCAGGCTTGACCATTGCCCTCTTCCTCCCCTCCCCTCCCATCCTTGAGAACGTGGGATTCCTCTTCCTGCACTTTGATCTCTCCAATTTTTAGCTCTTTCTGGCTGCTTTATAGGCACTAATCCCTCTGCAGGCACCGGGGAGAATCCACCTACACTCCATGCAGTCTTGAGTCTTATTGTGTAAACAAAATCTCAAACACAAAATCCCTAATCCTTAATGGTTGGAGCCTTGGATACCTGTTCCCCCGTGTCCTGCCCGATGGAGGCTGCAAGAGGGGGAAGGTCTCTGCCACGTTTGCTCCCATCCTCAACCTCAGCACAGATTAAACATCTGTACATGCTTTTGACCTTGGTTTTTTTCATTTCTTCCTGGCTGTTCACACTGGTAAGCCACCCTGGCCCCCTCCCTGCTCCACTGCATTTGTTCAGCTTAGGGGATGAAACTGGGTGACATTTGGAGTTGGGATATTTAAAATGCAAATTTCCCCTGGATGGATAAGTGGAATTTGCTCCCTCTTATGAAGGGAATCTCTGGGGAGAGCCGAGCACTACGGCCAGCCTGCTCTGAATGTGAAATGCAGCCAGGGAAATCCCTGCCTCCCCCCAGCCTGGCACTTGTGGGCAAACACAGGTGCAATAACCACCCTCATGACCACAAAGGTATCCAGATTTCCCCCAACACAGTGAGAGGTGAGAGCTGCAGGGCCAGCAGAGAAACCTGTGGTGTTTCTGGGTTACAGCCAGGGAGGGAGAAATCTCGGTGGCCGCTGGTGTAATCCCAGAATTGATGTTTTTTCCCTCTGCACCCAGGGTGCTGCTGATGTATTTGTCACTCCCTCCCAGCTCAGAAATCAAAGCTTTCGCCACTTTTCTTGCTGCAGAGGAACAAATGTGTGTCTGAGAGGGAGATTTACACTTTGCTTTCCTTTCTGGAAATGGAGCGTGATTTTCCAGTGACTGCAGATGCTGGGCCTGTCCTGCTGCCTTGAGAGGAGCTGCTGGGTGGGGAGAAGGAGCCCCCCACCCATCCACCCTCCCAGCCTGCTTCATCAAACCAGGTGGGTTTACACCCCGAAGGGTTTGGATGAAAGGGCTGCAGTCCTGTGTTTCCCCCTCTGCACTCACATAACTGCCCCTCCTTGTGCCCCCCTCTTTCCTCCCCCTTCTTGGTGCAGGCTCCAGGCTGGGCTGATTCACCTCCTGGCATGGCTGTACTTGAAACCTGCTAAACCCCCACGAAGGGAGAAGTGGAGCATCTTTAGGGAAAAACACCGGATTTGCTGCCAACCCCATCCAGGATGAGACTGCAGGCACCAGACTGCACACAGGGGGCACGGGGGTGTGGAAATTACATCAGGGCTGGGATGGAGAGGAGCAAAGCTGGGTTGGGAAGCCCTGGGAGGGCTGGGGGGAGTTCACCTGGAGCCATTCCTGTGCATCAGCTTCATCCCTGCCTGCCCTGCCCGCCCACAGTCCCCCACTCACGCTGCAACAACTTAAAGCAAAGGGAAAAACATAAAGCAGAAGAAGTTCAGGCAGCTCTTTGAGCTGGTCCCAGGCTCCTGCAGTGACTGGGGGCTTCCCGCAAACCGTGATGCACTGAGGAATATCTGGAGCATCATAAATATACTCTGGGAATGAAGGAAAAGGGATTTGAATTTCAACTTTGGTGCATAATGTGCTTTCTCTAAAAAAAAAAACCAAACAGCCTTCTTGGCAGGGACCAGACAACTTCACACTAAATCTCCTGCAGGAGCATGTTGCCAGTTGCAGAGATAAAACCTCAATGAAACACAATTAGTTTCCACTTGGATTAGCCAAACTCGAGTCTCTCCTCCCACCCAGACACCCCGGCAGCGGGATGGGGACGGCTCGGTGGCAGCCCCCTGTGTCCCCAGCCCTGCTGGGACCGGGACGGCTCTGCCCGGGGGGAGGATAACTCTCTTTTCACGGCTAAGGGGAGCTGACAAGTGATGAATACACGGAGCGCTGCAGGGCAGCCCCTGCCATCTCACCGAGGACGGCGGCTCATCACGGCTGGTTTGCTGCGGTTCTCTGAGGTTTGGAGGCTGGTGGGGAGCCTGGGGCAGGGTCTCCATGTTATCCCCTATGGTCCAGCCAGCTTGGGGTTGGGGCATGGCACTGCTGCCTCCTTTGCCAGCTCCCGAAGGAGGGAGGAGCACGCAGAGGGGATATGCTGGCGGCAAAGGTTGCCGAGAGATCTTTTTTTCCTTTAGGCAGGAATATCTCTAATACTGTAATTTTTTTTTTTTTTAATTTTTATTTTTTTTCTTAAGGCTTATAAGATGGGAGGTTTTCTAGTCTTGGAGTTCTAGGCTTAAGCATCACCCGTGGTGGCAGTGTCTCACCCCTGTTTGTACCCGACTCCTTGGTGTCACTCTGAGCCCAGACATGTGTCAGGCTCGCTGTGTCATGTGTCACTGCTCCTGCATTTTTGGAACAGGCTCACGCCTTCAGGCTGGGTCGTGGTGCCCCAGCGCCAGGATGGCAGGAACAGATCCTGGGGGAGGCAGGAAAAACGCCTTGGAGCCATCCCTGGGACAGCAGCGCTCCCCAGGTCCTGCAGGTTTTGCCCTGCTGGGAGGCAGCTGACAGAGGGACCAAGAGTTGCTGGCAGGGCTCTGAGGGGAAATCAGCCTGTTAATTAAGAGCTTAATTACCCAATAACGAATGGTGGACTTAGCCCAGCCTTGAAGCAGGCCAAGCGAGTGAAGTGCCCTCAGGGAGGGCCAGAGGAGGTGAGCCGAGGGCAGGCTTTGCCTTCTGCCGTATTTGGGAATATTTGTAAGATCTGTACATGGAGAGAACAGAATCCTGCAGCCCCCTCAGTATCTCTGTCCCTGCTGTCTCCAAGGTGCCAGTGGGAGGACAGGGGTGGGGTTCACTTGTCCCTCCAACAGTGAAAATGTACCCAAGGCAAGGGGTGGACATTCCTGCTGACAGAGGAGGGAGGGGAGTTTGCGAGCTGGAAAAAGAGAAGAATTTCCTTGGCTTGGTGTGTTTTGCTGCAGAAAGGCGGTTTCAGCTCCAAGGGTAAGGGAAATGAAACAGAAAAATGCTTCCTATTAAGCAAAAGGGATGGAGAGCCCTGCGTAATAGCGCTGTCTGCAGGGGCTGCTCGCTCCGCACTCGCATCCAGCGCGGCCTGGAGGGGCCGTGATACGGCAGGAGGGCTGAGGGACACGAGAACCAGCTCTGGCCTGGGGACAGCCACATCCAGCCTCATGGATGGCAGGCAGTGCCTGGGGAGAGGGCAGGTGGGTGTTCACACAGATCCCTGTGGCTCCCTGAGCAGCTGCCGTGGGGAGATGGGGATGTCTCAGCCCAAAGTGTGGATTGAGATGGGTCTAGGAAGATGCTGGAGGGCGTTTGGCCAATACCCATAGCCTGTTCTGAGACTCTCCTGACTGCTGGGAAATGGGCAGTGCCAGCACGTCCTCTTGCCCTGCCTGCAACCTCATGGATCCAGAGAACAGCCCCAGCAGAGATCCCAAACCCAGCGGGCACCCCTTGCCTAGGCCATGGCTGTGGTTCTTCATCAGGGGATGTTCTTCCCCTTTGCTTTTAGATTTTTTAAAAAGCCCTAACAGACCTAGCAGTTTTGTGGCAGGAAGAACAACATTCATTCTGGAGCTTTCCCAACTAATTCATCCTCTGAGAAATTAATTATCAGCACCGGGGCTGCGTTTAATCAGCATCAATCCCTGCGTGCACGGGGTCGGAGGGTGTTGCTGCCTCTGCCTCCAGCGGCTCTGGGTTCCTGCTGGCAGGGAGGAGATCGGCTGCTGCCCGTGGGATGGGAATTGTGATCCATGAGGGAGGAGATCCTATCCGGGAGGCCCTGACAGGTGTGCAAACACCCCCGGGATAACAGCACCTGCCAGCTACGCCCAGGCTGGGTGGAGTGATGGGGCAGCTCAGGTGCTGAGAGTGGCTCTGACACCCACACAGAAACCTCGGGGTGCTCATGGGGTGGGAGCAGGAATGTGGCTGTGGAAGCAGGGCTCTGTGCCCCCATCCTGCGCTGAGGACAGCAAACCCACGCAGGTAGCGCGCACACGCGTGGGCACACCGGGAAGGGCGGTGTGACAATGTCTGTCTGCTGGGGGACACGGGGGCATCTGCTCCAGCAGAGCTGCCTCTGGCAGCTGTTTCCCTGACAAATGGTGTTTGGTTTGGTGGAAGAGCCTTAATGAAAGCGGTGGTGGCTGCGGGAGTGGGCAGGGGAGCGCCTGCCTGAAGGACGCTCGGGGGGAGGAAGGAGAAGGAAAGGACAAAAGGATGTGGGACGTGTCCCTTGGCAATGACCAGACGGCTCCTTGCAGGACCCACATCTTGCTGCCTGGCCAGGGACAGCCGGCTCTCCACAGCCAGCTCTGCCTGGTGGGGTCTTGGCTCACCAGGAGGAGGTGTCAGTGGTGGGGCAGAGCTGAGGGTGCACTTTTTTGGAAGTGGGGGTGATGAAGGAGTTTTGGGGACCTCTGGGACTGTTGAGCTGCAGAAGCTGGAGGTCCCTGGATGTGGGGACATGTTTCTGTCATACTTGTGCCCTCTAGTGGTTTTGTCCTCTCGCTCTGGTCCCTTGGCCACCATCCCAGTGACACGACCCTGCTCCTGGTCCTGTGGCCACCATCCTGGGGTGGCCGGGGTCAGCCCGTGCCTCTGGCACTGCCAGCCTTGGCATTCTTGGGGGTGGGGAAATGCTTGGCAAGAAGGGTTTAGCTGAGGCCAGGAGGGCACCTGATGATGCCTTCCCCACGGTCACCGCCTTCCTACTGGAAGGGAGTGCTTGTCCTTGGTTTCAAGATGCTTTGGCATGGAAATGTAATTTTTCAGATTTGTGGGGATGAAATGGGCTCCATAACCTTTCCAGAGGCTTGATTCCCCAGCCAAAACTGTTGGCTGACTGACCCAAAAATGTATTTTATTCCAGAAAATTCAATCTTGAGATTTCTAACACAAAGTTTCTCATTTTCCACTGCTCGGGGCTGTTCTCTACCTTTCTGTTTCCTATGTGTTTAATCACATGACAGCCTGAAAAAAAGAAAAACCCAACACAGTTTTTCCTCATTCTACTGATGTTTCTCTTTTATCTAAAAGAAATAAAACACTCCTGTGCCTCCGGCCCGTGGCAGCCACCACGTCTCAGCTGCGCTCCTGGGGGACAGGATGCCTGGATGCCCTGCAGCTGCTCCTGCCTCCCGAGCACTTCTCTCCTTCCCTGTGTCTCCTCTCTGCAGATTTTTGGATCCTTCCCAGAGCTGTGGCAAGGATGTGAAAGGTGGCTTGGTGGAAGAAGTCCCTGGGTGGTTCGGTGGAGCTAGGTGAGGGTTGGGTGTCGTACACAGGGCAGTGTGAGCTCCTGTGTCCCCTGCAGGGACAGGGGGATGGGGATGTCCCCATGCACTTGGCAGCCAGCCCTGCCTATGCTCCCTCCACTAGCAGGGGAATATTTCCTATCTGAGAGAGCAGATGTTGGTTGGGAGCTTCCTAAGCAGTTTCTTTTCCCTCACAGAATTGCTGCTTGGCGAGAGAATTAAATTCTCTTTTGTTGTCAGTTTAGAGGAGAACAAAACCGAATGTCACCTGGAGAAATTCTTGCTGCTGCACCCCCAGGGGATGGAACGGCTGCCTCAGGACCAGGATTAGCCCATCACTGAGAAAGCTGATGGTCCCTGATGGGATTAGACAGATGATCGATGCTGGGATTAGTTTGTGTGGTGGCTGCGGTGACAGCAGCGACCCGGAGCAGCAGCTCCACCCTGCTCATGCTTGCACTGGCCATCCCATCTGTGGGGAGTGCTTGCACCCCCCAGCCCATCCCTGCGGTCTCTGGGATGGTCCTTGAGCAGTGCCAGCCCAGCGAGGAGGGGCTGGGGGCAGCGCTGCTGCAGCCAGCACTGCCACAGATGTTCTGCATTTTGGATTTCTCCCCCTTCCAGCCTCGTTAGTATTGAAATTAAAAGCAAGTGCTTGTGAATTGGTAGCTGTTCTCCAAGACCCTAATTAGCAAATCTCTTCATCCCCTGGGGCTGCAATCTAATAATCAAAAAAAGAAAACCAAAAAAACCCTAAAAAAACCCAGCACCCAAACAAGCCCCAAACCTTGTTTGATGGATCGGGAGTGCTACTGGAACAGTAGGAAACTGCTCTTCCTGCTTAGTATGGTAATTAAACACTTCAATTGCAATTATTTTTGCAATTAGATAAGTCTCTAATTGTTATCATAGGTGGCAGGGGTTTGGGTGTGTGTTTGCCAGTTCTCCTCCGAGCTGGAGCGGAGCGTGGATGCTGCAGGCGATTCCGGCCTGCTCCTGCCGGCTTTGTTTGGGGAAGACGAGAGCTCCGTGTGCTCCTCTGCAGGGATTCAGCTCCTGCTGCTCTGTAAAGCTGCTGCTGAGGCAACTTCTCAGTCCTGGGCTGAGCCCAGGAGCTTCATAGCTCCTTATCCCATGAGGGGACCTCGCCTGCCAGGGCATCACCTTGCTGGGGATGTTTCCTTGCCCACCGGGGTTTGGCCAAGTGCTGGGAGGCACTGGGGCTGCAGCACTCCCCTCTCTCAGCTTTCCTTGCTCTTTGGGTGATAATTGCTCTCTGTAACCACTAATTAGCGGTGGCAGGGTGAACCCCACAGTGGGACCAGTGGCAGATGCTGACAATCAGTGCTGTGGTGGCTCAGGGGTGTTGAGGAGTTTTGGGAGTGAGTGGGGTGTGCTGTGCCAGGTCAGGGAGCCCGGCCCTGCCATGGGTGATGGTGACAGTGGGTGATACCCACGGTGTGGCTGGAGCTTGGGGTCGGGCCGTGCCTGCAGCAAGCAGGGGGAGCCCTGAGCTGGGGCCTCCTGGGGGATGACAAAGGTGTCCCCTGCTCCATCAGCTCAGGGACCACGGAGGGACCAGCTGGTTGGTGCCACAGGGTAAGATGTGCTCTGGGGGGTGCCAGCCTTGCCCAGGGCAGCTGTGCCTGTGTCTTGGGTGTTTGTGCTGTGTCCAGGTTCTGTCCTGGCAGAGGGATGGGCATGGGACAGCAGGGTGGAGCAGGGCAGGGAGCCTCTTCCCAGGACAAAGCACACACACCCACAAAAATCAAGTATCTCATTTTCCTTCTGTCTTAAATAGATTTTTATACCACTGATGATTTCTGCATACACTCAGGGAAGAAACATCCTCTTTTGGGAGCCTTACTGTTGAGCTGCTGGGGAGGGCAGAACCTGGGGCAAACCCTGGCTGCTGAGTGTCTCCCCATGGCCAGCAGGCTCCAGGGCTTCTCTCTGCCTTGCACTAGGGCTGGGACAGCTGATTTGGTGTAAGGACAGCCCCAGGAATGGGAGGCAGCCATGCACAGCATGCATGCTGAGGGACTGGGATGTCCTGTGCCTGGACATCCGGCACTTGTGGTTGCCAACTTCCACCACGCTGAGCCCTCCTGCCACTTCACCCCCATCTACCAGGCCCTTGCCCCCTCTCAGGGGTGGATACATCCTGAGGACACCAGGGAAGGTAGTGCCTGTTCTGCTTTTCTCCATCCTAGGCTGGTCTGCCTGGCACCAAGACCTCAACATCAGTCCCTTTTCCCCTCCACCCTGTGCCATGGGTCTGGAGAGAGCACTCCCAGCCCTGCCTCCTGACCCAGCTCCTCAGGCATCTCTTCCTGCTCATGTGGGGCTTGATGCTGAAAGTGCCACTGCTCAGACAGGCCAGGGGAGATGTTCTTCTGCAGCTCCTCTGAGGGCTCTTCTAACACACCACCCTCCTGGGAAGAAACCTGGGTGGGCAGAGGCCTCTCCAGCAGTGCTTGGGGATGGAGCAAATGCCACATGCCAGAGCAGGGATCCTGCAGGGGAACACAGAGCGAGATCAGTGGCCTGACAGGACACAGATGGGTCTGTTTCCCCCCCTCTCCTGCTCCCCAGTGTAAGGGGTGCTGCATTCAGCACCTGCTGTGCCTGGGAGGGACCGTGATGTGATGCTGTGAGGATGCTCTAGGCATTCTCGACTAAATGCTGAGTGCTGGCAGAGCTGAGCAGGCTTGTATCACCCCAAGACCTATCACCCAACTCCCCTCTGAGCAATATCACTTTGCTGTGTGGCTTTCTCTGCCTGTTCTTCCTGCCCCTTGGGCCAGCTAGCAGCAGCAGGGCTGAGTTGTCAGAGTCGTAGCCTGACAAAAGTTGATGTCCTGGAGTTGGCAGTGCTCTGCTCCCAGGGGCTGCTTCTCCCATGGCCCCTCTCCCTGCTGTGGGTCAAGAAGTTTCTTGGTCAGGAATTCTTTGGTTGTGTGTCCTTTACCAGGTGGCATTTCCTATCACCACCCCCATGGTGCAGAGAGGAAATCTGTGGTCACACCTGGACCTAAGATCTCCTGCAAACCTCTCCAGACCTCTGCTTCATTCTGCTGATTAGATCAGCAGCCTCTCAGGGGGTGGCTGGCATTTTGCCTTTATCTTACAGAAACTACATGTGTCTTAGAACAGATGCACAGAAATGGAAAGCATGAGGCAGAAGAGCTGGAATTGGTGTCCCCTCTGCCCCTGCTGCTGGGCAGTGACAGCAGCAGAGATGACACTGCCAGGGGGTGAGCACTGCGCCTGCCCTGGCGACCTTCACTTTGTGCTCTGTGGTTTCCAGACTGGAGGGTTCACCCTGCTCCTCCTGCAGGGCAGCAGTGATGCCTCCCCAAAGAACATCATCTGCAGCCTCCAGTCCTCTGGTTCTCCTTCTGCTGGTGGGCAATGGCATTTCCAGGGTGATTCACAGGGAGTACCCCAGAGAAGTGCAGGTTTATGCTGCACCCCAGGGCGGGGGGTCCCTGTACTCCATCTCTCTCCCAGCTGTGTGTGTGGACAGACAGCTCCAGCTCCCATTATTGCTGTGACCTTGGCTAAGGTTAGAAGTGCTCAGGGTGCAGCAGGGACAAAGTGTGCCCAGCTTCCAGCACGTGGGTGACTGTTTCCCCACCAAGGCACAGTCAATATGGAGAGTCCAGGTTATCAGCATGCAGCATTGGAGGGGAGAGCACGTGGAGGGCAGGGTGACCTTGCCTGACTCCTCCTGAAAAGGGCTGCACAAAGTGGCTCTCTGGAGCTGAGAGGCATCCCCATGCATGGCAGTCATGGCCTGCAGCCCAGCACCACTTGGAGAGAGCAGCAATGCCTGGTGCAGCATCAGCTCTTCACCTCAGGAGCCCTGCCAGCATCTCCGCCAAAGCTGCTGGCAATTTACGTGGATGTAGGCTTGCATGAAAATGAAGTGTGCTGGAAATTCTTGGTCTGAATGCAGCTGCCTCTGCAGTGCATGAGGGACAGGCAGGATGCACCATCTCCCAGGGCATCTCGGGCTGGTTCTATAATCCCAGAAATCCAGGGTAGCCACAGAGGGTGGCCCAGCTCTGTGCACCTCCTCTGGGCTTGGGACTTGGTTGGAGAGCAACTAAGGATAAAAGAGTGAGGGTACATCTGTGATGGAATCACCCTTTGCACCAGGTATCATCAGGAAGGGATGCCTGCCCCAGGGCAAGGACAGTGGACATCACAGCAGGGAGAGCTGCCTCCTCCCTCATTTTCACCCAGCAGCCCTGGCCTTGTACTCACCCTGCAGATCTCGCTTCTGCTGCTGAGTTTTGCGCTGAGGAAAGCTGAGTGTTGTCCTTTCAACCTCACACACAGGATTTTGGAAGAGGGCAGCCAGGAGTTAAAGGCTGGGAGATGTGGGTCCTAGGGCAGCGGGCTGGCTGAGACTCACAGAAAAGCTCCGGTGCTGGGAAGGTTAAATTGCACACGAAGACAGAAAAAAGAGAAAAAGAACAGACCAGTCTGTCAGTGCCAGCCTGGCTAAGCCTCCTTTGCTCTGAGAAGCACCAGGTAGTGTCTGCCTGAGGCTGGCAGCTGGGGCAGGCATGTTGTGACTAGGACAGTGACCCTTTCCAAAGGGAACTGGCTTCTCCTGATGCCTGGTGGGGAAATGGGAGTAGCTGTCTTCTCCTTGCATCTCTGCTTGGTCCTACCTGGTCCTCACTGATGGAAATGCTCTCCAGCACCCAGCTGCTGTGGACATCCCGTGGCTTTTGATTCCCTGCCCTGCTCCTGACTGAGACTCTGAGTGACCCCTGAGACTGGCTGCACTTCTCCAGTATTTCCACTCTTGTTTGTTAATCCTTTTCCTGCGCCTCATAACTGAAAAGAACATTGTTATTAAGGGCAACGGTTCAAAATTCTGCTTTCCCTTGAATGATCCCACAGAGCTTCTGCAAGTAAAACTCTTCTGAGCTCTGGGTGTTCTTATCCTGGGGGGTTATGAGTTTTTTGAATGATTTATGTTGTTCTTTTCCTGTTAACATATTCAGGGCAGATGAACTCTGCAGAGAGGAAGAGGGGAGAAGAACCAGCTTGGTTTGTGCTAGGAGTGAAATTGGCTGCCAGGTTTTTGGTGAACAGGTAAATCCTGTGCTCACCTGTCTTGTGTGGCATTAGTTGATCCTGATCATCTGCCAGCATCAGATTTTTATGTATCAGACTATGGAAAAAGGGGCTGGAAGGGGCCACATATGATCATTGGTGCATTGTTGCTCTGAGGTGAGAGGGCTGTGAAGAGAAGGAGAGAAAGTAAAAGCAGGTGCTCGAGCAACTCTTATCTGACTGTGAGCAGAAACCACAGCAGCGATGCTGTGTGGGACGGGGGGGAGCTCTCTGGATTTAGAAAGGTCAAGAAACATCCCCTTGCTTGAGTGTTCCCTCTGGGGAACCAGGGGAAGAATCTTTTCTACACGGAAAAGCTGGGAGGGTGAAAGCCAGGAAATCAGTGACCCTGCCCTCTGCCTGAGGAACAGAAACCCATTTTTCTTCCCCTTTTATCTCCCTCCAAGTCATTATTGTGCCTTTGTGGTAAGGCGGCATTTTGAGAAGACACTGACATTTCTATTTGCTTCTCTCTTGGCTGTGCAGGGAAATCCTGACAGGCTGTTCCTCATCGCCAGCTCTCCTGGTTCAGCTGCAGTGCATGAGCTCCTGGTTTGCCCAGGGGCTGCACTTCTGAGTGAGTAAACAGGATAGCTCTCTTTGTCCCTGTATGTTTGCAGAAACACCCCCACCACCTTAGACACATGTTTTCCATATGTTTTTATATACAACCTACAATTTACCAAAACTCTGGGTGCTTCACTAATTCCTTGGAAATGGAAAAAGGCATCCCCAGGACCTGCATTCTTGTATTTGCTCACGTTAATCCATCCCTCTGTATCACTTTTTCTGCCCCCCACTCCCTTGGGTAAAGTCACATTGGTGCCCTGGGGGAGGCACAATGCTGGCTCAGCCTTTAGGATGGCTCTGAACTTTGGTTCACCTCCCTGAGTTCTCCTTTTGGTGGCTTAAGACTGTTTCTGGGGCAGGATCAAGGGCACGTGCTGCGAGAGCGCACGAGCGCGGCTTCTTTGCCGGCACGCTGGGAACAGGGAATCAAAGGACTCCTTATCTATGGATGGAAAGTTTCTGGGCTGCTTATCAGGCAATGCTTAGAGGTTAGATTAGTCTCAGGAGCAGCAGAGTGACAGCCTGCCGCTCCGTTCTCCTTGTGCTTGGCTGAGTGAACACCTTGGAGCGAGGCAGTGAGAGGGTGGCACAGCCCTGTGGGGATGGGGGTGCCCAGGGAGGGGGCTGGGGAGACAGCCTGGCACAGAAATTTCCCACTTTGCTCCCATCCAGCTCCCTCACCACACCCCTTGGTGGGGTGACCCTTGTAACATGCTTGGGATGATGCTGAGGGAATATTTGGCTCTAACTTTACATGGGTATTTGTATTTCTAAAAACCTCTGCCAACCTAATTTGGGCTAGTCCTGCCCCTTTCCAGAGACGGGACTGGAACTTGCTCTTGGCTGAATTCACTGCTGATGCAAACTGATGGCTGCAGTGCTGAGGGTGCGTGGCTCCCATGGGAAGGGAAGTGGCTGAGCTGCTCTGCAGGGAGCTGGGAACCCAGATCTTGGCTCCTGCAGGGACTCTCAGCCTGGCTGCAGGTGCTCTGACTGTGTCCCGGGACTAATTCCCATTTTTCCCTCTGGGATGGGCAGTCACCTTTCCTGGCCCCTCAAGTTCTGCTCTGTGCCCAGAATTTGCTTTCTGCTCCTCACAAGGGACATGGCTGATTTTGGGGAGCAGCCCCAGCTAACAGCTTCACCTCATTCTGTGCAGCAAATTCTGATGGCCACTGTCCCCCTTACCCAGCAAAGCCAGGGGACATCTTGTGCTCCCTGTGAATGATGGCAATTCCAGGGCATGTGGGAAGCTGGAATACCTGCAGCTCCTCTGCCAGCAAGGAGGGGATGCAAGCTGTGTTCCTGTGGGTGGTGATGGATTTCTGAGTGGCTGAATTTAGGAGCTGCCTGGGCAAGGATATCCTGCTCTAGCGTCAGTTTGTTGCTTAAAAGTCCATGGAGAATGTGGGGTCCCTACCTCTGCCTTCTTCTCTGGGGACAGACCTACCATCAAAGTCCTGAGTGTAGGCAGGCTCTTACCTCTTGAGGGCTCCATCGGTGAGCAGGGTCCCTTTCTTGTTCCTCACCTCCAGTTTCAAAGGTTTACCCTCCTGCCTGCCCTGGCCCTGCCTGCCCCTGGGCTGGGCAGTCTGGAGGGGAGGCAGGTGGGAGTTCCTGGGGTGTCCCGTCCTCCAGCACTGCAGCAAGTGCTGGTATGCCACTCGGAAATCCCTGTTGAGCGTCCCGTAGAGGATGGGGTTCAGGGCTGAGTTGGCATAGCCCAGCCAGAGAACAATGGACATGGGTGTGCCTTTGACCCTGCTGTCCCCCCACACCCCCCGGTAGGTGAACACGGTGAAATAGGGGAACCAGCAGACGATGAACGCTCCCAGCACCACCGCCAGCGTCACGGTGGCTTTGTGCTCCTTCACCATGGGTGGCATGGGCGTGTTGCCCCACGTGTGGTTTATCCTCTTGGCCTGCTCCCTCGCTATCTTGAGTATGCGGTAGTAGGTGATGCACATGATGACCAAAGGGATGTAGAAGGTGAGCAAGGCGTCCACTAACCCGTACACGGGGTTCACCGCCAGCGTGCACTCCTTGTTGCAGGTGGGGCCTGTGTTTTGCACTGCTGTCCCGTTGGTGTTCCAGCCCAGGTGGATGGGTAGGAAGGAAACCATCAGTGAAACGGTCCAAATAACAACCAAACCCACGGCCACCCGGGAGGGAGTGACCACCTGGCAGTAGCGGAGCGGGCTGGTGACAGCAAAGTAGCGGTCCAGGCTGATCATGAAGAGGTTGAGGATGGAGGCCGTGCACAACATGACGTCCAGGCTGATGTAGATGTTGCACAAAACGCTGCCAAAGGTCCACTCCTTGGTGAGTTCATAGAAAGCAGAGAATGGCAGCACCAGAAGCCCCAGCAGCAGATCTGTGATGGCCAAGGAGACAATGATGCAGTTTGTCAAGCTCCGGAGCCGGCGGTCGAAGGTGACGGCCAGGCAGACGATGATGTTGCCACAGAGGGTGATCGTGATGAGGATGACGAGGCAGGACCCGACCAGCAGCTGCAGGGGCAAGTCCATCCTATTTTGAGAGCTTGTGTGGTTGTAACATGGATCCATGGTGTCACTGCAAGGATGGAGCAGTCCTGCTCTCATCAGCTCCAAAGCTGCTTGGAGCCTGTACCAGGCAGGCCTAGAGCCCTTCCCAAAGTGACCCTTGTTCTACAGTGACCTTGGAGAACATTGCAGAGTCACTTTACATGTTCAGCCTTGTGTGCTGGGAATGACATGGTCTAGAAGAAATGTGGCACTGCAACTCATTTGTGCCTGTTGGCCCCCTCTGGGAGCTCAGTGCTGGAGCTGATGCCCTGTGGCAGCTGCTGATGGATCTCAACTGCTTCTTTTCCTTTCTTGCCTTCTCCTTTCCTCTGAGTGACCCCTGGGTCAGGTCCTGTGGGCTCTCATGCCCTCTCCATGTCTGGTTGGTGACAGTGGTCAGCAGTGCTCCAGCAGGGACAGAGCTTTGCCACCTCCTGAGGACAACCTGCAAAAGCAAAGTGTCTGGTGAGGCCCTGGCACAGATTTCCCAGAGAAGCTGTGGCTGCCCCATCCCTGGAAGTGTTCAAGAACAGGCTGGATAACACTCTGAGCAATCTGGTCTAGTAAAAGGTGTCCCTGCCCTTGGCAGAGAGGTGGAATGAAATCTGTAAGATCCCTTCCAAGCCATTCTGTGATTCTACAAAAGCATCAAGTCAGAGCTGCAGTGGGCAAAGACCCTTTGAGCTTCCCCTCAAACCCCTTCAGAAACAGGGTGTCTGTACCTCCCTGGCTGTTCCAGCCCACTTAAACCCAAATTGGAAAGTCCTTTGGCAGGCAGGCACCTGAGTACCTGCCAGCTGGGCTCTCCCAGCCCTAGGGATACCCACGCAATGTAGGGATGCTGAGAGAAGGGCAGGGATTTTAAAACCGTCATGTTTCTATAGGCTTACAATAAAAGTGAGAACGAGGAGGATATGAGGACACAATTTTCCTGAGAAAGCAGTTCTTATGCAATCCAGCAAAATTAGTCACGACGACGTAATTTCTGTATCTTGGCTGTGGCTGCCAATCTCATTAAACTTTGCCCTTGTATCTGTGCTTTGCAGCAGCCCAGTGACTGGGATTGGTCCCTGCCATCACAAATCACAGCAGCTCCTGTCGCCTCTATAGGAAATCCCCACTCTGCTCTGGGTCCTGGAAGGGAAGAAGAATATCCCTCACAGACCTACTTTTTCTGGCTGTTTTCTGTCTGGATACAAATAACAAAAAGCCACACTTTGCAAGGGAAGAAACAACAGAGAA
The DNA here is from genome assembly GCF_049639895.1 of Pseudopodoces humilis. Lineage (NCBI taxonomy): Eukaryota > Metazoa > Chordata > Aves > Passeriformes > Paridae > Pseudopodoces > Pseudopodoces humilis. Next base: position 3,607,954 of record NC_142216.1, read on the forward strand.
AACCACTCTAACTTAAAAATGAGCTGCTGATTATGGTGATCTCCAAAACCCTGCCACTACTAGATTCAAAGGAACATTGGGTCCTTGATTGGAAGCAATATCCATGTTGGGAAGATACCTAAAGGGAAATTGAGGCAGTGCAGGGACAAGAAAGCGGGCTGGGAATGGGCTGAGGAGCTGGACTGACTTGCTGACCCTCATGGATCTGTGTCCAAGCTGTGGTCTCCCACCATGAGCTCCCCAGGTGAGATGAGGGGTCTCCCCATCCTCCTCAATGTGTTGGTGTGGGAGAGCTGTGCTGGTCCCCATGGGTGATGCACAACCCAGCTCTGCAGACTCTCTGCACCCCATGGAGCAGCAGTGAAGCCTCCCTCACGGTGCTCAGGATTGTGCAGGAAGGTAGAGCTGATTCTCTGCAGAGTGCAACAGGCTGCAGAGATGGAGCAATCAGAAGAAACTCCAGGAAAGGAAAAGGTCCAGGCTTGTCAAAAGTGAGATTTTAAACTCCCCCTGCAACAAGAAGATAACACTGTGGTGCAGGTTGAAATACCCTTCAGATGATTTAAGTCTTTGACTCAAGTCTGAAGGCATGGGTACCACGGGAGGGAGTATGCCAGGGAGACTGCATGAGTAAACAACCACTGATTGCCAGGAGCCATACAGGGGAGAGATTGGGACTGGACCACTGAGATTAGAGGCGATTCCCACAGCCCTGCTGCTTCTAAAGGCATGGAAAGCAAACAGCAAGCCATGAACCAGCCCATGGGAAGCCTTTTGCTGAGCAGAGCAAACTCATTGCCAGACAGGAAGCCCTCTGAGTTTGGGTGCTGGGATTGAGGCTGTTGGGAGAGGGATGCGATGCTTTCAGCCACGGCAGCAGCGTGTGGAGCTGCTGTTCCTCACCTCCAGCTGCAGCACAGGCTCTTGCCATGGAAAGCTCTTTGTTCACTCACAAAGGGAGTGTGGAACAAGCTGAATGCTGCCTGCCCACTGACAGCAGCGAGGAGAACAGGTTGTTCCCACAGAAGGATATTTCCAAGTGAAAGGGATGGGATGTGTTTTCATTGCTCCCAACATGTGGAAATGGCAGATTAAATTATAGTGGGAGTAGCACACTTAGAAAATGCTGTGGGTGGATGGCAGCCTCCTACGCGGCTGCTCCACCACACACCAACACCCTGCTCCTGCCCCTGGCTCTTGCTGCTCACCAGGGCTCTGCTGGTGGGACCCAGCTCTGAGCACATCGGCCCATTCAGCTTCTGCCACAGTGCCAGGCAAGCTCCTGGTTCAGCCCTGCACTGCAGATGTGCCCAGAAGGAGTTTTGCTTCTTACTGCATTTTCAGATTAGCTCAGGGCAAGGAATGGGCACTTGCATGGGGACAGAAGTGTCCCCATCCCTGCAGAGGAGCTCAGGTAGTGCTGGGATCTCTGTAGCTGCAAGGCTCAGCTGCCTGCAAACCCTTGGGATGTTCCTCCGTGGAATGGGGCAGGACCTGCCTCCTGTCAGCTGGGATGTGTGATGCTGCAACCCTAACTGTGGTGGAGGTGGGGCAGAATTTCCCATACCCCTCAGCCAAATTATCTCTTGGAAACATTCCCCGAGGAGAGCACGGCCTCTGGACATGGCTTTGCAGGAGCAGCAGACTGGAGGACTGGTATAGAGGGGGGGCTGTCAGCTCACTACCATCAGGACACAAATCCTGGGTTGATGCGTCCAGCTCAGAGCTCTCTCCTGGAGCATTGGCTCTCTGTGAATCCACATGTGCCCTGGCTTTCTGCCCAGGTCACTTGCAGCCACCTTCAATACCTGTGTCCTCTGCTCCCGTTGTGTTTTGGCAGAGCGAGTGACTTCCTCCTCGATGTACGAGTGGAGCAGCTGTTTCCCATGGCAGTCTTTCCAGCAACAGCCAGAATAAATGATACCTTTCCAGCCCTGTCTCACCAGGCAGCTTTTACATTTACCTGATTATCCTAATTATCACAGCTTAGACCTGTTCCTGGTTCAAAACCACCCTCCTGACATTGGAGGAACCAGAGCAGGGAGTTGCTTCTGGGTCATCTTTCTCGTGCCTTTTCCAATGGCGCTGGTGTTCTGATTGACACTATCTCTGCTGTGAAGACTTGGCAGGTTGCATTTATTGTTGCACTCATCCTGGGGCTCCCTAAAAGTCAAATATTTTTCCTGTGGTGTTTTCAGCTGCTTAGAGTAGCAATTTTTGCTTTTAGATGCTAAGCATGTGAGCTTGTGCCAGCCCGGTGTGTTTCTGTTAATCTTTAGATCCTCTGGTTCTTCTCCTCAAATACTTGGGCCCTTGTCCAGTGCAAAACTTTTCCTAAGTTTCTCACCAGTACATTTCTCTTAAAGAATCCCTAATTTTCTGAGCCAAGATCACTAATGAAAACCATTAAATAAAATTTACCTCTAGGCTGATCTTTAAGGAACTCTGTTAATAGCCTTCTCTGGTGCATTAATGATCATTCTGCTGTAATATCCTATCGTCTCCCCATTATCCTCTTTACAATTCTCATAGTAATTTCTGATTTCTCTTGCTTTCTCTTATGCATATGTTGCAGTCCATGTTGCATTTGATCCACTTTGCTCTCCTTTAAAATGGCATTTATCTCTTCTGCGGAGATGATTTATTCCTGTGAAATTTCTGTTGCATTTTACCTTTTTATTCCCCCTCCCCATCTCTCAGCATCCTTTCCTCCAACATCATTAATTGCAGCACTTGGTGCAATTTTGCAGTAAGATTAATGGGATGCAGTGCCTGGCTCCGGCAGGGAATGCATTGGCTGTTCTCCCTTCCTGTGCTTCTACTTCTAGCATAATAGGTTTGTTTTGAACCTGTTAAAAGCCTGGGTACACCGGCACCATGAGCAGACACATGGGCAGAGAGGAGAGCTCAGGAAGTGCCTGCATGTGGCACTTTTGGGAACTATTTCCTGCTTTTGGAAAGGACAGAGGTGGTTTGGGGCTCAGGAGAAGCACCACATGAAGCCTTTTAGCTCTGTCCTAGGGACAGGAGGGCTGTTCCCTTGCAGACCTGAAATGTTCCTCTGCCTCCCATGGTAGCTTCTTTCCGAGAAAAGTGCTGGCAGAAGTCAGGAGCACAGTGCATTCCCTGGCTGTGCAGAGCTTGCACATGGCTTTTTCTGAAATTATGTTCAACTCCTTCCTGAGATTGAACACCTGGGCATGCTGGGAGAGGTATTTCAGCCAAGAAATGGGCAGGAGTGTGGAGGTTTCTTCTGGTCTGAGAGAGGGTGCTTGAGGTTTGGTGGTGGGAACTGCAAAACTCCCAAGCTGGGAATGGGCTTCTTGATCCCCTGCCAGGCCCATAAGCCTGATTCACAATGGGACAAGAGCAAATTTGTTAGAGGTAGGACTTGAAGGCAATGTGAGAGAGGACAAATGTGAGGAGACACTGGTGTCCTGCCTGGCTGCACCCCCCAGATGCTTCTGTCCCTGTTCTTTGGGCTTCTCCAGAGCTTGGTGCTCTCTCTGCCCTGTCCCAGTGTGATGCCTGATACAAAGCAGCAATCATTGCCTCTGGCATGAGCAGAGGGGCTGGTGGAGGCAGGACAAAATTCCCATCACTGCCACCAGCCCTCCATCATGCTTCCCCAGGAGGAAAGAGGCTCTGTGTGTAAGAAGCAGTTCAAGACCCCTGAAATCAGGAAATGTGAAGATGAATGTGGAAACCAGCAGAGCAATCAGCATCTCGAAAGTTTGCTCGGCAGACGATGTCCAGGAAAGGTGAAACTGAAAACAGAGGAGCTGGGACATGGGTGTGCTTGGAGCTGCCTGAGTTTCTGGGACTCAGCCTCCTGTGAAGCCGATTCTGGACAGGGACAGCGAGCACCGTGCACCCCTGGGGACTGCCCACCCCTCCTGTGCTGCAGCCCAGCCCGGGGGTATCCTGCCCCAGAGATCTGAGCATGCCCTGGGACGGGGCAGCAGCAGATCCCCACCAGCTGCCAGGGAAGGAAGGATGGAAGGGTTGGAGAGCTCAGAGAAAAGGCTCGGCTGGGTCAGTGCAAGAAGTCAGCAGCAATCCCCGTGGGGAGGCTGCTCGGGCAGAGATGCTGCACACCACAGACGTGCACAGCCAAAAAAATCCCCAAACTGGCCTCCACTCCAGCCACCACAGGATGCTGATGGCACCGGGGTCTGGTGAAACACCTGCTCTTGCTCTGACCCAGCTGGCCCATTGCAGGATCCCACCCAGCAGGGACCCACCAACCCTTCTGAATCTCACTTAAAAAGTATTTTACCCGCGTAACAACTCAGCAAGAAGTAAGGCAAAAGCTTTACCTGGGGAAGGCGCTGCTTTCTCACAGCTCATGAGCGTGTGGGAGACTCCAGTGGCTGCACTTGACTCCAACTTTCCCCGGTGCGAGTGGCTGAGCTGTGAAGGCAGGAGCGTGTGCTGCCAGCGGTGCCTGCCTCGGTCCCTCTCCTCTCTCCTCTCCTCCTCCCCTGCTCCCTCCCTCCTCTGGAGCCAGCCTCCCTCCCTGCTCTCGTACCAATATCCAGGCAGCGGTGACTGCAACATGAGTCAGACCTCGGGTGGGTGGGATCAGAGCTGTGAACTCAGACACCGAGGTTATCATCCGGCAAATTTGAAAGGCTGAAAGTGAGCCCGGCTCGGAGCGCACGGCGTGTCGGGCTCTGCACAGCCGTGCCTGGCACAGACAGGGGGATGGGATGCCTGCTGCCTCCTGCTGCTTTCTTCAGCGATACCATCGCCTTCCTCACCCACCTGAAGTTTCGGGGCCTTTGCTGCTGGTTTGCCATGTGCTAAGGTTCCTTCCCTCCCTCCCGGCTCTCTTCTGCAGGCACACGGTCGCCTGCTGCCGGGAGCCCTGAGGCTGTCACTCATTCCCAGTTTTTGGCTTTGCAATCCATGTGAGCCCCCTGAGAGCGAGCACGGCTGAGTCTGGAGGGGGATCTTAGAGGTGGCTCAGGGAGGATGGTGACTCTTGAGCTGGGGACAGGTAAGAACGAAGGTGAGGTGGCTGTAAAGTGGGTGGAGGAAGCCGGAGCCCAGCCAGCACTGGAGTGCAGATGTGCTCCTTGTGCAAGTGGACGTGGCAGGAAAAGCCTCCACTGTTTCATCTTTCCCTCAAGGCTGCACTCACCTCACCTGAAAGTTGTCTTCTTTGCGTGTGATAGCAGGGAGGAACCACACAAAATGACAAACAGGCAGTGACAGCCTTTCGTGTCTCTCAAATCTTTCATCTGTGGGTTTCAAAGCCCTGTGCAAATATCAACTGCTGGGCCAGCTGTGCGAGGACCTGCTTCCCCTTTTAGCTCTCCTTCCTGAGCAGAGCAGATCCCGGGCTGGCAGCAGAACTCCAGTGAAGCTTGGCCACCTCCTGGCTCCGCAGGGCCGGGGATGAGCAGTGCAGGGAGCGATGGATGCCCTGTCAGGGAGGTGCTTCAGTCCCCACCAGCTGCTTCCAAGTTCCCCATGCAAATAGCCAAGGATGGACTTATTACAGTCTGGATGTGGCCCTGGGCACACTCCCTGCTGCTCCCCCCACCAGGCTGAGCTCCCCCAATGCCCTGCACTGGGAATGGAGAGCACGTCCCAGCCTCCCTCTCTGCCAAACAGCAGCACTGGCACACAGACCAAAATGCCTTTGATCTGTTTATCTCTGCAGACCAAAGCACAAATCTATCTTTAATAAGCTGATGATCTGCTGGAACCAGGGAGTTTTCCTGCTGATCAGCAGCCCTGTGATGTGTCTGGGGTAGCTGAGCTGCCAGATGCTTCTCTAGTGGCTGGGGTGTGCAGAGTGCAAACACGGAGGGATCCCTCCTCATAAACAAGATTCAAATCTGCTCAGGAATGTCTGCGTCAGGCAAAGCCACTGGGGTGTTGATTTATTACAGGCGCCCTCGCTTGGCTCTGCTCTACGAGAGATCTTTCATCTGGAAGTCTCAGGATGGGAAGTGCCATGTAGGGACAAAGTGCTCTCGTTTTTGGGGCAGGATTCCCTCTCCAGCCCCCTTGCACTAATCCCTCTCAATAAAAGACCCCTGCTGTCCATAGGGCAGGCTCTGAGTTCAGTATGTTCTATCTTCCCAAAGACTCTGGAGAAATTTGAGGGTGCATTTGGGATGTGGTGGTGGAGCGACTTCAGACTTGCAAGGGCATCTGGGTCAGAGGGAAGCCCACCACTTCTGCAAACCCCTGAGCACAGGAGAGCCTCAAACCGTGACCCTGTGCAATGGCAGGGTGACTGTGGAGCCTCTGAGGGGCCCTATGGGGTCACATCCTCAGTGTGAGTTCACTGGAAGGGACACAGCCTGCATGGTCTGTGCAAGGAGTGTGGGAAAGCAGCTGGATCTCGAGCTGAAAAGAGCCCTGTAGGGACATTCCTGGTGGCATGGACCGCTGTGCTCTGTGCATCTGCACCCTGGGAAGTGGCAGATGTGATACCTGCAGAGCCTGTGGCTGGAAAAACATCATTGTCAGCAAGCTCTGAAGAGGAAGGAGGCTCTGGATATTCATCAGACCCGATGGCTGACCTGCCACACGGCTGCCTCGACCAGGCTCGCTGGGCTGCACGGGGCAGGCAGCAACCAGGGACACTCAGAAACTGGAAAATTCCCTGAGTGGGCTGTGCTGAGCCAAGGAGTGAGTAATGAGTCAGGAAATGGCAAGAGGTCTCTGACATTCTGTGTGTAAGCAGCAGTTATTAAAGGCTACAGCAATGCTGGGAGATGGGAAAGTGCAAGAAAAGTCAGGGAAAGTTTGGAACTCCAGGAGTGTGAGATGCAGCAAAGACAAGAGCTCCTCAAAAGTCTCAGATGGTGAAGATATGCCTGGAAGGTAGCAGCCAACCTGGGAAATCACATGTGGCAGCTCAGTTCTGAGAAGGGCTCAGAGGTGCAGCTCTGTGCTGCTCTCCCCAGCATGAGCTGGGTTTGGAAAAGCCAAAAGAAAAGGGGTAAGGGGAGTAGAAAATATGTAGAAGAGAAAGCATCTGTGTGCAGAGCAGCTCCTTGGGCAGTGCAGGCTGAGAGGGGCTGGTGACATGTCCCGTTGGGCTTTGGAGACATTTGTGTGGATTCTGGCAGAAGATTGTGGATTAGGGAAATAGACTTGTTGTTTCCTCTGGAAAAATCAAAAGTAAAAAGCCATGGAAAGGTACTGACCCCACCACAGGCTGCTGAACCTCCTGGATAGCAGGCAGAAGCCAGTAACTTACTCAAATAATCTGAATACTTTGATTTTCAGTATCTTATATACACAATGCAAATAAACGGCAGAGACCTCCTTGATGTGCTAATAAGCTTTTCTTCTTTTTAAACAAATATTTTCCAGCTAAATCCTGTCCTGGACAAAAGGATAAATAATGACAGAAATCTCTGATATTCCCTGATAGGGACTCTGTAAGCCAGAGCATACTCGTGGGAAATAAATATTACAGGGGAAAGGATATGTTAAACATCTGCAGTGAGTCTGGGGCTGTGCAAGGAATTGCTCCTGCCTGCAGACCAGGCAGATCCCCAGGGTGGTGAGAGACCCTTGCTGAGGTGGCTGAGCTCCAGTGCAACATCCTGCTTGCGTATATATTTCTGGCATGCCATTAATTCTGGCTATTCCAGGAATATCTCTTTCCAAAAACACCTTTCCTGTATGGAGATGAACGTAATGGAAAAGAAGAGGATGCTGGGGCCTTTCCCAGCCTTTTGTTTTCTGCAGTACTGATCCCAAGGATGCTTAGCAGGATCCCATCTGCTGTGATATAGTGTCAGACTATAGACACAGTCTGTGACATATATATTAAGCTTCTCTGTGTGCAGAAAGAGGATGTTGGAGGTTTATTTTATGTCGGTCTGTTTGTGTTATACAAAGCTCTCCAAGCTCTAACGAGTACTAGAGAGTGCTGCTGGCTCCACACTACTACAGAGCTCCTTCAGGGAGTTGAAGGCTCACGTTTTCCAGCGTGTCCAGGGTCAAGGAGGGTCCTCCTCTCACTCAAACAGAGCTGTTCCTAGATTAAACCATGCCAGAGAGGAGCAATTTGTGGACACCAGCACACTGGGTTTTCATCTCTCTGGTGCACTATAAAGAGAAAAGGATCAGCTGAGGTCCATGGGAGGAGGTGACAGTCATTCCCTCCAAACCACAAGGCTGTGAGGGGAGCAGGAGCCTTGGCACAGTGTGACCACTCCTGGGTGCACGAGGCTTTCCCTGGGTGGGAGCAACTGGCTCTGGCTCCCATGAGTGGATCTTCATGGGCTTTATCACTAATCCTGCTGAATGCAATTGTGCATGTCCTTGTTTTGCAGATAAATATTTAATCCTCCTCCAAACACCGTTGAGATTATGGCCTGGGCAATAACTTGTGGTTAATTTGAGGTTCTGCAGAGCTGTTGCTCTCTGTGTGTGGAGGAGGCTGAGCCGTGATCCAGGAGCAGGGTGGGACAATGGAATGCTCTGCACTTGACCCCTGCTCAGACCCCTCCCAGCACTCCTGGCCCTCTGTCAGGAAGATCAGCCAGTTTCTGAGGGAATGAGCTGTTTGGTTCCAGCTTGGGGTGACTTCAATCTGCCCTGTGTATGTAAAGGCCTGTTCTGAGGCTGTTTGGGTGGTTTAGGAGCCCTCAGGCCTGGAAGGAGGCTCCTGCCCTGGTCACTTCACAGGGAAGGATTCCTTGCTGGAGCCCCAGGTGCTTCCAAAGCCTTTCCTGCAAAGCTGGCAGGAGGCTGTGCTGCTGGGCACGGGGCAGGAATGAGAGGATTAGCAAAACGCTCTCCCGCAGCGGGACCGCCGTGGGGCTGGCAAGGAGCACGGGGCTCTGGACATGGAGCTGGCTGCAGACACTGCCCAGGCAGGCTGCTGGCACGGGGAGGCCCTGCAAGGACCGCGGCTGCAGAGTGACCATGAAGCCAAAGCAGTGCTGAGGTGCTCCCAGAGGAGGATGAGATGAGGAGCTGGACACTGGTGTGGCTCTGCACAGCACCAGGAAGGTGTTTGTGCCACCTCCAGGTCCCGCTGCTGGTAACTTTGTCAAATTGTGTCTGTAGGATGCTGATCCCTGGTGCAGCTGAAGTCAGACTAGGTTAAAGCAGTAGAGGATCTCTCTGCCCTGAACCACAGTGTCAATGTCCTCTGCTGCAGGTGGGAATTCTCACAGTCCCAGGCTGGATTCTACCAGCCTCCCCCCTGTCTCCTGAGGACTTGGAGCATCTACCAGGGTGAGCAAAGCCAGCAATGCCCATCCTCTTCATGGAGACTGAAAAGCTCCAAGGGTGAGGAGCACACGTGGTAGAGGCCTGGAGAACATGTCCCCTGAGAGAATAGTGATGGGATTCTGACAGAACAGATGTCATAACCTGCTCATATTTCCTGTTTCAACACAGGGAAAGTGAGTAGGAGCTCTTGTACCCCTGAGAGAAGTAGCAGCCAGTGGCTTAGAGTGCAAAATCTGAGATTAATTTAGACTTACTCATCATAAGGATAGTCATGCACTAGTAGGAATTTCCTAAGGAAGTGTAGGTTGGACAAAGTCCTGAAGTAATTGGGGGTTGGAGCACCTGGCAAGAGGCAGGGCTAGCAGCAGCCACCCCCGTGTCCTTGCACTGCTTTCACATCTTCCATCTCCACCACCCCCTGTACCATGAACTTCCAGGAATCATCGATGTGGGAATGGCTGTAGCTGCCCAGAGTGACAGATCTGCTGAATAATAATAATAATAATAATAATAATAATAATAATAACAACAACAACAACAACAATAACAATAATAATAATAATAAAATTAAAGCTGGCAGTGAAATGTGCCTGGAGCCTTTCCTTGTGAACCACAAGCTGAGGCTTGTGCCAGGCACTCTGTGACAGTCATGCTGTGCCCAGGATGGGCTCACCTCTGGACTGGTCCTGCCTTGTGCCAGCATTGTGAGGCAACAAATTCAAAACTTTTTTTTTCACCCCTTAAACAGCCTGGAATGAGGCCAAAAGCGTAGGGCAGGAATCTCTCTCCAGATAATTAATTATTACAAAGAGACAATTTGTTAAGCAAGAGAGGCTTTTAATTTGTAAGAGCTCATCTATTCTCATTGTATCTTTTAAACTGAAGGAAGTAGCGTTGATCAAAATAGTCTGGAAATAGAAGATTTTAATTTAGAGGCTGTGTTCAGTGTGCTGACAAAAATAGGAAACAGCTCTCTCAGAAGAGCACACTCCCCCTAAAACCCGGCTGGAGTGTGCAGGGCGTGCTCCAGGACTGCTCAAATCATTACAAATATCTCAGAAATGTTTTAGTGGGATTTAGCTGGACTTGCTGAGGAAAGGCAGGAATGTCTCCACCACCGATTTCTGCCCAGGGGCTGATTCCCTGCCTGCAGGGCTCCCACGGGTGCAGTGTGGGATGTCCGAGGGCAGGCAGAGAATGGGGTTTGAGGGACCCCAAAGTGATCTTTGCAGCCTTGCAGGAGGGTGGGAAGACCCAATTATTTTAGGTTATAGAAGAGATGGGACAAGGGATGGGGTAACTTCAAGGCTCCTGGCCAGGTAGTCGAGCCAAGTCCTGGAGAATCCTGCACTGCCCTTGTCCCAAGCTGTGTGTACCCCACAGTGGGACCCCAAACTGCAGGGCAGGTGGTGAAGAAAATGGAAGAGAGACATGATGGGCCTGGGAAAGGCTGTTCTCCCACACCCAGTGGCCTCCCAGCTCTGTGCTGGGATGGGATCACTCCGTGCAGGTGAGCTGGGGCTGCTGCAGAGCAGGAACCTGCCCAGGGAACGGGGAATATTTTCCATTTAGCATCTTTCCATCAGAAAACATGAATTCTTCAAAGCTGCCAGTCTGTGCCAAGGAGGATACGTTTTGACCAGTCTCCCTATTGCACTTGTTCTTTTGAAGTATCTATGTTTAGAAATCTTTGTGAAGTCTCGCATTGACACTTCTCAAAGGAGAATGGTTTGGTTTTTTCTTTGAAACAACTTATTTAGAAATAAGTGCTCATCTGCAGCATAACAAGTAGGTAGGGCTGAAAAAAAAAAAAAAAGCTGGAAATGGAAAATGACCCTTTCTATCATTTCTCTGGATACCTTGTCTGCAAAATACATTGAGATCCCCAACTCTTTATCCCAATTCAAGATGGGAATTACTCTCTTTTAAGTTTGTACATGGATGCCATTTCTTATCTAGTGGAAAAGCTCCATGAAACAGCCAGTAACAACTGGAAATTAAATGCTGTTTTCTGTAAAAGATGAAGGACTCTCCCCAAATGAGGCATTACTCCCTGAAGACCTTAGAGAAGGAACTTGCTATAAGGATTGTATCAGCTGGATGGAGGAGAGGCGCCAGCCTGTGGGCAATTCAGTTGGAAGCAGAATCGACTCTGCCTCAGTTTAGAAAATAATAATCTATAATGAAGTGAAGGCAAAGGAGAAAATGGGTAGAAATTGAGTTAGAGCTGTGGTTGTTCCAGTACTCCCCTGCGGCCCTCCACAAGCTGAGCCCCCGGATCCAGCCTGCTTCCCATCCATCTCCAAAGCCTGGAGAGGCACCGCGAGGTGCAGGGGGGAAATTCGTGCTGGGGGATGCCAACTTCTTGGAAAGAGGGTGATAAATTTAAAGGCAAATCTCTGGAAATAAACAAAGCAGTGCTGCTGGGCTCTGCAGCAGGAGCCTGGACGCACTGGGAGCGGCGTTGTGCAGGCTCTGCGTGGCAGCAGTAGATTAGCATAGCTGATTGGGCACGTCGCTTTCTGCTCAGCAGAGCTGCGCGTTCTCCTAGAAATGTCTCGAAATCAGATGGCAAGTCGAGTGCTTCAGTCATGGACAACAGAATTAGTCCTCACAGGTGTGCCACAGGCAGGCAGGAGCTGAAGGGAATGAGGTGTTCCTGAAGTGTTTTTGGGTGTGACCAAAACTGGTCACAAGTCGTGAAGCTGGGGTGTTCCCACAGTGATGCTCCAAGACTCCTGCTTCTGCATCTCCATTTACCTGGGACATTTCAGACCCATGTGTGCTGGGATCCCAGTCCTGGTCTGGGGCAAGATCATCTGTAAAAATCTGTCCCAAGCTTGCCCCAGAGCTGCCACAGCCCTGCTGGCCCAGGAGCTGGTGCTGAGCTGCCACCCATCCCGCTCTGTGGGACAAAGTGCCAAGGTGCTCCAGCAAACACTTTGCTGCAGGTGAGGTAGATTAGATCTCCATTCCCCTCACTTTTGGAGGCTGTATCTTATCAGCAATATCTTATCAGACTGGCTGGCACCCTTGGGGCAATGGAAAACAGTCTAGTAGCTCTGAGCTCCAAATCCTCCTTCCCTTGGACTTTGCTCTATGCCTGGCTTGTGGCATGGAACACCTTAATGGTCTGTAGTTGGAAGAGTGGCATTTTCCCCTCTCCTTAGCTGAGGTGCTGTGTTTTCTGTTCTTGGTGAATGTTTCCATGGCAGGTTTCAGTGTCAGGTGTTCAGTGCTGGGGGACAGGAACCAGCTGTACCCATGGTGTGAGCTCGCTGCCCTCTGACTCCATCTGGAGGGATGTGACATTTCCATGCCTGTCTCCTCACTCCTTTTATTTTTGTGTCATCTGCACAATGACATGATCTTAGATAGAGGATGCATTAGTTTTGGATCACTCTTGGACTAACTTTAATCTATACCCCATCCTCTGTACAGCAGCTCCATTTCCCCCTCTCCTTTTTTTCTCTGATCTACACCACTAAACCTTCTCTTGTTATTTTTCTTGTCATCCTCTGCAAGAGGCAATTCAGCCTGACCTTTGCCAATTCTCACTTTATGTCTTGGGCATTTCAAGACATAGGGGTAGGCTGCTTTTCTTCCTTTGCAGCACAGTCCTTTTCCCCCATCCCTTGTCAGCTCTCTCTCTGTCCTTTTAAGTAGTTATTTTCTTGGCCAGCACAAAAGCCCTTTCTGGGCTTGAAATACACGTTCCAGAGATCAAAGGTTCAAAACCACTAAAGGAGACTTGAAGGCATCTCTGTGCACCCATCCTCAGACTCACCACCCAGCTGGTTTTTTACTTAGAGAGGGATACATGGCAGAGTCCATCAGGAGGGCAGCCAGCAGCACAGCACTGGGCTGGGACCAAGGGCCCAAGCAGCTGCACAGAGGTGGAAGAGGGTCCACAAGAACGGAAAGTCCTTGCTCCTGAGGATTAAGGTGAGAAATGGTCCCAGAGGGTTATTTTTATCCAGAGATCTTCTATTTCTGGGGGCATCACCAGGTTCTGAGTGGTGTTCAGAGATGCAGTTTGGTGGCTGTTCTACTCTGGTCCCTCCACAAGCCTTGGCCTGACCTGACATTGAAGGGGGAATTCGAAAGAAACCTCACCTTCCCTTTTTTGTGCTGCTTCATTTCCAAGCTGGGAAATAGAACGTAAAAATCAGCTGTGTCCATCTTGCAGGGCAGAAAGAGAGCATGAGAGTTGTGCAGGATTTGGGCTTTGTGGTTCCCAGAAGAATCATTAGGGAAGGATTGGCAACGCAAGGCTGAAGGCAGCTGGACAGGATTAGATTTTTTTATTTGGCCACATGCCTTAAAAAAAAAAAAAAAGGGAAATAGAAAGGCCAAAGCTCTTGTTGAAACACCACCATGATTTTGGAAAGGCCAGCCTATAGAGTTTGTTACAGTCCCTCTTGTCCCTGGTGCCCTGGGGAGAGCTCCTCCATTTCTGTCATTCCTGATACTCATCATTCCTGTGTTGGAGGCTAAATCCGTCCTCACTCCAAAGGAAGGCTCTGCATGGGATAAACTGGATCCCATCCAGAAGACTTTTCAAGAAGAGCAAACAGTTGTTTCTTTCCTCCCATGAGCTGTGGTCCTTCTACAGCTTTGGGCATGGCCAGGGACAATTTTACTTTGGCCTGTTTCACCTATCTTTCTGCCCTGTGTCTCTGCCTTGTCTCTCAGCCCACCATGCAGCTCTTGTCCTTCAGACTCCAGCTTAAAATCAGCCTCAGGCAGGTGCATGGGACCAAGCTGCACCCTGAGGAACCTTTTACTGGAGCCACTCCAGTAAAATGTGATGGACGAGCTGGTCCTCAGCTGCTCCTCCTTGACCTTCTGTTCCTCCACCTCTGCAAGTAGAAGTGACATTCCTTGACATCTTTAATGCTGCTGCCTGTGCATAAACTCCTGTTCCCAGCCCTCTTGGTGGGAACTGGTGCCTTTGACTCTTGCCCCATCGCCTGGGCCAATCTGACTTGGCACAAGGATCCTGGAGCAGAAATCACGGGAGTGCAGCAGGGTAGGAGACGTGCTCCATCTGTCTGGGATCAGGAAACGCATCCACAGAGGCCAAAGGCTGCTCCAGAAAACAGGGGTCTTTCACTTTCCTGCCAACACAACTATTTTTCCAAGGCGTAACTGTTGCCAGAAATCTGTGGAGTCAAGACCTGCTATTTCTTCGCATCTAAACAAAACAAGCCCCAGTTTGCTTTCTGCTGAGAAGAAAAGCTCTTGTCTCAGAGAATAAAATCAGGCAGAAAGAGACCACATGCTTGTTTCCTCTCTCATTCAGTAAAGATAAATTCAGGGAGAGGGGAATTACCTTTCAGGGTGTGGGAGAGTGGTACGTAGCCTGGGCATGCTCTAATCTGCTGGGGGAAGCCTCATCCACCCTTGCAAGGTGTTTTAAGCACCTTTCCATCCTGATCACCCTTTGGAAGCAGTTGGGCTCATCCTCCCTGGTGCCTTAGGCACTGTGAGCAGCATGCAGAGCTGGCTGCCTTTGCAGCTTAGCAGAATGATCATGCATAAAATCCCCAGGTAATTTACCCTGAGTGGGATCCTGTGATTTTCTGACATCCCTCATAAACTGAAACCAACATAAAAGAAATGAATTCAGAGCCGCTAATTTGGAAACTCATTTGGAATAACTTCTCACCAATGTGGTAACGGTTAGTGGGGAGCCCTGGTGATAAATAATAGTTGCTGAAACCCTGAATTGGCTATAAATTGGCATGAAGGAGTGGAATCCCCAGCGTGCTGCTCAGCTCAGGGAGTTACTCTACGCTACGCTCAGCAGCAGCAGTAGATGAAGACGGGAAGTTTTAGCTGTGTGAGGTCACAGTAGCAGATGTCCTGACATACATAAACTAGAGGATCATATGCATCCTCAAATGTCAGCTCTGCTTTACATCCTTTACTGCTTCTGGGAGCTGCAGGGCTTTACACCCGTGGATTATCTGCCTCCCTTCTCTGCTGAGCACTCGTTCATTTTAGCTGCTTGATGTAATTGTGTATAAACTGGGAGGATCCCAAAAGGGTCATTACTTTTCTGCACAAACTGCTTTCTTTATTCACATTTCACATCTTCACCTGCAGGCATCCCTGAGACTGAGCAGTGCTTCCTTGCAGGGCTGGGTGTTCACACAGGGCTTCAGTGGCAGCAGGCAGAGAGCTGCTGTGCCTAGAGCTGGATGGGATGATGTGAATTCCAGGTATCAGGAATCCTTCCTGGATTTCCATCCTGGACGCTCACCCTCCCCAGCATCTCAGTGATGTTTGGGCTTGGAAAGGAAAATGTGGCATTTCCCTTCCAATATGCTCAGGGGGGGATCAGCAGAAGGGTCATGGATCAGGAGCATGCTAGTAGCTTCTCCCTCTCATGAGTTTGAGGCTGACTTGGTAGAGTTGCCAAAATCCACCTTCCAGCACCACAGCTTGATGTGCAACCCCTGTGAGGCTGCAGGGTGCACAGGGAAACGCTGATGTGAGAGCAAAGCATGGTCACTCTGCTGAACACAACTGTTTTTTGGAAGCCACGAGCTTGAGATGAAATCAGAGTTTCTTTTCACCACATTTTGTCTTCCAAAAGAACCCCTGCAGCAGTTGCTTGTAGGTGGCTGTGATGGCAGCAACACCTTGGTGGTGCACAGTGCTTGCTCATCCAGAAGGGAGGTTGTGCTGGTTTTGTGGGGGTGGGTGGTCAAGGCATGGCTTGGCAACATCCTGCAGAGCTGCTGGTCACATCAGCAGGGCCCCAGAGGCAGATTCCATCAACACTGTCCTGAAAAGCATTGCAGAAGCAACCCTTTGTGGCCACAACCTTGGAAAGATGCATGTTTGTCTTTCAAAACCCTGTGACCACAGCAGCTGGTTGTCACACACACTGGGAATGAGTCAGGGAAGACAGCTCGGTTTTTCAGGTACTCATCTCGGCCCCAGGAGTTCAGACTTTCTGTTTGGTTTCCTCCTTCAGCAGCACCTCTGACAAACCCATCTGTTGAGATGGTAGAAACCTGCTTATCTGTAAAGGAAATAGTTGTAAAGACTGTGAACTGTGGTAGCTACACCACAAAAATAAGGCAGCTTTTCTATCACGGGGATATGAAAGATTTTACCTGACTATGGATGTGCTTGAGAAAGATATATGGGAGTTCAGTGTTTCCTTAAGTATGTTTTGAATTTCCCAAGTACTTTCATTTATTGTGGTGCTCTGATTATGTGTTTTTGGCCCTGCTGAAGCAATGATTGCTGGCTGTGGTAAGCCCAGAGCTAAGATCCCTCCATATAAATTTCCTCAACATTGAGTGATTGTTGGTTTCTTCCTCCTGCTCCTTCCCAGGAAAAGGCTGTGATTTATAGCATACATTTGTATATTTTTAAATGTCCCTTCTGTATGTTAAACAGCCTTGAAATATGCTACTATAAGAGACTCCAGGGAGATTAGCCCTGCTTGAGGCACGCAGCTTTTGGCTGCATGCCCTTTGAAAGGCATGACATGTTTAAGAAACTTCTCATGTCAGACAAACTATTTGCAGGCTGAAGACATCCAACAGCAGTGATGAATGTTTTGTGCAACTGAAGATGTAAATCTTATTTTAATCCTGTCCAACTCACGGCCAGCTTGTCCTGAGACAGCTTGTGCTTTGTCTTCTGAGAGCATCTTGTCCCGATCCCTGGGGTGGGTGGTTGGCAATCCCTGGCATGGCCAGCTCCAGGAGCAGTTCTGGAGCAGGTTCTGGAGTGGGTTCTGGAGCGATTCTAGAGCGGGTTCCGGAGCGGTTCTAGAGCGGGTCCCGGAGCGGTTCTAGAGCAGGTTCTAGAGCGGGTTCCGGAGCGGTTCTAGAGCAGGTTCTAGAGAGGGTTCCGGAGCGGTTCTAGAGCAGGTTCTAGAGCGGGTTCCAGAACGGGTTCTGGAGACGGTTCTAGAGCGGGTACTTGTTGTCTTTTAAGCAAGGCAGACACCCTGGTTCAAGAACAGCATAGTGGCCATGCCCAGACCACTCGGTCCATTGCACACAGACATCAATGTGATGGATGGCAAAATGGCGTTTATTGCTGGAGAATTTGACCTTTTATAACCTAGGTTCACTGTGTACATCTGCTTTCATCACAGCTAGGTGCTATTGGCTAATTGCAGGAGGCATTACCATACTAAAGAGGAGGGGGGGTTACTATCTTTCTGTTACATCCCGATATCTTCCGAGCCGCCAGGCCCTGCTTCTGCATATTCTTCTTTATCCCTAATCAAATTTGCTAGAATATAAGGTGTATTAGTCTTAAAAAGTTCTAACGTTATTTTCTATATATCTATCTCTAATCATTTTGTCTAACTTATCTATATTATAAAAAGTTTTAAAAGTAGATATTATAAACTTGAGTACAATATAGGGTACACTATACTTAACTAAAAGGCTAAAAACTTATAAATTAGATACTGCAGTTTTTCATTAGTAAGCATAAGGCACATGCGGTGACCAAGTGTATTTTTAAAGCATCTGTTGCCTTTCTATAAACAGAATGTTAACTCTTTCTAGTCAGCTCTTAACAAAGGACACAAGCTTATTTAAAATAGACGGTTTTTCAATTATCTGCAAGTCTTCATCAATTTTCATTTGTAGCTGAGACAGTCTCTGTTGTTGGGTCACGATGGCAGAGACACTTGTGGTAGCACCAGTTGCTCCCAGGCTAAGCAGCATTGCTATGGTCACACCTGTCACCAGTTCTCTTTTCTGAAGTCAGGTGGGTCTCTTTGCTTGCCGGCTTAACTCTTCATCCAGGTGGTACAGGACCCTGGGAACAATCACAACTTGCACACGAAAATCGTTAGAAACACTGAAGTTATAAACTGATAGGCATAGGGTCATCATTGTCCCGTCTGTGCTTATCAGCTGTTGCAGGCTGGAGCTTTGCAGTTTAGGACTTATTGGTGAGTAGATCCGCTGTCTCCCCTCTGTTACCTGGACTGGGAATGCTAGCACAGCTGAAGGGACCCAGCTGGCATATGCAGCTTTTATCTGTCTCCAGTCTGTGAGAGGAGTATCCTCTCTCAGTTCTTTTTTAATGTGGAGGGGGTATTCTTGTTTATCTTTGTTGTTTCTTCTTCTAAGGACTTGGCCTCCGACCATTCGTCTTCGCTAGTATCTCGGTCGGAGTCGGAACTCCACTGGCTGGCCATTTCCCGTTTCCAGTGCCTTTTTGTTGGGCTCCGGCCCCGCCTACACCCCTGTGGGCAGGCTGTTCACTCCCTCCTGGCTCTCCCCGCCCTTCAGTCCACCCTCCACTCCGCCTTTCACTCCACCTTTCACTCCGCCTTTCACCCCACCTTTCACTCCGCCTTTCACCCCACCTTTCACTCCGCCCTTCACTCCACGCTCTGTTCCTCCCTCTGCTCCACCCTCCTCTCTTTTCCACCTCCTTCACATTCCTTTCCCTCTCTCCCTGACTACTTCCCCCGCATCTTATCTCTTTCACTTCAGTTTCTCTTTCTTCTTCACATTCCTTTTCTCTCCCATCCCCCCGACTATGTTCATCTCTCAATGCCAGTGTTTGTTCCTTGTTCTCACTGAGGACGTTCCTTTCCCGCTCTATGTCTTTTTGCTCAGTGACATTTTGAGGTACATCTTGGGGCGGTGGTTCCCCCCGGGCTTTTCCCATGGCACCCCTAGCTTCTTCTGTTAACTTTTTCCAAAAAAACTTCTGCTCTCTGTTGTCTCTCTGAGAGCAGATAAGGATTCAGAGACTGAGGGGACATGTCACCCTCTTGGGCCCCTTTTGGCTCAGCCGAGCCGCTCTCATCTGGGGGCTGTAAAGTCTGGGTGGCTGCTCTGATCCCAAATTTTGGGGTGGCCAGCAGACAGTTGCTTGCCGCCCTCCAGGTCTCTTTGGCAAGGGTTTTAGTACATCTGTCCCACACCTTAGGGTGGATAATCTTTACTAGCTGATTTATGAACCCAATATACAAAAGCCTTGCAATAGCAAGAGTAAAAGAATTAGGTTTACAATTTAATTGCAATCCGATCTTTATCAGGGCTTCCATCTTCCTTCTGGTCGCAGGGGCGTCTCCCTCGCCAGGACTGGTCCAGCTGTCCTGACTGCTGCTCCCGTTTTCCAGGTAATCCTCGCTTTCTGGGTTTGAATCCTGATTTTCGAATTTGGCTTCCCGGGTTTCGGCACCAAATGTTGTCTTTTAAGCAAGGCAGACACCCTGGTTCAAGAACAGCACGGTGGCCATGCCCAGGCCACTCGGTCCATTGCACACAGACATCAATGTGATGGATGGCAAAATGGCGTTTATTGCTGGAGAATTTGACCTTTTATAGCCTAGGTTCACTGTGTACATCTGCTTTCATCACAGCTAGGTGCTATTGGCTAATTGCAGGAGGCATTACCATACTAAAGAGGAGGGGGGGTTACTATCTTTCTGTTACATCCCGATATCTTCCGAGCCGCCAGGCCCTGCTTCTGCAGGTTCTGGAGCGGGTTCTGGAGCTGGAGCCGGTTCTGGAGCGGGTTCTGAGAGCATCTTGTCCTGATTCCCTGGGTGGGTGGTTGGCAATCCCTGTCACGGCCAGCTCCAGGAGCGGTTCTGGAGCGGGTTCAGGAGCGGGTTCAGGAGCGATTCTAGAGTGGGTTCCGGAGCGGTTCTAGAGCAGGTTCTAGAGCGGGTTCTAGAGCAGGTTCTGGAGCGGTTCTAGAGCAGGTTCTAGAGCAGGTTCCGGAGCGGTTCTAGAGCAGGTTCCGGAGCGGTTCTAGAGCGGGTTCTAGAGCAGGTTCCGGAGCGGTTCTAGAGCAGGTTCTAGAGCAGGTTCCGGAGCGGTTCTAGAGCGGGTTCTAGAGCAGGTTCCGGAGCGGTTCTAGAGCGGGTTCTAGAGCGGGTTCTAGAGCAGGTTCTAGAGCAGGTTCCAGAGCGGGTTCTGAGAGCATCTTGTCCCGATCCCTGGGACGGGTGGTTGGCAATCCCTGGCTCTCTGAAGAACCAAGGCAGAATGATGCTGTCAACTCAGAATGACTCAGGAGCTATACCTCTAGCTCAGAGAGATATCATGATGGAACCCATCTGACTGGGCCATCTTATTCCTGCCCTAAGCTGGGTGAGTTCCTCTTATCTGGGGCCTTTGTTTCTATGGGATCAAAACAAGCTCTGAGCTGCAGCTGTGATTGAAACCAGCTTGGCCTTTCTGAACCCTTCTCTTCCTCAAGCTGGGGTTGGTGTGTGGCTCTCCAAGACAGAAGGCTGATGTCAGGATTGCTTCATTCAGCAACGCTGGGTAAGGGCTAATAAACACCACTAAGAGCTTGCTAATAGCTCTAATTAGACTGCAGCTGATGCTTCATAAGTGGTTCTTTCCTCCTCCACCCCTTCCTTGCAGCTATTTCCTGGTGGAGTTTAGGAAGGTGAGGTGGATTAATGCTACTTTGGGAGACAGTCAAGATTCCCAGCTGCAAAGTTACATTTTCCTCTTGTTTTTTATTTTTTAAATTTTTTTTAAATATCTTTTTTTAATTTTTTTTTTTTTTTTTTTTTGCAGGCGGTCTGGCACGGTTTTCTCAGGGCAGCCGTCTGCTTCTAGGCTGAGCTGAGGTGTGGGTGATACATTTGTCGCAGTGTGTTGCTGGGAATATGCCTAATTTGGGAGTTTGATAGTCCAGAGGTAGAATGAAAATGAAGCTTTGATGAGTTCCTCACCCTTGTTGATGGGGCCTTTCCTGGCTTTGAGAGGATCAGAAGTTGCTTTCCAAAACACATGAGGAAGAGAAGGAGTTTTGTTTAAAAAAAAAAAAGGAAGAAAACGAAAGCTTTGCTGTAGTTTTCTTTGTACATTTTGTTCGTTTCTGTCTCTGGTTGCTGGTGTTCTTGTTTTTCACCTTGAGTACTTCCTGCAGTAATAGAGATTTGCATGTCAAGTCTTTAGCTGTCTTGTGACAAGTGAGATTTTTAAGCTGCATTTTTTTTTTTAATTAGCCAAGGATCCTGAGCACGAAGTCTGTGCACAGATGCTGTGCAGAGCAGGTGCTCAGGGGCCCATCAATGTTCAGCATCTATTCCCTGGCTGTTTGTCACTGTGGGGGCTGTGCACAGGAACCCTGGGGTCCCCCTGGGCCAGGTTTGGGGGTGCCATCACCAGTTACACTCCGTGATGCTCCAGCCCTTGCCTTGGAGAGCATCTCTTGTGTTTCTCATCCCACTTCTCTGCTTACAGACACGGTGTCTCTTCTGTACATGAGCTGGCCTGAGCTGAAGAATTCCACGCTCCTACAGCAGCGTCATGGAAAACACCGCTTGCCACAGCACAGAACGAGGTGGGTTGGGAAGTTTTGCAGAGACTGAGACAGCAAAGCCATGGGGATCTGCTGTTCCTTGGCTTCAGGATCCTAATTCTGGCTCTGTTCTCCTACACCTTCGATTACAGTTCCTATAACGCAGCTGAACAACCTGCTGTGCAACCTTCCTCCACAGGGATTCATGGGCATATTTTGAAAGCCTCTTTGCTCCAAGCCCCCACAAAAAAAAAAAGGAAAATCAAATCAAACATACTTTGGAATAAGCTACTGGAGCAGATGACTTGGAAATGGCTCTTGCCTAGCGCTGGCATTGGATGCAGGCATATATCCCCTGATTCTGTGGACTTGAAAGCAAGTGAGCACAGTGATTGTGGTAGCAGGTCTTCTGTCCTTCTTACAGAGATAAAAGCAAGGAGCAGACTGGATTTTTGTGGGAGAGAGAGCTTTTCAAGAAATGCCCTCCTTGAAACCTTTTATGGAAATAAAAGAAACATCTACAGCTGTGAAAGAAGCTAAAAAAGCCAAAAAAGCTGTCCCTCCCACAGCCTGGGACAGTCACTGCAAAGTTGGGATTTGTTCTTTGTGTTTGGACATGAGGGGTACAGTCTCCCTATGGATCCTGGGGGAGGGAAACAGGGCATTGCACAGAAAAAAAAGAGCTCTTGAGGGAGGGCCACAACATTTACTGCCGTGTTTTGTGTGGGTGCTAAGGGTGGGGGAAGTAGAGGAGGGTAAAATGACATCTGGGGGCTCAGTAATAAATTGAGATAGTCTCAACATCTCCCTGGGGTGATTTTAAATGGGGTCTGTGTGTCTGAAGATCCAAGGGGGTTTGCAGGGAGGAGGATGTTTGTCTGTCTGGGGCAACAGTGCTTTTCAGCAGGGATTCAGCCACATCTAGAAATAACATGGGATAAAATTCTTTCTGCAACAGCAGAGCTGTGACCTTTGGGGTTATTTCACTTTCTAAAGGAGAGCTGAATTCCTCCTTTGGGAATCAATGAAAAAACATTCCTTGAAATATGACCAAACACTCGGCATGTTCTCTGCTGGTGACGGCACTGCAGAATGCAGTGGAGATGAGTGCTCCTTTTTCCCAATATCCCTTCCCAGCTGGGGTTTCCCAAGTACTCTTGGATGATGGTGGTTTTTGAGGACATCAGAGTCATCAAATTTTTGAGGATGTGCAGCTCATCAAATGCTGGCATCAGTGCCTGGAAGAGATGGGGTCCCTTTGGAAATGCAGCAAGGATTTTCCATGCTTCCTGGAAGCTGTGCTGGGAGGATGCGACTCCCGGCTTCTTGAGGAGGTGCAGAGCTCTCTGCTAATCCTCTGCACCCCAAGCCCTGCCTGTGCCAGGGAAAGGAGTGTGCAGGTTCTGGCTATGAAGTTTAGGCAGCCTGTTTCTGGCAGCCTCTGCCTGGATTTGGCAGGCAGGGGGACTTTGTGACATTTATCTCTTGTCTCTGGGAGTGTGGAAGAGTCTCAAATGTCCTGACCTTGTGCCATGCCTGCTGTGACACTGAGAAGGTGGCTTGTGCTGTGCTAGTCTGGGGCACAGAACACTTCCTTCTGCATTTCACACAAAACTGATGGGAGCACGATGAGAGAATTGCTGTGGTGACTTTAGGTGGAACAAACCCACAAAGCAAATTGAGCAAGTCGAGGCACAAAAAGGCTGAAGCTTTTTAAAGGGGAAAAAAGAGCCCTGGGTGTGCTGTGAGCCACATGCTGGCTCCTGAGGGTCTGGGCTTGTGCTGTCAGGAAAGACAAAGCTGCCAAGATCTTGCTTGGTTGTTTGGGTTTTTTTGAGCCAGATTGACATATCCTGAGAAAGCAGAGTGTTGTGTGCTATGGGCCAGGTGCTGGTGGCACAAGCTGGGAGGTGAATGGCTCCTGAATATGACTGGTAATCAAAATCACATTTGAGAGCCTCTGTGGAGCTCTTTGTAAAAAGACATAACAATTTAACTTGGCTCCCAAATGAGAATGCCACTGGCAAGGCCCTCCAGGCTGGCCAGCCCTGCGGGTCAGGGCGAGTTCTGGGGGGAGACACTTCTCTGCCCCTTGACAGCACCCTCTGCTCCTCTCCAGCTGCTGTGTGTGCTCCAGATGCAGCCCTGCCTGCTTCCCCAGGCCTTTCTGCAGCTCTTCAGTGGTCCCCTGGGCTCCCCCATGTAGGAAGATGCTGGTGTGGAAGGAAGAGCACATCCCTTGTGTGTTCACTGGCTGGTGAGCAGAGGTGGAATCCTCTTCCACTTCATCCCTGCAGCAACTGAGCCCGTGTTTCCCTCTCAAAGATGTCCATTCTCTCGCCTCCAGAGCTGTTTCTCTCAGCTTTTTGCCCCTACTGCTGGAAAGCTGCACAGAGCAAAGTGCTGGTCTCTGACTGCTGCTTTGAGTTGATTTTTCAGTGAGGTGCTGGATGGGCATTTTGGGCCTTTCTGCCTTGATTTTCTGGGACTCTCATATCTTCTGCCTTAAGGAAACTGTTAGAGCTTTAGAAATGGTCCTTTACCCGCTTCCTTGCACAGCACAGAGACAACAAAGCCTGCTTGCTCCAGCTTCCCCACTCAGCTTTTCGGGGAAAGCTTTGTCAGGGCATCCCGTCGTGGATGAATTTGGGGTTTTAATTGCACCATCTGTTTTTCCTCTCAGCTAATGTTTGCTTGAAGGCTCTTGAAATGCAAACAAAGCTGAACTGCACAAATCTGGAGCCATGCACACAAGTAAGGGCTGTGAGAACTGGGTTTAGGATTATCCCATCGTTCCACCCTCTTGGGTGGGAGCTCATGAAGAGCTGTGCACAGACAGTGAGAGTGCTGAAGGTGCTGCCTGGTGTGTGCAGAGCCTCCTGAAATATTTGGAAACAAATCAGGCATGAGAATGGTGCTGTGGTGGAGCTGGAGCACTTTCTGCTATGGACTCTGGGATGTCCAGGTGTGTTTGGTGTGAAAATGGCAGGAAATGTTCCATTTTCTAAGTTCTTGGGACATCCTTGAAAAGGAAATCCTGAACACTTTTAGTTGACTCAAAAGAGCTATTGTAATAAAATTGGGATGGTTGTCTTTTTTTGAGTGTTAAGCATTTTAATCAAGATCTAAGCTGAATATTTTATTTTATAGAATTGGTGAAATATATGGCAAAATAACCTTGAAATAGATAACCAACAGGGAAAAAAATTTGCAACAAATTTCTGAAGAAGAAAATCAGAAATTTCAGGAAAAGCCATCAAAATTGAAGCATTTTGATATAAAAATATGTTTGACAAAGCAGCTTTTCCTGTGGAAATCTGCACAGCTGGGGGAGCTCCTGGGAAGGGGTGTGTGTGAAGCAGGCAGAGGGGGATGCTTGAAAGAAAATGCTTTCATTTTCACTGACACATGTCAACTGAACTGACACAAATCCCAGCCCTAAATTTTACTCTTTTTGGAGATTTGGGGTAGCTTTGTGTGTGCATCCAGGAGACTGGAAAGAGCCAGAGAGCTGCAGCAGCTGAGTGCCCTGGGCTGGATGAATTTTCAGCCATTGTTTAAATGTCACTTTGTTGAAATCCTTTTGGACATTTTGTTTGTAGATCAGATCCTGCCCTTGCTCAGGAAGGCTGGAAGCCTCCAGAGCTGCTCTCAGCAGGGTCTGGTGTTATAGGTGATGTGTGTTTTGCCTGACACCAACCAAGCCTGACTGATTATTTGGAGGAGAATTGGATGGCAGTGCAGAGAGACTGTTATTAAACTGGACACCTGTGGATCCTTCTCAGTGTGCCTGTGTGCTACAAGCCCACACCGGTCTCCACAGTGTCTAAAGCCAGCAGGAAATGTTGGTGTCACACTTTGGACTTGGACAGCATAATTATCATCTCACCCCTCCCTCTTACCTCAGTGTGATTTGCTGCCAGTGTTGTATTAGCAAAAAGGAAGGGGGAAAAAAAGAGTAATTTTTCCAGTGTACATACAGTAATAGAGATGTTTGTATGGCAGTTGTGAGTGGAGTAATCTTGGTTGTTAGACAGCTTTAAGTGGGATTTGAAACAGGCAAAGATGCCAAAATAAATAGCAATGAGATAGATGGACTATTAGGCACAGCTTGTTTGAATTGCTCAGTTCAGGAAGAATTTACCTGGCTTGTGATGCACTGGCAGTACTAAATGAGAGGGAAAAAGGGGTATGGCCCTGGTGGGTAATGCCACCAAGGAATGAGCCAGCACCACATCTCAAGTGTTGCACCAGGCAAAACTTTTGAAGCAGCTGTATCTGCTCAGTGCTTCCTCAGCTGTTGGGCTTGGGCTTCATGATGTTCCCCATGGAGAGAAGGTTTGGCACTGTGCTCTGAGTCTGGAGTCCAGCCAGGTGCTCATTTGCCCAAACCTGGAGAAACGCAATCCCAAGGGTTGGTCGTTACGCTTTTATCTTTGCTGGGTTGATTTGGATGTTTTTCTAGAGCATGATGTTTTTCTTTTTTCTGCTTTTTTTCAGTCATTTTAATCCAAAGCTGGTGTAAGTATCCACTCACCCTTCAGCCCCAGCCTAGGCTACCACACCCCAATCTCACAGGGGACCTGCTCCTTCCCAGTGACTGGTTTTCAGCGCTTGGGCCACTGGAGCTGAGATGCCATTTGCACCTCCCAGGCATGCAGATGTATCATTCCAGCAGCTTTTACCAACAGCATCACATTTCTCACTTGAAGCCCCAGTGTGAACCCTGGTGAAAGGACATGTGGCCATTGGGAGAGGGGCCACAGCAAAGCAGGCAGTCAGAGGCAGGTGATGCGTGGGAGGACGCGTGTCCTGCCAGTGAAGAACCGTATTTTGTATTCCAGCCAAAAGCGGCCCATCTTCGTGCCTCTTCTGCAAACAGAAGCCTCTTTCCTATCTCCAGCAATGACCTCTGCACATGTGACATTCAACAGAGAAAACCATAATTGCATAAGCTAATGATTTCCAGAACAAAAGCTTTCCCAAGGCTATGTAAAAATGGCTGGTGTTTGTCAGCGCCGGGTACACAAAGAAAACAGAAATATCAGGGCCAGCTGGTTTATATATTTTCAAGTCAATCTGCTGCTGGTAAAGTTCTAATTGACCAACCTCTGACATGGGAGTTCTGGCTGTGTGAGGCAGGCGCCTCTTCACAGACATTGCTTGCCTCAACTTCCACCACTCGACTGGAGGGGTTTTCTCTGGTACTCTCTTTTTTATTTCTAGTTTTATTTCTGCCCATGTAATTACTTGTTCTCTTAATTCCTAAAGAGAAAAGCAGCAAACTCAAGCAACTTGGCTGAAAAGATAGATGAAGAGCTGCTTCTATACAGGAGATCATCAGGAATTAATGTCTGACAGTCTTGCCTTGGTGCAGTCCAGACTTCATTAGAGCATTTGCAAAACTCCTCCTGGCAGTGAGGCACGCAGCGGAATAATTTGTATCTCCCTATAGATTTTACTGGGATCTGCCTCTAGGTTTGGCTGGTCTCATTTAGGAATGTTTGTGTTGTTTGCTGCTGCACGGAGGGGACTCTTTGTGCTGTCTTTTGCATAACAAAACTGTGCGTGCATTCAGCAGGGCACACAGAAGCCCGGTGGCTGAGGAGGTGGTGAGTCCTCGGTGTGGTTTGTAGGATAGATGGAGAAGCAGTGAGAAGATGACAGGACGCTGCTCATGGCCATGAAAGGATCTGAGCTTGGTGCTTGTGTCTCTGGTGTAAAGAAAAAAGGTCTTGGTCACAGAGGTGAGTGTGTGGAGCTGGGCATGCACCCATCCTTACCTGAAACAGGCTGTGCATCCTCCCCCTGGACATCCCCACCTGCCTCGTGTGTGTGATGTGGTGCTGCAGCTCCTGAAGGACACAGAATTGTGTGAGGTTTTCAAATCTTGATCAGCCAAATCAATATAAGAGCTGAAACCAGCCTGCAGTGCCTTTGGAGGGGTGGTGATTACCTGCAGGAAAACTCCTTCTAGCTTTGCTAAATATAACAAAAAGTACCCAGAGCACAACATGTGTCATGGCATGGAGAGGGTGGACAACTTATCTGATAAGCTGCTGGAAATGTGAATTTTGGCCTGGCTGCAAGCTGTGGTGTTAACCCCTTCAGGTACCTGTGTGGTATTAGACATGGCATTAGTGTCACTTCTGTGCACATAATTATGTGTAGCAGCTTCTTTCAAATAGTTTGAGGCAATGAAATGACTGTAATTAGGTTGCCAGGTATGACATAAAGATAAAAACAGCCCCCCAAACATGGAACACGTTAAGTCAGAACCTAAGAACTTAGAAAAGTTTAAAGAACCTAAACATTTTTTATGTGTTTTATGAAAACCAGAGGCCTAGTAGCAGTGTGGTGTGACTCCCACAAATCCCACAGATGACTTGCAGGGGTGCTGGGACGTTTCCAGGCGTCCCCTCCTGTTGCTCCCTCACTTTGCAGTGATGCTGAGCCAGCCACACGTCCCTGTGGGAAGCTGGCCCCGCTAAAAGTCAGGCAACTCTCGTTGAGATCGAGCTTTTCTGCAGAGGAAGAAGAAAAAAAGAAGAAGGAAAAGAAGCAGGACACTGCCTGTGGAGTGGTGTGGAAGCCCACAAAGCGAAGGAGGTCAGAGGCTCTTGCAGCAGCAAAGCCCAGCCGGCCGCTCTCGCTCCTGTGGAGCTCCACAGGGACTCTGATCCACATGTGGCAGCCAGCCCAGGCTTTGGCAAGCCAGGACTGCTGTGCTGGGTTTATTAGCAGGTTCCCATAGCACTGCCCTCCCCAGGCATCCTCTCCTCCCCAGCAGTGCTGCCCGCTGACCTTCCGGAGCCGTTTGTTCACTGGGAGAGGCTGCTGGGTATTTACCAGGAGCTTCGTTCCTATTTCAGCTCCCAGGCTCCCAGTGCAAACACCAACGTGAATCTTTCAGTAAACAGGCAGGCACTGGAGGGGAGGGAAGGATTAGAAACTCCGAATAATGACTGAAATGTCAGACATTTATTATTAAGTCAGTCCCAATGTTGACAGCTGAACATTCAATATTAAAAGCATCCTTGATCATAAAAGCCAAAGGCAAACCTGATTCTTAAATATCCCAGTTGTTCTTTTTGACCTAGTTTTTGATGTCTTAAGGAGGAAATAAAATTTTAGAAAATATTTACAGACATGAGAAATGCAGGATTTCATCACGGCTGGTGACTTCACGGATCTGCCTGGGGCAAGGACAGCAATTAAAGAGCAGGAGGGCAAACAAGTCCCACATTTCCCTTGCAGAGGTATTGTCAGTCTGGGAAGCTGAAGCATGCATGTTAGGGCTGGAAGAGCAAGAAGTCACCAAGTCTCAGCGTGAGGCTTAGAGGGGCTCTGATGGCTCTCAGGATGTTAAAGGAGTAGTTATGAGCGAGGCTGAGGTTTGCCAGGAGCTATAAAGGTGAAATGATCAGTGTTGTGTTGTGTGTCAGTGAAGCAGAAATGCCAAAGAACTGCTCTGAATAGTGCATGGTCTTTGTGGGTCAAAGTCCCCTACAAGAAGGCTGGTGGAAATGGCTTGATGGAATTTACCCCAAGCATCAGATTTCGGGTTTGGATTAGGGTAAGAAGACAGCAGTAGGAACAGGGAGAAGGAGAGAAAGTCTGACTTAGCAGGAGATGGGAGGGAGGGAGAAAATTGTTTACTGAAGATTGAGGCAAAACAGGCTAAGTGTGAAGCTCTTGCACTGTGTAAAAAGCTACTGAAAAAAGGAAGAAAATGTTTTTTTTCCTCTGTGTCTTTCTTGGTTAGGAGAAGATGTCATGAGCCAAACCAGAAAGACACAGATGCTGGGAAATGGCTTCTTAGGGAAGCTGGAGAAATTCCGTTACCCAAAGCCTTTGAAATAAAGTGGAAAAACACCTGATAGAGCTTTGAGTTCCTTAGGTTCTCTCAAGCTTTATTTTAATTAATTTTATTAATTTTTATTTTTATTAATGGTGACATTACCATGAAGTTAGAGAGATGGCACAGCTGTTGATGGCTTTTTGGAAGGGTTCAGCTCCAGAGCTGCAGGGTCAGACACTGCCAGAACCAGCTCTGAGGGAAAAGCCTTGAGCTGAGACCACAGGCCTTGGTGGCTGAGTGTTGAGGAGAGAATGGAAGCTGCAAACAGAGAAAGGCATCTCTTGGTATTTAATTGGGATCCTTGTACGTTGTGGAAGCACTCCAGACACTTCACCAGTTTTCCTGTGGCACAAACAGATTTTTCTGATTCCCAGGTTCAGGAGGGGTGGCAGAATGTGGCCGAGACCTCCAGCCCAGCTGACATGATCCAGATGGGTGTCTGGGGACAGTTATGCCCCTCTGTATGTGGCCACAGAGAGGGACATGTGACCCCTCAGCCAGGGAGCAGCTCCTTGCCAAGATAATTCCTGCCTGGCTCTGGCAATGGGGATGTGATGCCCCTGAGTCCTTGGCCACCACCTTGAACTGTGGAGGGGGTTGCCAGGCCCTCAGATCTCCCAGCAGAACTACCCAAACAGCCTAATTTTGATGCTGGACGTGGGGGAGCTGGGAGGATCCGAGGGGATGGCCTCTGTTTTGTGGCAATTCACATCTCCACATACCTCTGGTGTTCACGGTGCCCTCGGGAGCTGCACAGCTCTGTTCTCTTGCTGAAGGACATATTGTGTTGGAAGCACAGTGCTTGGCTGGATGGACCTTTGGGGCTAAACCAGCCATTCCTATGTACTCATTTAAATTTCATTGATTTTTCTGAAGAATTATTTCTCCCTTGATGGTCTAGAAATAAAACCTCTTGCCCTGACTGGCTCAACAACCCCATGATTTCTGTCTATTGACAGGGTGGTTTTCACACTCTGTCTCAACACAGGCAAGTTATTCTTCAACATGCTCGATCAGAGGAAGAGAAAATTACATTTTATGTACCTCCTGCCGCCTCCTGTTACATCTCCCCTCCTGGATTTCCAGTGGCAGGTGTTTGTGCAGGATCCCATCTACAGACTGGGAGAATAGGTTTTCACAGGAATATCTCTTCTCAGTGTGGGCAATGCCCAATTAGGCACATTGCCAGG
The DNA here is from genome assembly GCF_049639895.1 of Pseudopodoces humilis. Classification (NCBI taxonomy): domain Eukaryota; kingdom Metazoa; phylum Chordata; class Aves; order Passeriformes; family Paridae; genus Pseudopodoces; species Pseudopodoces humilis. Next base: position 3,638,497 of record NC_142216.1, read on the forward strand.
CTACAAGTTTGCAGTGACATTTTTAATTTTCCTCTGAGGTCTCTGGCCTTATCTTTGCTGAAGCAAAACAGCTTGTGTGGCTACTCTTTGTCTGATTTGTGGCTTATTTCTCATGGTGCAGCCAAATGTGAGCAAGCCAAAGGGGGACGTGGAGTGGCACTGACCCTTCTGTGCAGAGCACACGTGTCAGGCTGGTGACCTGGAGTCATGGGCTTGTTTGAAGGCTTCTCCAAGCTCAAACCCTTCGTACAGCAGCAGCAGAGAGGGAGTGTGAAAAGTGGTGCAGTGACCCTGCAGGTGTATGACAGCAGGTTTCCTGGGTTACCTGGGGATAATGTGACACCGGTGCTGTTTGGTAAGGACCTTTCTGGCCATCATATATCCTGTCAGAGGGTTGGATGAGGAAGCCTTCATGGCTTTCAGAATTGCAGCCACACTGTTTCCAGCTGCAACCATTGGAGACCCAGATTTGGAGCTCATTTCCTTTGTTTCAACTTCAGTGGGTCATCCCAGCAGTGTTTTGCATAAGCAAGCAAGAATCACGGGCTTAAAATAGGCACAAAATCCCGAAAGTGATGAACTGTGGCTGTACATACCATGCCCCAATGACGAGGAACTTGTTTGCATGGGAAAATGCTCCTGCTGTGGGGACTGAAGGTGACTTTGCTCTCACGGGCCTTATTTCTGAGAGTGGCAGTTCAACTATGCAACTTTAAATATATGTTTCCTTGCCAACATATCCTATTTAGGCCAAAGCCTTTGCCTGTAAGAGAGCTGGAAAAGCCTGGAACTGCCTTTGAAGTCAATTAGGTGCCTGTAAGGCAGGATTAATCTTTGAAAGGAGTTAGATCAGGGTAGGGAGCATGTCAGTGCTGGAACCAGAAGGTTTTTCTGCCCCAGTGCCTATAGAGATGAATAGAACTTTTCTTAACAGCTTTTTTTGAATTTATTTGTAACCAAATAGTCCCTTTCCTTTGCCAAGAGGTTGGGGTGATTTGTGGCTCTGGACTAAAAAGCAATGGCAGAAACAATGGTGCACTCATTATGACCAAATCAGTTTATGCTTAATGTTTCATTTTTTTTCTCAGAAAGACCTTGGCCTTGAGCTCTATCTTAGTTTATATGCTCCTCTTGTCTCTCTCACACTGCCAGGCAAACTGGAAAGCTCAGGCATGATAGTGATTGTTTCTGAGCATCAAAATGAGAAGATGCTGTTGAATGGGAGAAGCTGAGCTCAGGGCACTGGAGATGTCAGTAGCCCGAGAAGGGTTGGAAGGCAGAACTCTGGGGTTCTGTCCCATTCTGGTCTGATTTGGTTTGATTTAAGACACTGTAGCTGAGGCTGCATGGTTCTTGGAACTTCTCAGACAGGATGAATGTGTGTGCTGCTCCCTAAAGCAACCCATCCACAAGATGGCAAGATCCCTCCTCCCCTCTTGCACTGTGTGGGTTCTGCTGGCAGGTGGAGGAGAGGAGCTCCTGGTGCAGATGTTTTCTTTCCTTGCTGTGTTGCCACTGGCTGGTGTTGACACAGCTGCAATGTCCTGAACCAGCCAGGAATGCCAGCAGAGACCCCAAGAGTCACTATATCTCCATCCCCTTGGAAATGTGCACTGAACAATCCCTTTGGCTACCAAATTCCTGTCTGCTTGTGACCAGGAGTGGGGTGAGGAAAGAGAGAGAACTCCTGCCCAAGCCCTGGGGCAGCCAGAAGCATTTCCAGCCCAGCAGCAGCTGCAGCAGTGCTGGTGCAGCTCCCTGTGGTGCCTTGCTGGGGCCGGATCCAGAGCTCTGCCAAATCCACATGTATTGGCACATGGAGTCAGGTGTCTGTGCCATCTCATGCCATGTGCAATAACTCATTCCCTGCCTTTGGACATTCCCAGCACGTGGCCATCAGTGCAAGGGCTGTGGGACATCTTTCTCTGCCCCAGCCATGCCATGCTTCAGTCCCGCCTTGGCTCTTTCACCACCATGTTTCAGTCCCTGATGTGCCCAACTTAAGGCATCCTGGCTTTTACTTTCAGGTCCTGGAATCCTTCCTCTGGAGTTAAACACCATCTGCTGGGGCATTAGTGGGGAGGGACAGTGCCCCAGAGCATGTGATAGGGTGTGGAGGAAGGCTGCTGCTTCCCTTCTCCTTATGGATAATGGCTTCAGAAAAAAGGGCTGATAGGGGGTCACTGATTAATGCATCAGATCTCAGTCCATGAGAGTGATGCCACCTGCAAGCTGGACACTTACACTGACCTAATGCCTTTGTGGCTTCAAGCCACATCATACCATCTGCCAGCAAAGGAGAGCTTCCCAGCACCCCACCACGCAGGTGTGGGGGTGGATCACCACCTAAATCCATGCCAAGGTGTGCTGGGAAGGGTCCAGCCTTCTCTCAGAGGCCAGCAGCCTGTTTGGGTTAAACCTCACACGTGATTTTCTATTTGTGGCATCCTTTTGCAGCTAGAAAAGTGCTGAAGTTACTGGAAAAAGTCTGCAATCCATCCCTGCTGAGCCGTGCTACAACAACAGGTTATTGTTCTGGCGTAGGTGAAGGGCAGGACCTTTGCCTGGGAGCTTTCCAGGAGCTGTGCTCTTAGCTGGAAGGAAGCAGAACTTCTCAGCATTGAATCCACCTGCAGCACTAACGCCGACCGCAGCGCCGGGAGGTCTCCAACAGCGTGCAGAGCGTCAGGAATCCAGCTTCACGTGCCAGCACCACGCAGAGCTGGCACTTCCAGCCCCTCCTGTCCTTGCTGTAAGTGGAGTGTGCCTGATGAAAGATAAAGGCCAGAAAAGTAGTGTTGAGACATTGGCAGGGCTGCTTCGCTGTCTGCGGAACACTTTGGATGCTCCTGACTCCTGGAAGCTTACTGTCTTTTGACAGAGAGAAATACAAACTATTGCTGTCATCTGACTTCTCTGTAACAGCTCAGAGACATTAGAAAGCAAAAGCTGAGATCTCTCTTCAAATGTGCAGCTCTGGTTGTGGCTATTTGTTCCATGTCTGTGGTTATCAGGGCGGTTTCAGCCCGCCACTGAGAAGTGTCCTCTCTCTTATTTAGCAATGATCCCACTCCAGCCCCACTAAGCCCTGGGGACAGCCTCTCTGTATCGGTGCAGAGCCACTTCCAGCTCATTCCCATACATTTGCCAGGGACAGCTTTTCCCTGTGTAGCCTGAGCTGTGGTTTAGATGGAAAGAAATTTGCAGTTTAAAAGCATCCTTCCATTTCAGTCAGACTTGTCCTTTGCAGAGCACTAACGCTGTCATTTCCCACTCGGGTGGAACCAATTGGCATTTCCTTCGGTGGCCTCAAGCTTGGCAGCGTGACCCTCTGCCACAGCAGTGCTGCTGTGCTGGGCTGGCAGCTGCCTCTCCACCATGACAAAACTGTTTGCATTTGCTGGCGCTCCTGATACCTCTCGTTGAGGCTGTCACAACAGCAGCAGCTGAAGTGGCTCTGTACCCATCAAGGAGAGCAGGCTCTGGATCCCTGCCCTGCCCTGGGCACTGGGACACCTCTGTCTGCATCCTTTGCCAAAGGCCAGATCTGGGAGGTGGCACGTGGAAGCATCATCGCTCACAGGAGCCTTTCCAGCAGCAGATGGGTTCCCATGGGGTGTCTGCAAAGAGAAGCTCTCCTTGCCAGCCCACCAAAATGACTTTAATTCAGCTCCCCCAAAACAAGTCTCTTAGAACTGAACGTGCCTCATGGAAAGTGCCCTGTGGCAGCTGCAGCAAATCTGAGGAAGGCTCTGCTTATTTCCAGACTGGAAAAACAAATCTGATGTTGAAAACGTGGCTAAAATAGAAGCTTTCTTATCAGAGGAATGTTGGGGAAGGCTGCAGTGGGCAAAGGTGGTACCAAAGCTGCCTCTTCCAAGCAGGCCTGGACACAAAAATGTTTTGCAGCTCCCAGAAATTCAGGGCTTCTTCTCAGCTTGGGTCTTGCATTTCACTGAAGTCCCTCAGTCCAGTTCTAAACCTGAATTCACAGCATGCTACCATGACATCATGAAGTCAAATGCCACTGGCAGTGGAAATAGATATTGCCTCCCAGGTGGGAGCTTCAGGAAAGCGTTCCAGAAGGTGGAGGGGGAAGGGCTTCCCCAGCTGAATTTTACAAGAATTTTTACTGGCAGAAAAGTCTCAATTTAAAGAAACATGTTTTCCTGATCTGAAAATGCTCCCCTGGGCCTTCTGTCCTTAGCTGTCTGGTTTCTGTCACTCTTGAGACATTCCTGAGGCTTGGCAGTACCCAGGGCTGCTTTGGAGATGCAACCATGCTTTGAAAAGCTTCCACCCAACCAGCAAATCCTGGTGAAGGATTGCAGGAGAGATGCCCCTGGATGGCAGGAGGAGGGAGATGAAGGGAAGCATTGCCAGATTTCAAACCACCTGCTCCTCCTGAGGATGTGCCGGTGCTCCCAGGGCAGGCAGGCTGGGAGCTGGGCCCTGTGGGTGTCCTGCTCTCTGCAGAGCCCTGGCTGGCTCAGCCACTGAGGTTATTTTTGGAATTTCCCCCCCTTGTCATTAAATTGTTTGTTATTGTGAGCAGCATGGCTCTGGGGCAGGAATTGCAGCACTGGGGGCAGGAATTGAGGCACTGGGGGCAGGAATTGAGGTGCTGGGGGCAGGAATTGAGGTGCTGGGGGCAGGAATTGAGGCACTGGGGCAGGAATTGAGGTGCTGGGGGCAGGAATTGAGGCACTGGGGCAGGAATTGAGGCACTGGGGCAGGAATTGAGGCACTGGGGGCAGGAATTGCAGCACTGGGGGCAGGAATTGCAGCACTGGGGGCAGGAATTGAGGCACTGGGGGCAGGAATTGAGGCACTGGGGCAGGAATTGAGGCACTGGGGGCAGGAATTGCAGCACTGGGGGCAGGAATTGAGGCACTGGGGACAGGAATTGTGGGACTGGGACAGGCATTGCGTTGCTCTCTGCCTGAGCTTCCTCAGGGCAGTAAATGCTGAGCTTTTTGAACCATCCTTTGGGATTCTCCTCACCCACCATGTGCTCTTGGCCTTTCCATTTTTGCCCTGGCTGAGCCCCCTGGGAGCAGCCAGAAGGGAAGGAGGAGGGAGGTGGATGGCTGAGCCCTTCCTCTGATTTGGCAAATCCTGTTTTTCCCTCACTGCATCATTCAAAACGTGTTCAGGGCTTCAAACACATGGCCAGAAGCACTGCCCTGGGAAGGAGCCTGAAGAGCTGCAGCTATTTAGACAAAGAAACCAAGAATTGAAGCCATTGCTCCTGTCACTCTCCATTTTGCTGTGTCCCTGCCAGCCCACCAGCACTGGAAACAGCATCATGGAGATGCAGGGAAGCAAGCTGGTGTCTCAGAAAAGTCAGGTTGGCTTCTGGCAGGACAGCTCCAGGCTCTGCTGGGGATCAGATGGCAGAGGAGCAGCTTGGATGAAGCGTTCCCTTCCTCGGCTTCAGGGAAAATCTCTTATGGGGGCAGCAGACTGGCTTTTGAGGATGAGTCTAAACTTTGCACCTGCACCTCAGATTTGCCCTTGGTCAAGCCAAGACTGAAGTATGGACAGGAACCACTTCCCTCTGGAAACTTGCCACTGATTCTGCCTGATGTGCCCCTGCTGTGCAGAACTAGAGTGGCCCCTGACCTGCTGCTTCCCGTAATCTCCAGGCTGATATGGACCTTGCTGTGAAACGGATGTGGCTGACATTTAGCAGGAATGCCAGTTCTCATCACAACAGTGCCTGGGGAGACGCAGGCTGCGCTCAGCCGTGCGGCTGACGAGACCTGCTGCTTTGCAGGCTCGGCCAGCACCTCACTGCATCAAAGAAACGCTCTTGGCTAACACTGGGTGATGTTTCCCAGAAATGGCATGGGCAGGAAAGATGTTTTGCTTGGCATGAGCTGGCCTCAGTGCACTTTTCATTGTTCTGCTGGGTAGAAGAAACCAGCTGGGATGAGTCTGGGGCTAAGCCGTGCCACAATATCCAAGAGCAGTGAAAGAAGTGTAGGGAGGATCAGTCTCCCCTCCTGCCAGCCTCACTGGCAGAGATTTCCCTGGATAAAAGCTATGCTCCATTTCTTGTGATGCAGCAGTATCAGCAATATCCCGGCTGTGGGAAGCTGGATTTCCAGGATCCCCTGTGTGCAAAGATGTCAAGGCAATTCACAGTCCCCAGCCTATTTGGGACTACCACCTTTAGTGCATTAATTTTACATGTGGGCAAAGCGAGTCGTTTTTCATCTCTCCCTCAACTGCAGATACTCTTTGGCAGATCTGAGAAGAGGAGCCTGTGCTTTCCCCCCCTCCAGCTGCATCTGGCCACATTTGAAATTTCAAACGAGCACTGGAGCTCTCTCAGCTGGATCATGCATATATTTTTTTTGTGTTTGTTTCAGCAACTTCATAAAGAGAACTCATCTTTCTACCCACAGCGAAGTCCAGGGTTTCCTAAGAACAAAGTGTCGGGTTTGCCCCAAATACAAACAGTCTGAAGGGCTGTGAATCATAGGGAACCCCACGAGGGTTTGATCCCCAGCTCCAAATGCTCTTTCCCAGGCTGTTTTGGGCTGACTCACGACAGCCCTTTGGCACAAGCAGGGGAGTGCCCAGCTCTCCAGGGAGCAGCTGGCAGCGCCGTGCCAGCGCCAGGCAGACACAGACACATTCCTCCAGCGCAGGGCACACCCGCCGGGGCCGCTCTTGTCCCTGCAGCCCCGGAGCATCCCCCAAACCTGCTCGTGGGTCCTGGGGAGTGAGGGACAGGGAAGTGGCGAGGCCGAGTGCCTCGGTTACCGCACCTCAGCGGCTTCCAGCCTCCCGGCAGGGCTGGCAGGAGCTGAGCGCCCGCGGGGGATGCGCGCCGCTCCCCGCCCGGCCGGGCGCGCATCCCCCGCCAGCTGCGGGATCCAGCTGCGGGATCCAGCTGCGGGACCCAGCTGCGGGATCCAGCTCCGGGATCCAGCTCCGGGATCCAGCTCCGGGATCCAGCTGCAGGATCCAGCTGCGGGACCCAGCTCCGGGATCCAGCTCCGGGATCCAGCTGCAGGATTCAGCTGCGGGACCCAGCTGCGGGATCCAGCTGCGGGCTCGGCTCCGGCAGCTGGCACCGGCTGCGGCGGAGCAACAGCGGCCTCCAGTGCCGAAAGCTCCATCGAGGAACCCGCACTCCGCGTCCTGCCCGCACCGCGCAGAGCCGCGGAACCGCGGGATGGGCGGCTTGGGAACGACCTTTACAGGACATCTGCTCCAGCATCCCCGCCCTGGGCAGGGACATCTTCAACGAGACCAGGTTACTCAGAACTCCCTCCAGCCTGATCTTGCATGAATCCGGGAATGGGGTAGTCACAACTCTGGGCAACCTGTTCCAGTTTCTCACCATCTTCACGGTAAAAAACTTTGTCCTAATATTTAACCTAACTCTGCCCTCTCTCAATTTGAAGCCATCCCCCCTTGTCCCATCACGCCCAGCCCCTGTGAAAAGTCTCTCTTGGTACCCCTTTAGACATTGGAAGGGGCTCTGAAGTCTCCCAGGAGATTTCTCTTCTTCAGGCTGAGCATTCCCAGCTCTTTTGGTTTTCTGAGGCACTGAGTAGCTGTGACCTGCAGGACAAGTGTGAGGCTGGTGACTCTTGGTGCACAGGGGCTGTGTCATGGGGCACTGGCATATGGACAAGGCTGGAGATGGGTCAGCATGGAAATGACTTCTGGGGTTCTTTCTCCTTGCAAAGGCTCTGGAGCAAGGGCTTTAGTACCCTGTATTTAGCAAATGCAATTGCAAGTCATGAGAATGCTAAAAATCTATTGCTCGAACACTGGGAGTCTAGGAAAGGAAAACAAAATTATTGATGCAAAAGAAGAGCCTCCCTGTTATGCCAGAGCCTGGCTCTCTCCTTGGGCACATCCCAGCCCTCTCCCTGGGGTTGTGTCAGTAATTCACTCACAGCTCTTTACAGGCATCACCAGAACAAGCCATGCTTTTCAGGAAGGTGCTTTGAGTGTTGGGGACAGGGGACTGCTGTGTGTGTAAGAAATCCCAGCACAAGACGTGGCGATGCTTCCATTTTATTGGGGGTTTGAGGGGGTGAGGGGACAGCTTTGTGCTCTCAGCTCTGGCACGGTTGTGCCTCAGTTTAGAGCAGAGTTGACACGGGGAGTTCTGCACATTCCTCTGTTCTTAATGCGCACGTGGGTGCTTCTTTGGCTGCAAGAGAGGTTAAAAATGCTGGGGGGCTGCCTTTGGGTCCCTGAGACACAGCAGATCCTGGCTCAGAGGGCAAAGGCAGAAAGAAAGGAAAATACTGCTTAAATCATCATCTAAGTGTTATTCACAGCAAGCAAGGCCACATATTCTTGACAGGGAGTTCAGGGTTACCATGGACATGTGTTAATTAATTCCAATAAGCTCAAGAGTGCTTTCTGACACCTCCTGGCAGGATAATTCACCTCTGTGCTGCAGGACAGCACTGAGACACCTCTAATGCCTGTCTGACTGCAGACAACAAAGGTTATGAATTTGTTTTGTAGGTTTTCAGAAACAAAAGACTGCCACTGTGTCTCACTTGGGTTTGCCCTGCTCCCAGCCTCCCCTCATGATTGCTTCTGCAGCAAAAGTGAGGAAAATATTAAAAAGGCACCTTAAAAAAAACCCTATTATCTTCATTTTGCCTAATAGTCAACCTGATTCCTCTGAATTGTTCGATTTTCACAGGGAATCATGATGTTCTCCTCTTTGGAAAGACAGCTCCATTTCTCAGGTGCGTTAGAGAAATGCTGGTAAAATGATTCGCGTTTTGCAAAAAGCGTTTTGCATGCTGGTCACAGTGAAGTGACCACAGGCGACAAGTGAGACGCTGCTGCCGCAGGGACCCGCCAGATGCTCTATTCCCAGACTCCTCACAGGCTTCCAGCTCTTGTCAGGCCAGTTGCACACACAAAACTGCAAATGACACTTCATCTGCCTCTCGGCTGACTTCCCCCCACGGACCAAGGCTTTATAGATGAGGACACTCCATTTATCTCTCCCCCAAGACATTTGGCACCAGACAGCTTCAGAGTCCTGGTGCCCGGCCCAGATGGCCCTGGCCAGGAGACCAAATGGCTGTTCCTAACCTCAGAATTCCTTCACTTGGGAACAGAACAGGGGAGCTGCAAGTGCTGGAAATGTGCTGCTGTGACCCACAGGAGCAGCACATTTCCAGTTGCAGCTGCTCGGAGCTTGCACAAACAGGAGGTTTAGGAGCTCTGGGAATGCAGTGCCTGTCAGCACAAGGATGCAGCACCAGTTTCTCATCCATCCCATCCCTCCTCTAACTCCTGGACAGCTCTGAATACACCACCAGCTCAGTCTTTCTCTTTCTTGTACCCCAGTTTCCCTTCTTGTGAGCACTGGATTCTCCCAGTCCCCTCTGAGGCTGCTCTCTGCTCTGGGGAGATGGAGCATCCTGGACACCACTTTGCACAGCTGACTGTGGAGCCTTCCCCGCTCACTTCACCCCGCTCTTGGCTCGTGGCCAAAGCCCTAATGATGTTGTGTCTGATGAACCTCCCACCCCCATCTGTTGCACAATACAGGGACAGCTGGTGCTGGGCTGCTGGCTTCCAGCAGGGTCATTACTGCCCTGCCAGGCCGTGCCGGGTCATTAACTGCGGTGTCTTTGCTGAGGAGATCCCACTCAGCCTCTCTCTGCCTGACTGCATCATACTCAGCCCTGAAAGGTGAACCAGCATTTGAGCAGGCCAGGAACAGAATATGTGGCAGCAGCCTGGGTTAATGAAGCAAAGAGGGGACAACCCAACTGACAATATTTATCTAGGCTTTTTTTTTTTTTCTTTTCCTGGTGATGTGGATTCTGTTCCTTGTTCCTGCAGAGCCAGCAGGGAGGCGATGCTCCTGAAAGCAGAATTTGGCTCCACAAGCCCACTCATCCAGAGACAGAAAAGCTGGACTTTGAGCTTCTGCTACAAATGTGTCTGCTGATGGCAGATGGGCCTGTGAGCCTGATCACCAAAAATCCCTGCCTACACTAGGTGAAGCCAAGGGTGAAGCTCCCTTAGCCCTGCAGACTGGGGCATCTGGCTCCAGATAAGTCTCAATCTTCCCAAAAGAGATTTTTGAACCACTTAATAGCATTGAATTGGAAGTAATTCCTTCACTTGTCTGACACAGAGTGCCTCCAGTGTATAAATATATTTTAAATTACCTAGGGCCCAAGCCAGATGAAATGTATCAAGTCTTGCCAGAGACACCCTTAGCATTTGGACCTGGCCTTCTGCTAGAACAGTGCAATCTGGCACCAGCACAGATTAAATATAAAGCTCATTCTTAAAAATACCCAGAGCAAATTGTATCCTTTCATATGCAGAGAAGACAGAGAGCAGAGCTCAGCTATAAATTTCTGGGGCGAAAAAACAGAGTTTTTTCCTCAGCCACCACACATCTGAGGTCATCTGGAGAAATATTCCTCAGCCCGTTTGCTAGCTCTGGGCAGACTTGGAGGACTTTGCCATTTGTCTGAGATCCTGGATGCCTGCCAGCTCTCGCTGCTGCTTGGCAGCTGCAGGTATGGGGAGATTTTTGTTTGTGGGCAGCGTGTGTGCTGTGAGCCTCACGCACCGGGCCCATTCCTCAGCTGGAGCCCAGCGCTCAGAGCAGCGGGCGCAGCAGCTGTGCTGGAGGCCAGATCCGTGCCAGATGTGCTGGGCTCACTGCCCAAGCTCCACCCAGCTGCATGCAAACAGATTTCTTTCTAGGAAATCCCAGATATATGCGGTAGCCCTCGTCTGTGCGGCATTTAGACTTGCAGCGGCTCCAGATACTCACAGGTTGTGAAGGCACAACAGGCACTCGTTGCTGTACAGGATGTCATCCGTGCCACAGATGGGGTCAAACTCCCTTGTACACCCTCTTCTCAGGTTGAAATTCTCACAAGATGGCTGGAGACACGGAAGGTTAATTTTGAAAATGTTAAGCCTGTTCTCAGTTTACCAAAGGAGCTTTGCTTTCCCAGAGAGGTGCACATTTTGTCTGTCTTCATAACCCATCCTCAGAGCTCCACTCTGGGCTCTCAGAAACACTGGGGCCATCTGCCACCATGTCCCTTGGCCAGCTGAACTCCACCTGGCACTGCTACACAGCCTTAGGAGTAACAGTGTAGAGTAAATACTGCTCCATGGGCACTGCCTGAGCACCTTATCCCCAGTTTTTATTTTTATGCCACAGCAATACCTGGCCCCACACTTGCAAGCCAGAGACTAAGGGGATTTCTGACTTTCTTGGCAGGTAACAGCAATATTTAGCTTTCTAGGAACTTTTCCTTCAGTGTTTGGGGGAAATGCAGTGGAAAACCAGTATAATCACTGGGATTTTGCTGTGGCACAGCAGGTGGAAGGGGGTTCCCAGGCACTGGCATCTTTGGGCTGTCAGCCCACTCTGCTTCAGTGTATTTAGCAAAGGTGGTTCCCCAGTGCATGGGCTAGTGCTGTCTCACTTATGCTACAGAAATGAGGAGACCTCACCTCTGTTCCTGTGACAGCAGCTGCATCCACCTTGGCATTTCCTAGAGAAAGAGGAGAGAAAGGGAGGGAGAGAGAGAGAGAGAGAGAGAGAGAGAGAGAGAGAGAGAGAAGACATCTTAGCACCCATCACTCGAGCTGGTTTCAAGTGGGACAGAATAAAGACAGTTTAGGCTGATGTCCCTATGTCTTCACTCAAACACCTTTGTCCTAGAAAAGAACTTCTTCCCTTGGATCTCTCACACTTCTCATCTGTATTCCTCCCTGCTGTGTCACCCCCTGGCAGAAACACTGTAATGGTGCAAGGTCCTGCCACGCCAAAATGCACTTCTGGAGATGTCACCTGCCAGCTGTCAGGGAGTAAAGGTGGCTTTTGTCCTGTCTTACCACATGTTCATGAGTAACTGAGAAACTCCTGCTGACACTGGACAGGTGCTGGAGTAAATCCAGGGTGGTTTTTCTGCTGTTAATCAGTTTTTAACACAAGCAAGCAGAGCAAAAGACAAGTTGTTGAAAATCTCTACTAGAAGGAGACCCTGAGGTTACACATCAAAGCTGGTGGGATCAAGCCATGACTTTGGTGGGCTTCTCCATGGAGAAGCTGGCCCTGAGCTGGCAGCTGGGATCACATGGGTGGAGCACGAGGTAGGTGTGTTTTGAAAAACAACCTGAATTTTTTTGGCAAAAGGCAGAACTGAGAAGAAGTTCCTGGGCTTTTTTACAAACCCAGAAGTCACCTAGATGGAGGATTTATACTACATCTGTATTAACAACCAGCACAGCCCATAGCAGTGAAACATTTTGGTGCTGAAGAGCTGGTAGCCACACTGTTTAATATTTTGAGGATTTTACTTTGGGCTATCACTGGTCCAGGCCCAGGAGCTGCAGCTCACTACGTGCTCAGCTCATCTGAAATGAGCCCAGATTTTGTGCTCAGACAGCCCTGCAATGGCAGCCTCTGTGCAGTAAACAGGATGACAGAGGACCTGCTTCAGAAGCACCCTCCTGTTTGGAATGAGCCCACTAAAGCAGGACCTGAGGAGCAGCAACAGCTCATGTTCTCATCCCTCTGCACCATATGGGATTTTGAAAACACAGTTGGCTTAAACATTGGCTTTGGTAGTGAGAGCTGCATTTTCCCTCGCATAGATTCATTTCCTGTCTTCTTGGATTTGCTTTTTTAAAAGCAGAATAGCACCTATTCACTCTGAAAGGATCACACTGTCCTAGAAATCACCAGTTACAGGACAAATCCTACCCCTGAAGACAGAGCGTCAGCCCAGCAGGTCTGTTCATTTTTTGGGAGCAAGTGCACCCTTTCAAAGCCTTTGCTTTGGGTTTGCTCACAGACAGGTGCAGGTTTAATGCACACTGGTCATTGCAGCATCCCCTGCCCAGCCCCAGGAACAGCTGGTCTCTTCCCACACTCACCTTCCCATGTGGCAGACCTGGGAGCTTTAGCAAGAAGAGGAAATAGCTCCTAAGCAAAATGTTGGACTCACCTTGGTAGAAGCAGAGTGCCAGGGAGAGGAGCAGGAAGACACCAGCTACCTTCATGGTCAAGGTGACGTTTTACTGAGCACAGCGGAGAGAGCTGGGACACTCCTCAGTGTCTCAGGGATCCTGTCTCTGGCAGTCTGCTGGCACCTTTATACCTTTCCCTGTTCTTGGCACCACACCACACAGCCAGCTCCACCCTGCAGTCCTGTGGTGACAACATTCAAAGTATGGGGACAACACCAGGTGGCAACTGGCTCATTGGTGGGCGCAAGGATGAAAGCCTCTCCCAAGCCAATGGAGGCAATAATCCTTATCTCCAGCAAGGACCAGGCCCTGTCCCAGGTGTTGGGGTCAGCCCTGGGTCTGCACTCCAAGCTGCGATAAATCAACGTTGTACAAAGAACCAAGATTGGAGAAATGGGCAGAACAGCAAGGGAAATACAGTTAGCAGCACTGTGGCTTTGATTAATGACCCTGCTGCTGCCACTTGCAGGGTGAAGCTCTCTGGTGAGGCCACCTCTGGGTGAAGATGGCTTTGATCCACACACACCTTTCCTGGTGTGATCCATGGGGCAGAGCTGGGGTGCTGCAGCTCCCCTTCCCTCCCTGGGCAGGCAGGAATGGGAGCAAGGATTGCTCCTGGAGAGCAGAGCTTGCCTGTGCCTTGGGCCGGCTCGTGGCTGCATATTCAGTGCTGCTGTTTTGTCTGCACATCTCTGATTGCAGACAGCAGCCGAAATCGGCTGCTGGGTCGGACGCTGCTCCCTTCCCCTCTCCCTGCCTGCAGTTGGGAGTAAACCCTGGGGATTTCCTACAGTTACACCACCAGTGGTGCATTGCAGAGAGTGGATCAGTCCCTTGGGGATTAGAGGGATTAATTAATGTTTCTAAAGCCCTTTGATATCTCAGCCATAAATCACTGGAGAAGTGCAAAGCAAATTATTACTAATGGGGGCTTATGACTCAAAGACAGATTTTTAATTAGCTGAACAGGAAAAAGTCAACGCCAAGAGCAATTCAAGGAGCTGTTTGAGAGGGAGAAATCTCAGCTCCATTGGCAGCTGCTCCATTGTCCAAGGGATACCTCATTCCCCATGTGGCTCTGGAGGCTGCTTTCCCCTGCCATGAACATCTCTGATGATTTTGCTTCAGTGGTCATGGGGAGATTCCTCCCTCTTGACTGGGCTTCCCTCTGCTCTGCCTGGGCTGAGCTGCAACATGAGGCAGAAAGAACAGCTCCTGGTGGCATCTGTTGTTTTATTAACTCAGAGGGTAAAGCTGGCTTTGGGTATGACCTGCTCAGCAGTTCTCAGGGGCTGGGATGGGTGTTGGTTGACCTTTGAGCACAGAAAACAATCCTTTAGCGTGCCTGGGACAACTGTTCAGGTGGTGTTATCATCCTCTGAGGAGCAAGGGAGGGAAGGATGACCATCTTTTACAGCTGAAAGAGGTTCATCTCAGTCCAGCACTGTTATTTTTCCGCTTCAGTCTAAGACATGTAAATAGAGCAGTGCTGAAAAGAATTTCTCTGATTACCCATGTTTGGGGTGTGTCCACTCTTGGTAAAACACATTTTTCAGTTTAGAGATCCTTGCTGTAGGCAGGAAACGTGATAGTTTGGATTGTCCAAGAACAGAAACGTTTTCCCTCAGATTCCCTGGAAACACCCAGGCACATTTCCAGACTTGAGTTGGATGGGTAAATCCTCACTGTTTATGCTCTGCAGGTGGAAACTGTGGGACATTTTGAGTGTGTGTAATGCCATGGTTTTCTCCTTCCTCTGAACTCAAAGGCATCAAAGCACAGGCAGGGTGCTGACCTTCCCCTGCCTCCTGGACACTTCTCTCTTCATCCTCTTACTGCTTAGGCTCCTGATAGCTTTGCACTGGCTGATTTTCATGTTCCCAACTGCTCCCAGAGCTGGATGAGATTAAGTACTTTGCTACTGAGGAAGGTTGAAGAAACTCCAGATTATGCAGTGCAATGGACTGAACTTAATTATTCCACAACGAATTGAGCCAAACCAACAGACTCAAGGGCAGTTGCCTCTGCCAAAAGAAGATTCCAGCATAGGCTGCAGCTGAACAGCAGGCACACTTGGGTTTTAATGCAGTTTCTCCGTTAGCAAATGCTCTTCCTTTCCAAGCGTCTCCACTGACAGCTGTGTCTTTATGAGATGCCTTCAAAAACAGGGAATTTCATGGCTCCTCTCTCTTGATTGACAACAATTCAATATCCTTCAGGAAAATCAAACAGAAATGCTTGGGGCTTATTTGACTGGGGAGGAATGAAAAAGAGCTGCGAGCTGCTCCTGCACTGGGTGCTCCTGGTACCGTCCTCGGCAGTGTGGGTTTTTTCTCAGGATGTGTCACCTTGTCAGAGCAGCGTGTTCCTCCAAACACATCAGCTGGAGGAGTAGAGAGAAATGAGTCAGGTGGCTCTGCCAGCCATGCTGTGTGACTTGCTGAGCCTGTCGTGGAGAAATGGAGGGGACAGGCGGGTCCCAAAGCAGGTGCTGGCGTGGGACAGCGTCCCCTTGGCCACCTTGTTGGGTGGTGGCCACCACATGTGGTGTAGGACACAAGATCTCTGCAGCTGCTGATGGTGTCTCCTCCTGCATGCTGGGAGCACTTGGAGAGAGAACTGATGCCAAGCAAGGCACGAGGGGAGGGGTAGTGGGTAAGGAGGCAAGTTGAGCTGCCAGGCCTGCCTACAGGTGGACCAGCAGGAAGAGGTGATTCTCCTTCTGCAGGATGAATTTCTGTATTGACTTTTGACCAAACCTGAGTGTTTTTAAGTTACATTCATTTCAGTAGTAAAGTGTTGCAAAGGGATAAAAAATTGCATTGCAGGGGAATTAAAAATCTGGGAAACTACCTATTTCCCTTTGATGGTCCCTCCATGACAGGCTGGAGGATCACTTGCTGTAATCAGGGCTGGAATTTGTTTTTTTTGTGGAGACTTGATGTACAAAGAGAAAGCCACCAATGCCTCCAGGAAACCAACAGAGTCACCAGTCAAAAGCATTCAAAGATCACAAACCAGATCCAGATGATCATGAATCACAGCCTAGAAGTCACAAATGGTTCTTAAGCCTCTTCCAAATAATGGCGTTTCCCAACAAGCTCATTTGGGGTGGTTCACATTTTCCAGCCTTCTCCTGAACCAGAGAGAGAACGGGCTAAAGCAGGAGCAGAGCTCCTTGTGCAGTCCCAACCCCTTTCACCAAGGAATGACTGTGACCAAGAGCTGCACCATGGCCCTGTGCTGGTGGCACCCCTGAGCTTGGTCCCTTGGTGGAGGCTGTGGGGACTTTCCTTGGGATTCATGAAGGACTGGCACCAGAGGCTCCTCAGCGCTCAGGATCTCAGCAAGGCAGCTGGGGACTTTGCTGCTGCCCTGCAATGGGTGGGATGAGTGAAATTTGGAGAAAGACTGATGCAAATGCGAAACCTAGAGGTGTCACAAAAAACAGTTCCCAAGATGCTCAAAGCTCTTTTAGGTCCAAAATGCTGCTTGTGTTGTATTTAAAAGCTAAAAATGCCTAAATTTGTGTTGTTTGCCAGGCCTGGATCTTGCAGGTGCAGCCAAGACCTTGCCCATGGTATCCAAAGTGGTTTTGAAAGGTATGTGAGACAGACCAAGCCCTTTTGCATCAGCAAGGTGAGAGCAGTGTGCAGTGATCAGCTGCTCCTCTGCCCAGGGAATACTGCTCAAACACTGGTTTTTCCTGCAGAAAAGAAACAGCCCCAAACTGTAATTTGGTCAGTAGTGATTTTTGTCTTGGATTCTTTCCCATTTAATGCTGAAAAAGCTATTCTGTTGCTCTGGGTGCATGGAAGATATTGAACATTCTGACAGTGTAGGAAGAGGGATCCTGTGAGTAGCTGCTGAGAAAGCATCACATATTTTCTCCAGCTGCAGAAGAATCTCTGGAGCCCAAGACAGCATATCAATTTTTCTCTTCTGTTCTGGAAATCTTGGACTTGGGACCTCTGGTTTCTGGGGAGGGCCCTGGGCATAGCTACAGGATAACATTACAAATCATCATTTCTACTTTCACTGAAGCTTCTGTTTGTTATCCTTCAGCAAAGGCAGCCTGTCCATGAGAGAGACCTCTGGAAATGTGCAGGCATCGGCAGCTTTGCCTGAGAATGGGTATTGCTGACAGCAGTGTCTAAAGACAAAGACATCACATAAATCACAGCTTGTTGGGCTGTTCAGAAGAGACCATGACTGGATGCCAATCAAATGCTTCCCGAGGAGGACGAATGTGCTGGGGACAGGCTCTGTGTTTGTAGGGATTACTGGCTGACATTGGCTGGGGTGGAGTTCCCAGCCTGGTGTGGAAGTTCCCAGCCCAGATCCTGGCCTGTTTGCATCTGGTCTCCCACCTCTCAGTGCCACCAAACCCCAGGGGCTCAGCCCATGGAAACCTTTCCCTCCTTTGCTGTGACTTGCTGGGTGATGGCACACACCTGCTGGGAATAACCCTGGACTGTGCTCAGCTCTGGTGACCTCGGGGCTCTGACCCTTGCAGGTGGGACCCTGGGTCAGTGCAGGGGTGCCAGCTCCTGGGCAGGCTTTCCCCCCCTTCTCCGCTGATCTTTCATGCTCCTCTCCTTGGGTCTCTTGCAGGATCTCCATGGGATGTAGAAGCAGTGAGAACACGTGGAGAGAGAGTCGATCCCACAGGAGCTGAAACACGGAGCTCTGCTTTTCTTGCTTTCCCTGGCATTACTGAAGAAAAAAAGATCATTTTTCCCACTCCTACAGAAAATGCCAAAAGCAAAGTATTCCTTCATAAAATTGCTTCTTTATTAAATCCTATCTGCCTCCCGCCTCCACATCCGACTGCCCCTGCGGCTGCCGGAGAGATCCAGGGCAGAGTGATTAAGCACTGCGGCTGATAATTGGGCAAACACAGATTTCAATCTCCTCCAGCAAATCACTCCCCCTTTCTCCAACTCGAAGCAGCACCCTGTGCCCACTCCCTCTTCCACGGAGCTTTACAAGATGGGAAGCATATGGTCCCTGTCGTTTCAGGGTCACACACTCAGGGGGGATGATCCAGTCTAATCTGTCCTTCTGCTCAGCTCAGGCAGCTCTGTCTCTGCTCCCAAGGACCACATGTCCCTTGTCCAGGGCTGGATGTCACTCTGAAGTGTGTGTGAGGTAACTTCAGAGCTCTGGTATGAGCCACTCTTGATGAGGATCCTGGATCTCCCGTGCCTGGTGCTGTGTGCATAACAGATCCTGTCTGCCTGCAGCTGTTGTCCATTGCCCAGGGAAGCTGTGGCTGCCCCATCCCTGGAAGTGTTGTCCAGGTTGGACAGGGTTTGGAGCAGCCTGGTCTAGGGTAAAGTGTCCCTGTCCATGGCAGGGGGGTGGACTGGAGGATCTTTAGGGCTCCTTCCAACTCAATCCATTCTGTGATTCTCTGACTGTTGTCCTTTCCCTCAGGTGAGTTTCAAGTGATGCGATCTGAAACCGGCTCTTTGGAAAGTTGGCTGCAGTCCAGGTGAGCTCTGGGTGCATTGTCCTGCTGTGAGGAGGTGAAGGATTGGCAGAACATGGGAAGAAGATGGAGCCAAAGCCCTCCCAGACCTAACCAGCAAAAGGGTGGGAGATGGGAGAGACAAGCCGCAGGAAGGATTATCCCAATGGGACTGTAGGAAAAAACCATTCACCATGAGGGTGGACAAACACTGCTGCTGGACCAAGGAAAGATTGTGAAGTCTTTATACTTGCAGAGGTTCATAACATGACTGAAAGAATTGATATTTTCCACAAAAACTGGTCAGAAACCAGCAGAGAAACAACAGCCCTTCTGTGGTCCTTGGCTAACCCACTGTCTCCAGGACTAGGAGATTTTTTTAGTGGAGGTCTGAAATACAGGATATTTTCACATTTTCCACATAATTTCTTGAAAACATTTTGTCAAAGTTTTTGTCAAGCTTTTGTAATGTTTTCCATCACTTTGTAAGCCAGTTGATCAACAAAACCAAATATACTGCAAATGACTTTCATCACAACCCCAGAAATATTTGGCATTTCTAGCTATTCCTGTGAGTCCCATTGGCAGCACTAATGGCTATTGATACATGATTTGCACCCAGAACTGGCCCAGAAATAGGAAAAAACAGTATTATACTTCTGATTTCAATGAATCATATGTCTAGAGGATGCTGAAGCTCTTTGGTCCAGCTCACTGTGCCATTTTGGACAAATAGAGGGGATGAGGTTTTTCCAATGGAGAGCTCTCAGCCTGCTTAGCTCCATAGGAAAAAAATATTATTAAAAAAATTAGAAAGGTGAGGATAGGAAGAGAAAACTAGTGCAAATTATGAACTAAGGATTTAATTTCTGACATTTCTTCTTCCTTTTATCACAGAGAGATTTTAAAATGAGCAGTGAGCTTTTTTCACGGACTGATAGAAAAGAGATTTTGCGAGGAAAGGGAAAACAAGTAGCAGACATGAGACAGAGCTGGGGATAACATTGCTGGACTCTGATTCTGCACATAAATCTCAGCAGAGATGGGAAACACCGAGCCTGCTTCCAGAGATGGTTTTCCCTCAGCGCTGTGCTGCCACAAGGCACAGTGAGATCCATGTTATTTCACGAGTCCATTCATGAATGTGCACTTCATTCTTGGCCAGCTCTTTCCCTACCAGCATCTGGTTGCTTTAACCACAACAAATGTGTGCTTGTTAATGGCTGGTATCCGCTCTCCGGTTGGGAAATCAATACTCCCTGACCCCATCCGTGCGTCAGCACCTCACACACCTGTCCCAGTCCAATCTCCCCAAAGCTGATAAATGATGGCCAAACACTGCTGATAAACTTTAGCTAACGGCTATTGACCCCTGGGTCGGGCTGAGATTAGATACAGCCCAATTAGCACTTGTTCCTCCTCCTAATGACTCCTCCAGCTCAGAGGCACAGGATGAACGTTTCCTGAAGCTAAAACAGGGGCACTGGGGTGTTTGGAATGCCAGTGGTTGAGGTTTATTGTCCCCACAAAACTGCTGTGTTTTGAGTGCCAAGAGCTGCTCCTAGGACACAAATACAGGATGTTGGGGGAAGAATACTGGGTATAAGCACCAGCACCTGCAGCCCTGCCATAAAAAGCAAC
Organism: Pseudopodoces humilis; assembly: GCF_049639895.1. Lineage (NCBI taxonomy): Eukaryota > Metazoa > Chordata > Aves > Passeriformes > Paridae > Pseudopodoces > Pseudopodoces humilis. The sequence goes on from NC_142216.1 coordinate 3,658,628, forward strand.
ACTGCGGGAATTGTTGGCAGTTCTCTGTGCATTCAGCCTCGGTCAATGGCCTTGATTAAAGAAGGAGTTTGTCTTTGATTTAGGGAGCCTTTGAACACAGTGGCTAAACATTTCTTCTCCATCAAGGGTTCCCTTTGATTTCTGCATGTAGTCAGCTCCCTATATCCCTTGGTGAGTTTTGCACTTGAAGTGCTTCCCTAATAAAAGTGACATTTATTTCTGATGCCTGGTACGTTTCCAGCCTGGTTGTGAGAGCGAGGTGCTTTGCAGTGAAGGCAACTGTCTTCAGCCCATCAGGGATATGAGGAGCAGTCCTTTTGCTCTGGTAACAGATGAAAAAAATCCACTGCTGAACCTCCTTTTCCCCAAGCAGCTTTTAAATTGGGTTTTTTTCCTTCTACAAGAGGAAGTGGCTGCCAAAGCCCATGGCTGCTGCCTGCAGTATGCTTTTCCTTCTTATCCTTATTAATCCCTGCCAAGATCCTCTTTTCTTCATTCCTCCCCATTTTCTGAGCTTCTGGAAGCCCCTGGCTCACAGTTTCAAGCCCCACTTACCAAGAAACTTGGTTTTCCAGTTAAAAACAGCCGAGGTTCTCATGTTATGCCATGGTTTCTGTAGCAAATACTCAGGGGTGTTGCATCTTGTATTTTTCCCTCTGTGTATTTTGGAAGAAGGAATCTAGCCTGCTTCCAAGCTCAAGGCAGCCTCGCAGAGGCTGCACTTGGGGCATCTCTCTTCCAGTGCTGAGGTGTTTGCCAGGAGCAGATGGTGAGGGGTGTGCTGGAGGCAGCTGATGATGCTACATCTGCTTGTTTAGCTGAGACATCCCTGAGCTATGTGCTTTGCTGTTCCTCTGCTCAGGATGAACCGCAGGGCTGCTGGTGCCCAGGTCCTGCTCTCCCTGAGGACCCTCCAGGGTTACACCGAGGGTGATCAGACACTCCTGGCAAGGGGCTGGACAGCCCTGAGTGCAGCTCCCTGTGGAGCAAGGGAGGGAGGGGACACAAGTCCTGAGCCCAAATTCCTCTCTGTGTGCTGTCAGCCTCTTAACCAGCTGGGGTTCAGACCCAGAGACCTCTCCCTGGTCATCTCCATCAAGGTGCCGACATGGATCAGGCAGAAATGCAGCTGACACGAGTCCCTTTTCCTCCAGGAACAGCAGTTCCATCTGCTGGGACTCATTTTTTGCATTTTGTGCCCTGTTGACATTCATGTCCTTTCACTGGGTCTGGCATTTTGGTGGTTAGGAGCAGCCTGTCTCACTGGATCCGGGCTCTGCCATTCCCAGGATTCTATAAATTCAGCTTTCAGCCATACAGAGCCGTGGGGTTTTTTATGGATGTGGAACAAAGATGCATAAATGATAATTAAAACCTCTACAGAAACATTCAGTTACGGCCAGAAGCATAAGTCATAAATAATTATCATGATGGCCAGCTTTGCATTATGATGATGTATTATTATTACTAGAACTAATGTTATGAGACTGAGAAAGTCAGCACTGGACTGGGGAAGTAAAACACTTGGAGGAGGTCTCTGGATTCTTCCTGAGAACAGGGCAATGGACTAATTGACCCTGTGCTTTCAGGGGTATTGCTTTTATGCTGTTCCATTATATTAATATTTAAATGGGGCGTTAAAACATTGATGACACGTAAGAGCTTTACTGCCTGTGCATTATTGGGATGTAGGTCTTGCTCTGTCTGGAGCTTCAGGATTGCCCACACACGTGGACCAAGGAGCCTGTGGTGTTTTACCACATTAGTTCACTTAACATCACCTCTGTGTGCTCCCTGATGGAAAGCACAGGAAGCATTTTGAAACAAAATTGTTGTCTGACATCTCTCAGACTTCCAAAGGTGAGCGTGGGGCAGGTGAGGCCAGACGAGCCTTGGAGGGAGCTGGGAACCACGTGAGAGACTCCCTGCTCTCCTTCACACCCGAGCTCAGCCTCTCAAGGGTCACCCTTTGCCCACCCTCGCTGACACCACAGAGCCCTTCCCACAGCCCCAGCACCACACCACGGGTAAACTTGTGCCAGGTATCCCAACGTGGCCCTGAGATCACCCCAGTTCCCAGGAGCTGGGGCTGCACGAGGAGCTCTGCTCCTGCTCCAGCCCATTCTCTCTCCAGGGTTCAGAAGGCGGCTGGAAAATGCGAACCGCTCCAAACGAGCCTGTTGGTAAATGACATTATTTTGAAGAGGCTTATGAACCATTTGTGACTTCTAAGCTGTGATTCATGATCATCTGGATCTGGTTTGTGATCTTTGAATGCTTCTGACTGGTGACTCTGTTGCAATTTCCTGGGGGCACTGGTGGAGCTTGTTGCTTCTTGCTGCTCTCCAGACTTCAAAACACTCAAGGCTCTGACAAAAGTAAATCCTAGCTCTCTTCTGAGGGCTCAGGCAGCTTTTTGCCATGCAGATCCCACCCTGGCTGGAGAGGAACTGCAGGCACCAACCTCAGTGTGTCCCACAATCCCTTCCTATCCCATTTTCTGTTTCGCTTGGTCCTACTGGGACGAGCCCACAGCCCCCCACTGCTGCTGCTCTGCCCCTCCACGGACAGGAGTCCCATTTTGTGCAGTATTTCACTCACAGGTGGCTCGGCAGGGAGAGGGCATTGATGTGCCAGCACTGGAATTGGGAGGCTCCAGCTCCCACCAAGCCATGCAGAGCCCCTTTCCTGGTTCTGTAGGAAATATTCAGCCAGAATATCATTCTGGTTCCTGCTTGGGGATTATGTATGGATTGGTGGATTCAGCAAATGGGGGGAGCAGTGGCTGAAAGGAGCCTGTGACAGAGTGGGGAAGGCTTGTCACTTGAGGGACATCTTAGGATGTGGGTCATGTTTCCACTTTTTAGAGAAGAAATTTGAATAAAAGATTTGGTTCCCCCTCCACCTCCGGAAGAAGAACAGCTGCTAAAGGCTGTTAATGTTAAAAGCCCTCAATTAGGAAGAACACTAAGGAACTACACAGGAAGCCAGAAAGCAGCTCTGTAGCTAAAATAACTTCTGTGAGGTGCTGTGATAACAGAGTGAGACCGGAGGATAAATTGCCAGTGTGACAGTGCCTTCCTGCCTTCCAGGATGGTCCCTGCTGTGGGAAGGAAGGGTCAGGACTCTGCCAGGGAGCGGGAATATCCCAGTGCGCCGGGAACTGGGACTGATCCTCTCGGCAGAACCTCCTCGCGCAGCAGGGTCAGGAGCAAATCCTACAGAGAAAGCAAACTAAAGGGAACTTCAGCATCACATCCAAGTGCTCTACTCTTTCCCACACATCTTGTGAAGCTGGTTTTTTATTTTCTTTTTTTTTTTTTTATACAGGCACGGAAAAAGAGAGTGACTTTGGGGTGGTTCATTCAGACCCTACAACTGATGTTCAGGGGAAGCTGAGCTCTTCCAGGTGCAAAAAGTGGAGCTGAGTAGGAGCAGGCTGGAAGGGAAGTGGCTCCATGTGGGCCAAATTCTGATCAGAGGAGGTGGGGAGGAGGAGGAGAGGACTTTCAGGAAGACAACCAATTTTTCTCCTCAGAAATAAAAAGCTTCTGGCATCACCTGCTGCTTATCTTGTTGCAGTGACATCTAGCTTCTTTCCAGGACTAAAGAGCACAACCCTAACTCCAATAGGAGCTTAATTGCTATTAATCCTGTTAATTGAATTTGGTTCTCCTGTGCCACTTTAGCACTCTGACTGAAGGAGGGAAATTGAAAGCAAGGAGACTGGGAAACAAGCTCAGCTGACCTAAGGCGTGTGACTCCTCCTGATATCATAAATTTGTGCCCCCCCACATTTAGGGGGAGGCTGTATGCTTGGGAGAGCCAGCAGTGGGATTGCTTTGGGAAGTGCCCTGGGTGCTGCACCAGGCAGAAATGGATCCTGGCATAATTGGTTGTGAGGAATATGCAGGCTGAATGTGAGCTCTCAAATTAAGTTGATTTTCAGGTAATAATGAGGCTTGGGGTTGATAGGGGACTAAGCATACTCTCAGGGATTGCCCTGCTTTTGTAGGGCTTTATTTGAAACCCGGTGTGTGATTTATGATAGTTTATTTGGTTTCAAAGCCAAGTGTCTGTGGGAGGGGGGATGTCAACAAAGTTGATTTTTTTTCTAAATGGTTCCTGCCCAGGGTGGACCTTTCTCAGACAGCTCAGAAGCACAGGCTTTCATGTCAGAGCTGCCTCTGCATCTCCTCCTGGGCAGAGAGGAGTTTGTTGTGTGCCAGGTTTTTGGGCAGCCCTGCTGTGCCAGCTCTTGCCAGGGTTTCTGTGCTCACCAACAACTCCCCCAGCAGGAGAGCCAGAGTGGGCTCTTGAGAAACACTTCATTCTTATTTGGATTTGTTGTATTCTGGTTAAGGAAAGAATCCCTTTGGGGAAGGGATGTTTTAGGATGTTTTAGATGTCCATTCCCTCTTATTTGTGTGGATTTTCTCTCTAACTTGAACTTTGCTTTGTAAACTGGTTTAAGTATCTGTCCTAGTGAATCCTTGGGTCTTTCACTTCTCTAATGTGACAAAGGTTTACATATTGTTGGTCAAGATCTTGGTGGCCAGTTAATGGAGAAGCAAATTTGGGCTTGCAAAGGGGGATTTTCAAGTGCAAGATTTTCAAGGGCAAGTAGATTTCTTGGGGAGGGGGATTCCACCTTCCAGTGACTTCTGTCAAAAAGAAGGGCAAGGTAAATGCTTATAAGTTCGAGAACATGCTAGAGAATCCACTCATCTGTTAAGAAGCTTCTTGTGGTCAATGTCAAGGGTCTGCTGAGTCCCTGAGGGCCCAAAGTCCTGCTGAGCTTGGTGGCTTTGCTTCATATTTTGATTCTGGCCTGAGCCAAGCTGCAAAGGTTGCCTGGAGGAGTTCACAGGAGTTTTGTGAGGGTGTTGTATCCTTGTGGGGTTAAGGTAAACCCCATAACTGTTATTTAAGGCATTTTGGGTTTGTGGGCACGTCATGCAATTGCAGTATCCAAATGCATGCCTAATTGTGGTGTTTGAATAGGGCAGGATGATCTCCCTGCTCAGTTCCAGGGTGTTTCTAAGCAGCTTGGGCTCCTCTTCATGCCCCCAAAAGATGGTGAGAGGTTCAGGAGTGGAAGAGATGATGTCAATACTCAAGAAAGATACACAAAACCAGGGTTTTCAGTTGAGGGGGATGACAAAGCACTCTCCAGAATTGTGAATCCAGAATCTGAATCCCAGAGCTGCTGCCTGCCTTTTCCTCCTCTCCTTGGTGAACAGTATCAGCGTGTGGTGTCAAACCCCTTGAAGGTCATGGACAAAGAGTGGCTCATCCAGCAGCTCAGTGTCTGCCCCACACAACCACAGGGAGAAGGGGAAGGCCCTGACGAGCAGACAAGAATATTATGTAGAAAAGCAGCTGTGTTTTGGGGTCTGGCTGGTGTGGGGGCTGTCACTGACGAGCCGGGAGGTTGCCTGGGGACCCCGGTGGGAGGGAGGGGACAGGGACCAGGTGACAGCAGGTGGCACTGTCTGCTGTGAGCCAGCCCCACGCTGTCCCTGCTCCTTGGGGCTCTCCTGTGGGAGCAGCACCTGGGGCAGCCCCAGCTCTGCTTCACTCCCTGGGGTGGTTTGCAGCCCGTGTTGGAGGCGCAGATGTGACACCCTCTGCGGAGGTGGGCAAATCTCCCTTTTTACGGTGCTGCTGTGACTTGAGGCCTGTGCTTAGCAATAAATTCAAGGCATGTTCTGAATACCTGTTTAAAACAGTACATACAGTGATTCTTGATGCTAAGAAAAGCCTTCCCTCGGGATGGCACTTCTGTTCCAGATCCAGCAAGGCTTCTACCCCCGCTGCCTCTAATAACTGCAGTTAGAGAATTGCATTTCATCTGCCTGAAATTCTCCAGCCACTTAAGTGAGTCGCTGGACTGATTTCAGCTCTTGCCAGTATTGATCTGGCATGGCAGAGCTTTGTTTAAAGGTTGCCCCTCTCCATCCAAAAGGCTTTGGGATTCCTGCATCTTCACAGGGTTTAGCGAGCAATTTGGAACCTCGGGGTGAGTGGTAATGAGTAATTGTCAGCAGTCAGTGCTGAGCCACAGCCATCGGAAATGATGAGAAAAATGAACCTGTGCTTCCCTGTAAGCCCTGCAATTGTGAGTTTTCCCTGCCACCGGGGCAGCGGAGGAGCAGGAGTCCCACCCTGGGTCAGTGGTGTTGCAAAAGCAGAGAGACTTTCACTCGCATGCTCTGAGGAACCCTGGGGACAGAAATTGCTGCAGAAGTGAAAGGGAGCTGGAAGCAGCATCCCAGCCCTGCCTGGCCCGTCCCACGGCGTCACGGGAAGAGCAGGAGCACTCCTTCTCTCCAGCCAGCAGAAACAGTCCTGAGAAGGTTGTAGTAAATGCAGCCATCACTGATGGTGGGCTCTGCACAGCCTCCTGTCCCAGGGCTGTTGGGATCAGGGTGTTTCCTTCCCCTCTCCTCAGCACTCCTGGATGCTGGGGGAGGGAGGAGTGCTCATGGGCTCATGTCTTCAACAGATAAATAGTAATTTCAGATGATAAAACGCTTTTTTTTTTTTTTTGGCTGGTTGCACCTCAGAGGTGCATGATGGACCTGGTGAATGTGGGTGCTGTGCTCTTTGTTGGCAGTGTTTGAGTGAATCCTGACTGATGTAGAGGATGGCTGAGGGGAAGGACAGCTCCCAGTGACACGTGTCCCATCCTGAGGGGGCTGCCACCACGCTGCTGTGATGCCTGCTGACTTCCTGCAGCTTCCCAGTTGAAGGCCAGCTCCCTTTCCAGCTCCCTGTCTGTGCCAATGCCTCAGAGGTTCCTAGGGTTCCCTAAACCAAGCTTTACCTGAGCTGGAGGAAATAAGTTCAATTTAATTGCAGAATGAGCTGGGATGTTCTGCCCCAGTTTTTAGCAGAAGGTAAGCACTGCCAGAAGCTCATGCCATGTTTTGGCTGTCTGTCTACCTGTGTTCACATCAAAGTTTGTCCCCTTACTCTGGAACTGTCCATGCTGCGCTCTGTTTTTTATTGAAAGATGTAGGACTTTTCCTGGCTTATTAAAAACACTTTTTGTGTGCCCCTGGCTCTCCAGCTGGTCCTGGTTGCTGTGTCAGTGGTCTCCTCTGTCTGGCTTGTCTCAGATAATTTTTCTTCCAGGTCATTGACTCACGATGAACAGAAAATGCTCCAAAAGCTGAATCATCTGGGGCATGGAGAAAACCCAAGTTGCTTGCTTTAGCTGCTGTGATTCCTGCAGCATTTCCTGTGTCTGAGGTGCACCTGTCCATTCTCTGATGGCCCCAGCCTGGGGCTGGGAGTCAAGTGCAGACAGCCTTGGGAAAGGCACTTAACTCTCTCCTTCTCATTGATAGGGAAACAGATAAAAGTAAAGATGCTCACCTCCTTCAGAGGGCAGCGAGAGGATTAATTGGTTAATGTTTGTGAAGTGCTTTGAAGTTGAAATAGGGCAGATTGGTGCTAACCTAGGTTGCAAAAGCTCTGATGTGTCATAAGGAGGTAAAGGTTGTGCTGAGGAGGCACCGGGAACCGTAAAATCCCTGTCCTTCAGGTCTCGAGCATCTCACAGGCTGATCTGGTCAAAAACAGGGATTAGGGACAAGGGCAGTTGTGACAGAGGCCTTTCCCTCCCCAGTGGTGCTGGGCCAGCCTGCAGCCCTGCTCACAGGGCCATGGGGCTATGGACCAGCTCTCGCTGGCAGCCAGGCCCTGGGACAAAGCTGTGTGGCAAGAAGGGCTGGCACGTTTTGTGATGAGTGAAATCTGGTTCCGGGTTCAGCGCTGGGGAAACCAGAGTTGAGTGGGGTTGAGCAAGACGGGATTCTCCCGGGGAGGAGCATGGGAACCAGCGCACCCAAAGCAAGAATGTGTTTGGTGACCTGGGTCTAAGCCACGGCGGGTGGGGGCGGCCGTGCTGGAGCTGTGTTTAGCCTGGGTGTGTGTCCACCCACTGGGGGTTGCTCAACAGGCTGGAAGAGGCCATGCTCACTTGGCTGCTCGTGGTGGCTGGTGGCTGACGAGCCTGGTGAGGATTCCCAGGTGTGATGGGATGGCCCAGGGAAGAGGGAGCTTCCATGAGGTGGCTAACACCTTGGGTTTGAGGCAGAGCACTCCTGGGGTTTGTGTATCAGCCCTCAAGACAAGCCCCCTGCATTGTCTGCGTACTGCACGGCATCCACAGTGGAAGAAGGAGTCAAAACCCACTTTCTCTTTTCCTGGAGTAGTGGACAGAGCAAAGCTTTGTCTTGCGGTATAAGCAGCGCCAGAACCCAGCAGCAAAGCTGGCTGTCACACCTGGTGCTGTCCTGGATGAGAACAGACCTGAAACTTTCTTTCTGGAAGGATGCTTATTGTGCAGGTGGGTCAGCATTCACCTGCCACCCCTTACGGACCCTGTGGTCTACCTCCCATGGTACAAAGTTGCTGGGAGGCTGCTGGGTGTGGAACTGTGCAAATCCAGCCTCTGTCAACCCATTTCTCTGCTGTTCATGGTCCATAGCAAGCAGACCACCTCCACACTCCTCCTGGCTTGGTGCCACTGATGATTCAGGGAGAAGTGGAGGTGGCGCTGGCCTTGGGGTGAGGAAGGTTGTGGTGGTAGCAGATGTGGAGGCAGAGTGAGCAGTGAGCTGTGGGTGAGCCTGGCTCCACACCAGCAGGAGCTGTGCCTGGCATGGGTCGGTCACTTGTGTGCCTCCACATTAGTTTCAGCAAAGACTCTCAGTACGAGGGATCCCCCTTCTCTGTACCTCATGGGATTGGCTTTCCCAAGGTTTGGGGCCAGCACAAGCTGCTGGGATGGGTGAACACGTACATCTCCAGTGGGCATTTGAAATAAAGCAAGGGAAGAGCAGACCCAGAGCCACCTGGCCCTGTGGCACCCACAGCTGAGCTGCAGCCCTGCACAAGCTGTGGGCAGCCAGACCCTCCTGGAGCAGCTGGGCTTTGGCAAGCAGATCAAGGGATTTGAGTGGGAGGGGATGAACAACCTCCCAGGGAGGAGAGCTGCCTGTTGGGGAAGGCTGGGGGGGCAAGGTGGAGCCTGGAGGAGGGTGCAGGTATTTTTCACTTTCATTGGCTCCTCCTGGGACTGTGAGCCAAGAGAGCACCGGGTCATTCCAGGGAGCCTCCTGTTGTCCCTTCCTGCCTGGCAGAGCAGGTGGGACCGCTCTGCCTGTGGCATGTGTGTGCTCGGTGGTTACCCGTGCTGGCTCTGCCCCATTCCTTTCCCCTGGGAAGGATCAAACTGCTGCTGCAGCCTTGTCATCCAAATGCCTTCGAGTGGGGAAGAACCTGGGGACCTGTTTTACGAGGGTCAAACAGATGTAAATAGCTTTTCTACAAAGGTTTCTGCTCCATTTCCCCCATCCCTAATGCTCAAACAGCCCCTGAGGAGGTTTCTCTTTGCTTTGGTTACTGTACCCCACTGAGCACTCAGCCCACACAGCCAGTTTTGGGCTCTCCAAGCTTTCTTGAAGAAAGCAGCCAAATGTTTGTTTTGTGGACACCCTTGTAACGCATATGGGTTTTCCAAGGAGCAGCCAAAGGCAGGGGGGAGGGAGGAACCAAGAGGAACTCTTCATCTGGCTTGACTCATGCATCTTGCTTCAGCTGGGTTTATTATTCATCATGTACCCATTACTGCTTGGGGCTTGCTTAGCTCCATGCTCAAGAAAGGGATTTTTTTTCTGCTTAAACCACATCACTGAAGTGCTGCTGAGCACTTGTTTGCTGTTGCCATAAATGCCTTCACTCCAAAGCTCTGGGACAAGGCAGGAGATCACTAACTTCTTCCTCCTTTTCTGTAGAAAAGGGTTTTGTTCCTGGACTGCCTTACACCACCCAGCCTGAGGAAGCCTTCCTTCCAGCAGGAAAACTGTCATGCCAACTTAAATGGCATGCAAATATGGTCTCATTTGTGTGTTTTTGCAACAACAGCTGCAAGCAAAGGGTAAGACAGGGAGGTTGAATTTTGCCTGCAAGTCCTCTTGTCCTAAGCGTTGGTTGGATGAAGGATGATGAAAGGCAGAACTAATCTTGTTTGAAAATGAGGATTTCCCATGGAATGACAGCTCTGCTTTCTAGTGTTGCTCCCTTCTCATTTGTGTGGGCACTGAGTTGAGGTGAGCCCCCAGCCCCACCTTCCCTGGAGGTCCATGGTGCCAGGGACTGCAGCGCTGTCTGAGGAGATGCTGCCACTAAGGCAGGCCTGCTATGCCTGCTTAGAGAAAATCACCAGAACCACCACTTGGGCATTATTTTTGGTGTTGGAAGTTGCTGTCTGCTAGCCCTGGGAAGAAGTGAACCCTCAGAGATGATGCCCTTAGGGAGGGTGGGCAGGGAGAGAAAGGATTTAAGGCCTCCAGGGAAGCAGTGACACCTGATCTGCTCTTGTGAAGCTGAACTAACAGAATTATACTTTTTGGTCTGGGAATTCTTATCATACTGAAAGCTTCCTGTTAATGAAACCATGATGAATGAGGAGGGATAAAACTCTCAGCTGCAGCTGGGTGAAATGGCAGGGCATTGTGAGCTCTCCCAAACCTTGAGCTGTCATCGTGGAGCTCAGCAGATGAGTGTGAAAAGATGATGGGGACAGTGAACTGAATCCCAGGTCCAGGCAGAGAAAAGAGCACATTACCTTAACCACTGACTTGTTTGGTGGCCACTGGCAAATCTCTGTTTTCTGTATCCCAGCTGATAAAAAGCAGACACTGCTCGAGGTCAGTCCCTTCAGGCTATGGGAAAAGTGGTTCAGTTGGTGTAAAACCCCTGGGAATTGATGGCCAGATACCCAAATGCCACATCTTTGTGTGCCCTGATGGAAGGGCAGCACCAGGGGCTCTGGGTGCAGTTTGGTGGGAGGCTGAGCAGGCAGCACTTCCCCAGCCAGATGTTATTGTGGCAGGGGTGGCTTAATTCTCAAGGTAAGTCCTAAACCAGAAGGAAGACAGTGATAAAACCATGCCTTGGGGGGTGTGAAGTCCTGGGCTAGGACAGAGCAGCCTGCTGACAAAGGAGAAGCTGCCTGTTTTCTTGCTACTAAAATCCTTATTCCCTGCTTGCTGAGTGTGCCTTGTCTATAACACAAATGACCCAGTTTGAATGGACTACTTAAATCTTTGAGCTATGCTGATTAAAACATTAAAAAAAATAATCTTAGACCATCCATAGCATCTTTTAATTTAGGTTCGCTTAATTTGTGGAGTGCAGAGGTTAAAAGTGAAAAATGAAACTCAGGATAGAGAAGCCAAGTTCACAGATGTCCTGAAGTTATTCAAGCATCTTGAGAGTTCTTTATCCAGGGCAGGGGCAAGACTTTCCCTCATTCCTTTGTTTCTTGTAAGTTTTTTGTACTTTTGAGAGCTGTCGTTAGTCTTAGCTTATTAATCCTGTTTGGTGCAGTGGTGCCACCGGGAGCCACTGCCGCTGGCGTGAGGAGCTCTCAGTCTAATTTGAAACAAGATGTAACAAGGGAACACAGCCCGGAGTGGGAGGCAGAGGGTGTAATGAGATCTCAGATTTGATAGCCTCTGTTGCTCAACATGATGTGCTTGGGCACCTTGTTTGCAAATTTGGGTCCATTTTATAAGTTTTGGGGGAAAATATCAACCCGAATGTCAAGATCTATATGTGGAGATGGTTCCAGCTGTGCCTAGCTATTGACTTAAACTTCTAAAACATTCTCACAAATGGTTGATGAGGTGGATTAGCCCAGTAGAGGTGCTTTTTTGGTTTTGTTTTGTTGGGGTTTTTTGTTGTTTTTTTACACAAAGGGTTTAGTGGTGATGCCTGTGGAGAAAAGTTACAAAAAGAACTTCAGAGAGCGCTGGTGCTGTTGTAGCAGTAACACCACATGATACAAAACTGAGCAAGAGCAGCCAAAGCAGGGAACTACAGCTCTGGGGAAATTTAAAGGTGCAGAGGGCAATGCACTGGTTTTAATGGGAATGTGGGGAGTTATTAAAGGAAGGATGAGGGATCAGCAAGGATGGAGCTCATCAGCTGCCTTTAAAATGTAGGATGTGGGAAAACTGGGGGAAATGTGCTGGCATCTATCCCAGGCTGCTCTGATTTATTTTTAAATGAGGAATCTATCATTGTGAGATGTAAAGACATACAGCAGCTGTTCTCTGTGCAGGGATGTGAAAGTCTTGGACATCCTGGGAGCCAAGTGAAAGTGAAGCTTCCCTCTCTCACTCCCTATCCCTCCAGAGTAAAAGTTGATCAGCCCCTCCCTGCCAAAAGTGAAGTGCCAAGTGTTTCCCCTTGATTTATTCCTTTTATGATTAGCTTCCCTCTGCCCTTGCAGCTTAATCTGGTTCAAAATGTCTGCAATTACCTTGGTACTGGGGATTTGGCATTGGGATTTGGTGACTCATGTAGTTCCTCAGCCCAAGGCAGCCAGCCAGCCAAAAAGACCTTGTTAGCTTGGCCTGTGTTAATCTGGGAGCAGGGGTGGCTTTGGGAGCTTCTTTGAGCTTCAACTCACAAAGCATCTAAAGGTAGATGTGAAACTGCAGGGGCAGGAGTAGTGAGGGATCCTTTGTTAGAAGAACTGGCACAGGGGGATGTGATGGGCTTTGGGGTCAGATCTGAGTATTTCTTCCCAACCTTGGTGCAAGGGTGAGGCTGGAGCTCAGAAAAAAAGCAAAGTGTGTGGTTGTTGGTTGGCTAGGGAGAAGAAATCATTGCTGGCTCTTCTTTGGCTCCCAAGTGCTGGTCCATCAGCAGCTCCTGTGGATGTCAGGGTTCAGCTCTCCCAGGCACAGGGATTATTTCTACCACACATAAAAAGATTGCAGAGTTTGGCATCTGCTTTGAGGTTTTTGCTGCCAGGCTTAGTAAAGAGGCTTAGGAGCTCTCAAACCAGAGAAATAAATCTGCTGCACCTCTTATCAAAAAAATAATGGATAGTAGGCTTCAAAGGAAGAGGAAGAGTCTTTGTTTTGTAGCCTACTTATGTGTCTGGCCCGGCTGATTCTCACCCTTTGCACCGGTGTAAGAGCCAGTGCGGAAAATAAATAGAGCTGATATGTCTAGGAATAGATCTGGTGAGTGGGTGGGACACCTTGGGTGCTGGGGAGGCTCTTCAAAGAGCAAAGGCTGTCTCCACCTGGGCTGCTGCCGAGGGGCAGGGCTGCGGCTCACCAGCATTGCACGCGGCTGCCCCAGGGGGATTTTTATGGAGCAATCGTGGTAATTAGCAAGCACAAGTTTTTCCACGTACCAAACATTGTCGAGGGCAGTAATTCAGCCCTGTGCTTGTTATTGCAGTGAGTGTTGGGCAGGAGTGTCCTGGGAATTTGTCGCATCCCGAGTGGGGGGAGCCCATCAAAGTGTCCTCGAGCTGCTGATGTTGGCTTGCCACCCTGAAACAAAGGGCTGATGAAATAGTATTAGCCAAGCTGGTCCTAATGAGGGCAAAAGAACATCTGGAGTCAGGTTTTGTTTATAGCTCTTTGTTTTGTCATTGTTAGGGAGACAGAAGAGGAAGTGACACTCATAGTATAAATCATGACATCCAAACAAAGGGATGACATCTGGGTGTGATTTTGGATTTAATGTCCTTGCAATCTCCTGAGGTTTAAAGCCCAAAATTTTAGCCTAAGATGCTGGCAATCCACCCTGTGTTCAAAAGATTAATGTCACTTCAGGACAGGGACAAAGAGGAAGTCTAGAACTCTAGACCACAGCTGGCATGTGCTGAGACCTGAAAATGCTCACTTCAACTCTGAGAGCTGACCCCAGCTTGGAATAACTTGGAATAACCCAGCACCTGGGTCCATGGTTGGCTGTGGATGTTGAGGGGAACAAACAGGCCAAGCACAAAGTAAATCTTCCTGTGATAAAGTTTCATGTGGTTCAGACACTTGTCAGCCAGAGGCTGCACCTCCATCATCAAGTTTAATAGCCACTGATGGACCTGTCCATGAACTTGTTTAATTGACTTTTGACTCTCTTGATGTGTTTGGCATCCACAACATCCTGGGGCGATGAGTTCCACAGTGCAATTACATCTTATGGGGAGGGGAAAAAACCCTTCCCTTTGTTTGTTTAAACCTCCTATATGGTAATTTATTTAGTATCCATTAATTCTAGCACTGTGATTAATCCTGAACAGCAGCTACTCTTTATTTTCTGTGAGTTCCCCCTGAATTTGTGGACTGTCATAAGCATATTCTCTCTAAAGCCTGTTTTCCACTGGGGGAGTTGCTGTGAGTTTAGAGAAAAGCCCTTCCCATTTCTGCTCCTCTCTGTGGCCAGGAGAGATGTGCACCTCTCTAAATCCTTGTTATGATGATGATGAAGGCCACAGTGCCACAACTCTGCAGCTGGCCAGACCCAGCAATCATAAAGGCAGCATGACAGAAATAGTTTGTTTTATCCTCTCCATGTTTCCTAACAATTCCTATCAGGTGCTAAACCTTCCTGATTGCTCCTTGGTAATGATGTGACATTTATTTGTGACCTTAGCCACAGAACTCCTTAATACACCCCTGACAGAGATGGTTACTGTGGAGTTGTAATGTGCAGGTAAAGCACAGCAAGCTTTTATCCTCTCTCCCCATTTTTCAACACTCAAATGTGTCTGCCGCTTTCTTGTCCAGCCACTGTGTCCTGAGTGACTTGTGGTTTTCTCTCAGTTGACTCCAAGCTTTGAACTCTGTCGAATCATTCAATTTGTCCCTTTGCTAATTGCCTTTTCATAGTCATTTACAAAAAGCTGAGCTGCAGAGATGCCTGTTGAGTCTCACCTCCACTGGGAGAGCTGACCTCTTATTACTGCTTCCATTTTTAACCATTTTTAACTCAAAGAAACTCTTCCTTTACTTGATGGCACCTTGTATTCTTGTAACTGGTTCATTAGAAGGAGAAGTTCGTGGTGTCGAGCAGTGCCATGGCTTACCCACACTTCAGGGGACTCAGATGGAATGATGAGGCAGAACTTGTCCCCAGAAACCTGTGATGAGTCGTCCCCAGTCTGTCACTTCTCTCTGTGTGCTTTGTTACTCTCTTGGGATGAGCTTTCCTGCCTTTCCCCCAAAGCAGAGCACATTTCAGCATCTTCAGTGCTGCTGAGGGGGGATTTAATCCCTGACAGTGGCTCTGTGTTATCAGGATTTATCAGCTTATTGTGAATAAGTTAATTTAGCTTTTCTACTCTGCTGTTATCTTCCTTGGAGGCTCCCTTAGCCCTGTGATCAAGGACTCCTCAATGTGTTTTGTTATTAGTGCTGTGGCTTGGAAAATTCTTCTCAGTCTTTGGAGTATTTTGGCACAGTTGCAGACTTTAGATTTTACTCTTGGTTTTTACATTTTTGCTATTCGGGCAGTGCTTCTCCTTAGTCTCATTTTACTGTTAATTGTCTCACTTTAAGCACACTAGCTTTTATTCTGATTTTTCTTTTTTCCCTTAAGCAATACGTGTTTACTCTAATGACTTCTTCAAATGGTCTTCCCACCTCCTGGGTGTGTTTTTCCTTAAGGGCTTTTCCTTTTTAATTTTCTTTGAACAAGTGCCTGTGTGTTCAGGCAGTATCCTCTTCAAGCTAAACTTACTGTCGCAGGTTTTCAAGGCTGCCCTCAAGATTTGTCAGGTTTAAAGTGCAAAGAGCCCTTGGCCATGTGCTTGAAAT
The DNA here is from genome assembly GCF_049639895.1 of Pseudopodoces humilis. Lineage (NCBI taxonomy): Eukaryota > Metazoa > Chordata > Aves > Passeriformes > Paridae > Pseudopodoces > Pseudopodoces humilis. The sequence goes on from NC_142216.1 coordinate 3,674,269, forward strand.
CAAATCCGCTGGTTCCTGGGCGCTGCTCAGGATGTGCTGAAGAGGCTCTTGTGTCAGAGGTCATAAATTACTGCTGGAGGGAGCAGTAACTTTCCATTTTAAATGTAAACATGTTCCCTTCCTGCCAGTGATCCCATCTGTACAGGGAGAGGGACATCTCGTGCTCGTGTTTGTCTCTGCTTACGTCCATCACAGCCTCACTCGTCCCCCTTAAGGGTTTGCTGTTGTTGGCCTGTTCTGGGTGGGTGGAGGATGGAATAACTCTAACACTACAATGTCTGGGCATGGGACTGCAATCCTAACAGTATCAACTATTTGTTGATACAGTTATCTTGGTTAAGCTCTTTGATAAGCTCTCAGTGCCCAGCTCCTTTGATGCTCACCCCCCGCACCCGCACAGCCTACTCTCATTCCTGTGTGATTTGTACCCTCTCATTACCATGTTCTGCTGCTTATCTTCCCCCCACCAGGTTTCCAAGGTGCTGGTTATGTTAATGGCCCCACCTGAAACCAGGGCACTGCTGTTCATTCACCTGGCCTTTTACACTTGCCTGCATAGGAATGCACACCTGGTGTCCTGTCCTGTTCCCTCTCTGCAGCCCTGGCAGGGCTGCCAGCTGGGCCTGCTGGCTCTCCCCTGTTTTTGGCTTCTCTCCTATCCTTTTCTTCAAGGATACTAAATCTTCATGACTTCTCCACTGGAGACTGCATTTTCCCAAGCCACATGTCTTGTCAAATTGGCTTTCCCACAATATTTAAAGACATCCTTTATGTGCCAGTAGCCTTGGTCTGTTTTCATTTGGATTTAATATTTGTATCTTTTCTGTAAAGGTCCTACCTACTCAAGCCTGTCCTCAGGGTATACACTCTGCACCTTGGGCTGACCCTGGATTCCATTACAGGGCACTTGGGGAAGCATTTCTGAGCATTTTATTGAGTTGGTCCTGGCCTTAAGCTGAATCTTGCCTTCAAGATTGCTCTCTCCGTCCTGCATTGGTGGTGACCCTTCAGACCTCACCAGGAGCTGTTCCCCAGCTCAGAGGAGTGAGAGATCACCCCATCAGCATTCAGCACACAGCTGATGTTCTGGTCCCAGCTGTGTGCTCCCATTGCACTGAGCAGGATGTTTGGAAACCCCTTTGGATGCCAAATAAATGGGGAAAGACTGAGTAAATGGACAGTGCCATAATCATGTGTAAATACTTAGGCTTGTTTCTTTTCATACAATTTTTGCACCTTTTCAAGGATGCTGCATTTTGAGGGGTCCCACAAATCTCCAATGAGAAGCTGCAGGGTTGTTTTCCATCCCTGAGCAGGATTTAACTGTTTGTCCTATTGCTCAGTGCAAGGTGAATTCATGTCCTGTTACTTAGGGTTTCAAAATCCTCTCCATTACATTCTTGACACAAATTCATGATCCCTTGTGTAGAATGTGCTGTCAGTTCTGGGTAATTCCACTAAATCACATAGTCTAAGCATCCCACACAAGGCTGAAACATAGCCCCATGGAATGAAAGTGTTTATTTTTGTGTGTGTCTGGGATGTTGCAGTGATTTGCAGTTGCTGTTGCAGTGATTTGCATCATTTAAGTGAGGTATTTTGGGTTTATGTGAATTGTGGAATATAGAAAAGCTCAAGAATGAAGCAAAACATCTTATTTTGCCTGAAAAAAAAAATTAACTCCCTCAAGTCTTTGAGTTTTTCTGGTATTTTTTTTTTCTGGAGCTGATAATGATCAGAAGGTGAATCTTAGCCCCACTATAACCATGGTGCAGTGTATACATGTTTACTTAGGAGAAAATATTAAAACAGAGGTTGCCCAGGCTTTTTAGTAAGTATGAGAGACTTATTATTTGTTTGTTATTCATTAAATCTCCAGCCTGAAGATATGCTAATTATCTTAGATGTCAGTCTAATCTGCAAAGGGCATCTTCAAAAGCATGTGGGAAAAGGGCACATGAATGTGGGGGTTTTTGATTCATTATTTGATGCCATACCTTGAAAACAAATAATAAATTCCATTTAACTCCTTGCTTTTGTAAACCTGGTGATGGGCACAGCACTTGGGGTGGGTTTTAAAGCTGCAGCCAGAGGGCTCTTTAGAATTAGTTCTTGTCATGCTCAGATTGGTGTTTTTTTGTTGTTTTCTTTTTCTTTTTGAACCTCCTCTTTCAGCTTGTTGATTTCTTTGGTGCTGCCCAGGGAAGGAGAAATCCCTTAAAAGATAACCAAACCAAAACCCAGCCAAACTTCAGTAACTGTATTACTCCACAGCTGATGGAAACTGCTTTTCTTTGTTGCTGCTCACAAACCATGGGACTGCTGTCCAGAGCTTCCCAGACTCAGTTTTGGAGCAGAAAGCCACTGGATAAAGGGGTCTTGGCACAACATTCAGGCTAGACTGAAGATAGACGGAAGATTTGTGGGTGACATGGGGCACTGTTAAATGGTCACCCCTTGTTTCCAGCCTGGCATCACCTTTGGATCCTGTTATTCCTCTGCCAGGCAGGGGAGCCCATTAGCTGTGATAGGCCAATCAAACAGCTCCTAATTGATCTAGTGATGTGGTTACTGGTGATGACAAGCAGATGAACTTGATGACCCAGGAAGTCCTTTCCACCTGTGTGCTCCGTGGAGGCAGCGCAGTGCTGGTGCCACAGCGATCACCAGTGTTTCTGTCCTACACCTTTGGAGCCAGGCTCCAGCTCTGCTTGGCAAAGCAGAGTGTGTCCCCTAAAGTCAGCACTCCAGCACATGGACCAAACATGCACACAATGGATACAGGACAAAAATGGCATTTGGGCCCCGAGTGTTGTTTGCTGTGTCTAATCCTGAGCCAGACCTGGCCAGGCAGTAACTCAGGCAAGGATGAACCTCTGCAGTGAAGGCAGCTGGATGGTAGGACAGGGAGCAGCAGGGATTAAGTGAACATGCAACAGATTTAGGACAGAAAAGGGCTCTGCAAATACAGGAGACCTACCTTGCTACAAGCAAGGACTGAAGGAAATGAAGGGGGAATTGTTGAGGCAGCAGCTTGGTGTCTGCTCCCCAGCCCCAGGGCTGTCTGTCACTAGCTCAGTGCTGCAAAGGGGAGGTCTCTTGGGGTTTTTTTTTGTTCATGCTCTATGTGGAATGTGCTCCCATTTGTACAGATGTTCTCATGTGCAACAGCTGGTGTGTGGCATCCTCAGCTCCCTAAAAAGCTACAAATGCAAGCTTTATGCAAATTTCCTCAGTCCTATTCAGAAGGATCTGATCCTGCAGCTGAAATATTGAATTATGGCTTTATATTCAGTTGGGAAACAAAGAGTAAATGCAATCCCATCCCTGGAAGGGACCACAGACTGGCAGATTGAAATGGTCCACCAGGAAAGACTATTTTGTGGTTCTTGTAGCATCATGGATAAACACCTGGAATATATTCAGCCAAAACATTAGATGTTTTGGGACAAAGTGAACAGCAAAAGGAGCTGAGCACCCCTGCTGCCTGTTTGAAATTTTATTGGTTTGACCCTTCTGCCAGGCACGAACTGGTGATGAAAAGGACTGGACCGTGATCTAGGTGTTCCTTAAAAACATTGAAATCACACTGATTCAGGTCTTTTCTGTCCTTGTTTCAGATCTGGGATGCTGTTGCCTGCCATGTGTCACTCCTGGCTGCCAATTTCCAAATCAGTCAGTGCTGGTGGACGTGTTGATTCCCACTGATCATCAGACATTTGTTAGCTGATCTCCACCACTATCCTGGTGATTCAGCTGCAGTGGGAAATGGGATGTTTGTTGGGTTGGATATGCAGGCTACTGTGCTATGGGAAATCGTTTTGAAATGCAAGCAAAAAAGCCCCAGGTAGTTAAATGCACCAAGGTAAACCTCAGGATTTCCCAGGGTGAGCACATTCCTGCTGCAGGTATAAGAGCTCTGTGCCACATGTTTGTGTGCAGGGGAAGCTGTCCTGGCTGGAACCTGTCATGCTGTCCTTGTGCTGCTGCCAGAAAGGGCCTGGCTCCCTCAGGAGCACAGGGATTATTGGTTCAGCAGTGAGTGTACCACTGAAAATCAGCACAAACCTGCAGGGATTTGGTGGCTGCAGCACAGGGGAGCAGATTCCAGGTTCATGTTTGCATGTAACTTGGGTTTTGGTGTGTGAGTGAGGACTGAATGGAGATGCTTTAAGTGCATTAGACCTCAAGCGACTCCCCAAAATACTGATGCATTTCTGGTGATCTCTCTCTGCAGCATCAAGGGCTGTGCCATTATCTTTGATAAGGCTGAACTGTTCCTTCAGCAGCCAGAGTGATGCTATTGAATGTACTGATGCTGTTTGGCAAAATGCCTCCCATCCACAACAAAAAAAAAAATGTTTAAAGCTTTTAGCACCTTGTGTAAAGAAACAAATGTCCTCTTTCCCATGTACTGCTGCATTACCAGCAAACTGGAGAAAGGTTGTACAGTGACTTAAAAATGATAATTTTGGGTGCCTCTAATAGGTTCTGCAGCTTTCAAATTAAAAATAGGGTATTTGGACCAAATGCAAATATTTGTTTTATGCTCTTCCTTAAGTTTGGGGGACATGGAAGGACACAGATCATCATAGAATGGTTTGGATTGGAAAGGACCTTAAATATAATCCAGTTCCACCCCCTGCCATGGCAGGGACGCCTTCCACTATCCCAGGTTGCCCCAAGCCCCTCCCAACCTGGCCTTGGACACTTCCAGGGATAGGGCAGCCACAGCTTCTCTGGGTAATCAGTATTTCTTCCTAATATCTAACCCAAACCTACCCTCTTTCAATGTAAAGCCATTTTTCCTTTTTCCTATCACTGCAAGTCCTTGTAAAAAGTCTCTCTCAAGCTTTCTTAGAACCCCCCTTTAGGTACTGGAAAATCTAATGTATGGAAAATCCATACTTCTCATGCGAGCACACTCAACTTTCAGTTGCATCTGCTTATTTTTTTTCTGAGGGGAAAGTTGATATTTTTCTTTGGAAACTCTCCCTTTTGGCTGGCAGTTCCAGTCACAATCCATGGCAGCAGACGCCTTAAGTAATGACACTGTGCTTTTCTATCACATACAGGTCCTGAAATGCCTTACTCTGTTACCCTCTGCAGAGCAAGGAAATTTGGGCTCTCCTCTTGCTGTGGGCTCTCCTGGAGGGGCAGCAGGAGCTTTGGGGGATCCCATGGGTGGCTCAGGGCACCCATGGCTGTGGGACCAGGCAGAGACCAGGGTTTCAAAGCGCAATCAGGAGAGTGGGGCGTGGTGATACTTCAATCTGAGAGCAACCACCACCCACACGGGGCATGTTTTTGGCCTCCTGCTGTCACTGCAGCCATGGGTACTGGCACTTAGGCCACCACACCCCTCGGCCAATTCCAGCACTGTGGAGCCTTTGCCGCCGATAAAACATAAATAATAATTTTGCAGAGGGAACAAACACTGTGTTCTTGTGGCTTGCTGTTCAGGTGGGGGTGGAGGGGCATGAGGGTTGTTGGGGGGCATAGGGGGGCTCAGTCCTCATTGAGGGGGACAGGTTTTAGTGCCACTTACTGGAGCAGCACTTAGAGGGTCTGGTGGCTGCACAGGATGGGGCAGAGTTACACAAGTGCAATCCTCAGTGCTCTCCAGGCACTCCCCTTGCTGTCCACAGGAAAATGATCTCAGGACAGATTTTTCTTCCTCTGTAGAAATTCAGCTGTTTCAGTAGCCTAGTGACAGTCATTGTCTTCCATTTCCATGTGAGAGTTGAATCCAGAGTCAGAAAAATTTCTACTTTGTTCCCAAACAATAGGGCTGTGTTGTTTTGCACGATGACTCCGGCTTTTCAGCCGGTGTGCTGTGCTTTGCTTTTTGCTGTGGTCCCGCCTGGTGCTCAGCAGAGGCTGGAGAATACCCACAGTGAATCCTGGCAGTTGTGCAACGCTACACACGAAGTAAAACTCCTTTCTAACCCCTGCAGGCGATCAGTTTCCACCCTGAATGATGAGATTTTGATTACCCTTATCTAAGCTACAAATACTGTAAGGGAGGTGAAATCAGCTGGCTCTGGGAGGAACTATCACAGCACAGATCTTGGTGGCCTTCGGAGGCTCCAAGTGCTTGGCAGCTCCAGGGGATGCCGTGGTGCCCTGCCACGGGAAGTCCTTTCAGCGTGCAGATGTTACTTGCTGAGGCCTTGTAGATCAAACCCCAACTCCTGCCATCTCCAGCCTCACAATTTTCAATGAGCAAAAGCCGCCCAGGAGAGTGTTGACAGCAGGAATGGCAGCTGCTTCCTCAGAGTCGGCAGGGAGAGCCTGTTGCCTCAATGCTGGATCTCCCTCTGAATGCAGAGACCAGTTCCAGCATCCCCAGCCCCACATGGCATCAGTTGCAGCTTTTGCCCTCCCAGCGAGCGCAGTTTCCCAGGGCAGCTTTATTCTTCTGTGAACAAAAGCTGTTGAGCTGCAGGGAAGCTCCTGGCTGGAAGGTGGGTCCTTTCTGCAGCCAGACTGAGAGTGAGGGCTGGAATGAGACTGGATAGTGTGTTGAACACTCAGATGCATCTCTCCTCTGGGTTCTTCTGTCTTATATTTCTCATCTAGAAGAAAAGTACATTTAAAAAAATTAAATCCAGCTTTAAGCCAGAGCGGCTTGTAGTCCTTAGCTTGATTGGAGGGAAGGAGAACTGATAAGTTAATCAGTTTTCAAGGTCAGAAGAGATCAATAGGACCAGCCAGTCTGCTGTGCTGTGCAAATCAGCCCCCAGACACAGCAGTGGCTCCTGAAGCAGGCCAGCCTGGGAGATAGCAGAGTTGTTTTGCCGTGTGGGAGGATCTCTCACGCTGCAGGGATGAGCTCCAATATAAGACCAGGGATGAATAGACCGAATTAGGTGTGACCCAGAGGATAATGCAGCATTCTACATCTTAACATATCCATCTGTGAAATGCAAATAATAATAGGGGAACCCTCTAGGGATTCATTAGTCCTTTGAAGATGGCATGTGTTACACGCTATTATTGTGATCTTCCAAAGTTGGCCTCATCCCGCCTTTTGGACCTACACCTCTCACTGTTGCTCACTTCCTGATTCATTTCCCCCTCCTCCCTGGCACTGTCAAGCCAAATCAGCAGTGGCAAAGGCCTGTCCAGGCCAGTCAGCCACATGTCATGGTGGCTCATGGCCTGGGAAGGGTTGCAAAGATGAGGCTCGTGCTCTGGTTCCAGCGCAGGGGGCTGGAAGTTGCTGCCATGATATTGCAGGGGTGCCAAGGACACCCAGGAGCTTTCTGTGCTGGAGGATGTCCAAGGGGCATGTGGTCAGTCCATAACCCAACATGTTTTTTGTGACTTTCAGATCAGAGTTAAAAAGGCGGATTTGGGTGGGAAAGGAAACCTGGTGACAGCGAAGGGTGTGACTTGTGAGACACTGGGTACCGAGGAGGTTGCAGCAGATGCTGGATTTCGGGGAAATTCTTAAATGCTCTCAGCGTGTAGAGATTTGCAAAACAATCATTCCAAATTCAGTTTGCCTACTTTGTTTCCTTTTGGTAGAGTAAGTTCACTTGACACAGATTTCTTTTTCTCCCTTCTTTTTGAGTGTTTTTTATCCTTCAGTAAGGACTTGCTGTGCTCTGGATGTGTTTCTGAAATGCATTTTACTGAGGCTTCATGGATGCACAGCATTCCCTGTGCACTTTACTCTAAGAAGTGGATGAAATCAGGACATTCCCATCATTCCTGTCCTGGCCTGGGGCAATTTCTCCTCCTTGGTGAGCTGCCAGGGTAGGAGTAGTGCTCCAGGATGAAGGGAGTTAACACCTGCAGCATTTTCAGGGATGCAGCCAGGAGTTGTGACCAGCCAGCAGCTGGGCTGCACAGTGTCCCTTTTTACAGTGTCAGACTGCTGGAACTCTGCTTTGGGGTCAGGAAACTTTCCTGTCTGAAGGGAAGGGCCTGTGGGGGCCTTGGGTACCTGCAGTGACAGTGGGATTGCAGGATGACTGACACTTGTTTCCCTGGAGGTCTGGGCAGCAGCAGAGGGTACAAATGGGAGCTCTGGGACATGTGGCTGTTGCAGCCCAGAAACTCAAACTCAGCTTGGGGTTTGCTGGCTTCTTGGCTGATCAGCACCTGGATTTTGGTCTTGGAAGGGCAGGAAAAGCTTTGTCCAGCATCATAAATCTTGTTCTTGCATGGGATGTGTGGATGAGGAACCTCCTAGGCTCTGCTGATGGGTGAATTTTGTAGCTCCTCTTGCAGCAGAGTCCAGCTCAGGGTGGGTGCGTAAATGAGTAGTTTGGACAGGAAACCATCCTGTGTCTCTGAAGTCCCCCTTTTAGGAATGCCTCACTCTGGAGTTATAAGAGGGAAGGTTTGGGCTGGGCATTAGGAAGAAATTCATCCCTGTGAGGGTGGGCAGGCCCTGGCACAGGGTGCCCAGAGAAGCTGTGGCTGCTCCTGGATCCCTGGAAGTGTCCAAGGCCAGGTTGGAAGGGGCTTGGAGCAGCCTGGTCTGGTGGGTGGTGTCCCAGCCCATGGCAGGGGATTGGAATGAGATAACCTTTGGTTAATCCAAATCATTCCGTGATCTTATGAACTCATGAAGCTGCTGAAGTTGAGAGCTCTGGATTCAGCTTTGGCTGTGAAGCAAAACACCATTTACTCTGTGCTTCCTTTGTTAAATATGCCAAACAACTCTGTCTCTTCCCTTTTCTCCCTGAGGACCTCTGGGCTGGACAGGGACATAATGGTCAGCTGGAAAAGAAAGCAGATTCAGTATTATATAGAAATTAGGTGTTGAGCAGTGGTGCTGATGGGGTTTCTCAGAAGAAGAGACATGGTGGGAGGTAAGAATTGCATCAATCAGGACAGAAAAGTACATCTGTGGTGGGAATATGGGCATGTCTGTAGTTTTACGAGGGCAAATGGTGCTGTGAAAGAGACTGGCACTGCTGCCAGGGAAAAAGTGGGTGAAACATGGGCTGCAGATCCTCATCAGGGCTTTTTGTCCCACTGTGTGGTGGCTTTGGAAGCCTGACCCGAAACACTGCCTTGCTCTGGGGTGAGAATGAGACAACACAGCTCATGTCCTCAAGCATTTAGGGCAACTTCAGAGCTGCTTGGGCTGGAGGCTGGCATTCAAACAGGGAAGAGCTACCAAAGCACAGATGGTTTAACAAAACCCACAAACCCAACCAAAAAAAATCCCCAAGCAAACCCTCCCTCCACTACCTTAAAAAAAAATTCCCAAACTAAAACCCAAACCAAACAACATCCCCACCATCACCATCCCAATCAATTATGGTGCCAGAAAGGTTTTTCCTGGTAAAAATATCCCAAAGTGATGCTAAACCCATTAGGAAGCAGTTGATCCTGCCTGAAAAAACAGTGCCATGTCACTAATGGGAAGAAAAACAACTTCCTTAGTGGACAAGGCATCTCAATTATTTTTCCCTGTCTATAGATATATTTCTGTGCAGGCACAGGCTGTGAGGGAATGAAATATGGGAACATCAGAAAAGGGGAGAATGGCTGTAGGAAAAGGAGTGTGATGTTCATCACTAATTAGGGTATGAATCAATTGGCTGCTTCTTGGCCTCTCTTCCCATCCTCCTTGGGGTCCTGGAGAGGGAAGAGGTGAATGCCCACTGTGGCTGTGTCCTGCCTGTCCCACATTGCTGGCTGCACGACATTGTCCCAGCCTTTTGGGTTTTCAGCTGCCTGGGGGTTCCCTAAATTTCATGTTATGCTTCTGTTTTCTCCTGCATTTTCCTAGTTACTCCTTCATGATTATTTTTATCCTGATTCCTGTTTTCATAGCAGAGTGTGGTGAAAAATAGATCCAGTGAGAGCTGTCCTACCAGGCACAGCATCATTATATGCTATTTCTTTTTCTGAATTTTTTAAACTGAGATGTGAACAAAGGATACCTTTGCAATATCTCTTCTTGCCCTCATCTGCTTTTCTCAGTGGCATTTTGCTCTCCAGCTGTTTGGCATATAATGTAAATTAAGAGTAGCAAGATGCCGTGATAAAAAGATATTAATAAAGCATCGGGATAATCTCTCTTCCAGATCCAATCCTATGGGATATGAATTCCTGTGGAAATTAATGGGCTGTCTGGATTCCAATGAAGGATTGAGACTTCATGGTGTAGATGGATCAATATGATGTAAATCGATCAATAGAGGCAATCAAGTGAGCCAGGTGAGGTTTATGCTTAATACACTCCTGCTGTCATCCCTCACTGTGCCCAGGTTTGTGTAACTCAAGCAAATCCTCCAAACCATATGGCTTTGCTGGGTCCTCTCCATCCCCTCACATTTCATACCATTACTGGGTTTTCTTACGAGGTTGTAGTTGTGCAGCAGTAATTAGGCTGGGAATTTTTTTTAATTTTTAAATTTTTAAATTTTTTTTACATGTTTTAGGTTTTTTTCCCTCTTGAGTTTTGTTACAGAACATAGGTCTGGTTTTGGTATCAAGGTGTGTTTGGGCCATTCTGAGCTTCTCCCACATGTTGGTGTGGGTGTAATTGGTGGGCAGGGGGCTGCAGTGGTTGGAATATGGGGGAGATGAGGTGGTCACAAGGCCACTGTGGGGTCAGGACCTGTCCCTCCCCCTCCTTTTCCTTGTCACCCTGCACTGCCAGGCTGGGAGCTGCTCTCACCTGGCCAGTCTGACCTGATTTGGCACCCACTCTGCTTCCTTCAGGAATAGGGCAGTCAGCCAGCTGTCTTAAGTCAGGGAATTGTTTCATTTTTCTGTGGGAATAGAACTTTTGGAGGAAAAGAAAATTTCAAGAACAAAACCATTTTTAAAAATGCGCTTCCCCTTCCCAAACCCTCCCACCTCATGGCTGACTCACGGGCAGACACTTCAGTAACAAGTAGCATCTTTTGTTTTTTGTCCTTCAAGATAGACTTCCAAGCTCTAACCACTTTTAAACTACCATACACTTTTTTTTTTTTTTTTTTCTCTTTTTATCTTCCAATTCTCCCAAGGATTTACTGACACATGCTCTGTCAGCTTAGTTTTCCTCTCTTCCTGTTGGCCTCCCCTCCAATTCCACACCCAAGTACGCATGCAGAAATTATCTCATGATTCAGGACAATACACGGCTCTTCAGATCTGCCATGAGCCATCTGCATGGCCTTGGGCATTTTGCTACTGTATTGCAAACTCTCCACTCTCAACCTGCACACGATTTCGTTTTGGGTTGAAAAGAAATGTTAGGGGTGACCACACTCCAAACTGGGGCTGTGCTGCCTTGGCTTTGGCTCCAGTTGTGAGCACGAGCGACTGTTCTGATCTGAGAAATGTGTGGCAGCAATTTATTACAAGGATTTATACTGAGCTCTGCTGGCCTGTCTGGCCAGGCACATATGTCACACAGAAGTATGTTTTCTTCCTCAGATGGTGCTGATCTGCCTCTCTGCGCAGCCACAGCCTGTGCTTGAGCCTCTCATTGCTCTGCTTTGCTTGACTGACTCATTTATCCACCCCTTTCAAACCTTGCAAATGACTTTTCTCTCCAAATTCTTCTCTTTTCACTGGAGACAAGGCACACAGCTTCTTCCCACGTAAATCACATTCCAAAACTTTGATGTCATCTTTATTTTCCTCTCTCGAGACTCCTGAGAAACCCTGCACAGGATGATTACTTTCATCTTATCTCTTCTTTGGAAAAGACCAGAGCAGGGCTGCTTTGCTGGACCCTTTAGCATCAATAACAACACACCTCAAAGAGCAGCATCTATAATGGTCTGCCAGGTCCCACCTGGGCTGAAGAAAGGTTTTCAGTAATAACACTGCAATTTTTAATTTATATTTTTATTTTCTGAAGACAACAGGGAGAAACTGGGAAAGGATGAGGGTTTACCAGTGTGGTTTTATCATGAACACAGCTGCTGTGAGAACTGTAGCGTCAAACCCAAGGAATTTCAACAAAGCCCCAAACTTGATGTTTTTCAACATTTCCTGAATGTTTACTCTTTAGGTTCATACTGAGGTGCTTTAATAAAAGCAAACTGACTTCCAGAGGTTTGGATGACCCGAACTTCCTGTTGTCTCTTCTGCAGCCAAGTTATTAAAATAAAACCCTTTCAGCAATTTTGTTGAGATATGAAAGGGTATTTGTGGTGTGGTGGCTGGAGTCCCGCTGTCTTATCAGGATGGCAAGAGTCCCTCTGGCTGTGTGGGGGATCTGAAGTGATCTATTTATAATTTTCTTACCTTGACAAAATGCAGGGAGTGACTCAAATATGTCCCATCCTTATGGAAATTAATTGTGTTAATGGGATCATTAGAATTTAGAGTAGTGTGAACAAACTGGTTTTTGCAGCTAATGATGGTTCTTGGGAAGGTTATGTCATAAGGAAGGCGGAGAACCTGGTCATCTATATATATGTGATCAGCCCTGAGCCCTTTCTTTGGGTTTCATTGAGCAATGCTCTAGTAGAGCCAACGTAGGCAAACAGCTGCCACCACCCTCACCATGAAAATAGAAGGTGCCTCGGTGGTCCTTGCTCTGGCATTTTTCTGCTTCTTCTCAGGTTAGTAACTTGTGATGTTCTCTGTGCTGGAATCTGGGACTGGCAGAGGACGCAGCCTGGGAGTGCCCGTAAAGACAGAGAGAGAGGATTAGAGAGCCCTTGTTTATTAAAAAGCATGGTGGTATAGCAGAAGACCATCATTTTTCTGCTGTACTACATGTATTGGTTTGATATAACATGTCTTGTTAACTACTCTTTCTTTTTCATGTGGAAATAGTGAAGTTTTATTGGTAGAGGAAAGCATCTATTTCAAATAGAATTAACAGTTTAAGTAAAAACCAAAAAAAGCCAAACTCCCATTTGTCTAAGTGGAAGAATACCAATTTCCAACCAGACCGAGTTCTTCCATAAAAAGCCCAACTTTGAACAAAAATGTAATACAATTTTTTGTAAATTCAGAAAAATGGTAATGTCCTGTCAACACTTGCTAAGGAAGGCATTTTCACATGGCTGCAGTAATTTGGCTACAATAGATAGACTTCAGCAGGAGTTGGGTTTGAAGCAATAGTCTTTCAATTTCCTGCCGGTTTCTATTGAAAAAGTGCTAATGGAAGATCTTGGCAGTTCCTTGCAATGCCACTGATGATGCAAAGGAGGATGAAACACATTATACCAGCTTTAAATGGCTTAGTAAAAAGAAATGGCTATCAGCTACTCACCTGCTGACTCATTATTAATTTGATAATTTGTGTGAAGTACTGCAGATGGAACGGGCCTTGAAAAGGAATTTGTTATTTTGGACAAACAACAATGGCCTAGCTCTGGTATCCCAATTTTAAGGGATGGTGAAGCATGCCAAAAATGTTTAAGCAAGTTTGATGCAACTACCAAGGCAGGGGTATAGGATAATGGAGAAACAGTTACTGAGCCATCCTTGGAACTTGGATTTTAAGCCTGAGAAAAGTAACACAGTAAAGAAGGGCACAAAGACACACAAAAAAATGGATGTGATTTTGCATTTGAATGACAAAAAGTGCAACGTTCCAGAAAGGACTGGGCATTAGAGAATTTCTATCAGTGTGAAATAATGCATTGGATTAGCTTTTATCAAGAGGTATTTGGGTGGATTAGGAAACTGCATCAAGTATTTTAATTAAATGCTTTTGCTTTAAAATTTCCCTTCAAACATTTTTGTATGGTTTCATTGTTGGTTTTTCTGCCGCAGATGTTGCCAGTCAAGCTTCGATTAAGGCGAGTCCAACTTTTTCTGTTATGATTCTCCCTTTGTTTTGCCAACTTACACTGCTTAATGCATGCTCTGAGCAAAGTCCATTTAGATGCACTATACTTAGATATTATAATGCTTTTTCAGTGGTGGAAAAAGTGTCGGATCTCTCCATATTTAGAGACAACACTTAGGTAATACAGCAATGGCTCCAGCTGACACTGTGTGTTTGGTGCATGATGCTGTGAACATATCCAAACAGCTCTGGGCTGGAAATCTCATGAAGTGATGTTAGAAATGCCATGAATTATATTTTTAATGATATTTTAGAATGTAGCTTCTGATCCAGCAGAAACCCCTGCTTCCGATAATTCCTGGATTTTGTAATTAAATGAATTAAGGGAAGTCCTTTGAGTCTCAGAAAATAATTTGATTCAATGACTTAGAAGTCAGTTCCATTCATGTTTTAATCAAGCAAGCTTGTCTCCTTGGTAAAGATCCTTTCGGGAAACACAGTAGCCAAAAATAACTAAATGGTTCATTGCTTCTCCCTGGTCTGCATCCCAGTTACCCAGCAGAAGATGCAATGGGCTGCTGCAACATTGCACAATATTACTGCTCTGCTTCCTGCAAGGGTTGTGCTTTTCTGTGCTTGTCTTGAACGTGAATGGCTCTTCAGTCACTCTGTCCTGTTTATTCCTCTTGCATCCCTCTGGCACTTCCAGGGCTGTATTTTCTGCTACTGGCTAATTCTATAACGCGTTCTCTGCTGTAGCGGGTAGCAATTTGCAGCTGTATGTAAATTAAACGCGTTCATTAAATATATATTCCTTTCCCCATGATTAATGGTTCTTGCAATGGGTTTTGAACTTTCTCGCTGTCTTTTCTGCCTCGGGAGCCACAAGCGGGGCTCTGGGTGCAGCCTGTGCCACGTGTGGTGTGTGGCCAGTGATGGGCAGGAGGAGAGAGTGGTTTGTGTGAGCAAAGTGGTGCTTCTGAGAGCCTGCAGCACACCCAAAAAAAGATTGAGTGTGAACAAACAGTTCTTGGGATCTTGCTGGGAGCCTCCACTGATTGCCCTGCTCTGTGCTTTTCAGAACGAATGCAGGAAAATTTGGTCGCTTCTGCGCAGCGGGAAGTTCTCCTGTCCCACCACCAAGGAGCCTTTCAGCAGCCCAAATAACAAAGGAGACCTGAACAAGTGCATGATGTGCCAAAGGCTGCTGTGAGTATCGGCTGCCTGCTGGCTCCAGTGGCAGCCCTGCCCTCCCACAGCATGTCCTCTCCTCCCAGAGCAGGGAGCCAGCTCTCAGGAGGCTCCATGCTATGAAGTTGTTGTCCCTGGCCAGCCAGACCAGTCTGTAGCTCTTCAGCAAACCTGTGAACCCAGTAGCTCTCACCAGAGAGCGTGAGGAACAAATGCAGACTGAAAACTTACATGGATTAATTTCTTGTTTCGGGAGATGGTGTTTGTTAGGATGGAGAGAGCTGGATGTTAGGCAGGGAGAAAGGATGGCACGATGCCCCCAGTGCAGGGGTGTTAAACACCCTGGTCATTTGTCAGGGAGCTGAGCCCTGCTGCTGGTCTGTGCTGCTGCCTTGTGCAATGGGGAGGTGGGGTTGGCTGGACTGGCCTTTAATCACCCCCTATTTTGGCTTTGTGTCTTGAGCACTGCACGCTGCCCTGTCACTCACACCTGCCTTTCTTGCAGGGAAAGAGACTCAAAAAACAAAGGGAGTGGTGGAGAGATGGACAGGAATGTGAACTCCTTGGGAAAGGTGAGGTGAAATCGCTGCCAAAGCCAGTTTTATAGGTGATGGCATCTTGTCTGCTGCCCAGGGCGCTTCCTCGTCTGCAGCCTGGGAAAGGGCCCTGCAATGGGAACAGGGCAAACATGCCCAGCCTTGGGAAGAGTGTGAGGCTTTGTGCCATCCACCAGCATAAAAGAACCCAAAATTCCTGGCGGCTCCTCCCAGGCAATCACGGCACCTCGGTGTGTGCCTGACCCAGAGCCCTGGCTGAGGAGGATGCCTGCCTGTTTATAAGGCATCCCATTGGTATCTGGAAAATATTTAATAGCAAGGTTGGCGCATGTGAGCTCTGACTAGGGCAGGGTGTGGGAACAGGCTGGCTCTAATTGTCCCTTGTTTATCTTGTTGATGCACCTGGCTGGTTTCTTTTACCCATAGCTGTTTTTCTAGATAGCAGGTTTTTATGTGGAGGGAGCTGTCCTTTTAGCCTTGGGTTTTTATTCTAGATGGGAGCGAATTGGTTTCCATCAGATAGTGTTGGTTGTAGTGATTGATTTATTTATTTTTTACATCTGGTTAAGCAGTGTAGCTTTCTAGCTCTTGTGTGTCTGGACAAATTAAAGGCTTTGTAAGGCATAGCTGTCCTAAGGGAGATCTTTTCCTTTAGACATCTGACTTGCCAAAGTGTGGTCCAGAAGGCAGAAGGACAGTTTTACAGCACCAGGAAGAGACCTACACTGAATTTCTTTGTTAAGCCATAGATTTTCTGTCTGGCTTCTGGCAAGTAATTTTCTAGGCTTGACTTCCCCATCTGCAGAGTTGGGATAAGCTATCAAGCCATCTCCTCTACATGGTGTGAGAGGAAAAATGTATTACAGATCACATAACAGATAAGGCTGTAAGTGCTGCATAAATGAACCTGAAGACCTCACATGTTCCATGTATTTCTTACGCTCCAGACTTGCCCTGAAAGTTATAGGAAGGCTGTTCAGAGGAAAGTAAAGGCCAGGCTGAAATGCTTTAGCGGGCTTTGCTACAAAAGCCTTTTGTGAAATCGAGTGCTTTGGTTCAATTAACACATACCGTCATGTTAAGTGGAAGGTAAAAACACCCACCTCTTACTCTCATGTACCTGGCAATAGGAGGTGTTCAAGGATTGTATTTTTATTATGCCTGCAGCTTCGATTTTTTACTGTGCATGGATTTTAAAATTCTTTAATTTTAGTAGCACATTCTCTCACGAGAGATGGGAAAACTAACTTTCTCATTTAAAATTCACTGAAATTGTGGATTTTATACTTGGAGCAGAGCTTAGGTCCTTTGGGCAGGCTCTTACATGTGTTATCTATTAGAAATAGCAGCAAGGCTGCCCTGGATGCAAATGACAGATCTGCTCATCTAAACATACGGATTTATTTGTTTTATGCTGCATATTCTGGTTTTCCACCGAGTTACGCCTCAAGGAAGCAAAATAGCATTTGAAATGCAATTCACTGGGTGGATAATCCTGTGTGGATTTGAGGGAGATGTGCCTCTCTCTCAGCACATCCATGTCAACCCATGCTTTCGGTGTTTGCACAGGATGAGTGTCGGGAGTTTCGGGATCTGTTCAAGAGAGGGAAACTCTCCTGCACCAGGGAGAACGACCCTGTCCGGGATGCCTCCGGGAAGCAGCACAGCAATAAGTGCATCATGTGTGCAGAGAAGTTGTGAGTAAAGGAAAGGAGTGTGGGAAACCTCTCCTCCCTGGAGCACCCTGGTATTCACTTTCTCATCTTTCTTCTCTTCCAGCAAAAGGGAGAATGAGCGGAAGTTATCTAAAAACAGACAAGGAAAAGATAAGGTGAGATTAAAGTATTAGGCAGGTCAATATGGAACTTTATTGGATTTTCACCCAAGACAGAGAAAAGGGAATGTTATTCTACTCCGTTGCTCTTTCTCCTCTGACTTAATTTTGAGATCCACTTTCTTTACGCTCTTTATTTCTTATTCATGCTCTTGAATCCCTCATGTGAACAACTTGTGCCTGAATATTATGGTCTGCTCTGCTGACCTGTGGATCTAGGGACAGGCAAATCCTGACAGAGCAGGAAGCCAGGTGTGCTGTGCTGTCCCAAATTTCAGCTCAGGGGTGGAGAGGTCAGTTCTGCTGAGGCTGCTAATTAGGTGGAAAAGAAAAGTGTGTGAAAAGCCCTAAATCTGAACTCTGCACAGCTTAAGAGATCATTGTGTTCTGGGAGATATCAGCCCTGCACTATCTCCAGGCCTGTGGCTCAGTTTTAACTTTTTTTTTTTGTTGAAAAACTTGTTCTCATGGAGCTGTGATTTGCCACCTTCTCCCTGGCATGCTGCAGCCACCATGTCGCTGTGCACTGATGCTTTGCTGGCAAAAGCAGCCAAGTAAAGGAGAAAATAGTTGCTTTCCACCACTTTCCTCTTGCTTCCTGCTATGGGAGGGACTGATGCGGCCCCCTTAAGCTTCAGTCTTGGGGATAATCCTGTTTTAGTGCTTTTTCTAATGACTTTGGCACCAAAAAATACAAGTGTAAGTGAAATTTGCTGATGGCAAAGCTGGGAGGCCAGAGGAGGATCAGCAGATCACTCAAGACTAATTGGATAGTGCTGAGGCCTGGAGTAATAGAAACAAGATAAAATGTAATGGCAGTGCAAGATCACACAGTCAGTGATTAACAAGAATTCCTACTCGTTGGCTAGAAGTGACAAAGGATAAGAAAGCCCCACATTTATTAGCGGGTCAGGGATGTGACAGGCCATGAAAAAGGAAAATGCACAGCTCGGATGTACTCGGTGAGATTTTTGTAGCAGAGGTCAGGCCTGAACAGGGCTCCAGAAACTCTGGCTCAAAGAGAAAATGTTTGAGAGGCTTTTAGGGGAAGTCAGATCTGTCTGCAGAGGATTGGGCTGCTGAGCTGAGGCGGTCCCAGGGGACAAGGAGAACTTTCCTGGGCTTGTTGGGAAGGGAAAGCATTGCCTGAATGGTGCAGGGGTGTGAGCTGGTGGTGGGGAGAAGCAGTGAGGCTCGTGGGGAGCCCCTCTGGAGTGGGTGCAACACTTATTTCTGATGGGAAAATGCTTTATGGCTGTTGGCACAGCAGGAGAGGCTCAGCCAGGGCCAGATCATCTCTGCTACCTGTGGCTGAGGTAGCTCTAGGGAAATGTGGGGCTTTGTACTCAGTGGTTTGCCAGCATTACCCTCGTGGGAAAGCTGAGGAGTGGAGGCTGGGGTGCCCTGGATGGGATGCAGAACAACACTGGGGAAGCTTTCCCCTGGCAGAGAGAAGGAGGTATTGTAAACTTCTGAGCAAAGCAAAGGGTGAGGCCAGTGACCTGCCAAGGACCTTCACTCAAGCTGGCAAAACTGCACAAAATGGGCAAAAAATTGCAAGTGTTAAAACCTGTTTTTAAAAAGAAAAGGGTAAGTGGAAGTCGCTTCCTTATCCTTTGTACTTTACTATTTGGAACTGCCTATTGCAGTGTGTGAAATAGTTGAAATTAAGGGGACTGAATGTTTCCATCCATGTTACATAACAGGGACAGGTTAACACAGTTTCTGTACAGCAGTTTTGAACAAGGAACAAATTAATCATCCCCTCTCCAAACAACCTTCCTGTGCTCGTGGGCTATTAAGTGTGTTTGCTTTGTGCTTTTATGTTTTAACTGCTGCTTCTTGATTGACATGTCCCAAAGTATGGCTGGTTTGGAGGATCCTACGCGCTTTGTAAAGAAAATTATCTTGAGCTACAATCTGGGAAAAGGCTGTAGCTGTGTATTAAGGATGTTGGGAGAAAAGGGAGTGACTTCATTGCTGTATGGGTCACATCACTGGCATGTTTTGGATAGCCCAGCCAGGAGAATAATAATTAGTGGGACCATACTAGAAAACTCCCAACACGTGCTGTGCGGGCAGAAGGACCCGGAATTTTTCTGACTCACCCCTCTGTTTATATGCTAAGTGGCTGGTACTGCACACCCTCTTCTCTCACCCCCACCCAGACTCTCTTGTGATGCATTTGTGATGGTTCCATGCTTTCCTGGCAGGAAACCCCAGGTTTCTAAGGACCTGATCAATAAGGCAAGGAGGACAGAGTGCCCTAACCCTGCCCTCCTTCCGCAGGATGACTGCAGCGAGTTCCGCTCCCAGTTTGAAGCTGGTGGCCGCCTGTCCTGCACGAGGGAGAACGCCCCTGTCCGGGATGCCTCTGGCAGGCAGCACACCAACAAATGTCTCATGTGTGCTGAGAAGTTGTGAGTACCCCTTCCTCTGAGGAGGGAAGCCTCCGGCTGCAAAAGTGCAGCTTCTGCCTGTGAAGCTGCATCTGGGCAATGCCTGGGAAAGTCCTGACTCCCAGTGGCTCTCCAAGAGATGCTCTGGCAGTAGGGCTTCTCTTCCCCCTTCCCTTTCAGCACTAAGGGCCCGAGGGCAGGTGAGAAGCAGTGTGGAGTAGAGGAGGAGAAGCAAGGTTGACAGAGAGCAGCCCCTTTCCCAGGGGACTGTCGGGCACGGGCAGCTCCTGAGGAGTTTCCCACATGTGTACTTTGCCTTCCAGATGCTCTCTCTCTCTCTACTCCCATAGAGCATATGCAGAAGCAGACCTGATATGAAAGCAGCCACCTGGAACCAGGATGTAGCATACAGTGGGAATGGTGAGGAGAAAGGGAGAAGTCTTAGGGGTGGGAATTAGGAACAGGACCACCAGGAGCAGGGACTGTGGATGGGGAGGTGGTACCTAGTGGCATGACACTGGCTTACAGGGCAGCCCTGGGTGCTGGTGGCACTCACACTACCATAGCACTCTATTTTTTCTCTTCTTTCATTCTTCCAGCAAAAAGGAAGCTCAAAGAGGGGGTGGAACTGTCCAGCGCAACAAATTGCCCTCTTCAGAGAGGACAAACCAGGTGAGATGTAGCTCAGAGCCTGTGTTGAGCTCAGAAAGGGTCTGGTGAGAGTCTGTGGGATGTGGATGGCCAGGGACTGCCTCTGGTCAGCCTGTGGGATGATCAATGTGTTCAGGGTTCTGTAGCCAGCTAATCATGGGGGAGAAGCTGGTTGTATTGCAAAGCCTCCCTCATTAGTGGGATGGATTTGGGTGCGAGCATACAAACTGGACACGTTTGGACCTGACAGAACGGCCCCTCTCACTTTCCCCATGATGTGATGCTATATGAGAGATAAAGGGCAGGTTCAGACTGCCCACAATCCTGTAAACCCTTGGATGATAACATTTGGCGGGTATGGAGTGTATCAAATCTGCTACTTTAAGAACTGTAATTCTTTGGGTCTGGGAGGATGAGGGGGCAGGGCAGGAGCTGCTTTAGCTTTGCTGCTTTCCTGGTTGCATGAAAGTTGTTTCTGTGGTTGTTGAATGTGTTTCTGCCCCTTTTTCAGAAGAACTGTGGTGGTTCACGGCAGGGTGTAAACGAGAGGCGTCCCTTCTCATCAGGCAGAGGGTGAGTTCAGCAGCCCCTGAGGTGTCCCCACACACACCACCAGTCCTGGCACTGGTTTCTGCCCCCTTCCATGCACCTGTACTTTTTAGGGGTGGTTAGGAGATTAATTGGAGCAAGAATGGTTCAATAACATAGGAGCAGCATGGCCTGGGGTGGAGCAGTGCATGTTGTGCTGTTTGGTGCTCACCACAGTGAGCTGAGAGAGTTGCTGAGCTGGTGATGGGGAAGAGACACACACTGGGGCATGTCTCTCATGCAGCCCTTGCTCCATTTTGGCCTTGATGTTCTGTGTACGAAGCACCAGTGATTGCTGTGCTCAGAATCCCTCTCAGGACACTCTGTCCAGCAAAATCTGTCTCCTGGCAGTGCACTCGTGGGTGCCTGGCCCTGGCTCAAAGGCTGTGCCTAGAGCACCACGTGCTTTCTGGGCACTGGTCAGGAAGGCAGGAGCTGTTTGTTTTGTAGCTGTTGGCCCTGAGCAGGACTCAGCTGCTGCTTTTTCTGGAGCATGCTGAGATTTCTTGCTTTTGACTGGTGCAATTCCTTCATGTCCCCCTTCCATCAAGTGCTGCCAGCAGACATGGGGGTGCAGAGCCCCGGACTGGGGGTGCAGAGCCCCGGGCCGGGGGTGCAGAGCCCTGGGCTGGGGGTGCACTCAGACTGAGCACAGGGCAGGGCCATGTCCTGCTGTTGGCTTTCTCCCTTTCATGCAGCTGGGGGCTCCTCTCCCTCTCCTCTGCTGTGGGTGGGTGGGTGCCAAGGTGCAAACAGCCCTCCAGGAGCTGTGGAGGTCCGCAGGGAGGGTGGGTTTGCGCTCTGCTCCCCCTGTTTGGAAGGAGATGGTGATGGACTCTATCTCTGCTCTCTCTGCCAGCCCACAAGCTCAGCGTGGCAGGAACTGCAACCGGCCACCAGGCCGCAAGTCACAGAGCAGAGACACCCAGGAGGACCCGGAGGTAAATCCACCCCCTGCCCCTCGGGTGGTAGCTGTGTGAGCAGAATTTGGGCTCTGCCCCTCGGGTGGTAGCTGTGTGAGCAGAATTTGGGCTCCTGCCCCTCGGGTGGTAGCTGTGTGAGCAGAATTTGGGCTCCTGCCCCTCGGGTGGCAGCTGTGTGGGCAGAATTTGAGACGTCTCTCCATAGGGTGCTCCTCTGCTGGTGCTGAGCCACCCCTGCTCCTTTCCCAGCAGCTTTTCTTGTTTTTGCTGTAACCCTGAAGCTTTTCACTTGGCCCCATGTCCTTGGAAGGGTTTGAATGAGTCAGAGGCCTGCTGAAAGCCGCTGGATCACCCAGTGTGGAAACAGAGGGGAGGGCTTGGCTCCTTGTGAGAACCCCCAGCTCTGAGGGTGTGGGTCTTGAGCTCAGGTTGGAATCTTGCCCCACATGCAGCCAAAGCAGGGTAAAGAGTGCTGAGATAAAGTCCATGGTCAGAGCAGGGTGGTGGAGCTGACCAGGGGATGAGGACAAGTTTGGCAGAAGGAAGGAGTGCTAAAGGGGGAAACACTGAGTGGTAGATGACAGCCGTGTATGGAATAATGTAGGAGGAAGGTGGGGGTGTCTGCTCTCCCTTCTCATGAGAAGAAAATGGAATAGTTCCAACAAAGCTAAAAGTGGAAAATGTGAACTAATAAGAGAAAATAAGTTACCGTAAAAAGGGTGACTAAACTGTGGATCTCGCTATCACAGGGTGTTGTCTAGAGGTAGGATGGTTTAAAAAATACCTGATGTTTTAATTCCTCCAGAATTTTCATACAGTAATTTAAATAGCATTTTGGAAGAGATAGGAAATGTGTTTCTATGGATTTGGAGGGATCTACTACCAACTGCTTTAACTCTCTCTGAAGCCTCTGCCACTGACCGCTTTGAGAAAAGGGATATTTGAATTAAAAACCCAATAGATAGTTCAGGTACGGCAATTTTGATGTATTCCAGAGGAAGCATTAGGTGTAATGAGGCTGGTGCTTCAGGGCTTAGTGGTATTTCCTGGTAGCACTGGAGGAGGAGTGGAAGCCGATGAGCCTGACAGACCAGAGGTGATTCAGGGAGCAGATCTGCTCCTCTCCTCTCTCCAGGGCCACCTGTGGGCTTTTTCACAGACTATTCCCAGAGCCAAAGCAGTGGTGGCACTGGCTGCCGGCACCTGTGATGTGTGGAGCTGCTGCTGGGGTGGCCTCCTGCCCTGGGCTGTGGTGCAGGCAGCAATGTCTGGTGCGTAGGAAGGCACCCAGCAGAGGATTGCAAAGGTCAGCATTGTCTGCTCTCACGTCACTGATAATTACCCAGATGAGGGAGGAAGCAGCACATTATGGAAATTAGCAAGTGACGTTTAACCAGCAGGTGCTATCACTGCACCCCAGCATCACCAAAACCTCCCCTGTGCTGCCCAGAATGAAATCCTTCTTCCCTGGGGTACTTCCTGCTGCTGATAAACCATCAATTTTGTGCTAAATGCTGCATCTCCAGGCAGAGGGGGAAGTGGAATATTCTCCCAGACCCACTGCACCATTTGCAGCCATTGCAACATTTTGTAGCACTGGAGGAAGGGGTTGGGAGCCCATTAGTCGCTTCTTCATCTCTTTTTTCGGTTCCTGGAGCTGCAGTGGGGCTGAGGAAGGGGCTGTGCGTGCCAGGGAACAGGCTGTGCTATCCCTGACCTCTGCTGTTGGAAATCTGCTATGACTGTGCAAAGCACCTGCTCCTCTCTGCTCACAAGGTGCGAGAGGCTTTTTGGGGATCCCTGTAGGTCGATCCTTGTTCTGTCAGCGTGTGTGCTGGCTGTGCCACGAGTGGTTTGTGGGGAAAACTGTGCCCAAATGTTCCCGCTGCTGTGCTCAAGCGGAAGCAGGAGGGCACCCCTCATTAGTCATAGCTGCTCGTGTGTCTCGGCGTGGTGGGCGTCAGGAGCTCTGCGTGCCGCACCACCCACGGGCTCCTGGAGCTCTTCCTCAAGTTTGGCCAATGGGTTTCATCTCAATCCTTGGAGATAAAATGGTGTCAGTACACTGATAAGGAAGGCTAGGTACAGGTAGAAGGTTTTGTCCTGTGGATGCAGTTTGAGAGAAATAAACCTTGCCCTGGACTGTGGTGTTGGGGTGGATGAGTGAGTGGGGCTTGAGGGCTCTGTCCCCCAAGGCTTGGCTGACTGGTCCAACAAGAGACACAATGTCTTTCCAAGCCTGGCCTGGCTGGATGTGACACAGGGCAGAGGGGCTCCATGCAAGGCTTGGTTTGTGAGCACCTTTGGGTCACATAAAGGAGGATCTTGCAAGTGAACCATCACCAAATGTGATTTCTTTTTCTCTTCAGCTGGACTGCGATCGAATTCTGCATGGAGTAAAGGGTGGAAGGATTTTTTGCAGTGAATCCTCACAACCAGTCTGTGGCACTGATGGGAAAACATACAAAAATGAATGTGACTTGTGTTCAGCTGCCATGTGAGTAGGCGGAGAGATTTCAGTAATACAGGGCCATCCACCATTCCCGAGTGTCTTTTGCAGAACAGTGTTTGTTTTGATACATCATGACTCACTATCAAGTGTGTCCTTGGTGCTTCGCTGTTAAGCAAACATAGATCAAAATGCCTGAGATTAATCTGATGACAGCTAATTAAGATACACAAGTTGCCAGGGTCCCCTATTCCCTCTCTGCCCAATCATGAGATTGTTTGGGGAGTAATAAATGCCATCACACTGGAAGTAGCATCAAAGCATTAAGGAGCCCACAGAGGACTGTCATGCCAGAGGCTGAGAGCTGTGGTATTGCAAGTGAATAATAAGCAATATCTTGTCCTCCCTTTGCAGGAGAGCTTCAAACTTCATCACGGTAAACTATCGAGGCGAGTGCCGAGAGCCTGCCCCTGAAGCGGTAAGCAGCAAACCACAGCTGGGCTGCAAAACATCAATCTCTCCCTTTGCCCTGGTGGAAATTCCCCATTGGCACCGTCTCAGCCTGTGGTGACCTGATCCAGGCAGACACAATAGGGAGTGAGGAATGAGGAGTGGCTGGCACTCACCAGCTGCCCACTGTGCCCTTCAGCAGGAGCTGGGTGTCCACTCTTTGACCTCACTGGCAGGTTAACAGAGTTAGCTTGTTCCTGCAGGTAACAGTGGGCTAATTAAAGGCATGCTCTCCAGCTGCTCTTCAGCCACAATGGTTGAGAGGGAAGAGAGAGGTACTGGAGCTCGTATTTCTGTTTTATCTTTTTTCCTGGAGTGGAATGATGGTGAGAGGTGAAGGAAAGATAGTGCCTCTTGGCTGTATGTAGCATCCTCCTTTACTCCAGGTGCCTGCTGGGGAGCCAGCCTGGCCTCTGCACCTGTGACAGGATCATTAGAGCCCCAGGAATGGATGCTCATGGTCCAGATGTTTAAATACAGGTTGAGACTTGGATTTCATGCATAACCTGGGCATAGTCTCCATATTTTGCCTAGGCTGTGTGGTAGGAGTGTGTTCTGTCTGGGAAAACAGCTGGCTTTCTTCCTGGGACATCAATAGAGCTAGACAGACCAGAACTGTATAAACCATAAAGGCCTTGTTCCCTAAATAATATCCAGGGAGACGGTTGGGAAATTAAGATAATTCACCAGGCGGCACATTTTCAGGAAAGGTCTTGAGCCTTGACATCTTGTGCAATCCCACAGAGCAGATGAGTTAAACATTTCTCAGCTGTGCTTTGTCTTTCTACCAGGGGAAGCTGGACAGCCTCCAGCTCTTGGATTTGCAGCCAGTTTGTGACTCTGTGCACGGGAGGTCCTGTAGCACCTGGGGAGGACTGTCCTCGTTGGCATGAACTCTTGAGAAACTGAATCTTCATCCCCAGGGAAATAGATTGGTTCCCACTCTAAACCTGTGGAGAATCCAAATATTGAGCCCTGCCAAAGAGTTTTCTGGGAAATTTTGTGTGGGAACATTGGCTTCTGAGTATGGATGTGGTATCCATGCGTTTGTAGGCACAGTGGGATGTGGGGTATGAGAGAACCATCATTCCATAGTGTCATTCCATGCCTTCCTCTGCTCAATGCCAGGACACCAGCAGGCCCCTCAAACACAGTAAACCTGGCTCCTTTCCCCCTCTTCTCTAGAGCAGCAAAGTGCTCTAAACTTTGCTTAAAGTCAAAGAAATTGCAGCACAGGGAGAAATAATTTAGCCTGTGATGGTACTGGAGGCCTCTGTGTCTCAGTCTTCAGGGAGATGGAGCTGCTGTTGGCCTGGGGGTACAGGGAGATGAGGCACTACATGAGTCTGGTAGTGACTGTGTCCAAGACAGAATGAGACTGGATACACTGTGGCAACTGAAAAATAGAGAGGATTCCCAAAAATCTGTGCTTGGTCTGGAATTCCTTACTGTTTAACTGAGCCATTACAGCTCTCAAGCCCTTGCAATAAGAAGGGGATGCCATTTACTGAAAATCAGAGAGCTTGCAGCTGTGTCAAGTATTCCAAGGAGAGATGGATGCAATTAAAAGTCAAAGTGATAAGCTTTTTTTCTTGAGGCAAAAGCCAAATGAAAGCTGCCCTGCGCAATGATTTATTCTTTATGTTTATTAAGTCACCTGAAGAATTGGGCTGGAAGTTTATGAGAGCTTATAAACAATGTACAGAGCAATGTTATTTTCAGCACTGGAATTCATGCTCACTTGCAGTATAATGAATTTTTCTTTCTGCTGAAGATTCAGGCACTCAATATACGCTACTAAAACCTGGAGGAAAGCAGTTCCAACAGTGCTTTTGGCATCAGAAATGTGCTTAGAGAGTTGCAATGTACAGAATGTGAAATGCTTTGGAGGAAGATTAGAAATTGTTAACCAAAAATTGTAGTATTTCCTTGAGTTGTATTTTTAAATTACCCATGGAGAGTTATGGGTTGCCTGAGAAAATGTGTTTTACAGCTGCCTCATCCCTTTGCAGCCCAGTGCCTGCATCCACTCCTGCCTGCAAAGCTCCAGGTGTTTCTGGTAGCTGTGGTGACCTGATGGCCATCTGGGGGGGATGCTTGTGGGAAGGGCTGGGAGCAGTGTGGTTTGAGAGAGATTTTACACTAAAGGGTGTATGTGGGCATGACTGGGGTGGAAAGCCTTGCTGCAGGGAGAGCCTGTCCCCACTGGTCAGGACTGAGTCTCGCCACCTTCCCTGGGAGGTCTCTGCCATAACTGAATTCCTTTGATCCTGTTCTGCTTTACTGATGACAAATATAGGTCAGCATCGTGGGATAAGATATCTCTTTTTGGTAAGTTAACTGGCTGGTTGGTCCTGCAGGGCTGTGTCACGTGGATGAATTGATTGTGGGTCTTTCCACCACATTTGACTTTTAATGCTGTGTATCTTGCAGTTCCTTTACTTGTTCAAAGGTTTTTCACAGTAATCACCTGGGAGTAGTCACCAGCCTGCCCACGCTGGTCAATAAATTAGGGGAGAAAAGGAGTTACCCAGTTTCTCCTTTTCCTTTTTAAACCTGTTTCTCAACAAACAGATAACTCCCAGGTTTGCAATGGGCAAGTCCCAGTTTCCTTACAATGCTCTCTGTTTTGCCACACTACTTTTAAAGGTAGTGAAAGGAGGGAAAGAAGAAAAGCAGGATCTTTCCCAGGTTAGAAAATAGGTGTGGAAAGCACCTAGCTTGAGGCTGAAATTAGTCTTGTTTTGCTCAGCTGGCAGTGGCCCAACCCAACTGCCCTTGTGCCAGGTTCTGCTGCAGTTGTCTTATGTGGCACTGAGCTGGTCTGAGGGGCTGTCACACTGATGCCAGTGTCACATAGAAGTGGACAAGCTTGGGGATGGGCTTATTTTTTTCCCTCTTCCTTTCCAGGAGTAATGGAGTTCAGCCTGCCAGCAAACACCAGGGATCAGCTGTGACCAAAGGTATGGGCAGAGAGAGAGGCAGGGACTTAGCCCTGCTTGGCCAGCCTGTCCTTTGGAGGTAGTGTCCCACCTCATCCAGACAAGCTGCAGGGCTGGGACAGAGGGTTCTTTTTTGGGGCTGAGCATGTGGGGATTTGAAATAGTGGGCTCTGCCCTCTCCTTTCTCCTGGCTCTGTTTTTCCTGCCAAGATGTTTCTGCAGAGCAGAGAGGATGCTGGCAAAGCAGTCCCCCATCACAGGGAGGCAGGAATGGCCCAGAGCCCCTGCATGGGAACATCACAGCTTTAAGATTTCCTCATGGTCCTTTCAGGTCCCTTTGCCTCCTGGGACTACAGTAATAATCTGTCTGCTCTCTGTCTCTGCAGAGCAAGTAAAGGAAGCGTCGATGTCGAGCATCAGGGGAGCTGCCGAGTCCCCAGGACTGCCAGAGCTGCCTTCATCCCCTTCTGCAGCACACAGGGCCCATCCCTGCTCAGGTGGAGGGCAAAAGGGACTCAGTGGTGCCTTCCCAGGTCTGCCCCGTGCGTGTTGCTGCAGTTCCTGCTGCCTCGCTGTGTCTTAACGTGCTTCCCAATAAAGATAACTCCTCAGCTTCATGTCACTTTTCTTCACTCAGCCTCAGGGTAGGGACACACGAGTCCCTGCTCTGGCTTTGCACCACGTGCTCCTTAGGCAATGAGCAGCCTGAGGTGCACCAGCTGCTGTAAATACCTGGGGAAGATGTGGGACCCAAGGAGGAAGAGTAGGGTCTGGGGTTTTGTGAGGAGGGGTCAGGGGTCAGGTTCTCTCTGGCTTGTCATGGGGTCTTGGGTCAATCACTTCACTGCCCTATCAGCCCTTTTCCCCTGCCTGTAAAACGAACATTAAATGATATTTACCTACCTCAGAGGGTTGTTTGACATTTGTTTGGTTTACATTTGGAAACCTACAGAGAAAAAGTTTGGTTTTAAAGCACCCCATATCTTGGGCTGGCAGTTTAGATGATGCACGAAATGTCCTCTTCCAGGCTTCTCATGTGAGGTGCTGGGAAATCCAGACCACAGTTTGGAGCAGTGCTGGGAAGTAGATGCATGTTGAGTGGTCGTGTTAGGAGATGTGCTGAGCCCAGAAAGGTCTCTGGGATCTGCAGGGGTGAGTTTGGCCAGCATTTCTTGCTGTGAGAAGGCAGAAGCACTGGTGGTACCCTCAAGGCAGTGCAGGAAGCTCAGCCATTGTGGTGGCCCATGGACCACCTGCTGCTGGGTCACCCTCTGCTTTGGCTTGAACTTCCCTGTAGGCTCAAGTCAGTTCCTGTCTCAGGAACCATCTCCTGCAAGAAGGGAAGGATCCTCCCTTTGGGGCTCTGGTGCTGGGGCAGGTGGAGAAGTTCCATGGTATGGAACACTGTAATTTTTTTAAGGAGAAGGGTTGTTGCCTTGCGATGTAACTGACCTACAGATGGTTCTAACTCATTCATCTTCTGAAACTGTGCTCACAAGAAGCCAGGCCTCTGAGCCAAGGGTTCCCTGGGTTCCCAAGGTTTTTTGGGGTCAGTGGATCTGGGCCTGGGATGGGGTTTATAGAACAGGAGGCACTGGTGGCAAGTTACTAGAAATTTGCTGGTGGTTTGCACGTACTTCCTGTACTCTCTTCTATAGCTGTTACTTAAAGCAAATAGGTTCTTTATTTGTATAAACTGTATTGCAGGACCTTTCCAGAAGACCTTGAATGAACATTTGCAGTGTTTGAGTCCATTTTAGCTGTGACCTGATCTGTAAACACTTTTCTCTTGCAGATAAGGTTGAAGTGATTTTCAGATTTTGACAGGATTTTACCTAATACCAATTAATTTCATTCCCACAAAAGACGTAGAATTCTTTCAAATAAGTTATCAACTCCTCTATTTCTACTGCAGCTAATGAGAATTGATTTTAAACTCCTAAATGCTTACGCATGCATCATGTTTTATTGCAGCTGATAATAATAAAAATTGATTTTATTATCAGCACACTGCCATAAGTGGTTGTTAATAGTTCATATGCTTATTTTTAACATGAGCAAACACTATGATTTAGAAACAAATTATGACTGCCTCTTTCTACGTGGAAAATCCCCTCACTAAGTAGAGTCATGTAGGGTGAGAGTCACCAGTTTGGGGCTGGTTAACTGTTTTGGGGAATGCAGATTTTGTCTTTGAGCAGAGATGAAACAAGTACATTCTTGAATGTTGTTTATGCAGTCTGAGATGAATGTCAGACAGTAAAAATGTTCTCTGATGATGTCTGCTCACTGATTCCAGCTAACATCATGTGCAGGGACATCATGATTTCACAAAGGCAGCACACAATTTGTGGCTTAAAATAAATTCTTGCAAATGAAAATCAGTGCACTTGAAAGCTGCTATGATTTGTAGTGATTTCAGGTATTTAAGTTTTCAAATAATGACCCCTAAAACCTTCATTATCTATGCTTGAAAAGCAATAAACTGATGAAGACTGCCCCAGTAGCCTCTTCTGTCAGTATTTGAGCACCTTCTAAATTTCTCCTGCTGCCAGCAGAAATTACCATCCACAAAAATCGCAGCTGGTGATAAGGGATCGTTAATCAGATTCCAAGCCCATCTGCTGAGGGGGCACAGGACAGGGACTTGCTAAAGCTGCCTGTGCTGCTGTTAGCAGCAGGGCTGGCTCCATCCTGCTCCCAGCAGTCTGCCTGCTGCTCTCCTCTTTCTTTCAACCCCCTTTTGCAGGTTGTTCCGAGGGCTGGCCGATGAGGAATGTCCCCGGTGGCGCAGCAGAGCTCTGGAGGGACACCACGCGTTTTTACTCCTGGGGGGAAGGAGGCAAAGGCTCGTGAGGTGCTGGAGGTTTACCACTTTTTCTTTTATGTTTGCTCTTCGTTGCCCTTTGTGTTGCCCTTTAAAATGGCAACGAGGCCACGCCAGTCTTCTATGAAACTGGAAAGGTACCAGCGCTCTGGAGACTCTTCGGTTTGCTGTAAATTACACTTTATTAAGGGTGTTGCTTGCCAATAACCACAGACCCCATGTGGTTCACAGCAGTTCCTGAGGTTTTGCAGAACTGGCATTATGAACTGACTCTTTGGTCTCCAGCCTCTCAGTGCTATTGGGTTCTGAGCTAAACTGCCCTCTGCCGGGACCTTAAGCGTCTCAGGATTTTCTTCCTTTTTTTCATAGAAGGTGTCAGGAACTTATGCAAGTCTTCAGGGCATACAAGTGCTGCTCTTGGTAGAGAGTGAAGTCTGTTGACTCTGGCAGATGCCTCAGCAGACCTTGAACTCCCAGTGGTGTTTTTCAATCCTCTGTCCATTTGGAGCCTGGGAGCTCTGCCCAGCAACTCCCTGCTGCTCTCCAGCCACACCGAGGGAGAGCCCTGGCATGGCCTCTTGGGGTGCTCTGCCCAGGGCACCTTCTGCAGGCTGCCACAGCAGGCAGTGCTGGAAATCTCTCAGTTTAGGGGCATTTGTTCCTTTAAGAACTTGGTGAATTGTGACATGGAGAGTTTGATGCTGTTTGTGTAGGGAAGCCCCTGTGGCTCTGCTGCAGAGCTCTCTTTTCTGACTCTCCCTACATCCCTGTGATGCTCAGTCCCACCACACAACTTCTGCTATGGGTACCTGGGGATTTCAATGTTATTCATCTTGATTATCACAATTTATGCTCCATGGCCCATCTGCTTTCACCTTGGGGACTCATGAATGGGCTTCTCTCTTTCCTCTCTTCAGGGCTTCTGTTTGGCAGCTGTTAGAACATCTGTCTTTCCCTGCAAGGCTCTCCCTACTACAGGGAGCTCTTCTCCAGGCAATTTCCCTGGGGTCTCACTGCTCTATTCTGCTGCAAGATCTCTCCTGCTGCCCACCTCTTCCCCTGGAAGAAGTTTTGCAACACAAGAACTTCCAATGCTTTCCTCTGCATAAAGGTATGAGAAATTCTACTCAAGTTGTTCACTAAAAGCGAGATGTGACTGTTTGCAAATTAGAAATCCAGACCCTTGATGCAGGAGGTCCCAAAAGAAATATTTTAGTGCTGGGTGTGGTAACAACCATCCCTGTGGTTTGAGGGTGGGAAGCACAGACAATTTCTGCATATATTTCTGAAAAACAGATGAGTTGGCTTTGTTGCCTTCTTGCCTCAAAGGGGTTGCTTTCTTTCTCGGCCTGTGTCAGTGAGATTCTGCAGAGATGGAGACAGATGATTCATAGGACCAGAGGTAACCTGGAGAGGCAGCAGAAGAAGGGGGTGGAGTGCTCATGTCCAGGGCTGCTCAGCCAGGTGGGATTAGCAACAAAGGAAAATAAACAGGTAGATGTCAACACAGCATCACTGCAAGTGGGAGTTGCACAAGCAGAAGGGTGTAAACACAGCCAAAGGTCTCCCTGTCCAGTGTGGGTGGAATGTGCTGCACCTGCCTCTCTGCTCCTGAAAGGCTCTGTTCTGAGGGACAAGTTCCTAGTTCCTGGTGGGAAAAGCTCTGCTGAATCACACTCTGTGAAGCAGGCAGCTCGCTGGGAGAGTCAGAGCATGGATCTTTCCCTTGCACAGGGCAGGAGTGCAAAGCTGAGCTCTGTGTGCCTCGGCTGACACAGGGGACAGCAGACACGTGCTGTAGCTGCAGCGTTTTCTAAATCTGAGCTCCTTCTCTAGATCCTTGACAGGTGTTTGCTCTCCTGTCCCTTTACTCTTTCTCCTATTGCAAACTACTTCCCAAATTTAATAGCTTGGTTGGAAGAGAATTACTTTGCTCTTGACAGAACATGCTGAGTCAATCCACTTTAACTGCAGATTTGGTTTGCAAATAATATCTCCTTTCCGATAGGGTTCAGGTGTCATCGCTGTGGACATTGGCAGGAATTTGCTTGACCATGACAGCTTTTACAGAGCCTGGCAATTAAGTTGTCAGGAATCATTTTCCACTGCCAGGAGGCATTAATGGATCCTGGCCTTGGCTGGAATAAGCCCTGGGAGATGGATATTGTAATTGGGATGAGAAGGGGTCCTTGTAGCCGAGATCTGCATCCAGCCAAAGGTCTGGAGTCCTGGACACTTGGTGGAACTGAGATAAGGGGAAGGTCAGGAAACACAGGGCAGAACATCAGGGGGAAGGAATGAAAATGAGGAGTTTGAACAAGGACACGATCCCTCGTGTCCCTAATGTAGCAGGAAATGTTGGCATTTGGAGAGGCTTTAGTTTTGCAGATGCACACTGCAAAGTACTAATATTAGCAGAACTCCTGGATATGAAAGCAAATATTTTTCCACTAGGTAATCCCTAAAATTGTGTTGTTGTGGATTTGCTTTTCAAGTGGGAAAAATGTTGGAAATGTCCTTCTCTTAGAAAATAAAACTGTGATGATTCAACACAAGCTCGCTCTGTTTAAATTATGTCAAAAATAGATCTGCAAGCAAGGATTTTGATTACCAAATACAGAATTTGAAAAATGAAAAGTTAGTGAGAGATTTGGAGGATTTAGGATCCCAACTGAGAAGTCTACAATTGAGATTAATCCAAAGAATTGCCAAAAATTTCCTTACATAAAGGACAAAAATGTGCTCAAGGCCAATCTTAAGTTCCATTACCTGAATAGTGGGCAAACCTTAAGGAGATGTTTGAAGAAAACTAAAGATATAAAGCATAAAGAGATAACGTACACAGTGAGTTTTCAGGAAGCAAACCATGCGTGGGCTAATACCAATCTTTGCAAAGTTGGCTGACTTCCTAGGTAAAGGAAGTACAGTACATCTAGTCTGTGCAGACATTAAAGGCAATTTGGCCTGCTGCCCTGGGGGATGGTGTCACTTAGGCTCAGTAAGGTGGGTCAGGGACTGGCCATGTTGGGGGTGGGAGCAGATGAGCAGAAGGTGCCATGGGAGTTATCAGTGAACAACCAAAAAGATGGATTTTTAGGACCAAACTTAGTGTTTTTGCTCCTTGCTATGTTACAGGAAAAGTTGGCACGAACAGCAGAGCACTGCTGAGTTTTTTAAAGAGGAGAAGAGCAGGATTCCTCCCGCAGAGCACAGGGTGACCTTCTGGGCTCAAACTGGCCTGAAATACAATGGAGAAGAGTGCAAAATCATGTTCTGTGGTTAAATAAGGGGGGGTTTGGCTATCAGTTGGCAGCTCAGTTGAAAATTGTGGATGAGGGGAAAGTGCTAATTGCATTTAGGTAGGCACAGGGGAGATGTGAGCCCACGATGTGCTGCAGCCGTGCGAGGGGCAGCCCAGGGCTGGGCAGAGTGTGCGGGACAAGGGGGGTTCTGGCACGGTTCCCACTCACCTCAAGCCACACAAAATCCCCTTTCTGGCACACACACTTGTATCAATCATTAGCCAGATACCCAGAGCTGGGTAAACACGTTTTTGGCTTTGAGTGGTGATGACAGGCGGGGAGCGTTGCCTAATGAGGTGGGACCACTTGGTAGCGTGGTGTGCTATATATTCCTGCTCCTCCCTGCAATCTTCCTCTCCCGCACAGAGAGCAGGCAGGCTGCACTCGAGGGGTGTCCCTGGCTGCCATGAAGGTGACAGGAGTTTTGGTGAGGGCAGCTATTGCCCTTTGCTGCTGCTTAGGTGAGTGTTCACTGGGGTAGTGCAAAGATTGATCTGGCTGAGTCAGAGTTGAGTTTTTATTTCAGTAAAAGCCTCTGGGTCTTGCAACATGGAGGAGAGCCTTGTTCCATGAAGAAATTGCTTTCCTGAGAGAGCACAACAAAGAAATTAGGTTTCAAGACTGAGGTTTCAGCAAACATCATACAGCTGTTATCCTCTTGGTTTGTAGGAGCAGTTCTTGTGCAGGGTAGGGACTTGCACATGGCAGTCCTGAGTATAAAGGCAAAATAAAGCTGTAGAAAATGGCCTTATTACCCATGTGAGCAATAGAAATGCAAACTTTAACCTCTAGGATTGCACTGGGAGTTTGCTGTGTTAATCGTGGTAACTGAGAATGTTGGATTTGGAGGTGGACAGTGATGGTGGCAATAATTATCTTAAACATGCATGTCCAAACTTTTGAAAGTCAAACATAAAAGTCTCTTAGAAGAGGTTAAAATCCAAGAGTATATAATTGAAGGTACCTGTATCACTTACCTGTAACATTTTGGGGGTAGATAAATACATGTGCTTTCACAAGGTTTGTCTCCCCTCAGAAGGGCAATGAAACTTTATTTAGTAACTTTTAATACATCCTACAGCCATTTATTGGAATAATGTAAAACTCAACACTTTCCTGAACAAAATAAATTAGTGTTGACTAATCACTGAATTAACTCATGTAATGAAAATATTTACATATGTGTTCTCTGCATGTTAATTATTTGTTGTTGTTTTTTTTCCTGTCTCCATTTTTTTCTTTCAGGTACTGCTTTTGGAGTTCAGGTGAGTTACAGATCTATTTATTATGTTCTTTTCAGGCTTCTGGTAAAGTAGAAGCAGTATGTAGCTACCCAATGAGCACATGGGTTAAATCTAATAAAATCTTTGCTGTTAAAATAATATTTGCCAGTGCATGGTTGAACAACATTTCCAATTTCACGAGAAAGTAAAAGATCCCCATTTTTTGCAATATTTTCGGTTCATTAAATAAAATGAAAAAACAAGAAGTAATTGTACACCCTTATTATATTAACTCTTAGACATAATTTAGTTACTCCCAGCCAAAGGCAGTAGTTTGCCTCCTCGTGAGGAAAACTGTCTTAGGATGACACGCTCGAAAACATCAAACACTGTGACTCTGATAATTGCTTCCATACAGCAAGGCACAAAGAATTCCTTGCATAAATTTCTCTACCTATATCACAGAGAGAAAACCAGCAGGGCCTGAGCCGTGGATTTGTCTGCAGGTTCCTCCCACGCAGCTCCGAGCCTCCCGGAACTCTCCAGAGTGCAGCACGATCTGGAAGGATCCGCTGCGGAGCCGAGGGGCTCCCAATTACCACTGCCTTCATTAGGCACTGTCTCACCCACAGCCATCCTGCCTCCCTGGACCCCAGCAGAAGTGCATAATCAGAAACTTCTGTAGGGAAGATTCCTGACTGCCTGAGCAGATTCCCAATAATGCCTCTAATTTACCTCCCAGCAGCAGCGGCGGGCACGGCGGTGGTGGGGGGATGCTGGGGGGTTTCACTCCATGGGGGAGCCAAAATTGAGGCTGATTCTGGGCTGCTTCCACAGCTTGATTGCAGCCAGTACACCCATGGCAAGGATGGGAAGCCTGGGGTTGCTTGCCCAAGGCACTTGAAACCGGTGTGTGGCACCGATGGCAACACGTACAGCAACGAATGCGGGATCTGCTTCCACAACGTGTGAGTCTTGCTGGGGACCCCACAGAGGCCTCGGGGCAGGGGGTTCCAGGCAGGGGTGGCAGCTTTGCTCCCTAGGGATGAGGAGCATGTGCCTTTGCAGCTGGGTGACAACACTACCAGCCTTGAGGTGATGCTGTCCCTTGATCACTGAGACAGGTCTGCTTTCTTCCAGGGAACATGGTGCCAGTGTGGAGAAGGAACACGATGGAGAATGTGACCCAAAACCTATCGTGGTAAGATGTAATGTCTGTAATGGGGACAACTCAATCACCATGCAGAAGTGTGGGACAGAAAGTGCACAGCTGGTGTGCACAGCCCGAAATAAAATCTGGTGATAACCAAAGCTGAGAGGGTTTTTACAGGTTATCTGATACCATCTCTCTGTTATTTTCTACTTCAGACTTCAAACCTTTCTAATTGGGAATAAAATAAAAATAATACATTGGCTGAAGGTTGGATCTGACCACTTGGATGCCTCCAGCAGGATCCTATGAAGGACCTCACAAAACCCAAATCACAGTCTTCTTTACTATCCCTTCTTTTTTTCATTGGAGAGAATTCCCACAGAATTTTTGGTTTCTACTTGTGCTAATGAAATTGTTTTGATGCTGGATTTGTCCCCAAAGGCTGAGGGAGAGTGAGAAGATTGTGTAAGAGTGTTATATCTTTATGTCAAAAAAATGCTTTCTTTTTTCTCTATTCCTGCTATTTTTACAGGTTGATTGCAGTAATTACCGTAGAGCTGTAGTAGATGATCAGGTCATGGTAGCATGCCCAAGGATAATGAAACCAGTCTGTGGCTCAGACAGCTTCACTTATGACAATGACTGCGGGATCTGTGCCTACAATGCGTAAGTCCTGTGCATGGAATGTCCTTCTGGATAATCAGCAAGTTGAGGCTCCCAGAGTCTTCTGTAAAATGCCCGTTTTAAGGCAGGTGTCTCTGTATGTCTCCTTGCTGCTGGCTTCTCATGATTCTTCAGCCAACCCGAGCGCTCTTCCCCATTTTTTTGGCCTGTGCTCATGAAGGGAATCCCAAAAAGAACCAGAGTAGAGACATGAGCAGATCAAAGTGTTGCTTGTAACACCTAATTACTCCTAACAATTCCCATGGGAATAGTGTACATTAGCAGCTGCCATCTGCAGGGCACATTCAGAGAATTCAGGCAGTTGTGGTTTCCCAGGGGGAGGGTGGGACCCTGCTTTGTTGTCCCAGTGCCTGCAGTGTCATGGGGAAAGTTATCCTCAATGTTCCCTAACCAAAGCTTTTCTTCCTTTCAGAGAGCATGACACCAACGTTACCAAAATACATGAAGGACCCTGCAAGGAATCTGTTGCTGTAAGTGCAATAGAGGTCAAAACCCCGTCTCTTAGGGCTGCTAATAAAATCATGAGGACCTCACAGATTTCACTAGGAAGCTGCAAGAAGTCCATAGGACAAGGTGTACGAGGGTCCCAGTCCTTAATTTTCTTTTCTACATGGTGGGGGTGGATTTGGCATCCTCCCTGAGAGGTCACCCCATGCTTACCACACCAAACTGAGGAAAGAGGAAGGAGATGGATATGGGATGAGGAGCTGATTTGTGTCCCCAGGAGGGCCAGAAGATTTCTCTTGCCAGCATGCTGTGCAGGTTGGCAGCTTTCTCTCTGGAGACCACAAGTGTTTCCACCCTCAGCAGCAGGGATTCAAAACTCCCATGCTGGTTGTATTCACAGATGTAGTGAGACTCATAAGAGCACTAACCATAAATATTTATAGAGCATAGTTTATTGTATCTTTGTCTGAGGCCAACAGTCTGATGCCTTGGAAGGAGAAGATTCTGTATTTCAGTGCTAAAATTCTGGGATGTAGGAAGTCCATTCTCCAACAGGTAGATAACCATTCTTTCCTATCCTTTCAAATCCTGTACTGAACTACAGGGAATCTGAAGTAAGAAGAAATCACAGAGCTGGAAAAGTGTGGAGAAAACCAACACAAACTGAAACAGTGTTATTCAGATTTACAGCTGTTGAAAAATGTTTCTTAGCAAATTCAAGATTTTTTTAAATGAGACTAGACTGAAAATTTTGTACATGTTCTTATGCCTGAAGTACCTCTTCTCCAAGATGGTCCTTTTTCTTGACTCCTGGAGAACTAGGCTAATATTCAGAAATATAATTTCTGATTGGAGATTTAGCTTCAGTGGAACAGGGCTTTGTCCTGTTACAAAAACATTTGAGGCTGAAATACAGACCAAAAAGGTTTTGATTCAACTTTTCTTGCATAGCAAGGGCTTCTCCAGAGTAATTCATCCTTATTTTGACAGGTTGACTGCACCAGGTACCAAACACAAACCAGCAAAGACGGAAAAACATTGGTAGCCTGTCCGAGGGACTGGAATCCAGTTTGTGGCACAGATGGCAGCACATACAACAACGAGTGCATGATCTGCGCCCACAACGTGTGAGTGCCATGCCCAGAGTGCTCCTCCTCAGTCTTGAGAACTGTCCTGCTGCATTTCTGCTCCTGACTGTTTCTTCAAGTCTCTTAGCAATGGGATGGTTTTGGATTTGCTTTGAGTTTCTTTCTCATGATGAAGTCATGAGGCATCTCCTTGGATGAGTCCGTGGGCTGGGCAGAGGAAGGAACAATTCAGAATATTGCTTTAAATTGCACGTTATGAGAAGATGGGATGAGCTTGGTAATAAGTAGCAATTCTGAACACTTTTTAAAGAGTCTGAAGCCATGGTTTGCTTCATTTTGCACATAACTTTGACCAAGAGTATAAGCATTTATTTTACTGTTTCCCTCTTCCAGGGAAAAAAAGACCCATGTTGGCAAGAGGCACAGTGGACAGTGCAGAGAGAAAACTGATGAGGTAAGTGTTCAATATAAGGCTTACTCCTCTTAGTTCTATCAGCTGAAGGGTTCTCTGAGGTGACATCTACTCTGAAAGTGAGCTGGCCTGAAGCCTGGCTTTCTCCACCTGGCTTTTAAGTCTTGTCAGCTCCTTGTGTCGAGGGTGCCTGCAAATCTCACCTGTCCTGAGGCAGGTGTCCTCTGGGCCCTCCCTGCCCGACAGCTCTGGCAGATGGGCTGGGTGAGAGCCATGCACGGAGTTCTCATGATGAATTCACACCTACGGCAGCCTTTGGGGTGGGGACATATTGTGAAACGTGGAGCACACCTGAAGTTTTGATTGGAATGTATCAGCTGCTGTGTAGGACATGTTAACACATAAATGTGGAAGTTGTTCAGTTTGGGCTTTGATCTTCCTTTGATGAGGCCCTTCAAGTGCAAAGTCCAACTTCTTTTGCTGTACAGTTAAAAAGGGTCCATGTTTCAATTTTTTTTTTTCTTTTCTGACATATCTTGTAGTTGGGAGTGACCAAGGTGCTTAAGCCAGGGATTTGGCGCCTCATGCAGTGCTGTGCAGTTCCCCCTGTGTGAGAGGGTTCAGGCAGAGCTGACTCAGCCTGGTTTAGTAAGAACTGAGTCATAGCACTGGTGTTATCTCAGCATCCCAGCATTAGAGACATGGCAGGAGGTTATGATGGAATTTATTTTATTGGAGAAAAAGGTCTTCCTCAGGTTTGATGCTGCTGCTTTTTTTTTTTTGTAGCTTGACTGCAGTAAATTCCCAGCCAGAAAGGTGAAGGGTGGCAAAGACCTGGTCCGGTGCCCCAGGATCCTGCTCCCGGTGTGTGGCACAGATGGGTTCACTTATGACAACGACTGCAGCATCTGTGCCCACAACGTGTAAGTATTGTACACAGGACTCTCTTTTGGAGTGGCAAGCCAGGGTTAGTGCACCAGATGGCTTTTCTTTTTGGTATTAACATATCTGTGTTTCTCTTTCAACCTCCTGGAGCCCTTGTCACCTGATTTTGTTCCCTGATGCTCTGTTTATTCCTTGGGGGAGTGTGGGAGAACCAGCTCTCAGCCTGAGCACTCTGTGAGGGCTGTGATATTTGGGAAGGGGAAAGAGTGAATGGAGCTGTTATACAGCACACAATGATGAGACCTGACTGTAGAATTACACTTTTTAATGACAGGGAGAGGCTGGTTCATCAGGCAGTCAGGTGTCTCCTTTATCATCTCTATTGGTTATGGGTTTGGTTTGCTTTCTGTGGCACCTGGGTGTCCCAGGGCTCAGGTGGTGAGCCTGCTGACCCCAACCTCTCCCTTTCAGACAACACGGGACTGATGTTAAGAAAAGCCACGATGGAAGATGCAAGGAGGAAAGCACTCCTGTAAGTGTTCTTTCAGCTGTAAAATAAGCACCATCTACTCTCTCCGTGGTCTCCAGGAGGATCCTGGCTGGGCTCAGTGCACCCAGGGGTGGGTGGAGGGTGGTGCACAGGGTTCATGCTGATGCTGTGCTTCTCCTCAGCTGCTCACAGCTGCCAGTGTGCTGTACAGGAGGGAAAGAGAGGATAGGGACAGGCTGGGACTTCAGAAACAAAATGTCCCAGTACTGCCAATCTCTGCACAGAAATCATCAGAGGCAGCCCAAGAACCATGCAGCCCATTTTAGCACAGTAGGAGAGGTGGAAAGGCTGTTTTAGATGTCCAAGTATTTATTCAGTGCTAGGATTTCCATTGCACTAGACATGCAGGTTAAAAAAATCCTTGTACTCTGGTCAGCCAGGACAAATCTGCTCTCAGGTATGTGTACAGAAATAGCTTTATTATCCTGCACAGTAACAATGTGTGCTGATAATATCTCAACACATTTATTCTGCTTATGCAGAGCAGCTCTGAAGCACCAAAAATAATTCCATGCATCCTGAGGGACTGCAATATATTTTCTGTAGAAAAGGCACGTTGTTAAAATGTGGTCTTTGCTTTAATTTGTTCTTGGACCACATGGGAAATATGGATAATAAGAGACACTGCATTGGGGAGGCTGTGCAAAATGACAGTGAAGTGTCAGTGATGCTTAGCTAATGTAGGCTGATTTCCAATAAGTATTTGTCTATTGATCCTCAAATATTTAAACCATTTGATTTGATAAATTGTAAATATTTTTGCAGCAGAAGCTGGTGAAATAGGTCTTGCTGCTCTTGGAAATGCTGAAACAAAAGCCTGGATACAGTAAACTTTGTCAAGCTGCACTCAATGTCAAACATTTTAAATCAGATTCCTCAGGCTGAGTTAGGGGATGTTTAGTTCAGAAATTTGGAAAAAAAGAATCTTCAATGGAAATCTTGTCAGTAATTGGAACAGGCTGACCAGAGAATGGGTGGAATCACTATTCCATGGAGTTGTTCAAAAGGTGTGTGGATGTGGCACTTAAGGATATGGTTTGGTGGTGAACGAGGGCTCTGGGTTAATGGTTGGGCTCAATGATTTTAGAGGTATTTTCCAATCTTTATGATTTTATGAATGCTGGATTTAAAACTTGTGTATGTTCTACTCTAGGAAAATAATCTCTTTTACCGACTGTTCCCTCTGCTAGCAGAAAATACCCAACTACAATTACACAATTAATTTTTATGCAAGCCTAAACTTTAAAAACCCTCTGATTTTCCCCTGGCAAAGACCTCTAAAATCTAGAGGGGGCAGACTTCAGATGGGACACTGACCCAGCATCGCTGTTTTGTCTGCCCAGGTTGACTGCAGCACGTACCTGAGCGGTACCAAAGCCGGAGAGGCCATCAGCGCCTGTCCCTTCATCCTGCGCGAGATCTGCGGGACAGACGGCGTCACCTACAGCAACGACTGCGCCCTGTGTGCCCACAACATGTGAGCCCCGCAGGTCACACCCCCTGAGAGCCCCACTGGGTTATTTGTCTGAGCATTTTGAACTCTGCTTTCTCTTCCAGTGAACACGGAACCGAGGTTGCCAAGAAGCACGATGGAAAGTGCGTAGAAGAAGCTCCCCAGGTAAGTGGCACCTGAAGGGTTTGAGCAGGTGGCAGCTGCACAACCAGAGCAAATGCTGGGTGGTTTGGGTGGTGCAGCCTCCACGGGGGTCACACTTTTGCTGCCCTTCCTTCTGTGGGTGAATATCACCCTCCCATCAGCAGGAACGTTGTGCACTTCCTGCACACAATCAGGGAAAGAAAGAGGAGAGGACAGGTGAGGACTGAGTTAT
Source organism: Pseudopodoces humilis (assembly GCF_049639895.1). Classification (NCBI taxonomy): domain Eukaryota; kingdom Metazoa; phylum Chordata; class Aves; order Passeriformes; family Paridae; genus Pseudopodoces; species Pseudopodoces humilis. The sequence continues at coordinate 3,716,430 of NC_142216.1, forward strand.
GAGACAGGTAGATGATTAATGATTTAAGGCTTTACACAGAGAATCCTTTTCCCACAGCACTCGGTCATAGCAGGGGATGCAGAGGGCCCTGGGAACCCGGTGCTTTCTCAATGCTTGTGGTTTACAAAAGGATGCTCTGCAAAGATTAGAAAATTGCCTGTGTTTCGAATGCTGATACCTAAGGTGTCAGGGGATTCAAACCCACCTCTGTTTTTTGGGTTGGTGGTTTTTTGTTTTTTTTTTTTGGTAAATGCAATGTAATCTAATATATACCAACATGAATCATATAAAAATACCAGACTAACTATATTTGGCTAGGTCTAAGCCATTTACTCTCACTGGGGAATAGAAAAACAAAGGCACCTCATTAGCATGTTTGAAAGAGTCAACATCCTGAGTCAGATATTTCATTTCTATACAAACAAACTATGAAATGCCATTCCTTTGTTTGCCGAGTACGCTCTGTGCTCAGGCCGGGTGAGATACATAAATCAGGGAAGAAGAGTTCACACTGGAGAAACTGGGAGTGCTAAAACACAAGGCCAGCTCCTCAGCTGACGTAAATCAGCTTCCACTGCTGTCAGTCCTGCTGGCAGCTCTCAACACTCGGAACCGTCCCATTGCAACAAAAGACCTGTCAGCACATCTCCCCTCCATTCTTGTGGGCCATGAAAAACACCTTGGTCACAGTCAGCCCCCTTGCAGGAAGTGCATAAATCGTGCCATTTTGATTTACAGATTATTTCTGAGCTGCCTATTGTAATATCTTGGTGGGTTCAGTAAGGTATAGGGGTGTCGTGATAAATGCAGAGCTCAGTGAGTGATGTCTACCTTCCAGCCTTGATTCAGCCTTCTCCAGGGAAGGCTGTGAAAGGAGATTGCTAGTTTTCCATGAAGGACGAGTTAATATATAACCACAATTTGTCATCTGGCAGGTCCTTTTAGGGTCTGGCATGGGCAGCTTTAGGCAGAGGCACAAGCAGAGGGGATGTGTTGGGGCTCCCTTGCACTGAGCAGAGCTGGTGGCAGAGCCTTTTCTGTGCTTGTTTTCCCCAGCTGAACTGCAGCCGGTACCCCAGGTCCACGCTGAAGGATGGCAGAGAGCTGATGGCCTGCACCATGATCTACGACCCCGTGTGCGGCACCGACGGCATCACCTACGCCAGCGAGTGCACCCTGTGCTCCCACAACTTGTGAGTGCTCCCCTTCCTCCCTGGGGGATCACAGTTTGGCTCTGTGGGAGCTCAGTAATCTGCAAGGGCTCGCTCTGAAACCTTGTGCTGAAGGGATTCTGTCTGTCTGCCCCTGCTTTCCTGCTTGGCTTGCTTGGTGTTTACCAGCTGGGGACAGTGTCTGCTCTGGTTTTGTTAGTGCTGGGCAGGTGGTGCTGAGCTGTGTGGTCTGGAAATCTCTGTGACTCTGTGGGAGTGAGGTTTGTTCTTGCTCTCTGGCTGTAACAGGGAAGGTCATGGTTAATAACAATCTCTCCTTCCTCCAGGGAACACCGGACCAATCTTGGCAAGAGAAAGAACGGACCCTGTGAAGAGGATGCTACGAGAGTGAGTGGGAAAGGATGGGAATAAAGAGTGAAGCTCAGTGTCTGTTACACTCATTGGGCACTGTCTTCTGCTCTGGGCTACAAATCAGGAGGTGGTGGTGTGCACACCTGAATAGATCCCTTGGGAATTTCACTCTGCTCATAAAACAGCCAACATCCATCCCACTGCTCTGTAATAAAGCAGGAGGAGATGTAGCAGTGAGCAGAAACAGTACAAGATCACTTCTGCTACCAGGAGGACACTTGGAGTTGGTTATGATGCAGCTACAGCCAGTTTAATTTCTCAGTGGGTTGTCATTCCTGGTGCTGGGGGGGCACAGTTTGCTCTCAGGCAGAGGGACTCAACATCTACCTTCTGTGTGCAGGCCCTTTGCAAGGACTACAAGGAAGTCTCTCCTATCTGCACCATGGAATACATGCCCCACTGTGGCTCTGATGGCAAAACCTACGGCAACAGATGTATTTTCTGCAACGCCTACGTGTACGTATAGGAGTGAAACCTTTCCTTCCATGATCAGTTCCTGTCCCTGCTGTCAGTTCAGGGCTGTCTCATCATGCCTTTTTGTCTAACTGCTCGTGGGATACACTGGACATTTCTAGGTTTTTTGCATTGTAAGGGAAAATGAGAAGGGCCCATTTCTGTGATGTGTATTTGGCCTCCTGTTTGCTAGCTTTGAAAGTATTTTATTGATTTTCAGCAGCACTCAATCTGTTCCACAAGCTCACAAGGGTGTGTGGGAATGATTTCACTGAATCAACTGGATTGTACCAAATGAATGGAACCATTCATCTTTTCTTAAATGAGGATAATGAAAGGGGATATTTGGGATTTTGAGATTGTTCTTTATCTCCAGTCAACCCTAAGCCAATGCTTGGGCCAGTGAAATGAGGAAAAGGGTGTCAGTCATGTCTAATTCTCCTCTCTCCTTTTCTCACCAGGGAAAGCAGGGCAACTCTTAACCTCGTGAGCATGGCTGAATGCTAAGTCTGTGCTGGACTCCAGCCCAGGAAGACAAACTCCTTTCCATCTGACTTCCCATGGGCTGACCTTCCCTAGTAACATCCCTTCAGTCTGCCTTGTTTCCTTAGCTCCTGAAACACTTGTTCAATAAACTGACTTGGCAACATTCCTCTGTCTCAGTGCCACATCTCTGCCCTGTCATGGTACTTCAAGTGGTGGATCTCTATTTTTCTATTGATGTTCTCCACTACCAACTAACGTGGATCAAATTTTCTGGCCATGTGCCAGTGCCATCCCTGCTCTGATGAGGGCCCCTTGGAGCTCTCCATCCTTTCCTTACTCCTCAGTCTTCTTGTCAGTGTTAATCTTATCAAACCATGATATCTCTGTATGACCTGACCACAGAGTCCCTCTTTGCAGTCAGTGCAAGGAGACATTTACCTCCAGAGCATGTTCCACCTCCTCTGTGGGGAAATGCCAAGGATGTAGGTGGTGATTTGCTCTCAAGGTGAGCACTTTTTTGCTGAGGTTAGAAAGGAAAATTGGCTCTCTGGTCAAGAGGTGCCCTGTCCTCATTTCCATTGCCTGTGGAGCTTGTCCCAAGGCAGAGACAGCAGCTGCTGCCAGGAAAGAGTATCCCAGCCTCTGTCCACAATGTCAAAAGCAGTTGAAGGATGTAATCTACAGGAGGGGAATTCTGAGCTCCATTCAGGGCCACAGACAGCAGAAGTGTTCACTCATGAAATATCTTGATTTATTTATACAACAGAGTATCTCCAGGACTGGTGGACAGTGATCACCCCTGAGGTGGGAGACAGCCCTGGTGCACCACTGAGCTGCTTTCTAAAGTAATTCAGGAAGCAAAAAGATGCTGAGGTTCACTTGTGACTAGTTTTAACCAAATATTTTAGAAGTTCTAAGAAAAAAAAATCTGCCTGATAGTAATTTTCCTACTTTTTTGAGGCCAAGCTGCTCAGGACCTGGTGATATAATTATTGGCATTTTGGTGGTCTGTGTGCATGGCAGGGAGGCAGGGGGACCTTGGGGCTGCCCTTCATCTGTTGGCTGTGCCACTGCCTCCACACGAGGTCAGCAAAGCTATTGCAAGCCTAATATTTCAGGGATTCTTCTGGACTACAGTTAGTGTCTCCCTGATTCAATGTCCCATTGTAGTTCAGCAGAGAATAACACAATTATTTGGATCAGTTTGGAAAGTCACCCTTTGAATTGTCAGGCTAGAAGAATAGGCTGAAGGCAAATGTTCCTGACTTGGAGGTATTGGGGGTATTGTACCAGGGAATGAGGCCACAGTACCTCCGTGCCATTAGTGTCCATTTTCAGGATGATTTGTAACTAACAATGGCTTATTGTACTTTTCTTGGGTCTGTGTCCTAAAGCAAACGTTCTTTTGGTTTATATAACCTTTTTGCCATTTTCTGCTCAGGTGTTTTTGCAGAACATGCTGTTTTACTCTTGTTTAAGTGTTACTTGGTTATCCTCAGGGATAAGACCTGAATAATGTTTTTTTCTTGTGGACTTTGGCAGCCTTTCACTTGGACTGTGCTCTGACTGCTGGTTTTTGCAAGCCTTTGCAGTAAAGCTGTCAGGAGCCAACTCGATGGCACTATCTTGGCACAGCCAAAGCCTCCTCTGTGGATCTCATTGTCTGGTGGCACCAAAGGCAAACAAGGATTCAAGGAGGCACAAAGTTGAGATCCAGTCAGAGCCATCCAAGGCAGCAGCCAAAGGGGTTAGAGGACAGAGGTTTCCATGCAGGATTCACCAGTAGGTTTCTTGTAAAAGTACATAATGGAATAAATCACTAAAACTGGGCCAGGAAATGGGAAAAGACTGATATTGGAATTTAAATATCTCCCGGGCTCAGGGGGTGTTTTATGAAGTAATATAGCTATAAAAATAGGGCAGGGTGGTTTTCTGTGCCTTGGAGTTCTTTTTCAGCTGTTCCACAGTTACTTACTGAATGTGTGTTACTTAGATGATTTCTTTCTGCTTTGTATTGGAAATGGCCTCAAGTTGCATCAGGGGAGCTTTAGATCAGATGTTAGGAAAAAATTTATTCATGGAAAGGGTTGTCAAGCACTGGAAGAGGCAGCTCAGGGAGTGGTTGAGTCACTGACCCTAGAGAGATTTAAAATATGTATAGATGTGATGCTTCAGGACATGGTTCAGTGGTGGCCTTGGCAATGGTAATGTTTGGACTTGATGATCTTAAGGGTCTTTTCCAACCTACACAATTCTATGATGAGGAGGCAACGATCAGGCAAGGACAAGGACATTCAAGTGGGAACATTGAATTTTTATGACTTAGCAGAGAGGTAGAACAATACCAGGCTTCAAGTGCCACTGAGACTTGAGAGGTGGTTTCAAGGCACAGCAGACGGAGCTGGGTGTTTGCTTGGGCACAGGCAGAGGGATGGCTGAAGAGATGGATGGGTGGATGGATGCTACTGTGGTGGGAAACAGCAAGAGGTGACAGAATAGTTAAAGATGGAAGGGACCACTGGAGGGCATCTGGTCCATCCTCCCCAGCTGAGAAGTCCCCAGTCACCTTAGGAGCTCAGTGCTTGCCAAGCTGCAAACAGCAGCCATCTCTGTGTGGGTGACAGATGCTTTAGTGCTGCTCAGCCTGCTGCTCCATCCCTGCTCAGGTGTATGATGCTGCAGAGCCCTGGGGCTTTCTTACTCACCTTGAGCTGCCTGAGCAGCTTCAAAATAGTCAGGTTTGTCCCAAAAACCATTCCACAGTCATGCTGGGAAAGCTTGGTTTTTAACCTGGAAAGAGGCGCTGAAAGGATCAGATGCAAACATGGACTTAGCCCTGCGTTGGTGAACTCTTATTTTTGCACTCTTGCTGTGAACAGAAGTGGCCTTATATCCTCAGTCAAGGATGAAGTGAAGGAAAAAAACGACTTTGCAGTGCCTGCTATGGCTGCAGCATGAGGCATCTCAAATGTAGTGCTGAACTGCAGCTGGTGCCACTCCAGACACTGCCTGGCAGCCGCAGCCCTCGGCTCTGGGAGCAGGGATGGAGCTGCCAAGGCTGGACCAACTTTGACGTGTTTCACACTGATGACGATCCAGCCTCAGGATTTGTGACCTGTAAATGTACCAGGACATATCACAGAGGCAATGTTTTAAAAATATAAATGTCCTCTCTCTTTCCTTGTTTGTCTGACTTATCTTTATAGCGTTATCAATGTTTTCTGAGTCTACAGTCATTTTTCTTGCAACACAAAGAGGGGGAAGAATGAAGCGAATAATTTAAATTTTGATTGATAAGTGGAATGTAGAAAACAATACTTAGTCTTTTCATATTGAGCTGGGATTTTTTTAAACCTTTTATCAGCACTCACACATCTGCAGCTTGAAAAAAAAAAAAACCCACAACTTTTCCTTGAGCGTGGCTGTACCTAGACTTCATTCAAACCCGTTATCTAAAAATCTGTGCCTTTCAAAATTATGTCTGCTGATAATTTGCCTTGGTTTAGCTATTTTTTCATATGCTGCATTTGTTAGTGAGGCATGTGGATGGGCTCAGACACTCTGTCACTCTCTTGAGGGATGTTAGAGAGTGACAAGGCTCATCCCACTGATTTTTAAATATTCATTTCAGAAGAATATTTAAATTATTTTTAAAGCATTTTTATAACCATATGTTCCTCAAAAAAAAATAAAAAAAGAAACCCAGAAATAATTATTCAAACTCATTGTATCAATTGCATCATCCTATTTAACTGAGGATTGGCAAGGAAAATGGTTTGAGAACTTAAAAAATTTCCTTGGACCTCTGTGTTTAAAGAAATATATAGCCCTGGTATTTCATCCATCAGTATGTTCACACTCAGACATGTTCATTCTCTTGTTGTAATTTAATGTTTGATACAGTTTTATTTGATTCTTTGCCATGCCCTGGGCTCTGCTTGTGTGCTCTCCGCGGATCAGCGAGTAAAGAGGCAGAAAGCAGAGAGCAGCAGTGGAAGGAGCTGTCTCCAGCTGGCAGACATCCACACAGCCCAGGAGGGGTTTCCAGATTTTCACCAGCTGAGGTGAGGCCCCATGATTTTAAACATAACATGAAACTGCAAAGAATGGGTGCTCATCCAGCGTGCTGCTTCCTGCCTGTTTTTCATGCATAGAAGTAAAACATTAATTTTGTTCAAGCCCCCTGAAGGACGAGGAATGTTTGGATGCGTTGCTTTGAGCTCTTTCTCGCCGTTCCCTTTAAAGCTGGGCTGCAGCCCGTGCCCCAGGGCCATTGCTGAGGATGGTCAGGGCCCCCTGACCAAGTGCTGGAGCAGATCTGTGGCACAGATGGTTCCACTTACACCAGTGAATGTGGGATCTGTGCCTATAAAGTGTCATTCCGATGGAAAGAACATGCTTTCTGAGTGACAGTTCCCTAGCCCCTGGCCTCTCCCTGTGCTTTTCCAATTTATCCTCCTTTTCTCCCTCTCCACTTGCTGTTTGTGCTTGGGGGTAAATCACGACGATTAAGCAGAGAAAACAAAATAGCTGAAGAAAGTATCCGGAGTGGAAATTCAAATGATGCAGCACATTCAGATGGCAGAGGTTTGTTGACTGATAGGTTTATAATAGTCAGAGACAGTAAAACCACTTCATTGTTGGTGGTTAACTCAGATGAACTCTCCTTCACTTGCAGCACTTGAGAGTTTTATGTACATTCCCAGCACTCGCATCCCTTTGGGAAAATGGTTATAGTGAGTCTCTAATGGCAGACTTTCCCTTCCTCAGAGAATGTGGGGCACTCAGGGCCTGGGGAGCAGCAGCCATCCCAGTGACTAAGAAGGAAGGCAAATGAAGAAGCAGCCTGAGCTCCCATTGCTCTCTGTGGCAGCATCCCAAACAGAGTCAGCCGGATGCTGAGCAGGCAGCGCAGGATTGGATGTAAGTGATGCATATACCTTCTGTTGACATTTTATTTGGCAGTGATTTAACACAAGCTTTCTAATATTGCTATTCTCCACAGGCTGCCTTCCAAAGTAGGAAGGGAAGGATGGCAAAATGATGCAAAATATGAGACAAGTAGGAGAAATATTTCTTTGCTATGGATGCATTCACAAACAACCTCCACTGACAGCAGCAGGGAAGTGCAGAATAACCCATTTCAAGACCAGAAAAGAAGGCACACAAAGCCTTTGCAGAGATCAGTGCATTCAGTTCTCCTGAGATAAGAATGTTTTGTCAGATTGCAAATGGGGCAGTGCCCAAACCAGGGGAGGTAGGGGCCCGATGATCAAGTATGATAGAGCACTTGTCATGCATATATAACTTACTAAGCAAATACCTGGGTTACTTTGCTACAGCAATAGTTCAGAGAGGGTAGAATTCCTGCTGTCTACCTCAGTTTTACTGTAAAATGGTAAAATCCTGTAATTTGGTATCACGTTCCTTTCTGTCAGCAGCAACTGTGCTTCACCCATATCCAGATGCAAAGAATCAGCCAGTGGTCTCATTAAAGCTCAGCTCTGCAGAATAAATTAAATTGTTTCCCTTTCTTTTGATGTTAATAATGAAGATGTGTTCAGTAGTTATGATGCTAATAGTCCTTCAGCTATAGAAATCCTTTCCATCGAGTTCAGCCTCTCCCAGCCAAGTGTTCAAGCTATAGCACCATGATATATCCTGCCTCTCACCCTCTCCTCCCTGCTGTTCACACCAGGAAGAGCAGTGAATTTTCATTCTTAGCCTATTGCACCTCTCTCTTGTTGCTGCTTTACTTACAAGATCGTTCTTAAAAACCAAAGCCTCATTCATCCCATATCCCAGGGGTTCCTGGTTTTATTCCCATACAGGAAAGCAAGCACCTTGACTTGTCTTTCCCAAACATTGTTCTTTGTATGCACTTTTGCTGGTTTGTTGGTTGATGAGGTGAGACCTGGGAGCATGTTTTTATTTGGTGCTCTGCTTGCTTCTGTTCTGCATCACCTCATCCTGTGGTTTCACATGGAAAAGAAGATTTGCATGGGGATGTTTTTCTTGGGGCAGGGTGATGCCTGCAGGTAACAGTGGCACTCCTGGTTGCTTCCTCCCATATGGGATTTGTGCAGGGGGACATACCCTTGGAATGTTTCTCTAACTTAACCCCCCTTTAGAACAATTCCTCTGCTACATGTCACTGTCTGTGTATAAACTTCTTCACCCCTGGTTTCCCCAAGCTGGGCAGAGCCTCAGCTCACCCTGTTCTGAGCTCGCATGGAGCAAATCCCAGACCTGGACCCAAAGGGCTGTGGAGTTACAGGCATGGATGATTGCAGATCTGGTGATGGCCCAAAAGCTCAGAGTCCAAGGTTTTTGGCCCTTTACCCAGGGAGATTCTCCCTTGGTCACCTCCTGCTCCTTGTAGAGCTTAGAAGAGTCACTCCTTCTGGACTCTGACCAAGAGCATGAAAGGAAACTGTAACTCACTGCCAGACCTGCCCAAATCCCCAAATTGTATATTACTTACCAGGAGAAGGAGATGTAAACATTGAAGGTTAATTACCCTCTTGTCAAGAACACTTTGTGATCTATAGACATATCCGTCAATCTTACAAAACAGAGCTGAGGGGAGTGAGCACTGAAGGCATGGCCCCATGATAAATTAATGAGACTTGGCAGCTCACTGAGAAGAGATGATCCCTGTGCTTCATGTGAGACAATAACCTGGCTCCCCAGCCAGCCTGGCCACAGATTTTGTGCTGCAGTCACATCCGGGATGGTTATCCCTCTGTAAACAAACTCTGCAATGCAGCTGTCCAGGGATCAAACCATCTTCCTTGAGGCCTTCACTTTCCTCTCTGCTGCTCAATGTGCAGCAAGTGCTCATCCCAACCACACTAGATCACTTTTCCCAGCCCTGCCTGTCAGTCAGTTAAAATACCTTACTTCTGCCTCCCAGCCTTTCTTGGCGGTGACGCTCCTGGGTGGGTCAGGGATTTCAGTCTGAAATCTGAGGGACACGGCCACATTTCCCCTGCTGTGTGCTATTCTGGTGATGTGTGTGCTGCTGCATGGCTGGTAGCTTGAAAATGTGTTCAACTATTCCCCTGGTTTATATAACCTCAAAGCAATTTGCTTTCATAGCTGAACATGCTTATTCGTTCTATTTTAACTGTGCATTGAGCTATAAATAATGCCTCATTGCAGATAAGAATCTATTGAATTTTATTATTATTTTTTCCTACCTGTGGGAGATTTTCTCCTGAAGGAGACTTTCCCAGCCCTAGCAGTGAAGTTGCCTGATTTGGTTTGTCCTGCCATGAATGGTGTCAGTCCCAGGTCAGCTGGCACTTCCCCGCAGCCATCTCCTCGTTGTTCCTGCTTGGGCTGTGGCAAAGATGAGACGAGTGCTCAGTGATGCAGAGCTGAGATCACTGAAGTCTTAGGGAAACTGATTAAACCAATGATTTCCTGTTCCTCTGATCAGCTGCAGGTTAATACCTCTGTGTTACCTCCAGCCCACCTTCCCTGCAGTGCGTTCACTTCAAAGAGCAATAACCAGGGTCAATGTCCAGCCAAATTGTGTTGGTTGCTGCCTCCTTTATCTGATGTTCATTGTAGCATTTTTCTGCTTCCCCATGAGTAACTCCTGCCTTCTGCAAAGGAGCCCTGACCTGACATTCTCATCATTCAGAAACTTCTCAGAGCCGGAGCACAGCACGAGCTGAGGAGGCAAGGGAGATGGAGATGTGTCCTCAGAGCTGAGACCCATGTCTTGTCCAGGCTCCAGCACAGCAGGAAAGTGGATGATATTCTGGCAGCTGATTTTCTGTGGTGCAGATAACTTTTCTGGAAATTCAAATGCTGATGCTCCTCTAGAGAGGGGCTGTAGTTGCAAAGTGCTGGGCTCATGCAGAAGAGAGGAGACTTTGAAATCATTGAGAGACAATAATATCCTAAAATTTGAATGGTTTAAAATAATGTCCTAAAATTTGATGTGGTTTTGTTTCAGCAATGATTACAATCCACTCTTTCTGTTGTACATGTTACTGGTCACCCCCTGCAAAAACATTCTGGGAGCTCTTTGTAGAGCTTACCTGTGACCCTTTAGTAAAGGCTGTGGGAAAATTCTGAGAAGATTCTCCTGGGTCATAGAGAAATAGTATGTTTTTTTTTTTTTATTAATAACTACTATGTGTAAGAGAGAGAATTATATAAGTACAATATAAATAAAATAATTCAAGTTGTAAGAACTCTCCAGAGGTCTCTGGCTCAAACCCGGATCAAAGCAAGGCTAAAGTCAAAAGCAGGTCAGGGTACCCAAGGCCTTTCTTTCTCAGTGGGGTTCTCAGCAGCACTGAGGAAGGACATGCATGGCCTCTCTGCTTTCTGTGCTTGATCATCCTCATGACAAGGAATAATTCCTCACATTCATTCAGAATTTAATCCTTTTGCCATACAGCTTAGAGAAGACTGGCACTGCCTTATCTCTAACCCCACAGGGAGCTGCGGACAGCAATGTGGTCCCAGTAGCCATTTACTCTCCAGGATGAAGAGGCCCAGCTCCTCCAGCTTTCCTGGAATGCCCTGTGCCCCTGTCCCTGGGCAACCTGCCTGCATCTGCTGGACTCATTCCCACATGTCAACATTTGCCCTTGTTGTGGGGCCAACTACATATAATTCATTGCATCAGTAATGTGAAACCATGTTAGCCTTCAGCTGCAGGGTACAAAGTTCTGCACATGGTCTTATTGGTTCAGGAAAACATCCACCAGCACTACCTGGATCAAGTTCTATTTAATAAGTTCACAAGCACATGGATATGTTTTGATAGTGAGATGTTTTAATCATATCAGTGACTTTGTTTGCTTTATTGCTCAGTTCAAACGAGCCCTTCGAGCACCGGGTAAGAGGCAGAGCTGCCATTTGTGCTGGGCTGGTTTCTCCAGGCATGTGGCTCAGTGCAAATAGTTATTGGCCACACTGGCCAAAAGAAAGCCAGAGATGAAAACTGCAGCCTGAATTGTATTAACCAGGCATTTTGCAGTAATTAGAGGCATTTTCATGAAAGAGCTACAACTAATCAGTATTTCCCACTTTTACAGCAGTTATTTGTTAATTAAATAATGTGGCAAACCCCAGTAGTGTTTAGAAAAGTGTATTAAATGATTTTCTATTAATTTATCAATGTGTGATTTATGCTCAGAGTTTGCATATCTGCTAAGAAAATTCTCCAACCTCAGTTTTGATTCTTTCAGAGAATATGAAATCGATACTGAAAAAAAACTGTAATGGGAAATGTAAAGCAAGAAATTACATGAGTAAGTCAGAGGGGATGTTCTATAATGGCCAAATCCTGCCCTGGTGTGAGCACACAGACCTTATGGTGCTCAGGACCATAACAGGCAGCACCCTGAGGTGTGGCACTGCCTTTGCTTACCTGCAGATTACAGAATCATAGAAATATTTGGGTTGGAAGAGACCGTAAAGATCATTTTGTTCCAACCCCTCTGCCGTAGGCAGGGACCCCTTCCACTGTCCCAGGCTGCTGCAATCCCCATCCAGCCTGGCCTTGGACACTTCCAGGGATGGGGCAGCCACAGCTTCTCTGGGCACCCTGTGCCAGGGCCTCCCACTAAAGAATTTCTCCTTAATCTAAACCTACTCTCTTTCTGCTTAAAGCCTTTTCATTCCCCCTTCTCCTATCACTCCATGCTCTTGTCCAAAGTCCATCTCCAGCTCTCTTGTAGGATCTCTGCCCTCGTGCTGGCTGCTGCACACAGAGGATTTTTCTTTAGCCAAATGGTCATTAGCCATATGCTGCATCTGACTTTAAGGATTAGAAGACCATAATGAAGGGGATTACAGCAGATCAGTGGCAGGATTGCAGACCAAATCCTCTTTCTAACTGTTCTTCCAGTAGTAGCAAAGGACTGAGAGACCTGTCCTGCATCATGAGTTTAGCCAGCTGTGGGATTTTTCCACACTTTTATCAGAGGTGGGATAATCTGGAGCTGTAACCCAGGGTGGGGAGGCTGTGGATGCTGAATGGCTGCAGGCTGTGCAAGTGTCTGAAACCTGGGGATTGCTGGGTGTCACTTTTGTGGCTTGCCTAGGGAGTACCTGAGTGGCCCAGGTGTTCCCCAGTCAACATTTAATTGTTGCAGATTTGAGTCTCCCTGGAGTGTCTGTAGGTGAGAGAGAAGGAAAGGATCTGCTGCACATCAGACAGGCATTGTGGTAGTCAGAGAAAATCTGAGTTGCCTGGGGCCAGGGCAAGATCTAGTGCTGTAGAAACCAGCAGCTGAAGTGGAAAATTTTTCTCTGGTGTAACATGTGCCAGACTTTGGCAGGAAGGTGCTCTCCACTCATCAGGAGAGGCTGGTCTTGCCCAAAGGACAGCACTGTCCAGGGCAGGGAGCAGCATGCAGGCACCAGGCAGGAGGAAACCTGTCAAAAGCTGCAAGGCTGGGGCTGTGAAGGCTGGTGAGGATTGTTTGGAGACGTCTTGGCTGGAGGAGGCAGTGGCAAAGTCCATGTTTAACCCAGAAAGATGCAGCCCCCTCCAACTCTGCAAAGCCTGCACAGGTGAAAGCAGCAACTGTGACATGTAAGGAGCAGCTTCAGTAACTCCTGCACATACTCAGGGAAAAGTGTTTGGCTTCCAGAGATGCTGTTCACAAGACACATCAGGGCAATATATCCTGAAGATGTGCCAAATCTGTCTGAAATATTCATGCATGCTCCCTGTAATTTATAGAAACAATCACAGCAGCATAATTATTTCGATGCTTCTCCCTGTGAAGAATCTCATCTCTTGGAGGTAAAAATGTGACCTGCATATCCACACAGCCATGCTGTGGCCTCCTGGACATGCCAGGAGAGGTGATTCCATGCACTGTACAATATATCTATTTAAAGATCAAAATATACCCTTTAGACTACCATGGTGGATCAGACAACACCACATTTGCTTGTAGTGAATTTCAATGATTTCAGATTAATTTCATTTGTCTAATGAGCAGTGCCTTGTTCCTTAAAGGCAGCACCTGTAAAGCATTTTTTGCTCTGCACCTCCCATGGTTCTGAAGTCTACCCTGAACACAATGCTTAGGTCCCATGACCCCCCAGAAAAACCCAAGTATCCTTGCCAGTTTGAACCTGTGAATAGGATGAGGAGCAGGTTACAGGCAGAGCCCACTCCTGCAAAATTACAGCTACTGAAACAGCAGAGGTGCAGACCTGCTCCTAGGCAGGAGCAATTTGGAGATGACACAAAGGCTGGTGGTGCAAGACAGACAGGGAAATGGGGACAGATTCTATATTTTAAGTATCATTTTCTAAAATATCTGCAAGAAGAAAGGACCTACTGTACTTTCAGGCATAGCTAGTGCAATGTAAATAGGTTCCCAAACCTTCAGCCTCTTTTGTTCTTCAGATGGCTTGGCGGAACATTCTGAATCCGTGTGTTTAACTGGGACTGGGTCTGTAAATAAGTGCTCCCTGTTGCTAAGGTTCAAGTGACATTTTTAGTGGCATTTGACAGATTTTTAACTTGCTTTCAAGTCTTCTACTGAGCACTTCTGTACCCAGGCAGTGAAACTGTCAAGAAGCCTTGGCTTTACTCAAACTGGTGCTAAATACCTTTGGACTCTCAGGTTAGGCAGTCCTGCCAGACTTGCCTGACAAAGCTTAGCTGATGCTGCTGATGGCAAAGCCACACCTGACCTGTGTTTGTACCTAGAGGTGATTATCTGGGAATCTGGGGAGAAAAACCCAGAACCAGAAAGGAAAGCAGAGACTCAGCCTGGTCTGCAGACAGGGTGATACTGCATCCTTCCTAAGCTGCTCCCTGGTGGGAGATGTTGCTCTGCAAGAGACAAATTAGGGCCCTGCTCTTTACTCCCCTCAATATTTTGTGCTACTTACATTTCCACTAGAGGTTTCTTTTATCCAAAAGGCTGTTTGCTTGCTTCTGACCACTCAGAACTTGTGATGCTTGTCTTGATCTATTAACCAGGTGTCCAGCCAAAATCAATTGCCTAGCAGACACAGACCATTACCAGAAAAGTCAAGACCTCCATAAATATTACCGGCCTCATTGTGCTGGTGACAGATTCTGCAGGTTGTTTTATGTTACAGTTGAACAGTTTAGACATTGCATTTGTATATATTTGCAGCCAGCCCTGGAGGGAGCATCTCGTGAGCAGAGTGGGAGCAGGCAGCCTGCAGACTCCAGACACCTCCACCATGACCACGGCAGGGCTTTTGGTGCTCCTCTCCTTCGCGCTTTGCTGTGCCCCAGGTGAGTGACCCCCGGCTGTGTGAGCCCTGGCTGTCTTTAAAAGGGTAAGACAGAGGATTCAAAGGGAGAAAAATCTCCTTCAGAGGGCTCTGCTGCCTCGGTTGGCATCGTGCAGGTTGCAGGAGTATTTCAGGGCAGTCCTCAATGGCTGCTGTAGCTGATTGTCATAAATACAAGTAACAGCAAGTGGAGCTCTGTGCTGGCAACTCGTGCTCTTACACTTTGTACACTGATGTTCTCACACCATTACCCTGCTTAGACTTCTACAATTACAGCAAATGGATGAATACTTGAAATAAGGCCATAAGAAGGGGGTCAGACCTCCAGTAACTAGTAAGGAAAATATTGTAATGGCACAAGCAACTTCTGTGCAAGACCCTGGCAAGTTTCCTGCAATGCTCTTTCTGCTAATGGAACAACAAGAGATGACAACAAGCCAGACTCTGATGTTCTCACTGCATATTCACAACCGATGAAATTACAAAGCCAAAGACTTTTTTTTTCACACTGGCCTTCTTTCAAATGCATATTTCTGACAACAGATGCTGTATGTATTTGCTTATCCTGTAGGTGACTATTTGCATTTGTCGGTGTTGATTCAGGTGTATTTTCAGATATGTAACAGCAGCGCTTTAGGGTCAAAACGGATATGTAAAAAGATAAGGAAGGAAAAGCTCTTCTGTTTTCAATTAATAAGTCTACATATCTCAGAAAAAAAAAAAAGAACAAAACTATTCAAAAAGGTGTTTCATCACAGCCAGCAGTAAGCAATGCTATTATACTTATCAACATAGAGAAGGAAAATCATACATAGTTTATTTAGTTAAAAAAACAATCAGTGGAAATCATTCAGCTTGGTTCTGCGCACAGGAATTTTATATCCATATTTCCAGCTTTAATTGAGGTCTTATCATATTGGCTTTGGTTTATACTTTCTGCCTCTCTTTTCTTTTCCAGATACTGCCTTTGGGATTGAGGTAAGTGGAAGATTTCTTTCTGTCACTTTTCTCAAGTATGTGGCCTGGTAAAGACATAACCAAAGGAATAGGAAAAACCTCCAGCCTGTAGGTGCTCAGCTGTTTTTCACCTAGTTGTGACACTTGGGTCATTGTAATCAGATTCTACAGTGTAAAACATTAAATTATGCTGCCCTTGGCTGTACATCTATGCTGTATGTTAATAATGTTTTAGTAGTAATGATACAAAGTTTTTGGATTAATTATTTTTTCAGCAACTTTAGACTGGTCTAAGCTTTAAGATGGAAATAAAGAGCTTGTTCTAAACTGAAGCAATAGATTGGTATCAGAGCCTACCTGAGGGCAACCTGCTGAGAGACTAAAATACTCTGAGCTGGTCCAGCTTCCTCACAGGTCATTAGTCTTGGTCCTCTGAAAAACACATGATCAGTGTATTAAGAAAGAAAAAGTAGAAACAGAAGTGCAGTGGAGGGACCACAAGAATAGAAGAACGAGGGACCAATGGAGAGCCTTTATAAAATCATCTCAAGTGAGCATGAGGGAGCACCATTGGTTTATCCTGTCCAAGGGGCTGCATGGTTATAGCTCTTCCCTCCTCCTCTTCTGCTGCTCTGTGGGGACATCTCTGCAGGAAGGATTCACCAGTGAATGGATGCTGTGATGGACCCACAGCAGAAGTTTGTGCTGTGACAGTGAGAACTGGTCGTACCCGGTCAGTGTCCCACACAAAACGAGAGTTGTGGGTATTCTCAGCCTGCTGCTGTGATTGCTCTGGCAGGTGGACTGCAGTACATACCCCAACACCACAAACGAGGAGGGCAAGGAGGTGCCGGTCTGCAGCGACGCCGTCAGCCCCATCTGCGGTTCCGACAGCGTCACCTACAGCCACGAGTGCCTGCTCTGTGCCTACAACGTGTATGTACTGCTGGGGACAGCGTGGGGACAGCGTGGGGACAGCCTGGGGACAGCCTGGGGACCTCAGGCAGCACAGCTCGCAGCTCCTGGCAGCACCACTGCTCAACAGCCAGTGCTTCGTCACACGTCACCTGTGTCAATTCCTTCAAAATGAGCTTGGGTATCACAGCACAGCGCTCAGGCAGAGCTTTAGTCACCGTGTCTTTCTTTTGCTTTTGTAATTTATTCAGGTTTTTTCCTCTCTGTCTCAAGGAGCAGCCAGGTGACGGCTCTAAGAGCACATCTCATCACAGCAAAAGGATGCTCTGCTCAGAGCTGCCCAAAATGGTCCTAAAGCTTCCCAGGGTTTTACATCCCTGCCAGCTATTCAGCTGGTTAGGCAGGGTGGAATTACCTTCTCAAATATAGATATAAAAAAGCCTGACTGAGAAAGAATCAGTTTTCCCTCGTATTAATTCTAGAACCTAGGAAGTAGCAAGATACCTCCCCTGAACTTCCTAACATTTATCTTTCCCTCTGCAGAGAATATGGAACCAATGTCAGCAAAGACCACGATGGAGAATGCAAGGAAGATGCTCCTGTAAGTAAAACCAGGGGCAGAACAAGGGGTGTGTCCTGCTTCTGAGTGGCCAAAAGTGCTTATTGAAATAATTCAAACCCTAAACAAGAGTACAGATGAGCTGTCAGAATCTTGCACCGGTCACCTCCAAGTGAACTGTCATCACGGTGACTCCCACAAAAGCTGTTCTCCCGCTGTGGTGCTGTCCTGTGTGGCCAGGCAGACACACTCAGCAGATCTGCTTGTGTGCTGTAAGCAAGGCCTTCAGCAGGGTTGGTTTGTTCCCTCACCAGGTGGATTGCAGCAGGTACCCCAACACAACCAGTGAGGAGGGCAAAGTGGCGCTGCTGTGTAGCAAAGACGTCAGTCCCGTCTGCGGGACCGACTGGGTCACCTACGACAACGAGTGCCTGCTCTGTGCCCGCAGCCTGTGAGTACTGAGCACAGGGGCCAGGTGTGAGTGCTCCTGGAACTGCTACCAAGGCCTTTTCTGTGAGGTGCTTGGGCTTTGACCCTCCTCTTTTCCTCCTGACTAAACCTTCTCTTCCTCCTGACTAAATCTTTTCCTCTGTGATTAGAAGGAAGGCTGTGCCCTTGGTCTAGACAGAGAAGAAGAGGGCTGGGTGGGGTTCTCACACAGGACAGGATGCTTCCCTTAACTAAGTTAAAAGGGTCTGTGTGGCAGATGCTGCCTTGCAGAGGACAGCAGCTAACCTAGGGGGCACTGACATTGTCACACAGCCTGTCTCCTCAGCCACCCTCACACCTTGCTGTAACCCAGCTCTCTGGCAGGCACCACCCGAGCTGGTCCCTGGAGCCACATGGACACAACCTCAGCTGGATGTCTCCTGTATCCCATCCTGTGCCTGAGGCTGCTCAGCATTCCTGGGTGATGGGGCTCAGCAGAACAGGTTGCTTGTAGAGTTCTCTAATGCAGGTCTCTTCCCTTCCCAGAGAGGCTGGAAGCAGTATTGGCAAGAAGAATGACGGCGAATGTAAGAAGGAAATTGTCACAGTAAGTGAATTGGGTGATCAGGGGCTGGGTTTTGGGTCTGCTGCTGCACTGCCAGTGTCTGCATCAGCCCCCAGACCAGCAGAGTCCTGCAGAAGTGAAACAGCTGCTGTGCTGCGGAATGGGAGAAGTTTTGCTTTCTCTACACGTAATAAATGTCATTCATGTGAATGCCAGGAAAGGAGCAGGTGACTGCTTGGGAAGGAATGAGTAAAAGAGTAGTAGAAATAATCCACCAGGCCAGAACTGTGAATAAGAACAGAGAATAGCTTTTGGGGTCAGACCAATGGTCCATCTTGCTCATGGTGACTTGGTGCAGAGCCTGCTGCTGGCAGGAGCTGTGAGCAGTGTTTAGGACAGAGTGAGAGTACAGAATGTAGAGAGGAGTGACTTCTGCCCTTCCAACCTCCAGCTGTTTTCAGGTGGAGAACCTCAGCTAGATGTGATTTCTGTGCAGTCAGCAAGCCTTGACAGGTTTCTGCTCCTCCTCAGCCTCCTCCTGCACCCAGACACATTCTTAGCCCTACAACACTCCTCAGCAAGTGCAGCACCCATTGCTCCAGGAAACAGAATCCCACTTTGCAGTATCCAGCTACGTGCTGATCTTCCAGTTTAAAGACTCCAGGAGGGATAATGGACCTTTATGGAGGATCAGCACTCCATTTCTCCAGACACCAGTGTTTTTCCATTTAATTTCCTGGCCAGCTTGGGAACACAGAGCACGGCACCTTCACCGAGTGAGCTGCTGCTGCTTGGAAAAGCCATGACCAGGTTATGATATACATCTCTTCAAACAGGAAATTATGATCTATTTTTATATTAATAAATTCTCCTGACATAGGAGAAACTGACACCTCAGTTTATATCAGATGTGCAAGGAAGTTAATTACTTTCGGTAAGATTGGTATCGTTAGCTCTGCAGCTCTAGCTCAGGGTCCTTGTGCTAGTGACTCCTTTACATCAGACTCTTTAATTTTTATTTATTTTTTTGCAGGTTGACTGCAGGGAATACCCCAAACCTGTCTGCTCACTTGACTACATGCCTGTCTGTGGCTCTGACAACACAACATACAACAATAAGTGTAACTTCTGCAACGCAGTCGTGTACGTACAAACATGAGGGACATTTGTGTTATCAGTTGCCTCCTGTGGGCACAAGTTTGCACAGTTACTGCTTTTATGTTTGCTGGGGACTGTTGATTAGGGATTTGGGGCAAGAGGGAATGCCAGCCACCGTGTCAAGCATTCATTTACTTTTTTCATTAGAGCATAAAAAAAGCTGTGGCTGCTTTGTTAGTGTGAATGGTTCGAAGACCATTTAACTTTAATGGAATTTTTCTTGCATGTTGCAAAGGAAATGAAATTCCTTTCCTTTTGAAATTCCACTGTAGTTTCCCCACAGATATTTTCAGTCTTAAAAATGGGTTAAATTGTTTCACTCATCTCTTAATAATCAAATAGCAAATGGGATTATGAGTCTGCAAGCTCCTTGGCTCTGGGGCAGGATCCTGTTTGACACCATCTCTAGGAGCCATCAGAAAGACAGATTATAGCAGGCAGGGCTCTGTGTTTAATTCATTCTTTCCTCTCCTTGCTTTCAGGGACAGCAATGGGACTATCACTTTAAGCCATTTTGGAAAATGCTGAGTATCAGTGCCGAGAGAATTCACCACAGGATCCCCCACTGGCAAATCCCAGCTGAAGATCTCACCTCAGTTCATCTCACCCTCTGGGGAACTCAGCTCACTCCTGATTTTCTTCCTCAATAAACTAAATCAGCAACATTTCCCTGTCTCCTTTCATCTGTTGTCTCAGGAAACATTTTCTTGATTTGTTGAATGATGAAACCAGGCAGAATAGGTTACGTGCTCAAAGCTCTGGGATAGAACAAGAGCAATGTCTTGCTCCCCTCCCTCTCATAAAAGGCAGAAAATTAAATACAGATGCTCAAACCCCAGAGCTGTGTGTCTTGGCACATAAATGACAGTGCCACTGCATGAGTGACCCTTCAGATGTTTGACACTGCAAAGGGCTGCACTGGTGGCACAGGAGGGTCCTTCCTGAGGTATTCCTGGTGCATTTTCCTTGTCAGCAAAACTCGGTCACACCTTGGTGTCACTGCCCAGGGCTCATCCCTGGCTCTGCCCTCACCTGAAGTGTTGCTCTCTCAAGGGCACTCTGCTGGCAAAGCCCACATTTCTCAGGCATGTGCATTGTTCCTGTCTATTTGTCTAAGTCCTCCAACTGACTTATTACCAGATTTTTCTCATCTTGGAGTTGTCCTTTTCATCCCTTCGACTGTTCTAAGATGAATGCCTTCCTAGGTGTGGTGCCTACTCCTGCCTACTTGTCTTCTCTCAGTCTTCAATTACACAATGCTCTTTTCCAGCCCAAGGAGTATTTCACCAGTGTTTCAAAATCCAAGGACAAAGTATCCTTCTGTTTCTTGAGAGTGTGACCTGTCATTGGCGTATTGTGCATGAAATTTATTTTGCTTTTGTCTTCTGTTTGAGTATTGAATTGGGTTGGGTTTTTTTTATTTTCGATCCACACAAGAGAGGCATAAATAAATTGGGTTTATCCCTTCTAAAATGTAATATCTCCCACATGCATTTCTTCAGGGAATTAAAGGGAGAGTCTTCAGGGAATTAAAGGGAGAGGGGAGCTTGTTCTCCTTGATGGAGGTTGTCCCAGAAAGCAATGCTCTGCTGGTAAAACAAAGGATTTATATAGAGATGGGCAGATGGATGAAGCAGTGATTTCCAGATTGGGCTCAGCTTTTCTAGGATCCACGCTAGGATCTCAAATCATTCTGTCATCTTCATACTAAAAGTCTATTACTGCAAAGCTAATGGCTTTTAGGGGAAATAACAATTGTAAATTTATTTTTTTTTTCATAATCCCATAAAAGTTTCTCCATCCCTTGTCATTTCCCAGGACTTCTTTCAATGTCTGGGACACCCTCTTGCTTGCTTTCCTGGTTCACTGTTTTCCTGCTTTCACTATAACTTAGTGATGTTTTACTTGGGTGAAGCACAAAAATAAAAGGAGAGCCTTTCTGCTGTGGAAGCATTTAATTCAATGTTTTTCTTATGAAAAAGCACCAAAAAAAAGGCACTGATAGGTGAACACAGAGAAAATCTGTCAGCAGTTTGTACAGTCGCTCTTTTGCCTGCAGGAGTTTTCTGTGGTCCTTCAGAAGGAACCTGTCACATATTTCACTTAAAGTAACGATTCAGAGGGTGTATCTCACACCTCTAAACTTCTCGTGACTCCCGTTGATGAAGAAACATCAATTCTTGGCTTACAGCACGGTTTACCTCTGTGGAGATTGCCACTGAGACAAAAGGCTGGAAATGTTGCTGCAGGATAAGGGTGGATAAGGCAAATATGAACGTGCACAAACACACACACCCCCCCAGTGCTGCAGGCGTACATATAAGCGTGGTTGCCACCTGAGGACAGAATCCAGGCTGTGTTTCCTGAGCAAAAGCCAAGCTCTGCTGCTCACAGCTCATCCAGCCACCATGAAGACCACAGGGCTGCTGCTGCTGCTCTCTCTGGCCCTGTTCTGCATCTCAGGTGAGTGGCTCCACTGCCTCCTGCTCTGCCTTGGAGTAAGCGTTGGTTGTCTTCAAAACCACAAAAAAACATCCTCAGACTGGAAAGAGCTCCATTCTGCAAGGACTTATTTACTCCTAGAAAGATAGTGTTGAAAAGACTTGACATCAGAGACTATCACTTATGGGGTAATATTTTAGCAACAGAACTGAGTGGGTAAGAACAACTGTGGGAACAGCTCTACTCTCAGTGCTAGTTTATGCATAATGAAAGAAGTGACATGTACGTGGTGCAACCCGGAGACTCAGACAACCAGTATTTAACCTCTGAAATGTTGCAGGAACACAAATAATTTTACTGAATGAAAGTGAACATTTCCTGCAGTCATCCTGAACTGAGGTGCAGCTTGAGAGCCTGAACTGCTCTAGAAGCTTTATAAATTCACCTCTCACAAAATGCTATTCTTATTTAAGAATAAGCCTCTGTGTACTTGTCAGCTTTATGTCCCTGTTTACCTCAATAATTTGCTTTGCTTTGAATTCATGTCCTGCTCCATCCTTTGAAGCATGGAAAATGTCTTTCTCTTCTTTTATTTTACATGCCTTTTTCCATTTTGACTGTAACCTTCATTAAAAAAAATGCTACAGAATCAACATACAGTATGGCACGACATTTTGCCTGAAATTCCTTTTGTCTAAGAATAATTTGCTATCACAGGGGGAGTTGGAAGATATGTATTCAGGGTGTGCATTCTCAGATTTTAACAGAATCCATGAATTGCATTTGTAACATATTTCATTTTTTCCTTTTTTTTTTCTTTTTTTTTAGTTCCAGCTACTGATGCGCTGCAGGTAAGGGATGGATTTTTCTATTCTCCATCTTTTCTTTCCTTAAAGCAGTTTCTGTATAAATCTTTACTAATCACATCATGATGGAGCCTTTCAAAATCCTGAGACACCCAGCTGCCTGAGCAATCTTTGCCACAGATATTATCGGGTGAAATTGCCATTTTCATCCGGTGACGGTTTCAACAAGTAGGGCAGAATTCAGTTCATGTCCAAGTTGTTGTCAAAAGTTACTGCAGCATCATTTACAGTGGTTACACAGGCTCTGCATGGCTGGAGGCAGCACTCCACTGCATCCTGCCCTGTCCCTGGGCTTTTCCTCAGCTTCTGCTCCTGGGCAGTAAGGGAGCAGCTCAAGGGCTCTGTGGGTGCTCCTAATATCACTTTTCTCACACAGATTTGGTTGAGAGCTATTTTTAAATTTTTTTTTTTTTTTTGGGAATACAGGCTGCATCCATCTACTGCAGGAACCAGAGGACTCTGAGGAATATGTGTTCCATGGAGTATATGCCCCACTGCGGCTCTGATGGTGTCACGTACCCCAACAAATGCATGTTCTGCAATGCATACCTGTACGTACAGAACAAATCTCTTCACCTACTAAGTGGTGAATTAACTTAAACTGCCTAATCAGTCATGGAGACTGGCTGGAAAAGTAAAGTCCTTTTGTTTGTTTGTTCTCTCACCAGCAAGGCTAATTTCTTTTTTTTTTATTGGGGGGGTTTGCTGGGAACTCCTTTCTTTCAGATACAAAGAGAACATAGTGTTCTCCATTTTCCTCTTAAGTGATTTGCAAAAGAGCTTTATCTCAGCAAATTAAGCCTGTTTCCTACATACTATTTGGTTTTTTAAATTAAGAATTTTTCTTGTCTTTATATGCCAATAACAAAAGAAAATATGTGTAATAGAGCTCAGAAGTCCCTCTGTGGTGTAGAGGGACAGACCAGCAGTGAAAGCCCGGATGTTCTGAGGTACCGATTTCTTTCTCTGCAGGAGAAGCCGTGGAGATCTTGGTTTGAGATCTCTTAATGCCTGTTAAGTTCTCAACGGGATTCAACTGAGAAAGCTGGTGATGTTCCCCATGGCAGATGACTTCCTAAACCCTTGACCCGACCCTTGAAAACCTCTTATCAATCCTGAAACCCCTGCTAATAAAAAAAAAAAGACCACGCATTTATGCCTTGCTTTTGTCTCATTCTGGTTTTACCTAAAATGTTGCATGGTTATAGCACAGCAACAGCCCTGGGGTGTGGGAGTTAATGGGCAAATTTCAGGGAGAGGGAGAACGGTGTTCTGACCTACAAAAATATCAACCCCAACCCCAAAGGCAATGGGCAGCTTTCGTGGGCATCCACCTCCATCTGGCTTTCCAAAAGAAAACCAGGAGATGCATCCTGGTGCTCCTGTCCATTTGCTACTCTGAGGGGATGTCAGACAATGACTCTGCCTGGGTGAGAGGAGCTGCCTCCCTCCCTGTGCTGCTGGCAGACACCTGCAGCCTCACCCAGCCTCGCTCTTTGGAGCCTGGCAGAGCAAAGGGGTGCCGGGCAAACCTAAATTAACATAATTAGAGACAGCCCCATGATCGCTGTAATTGCGGTGTTCTGGCACTGTTCTGCCACACAGAAGGGGTCTTGCTGGCACAATGAGCTGCTCATCCCTGTTTCAGTTCCCAGGGTTATCCCTGATTTCTTACACTACTAGAGAATATGTGGAGAAGGTCACATTCCGAGCTGCCTCCACCTCGCATGCAGGGTTGAAAAAACCAGCTCTAGGTGAGAGAAGGCCTTCTGCAATCTGCTTAGCTCCCCAGAGCAATGTCAGGGTGTTTTCTCTGGGCAGGCAGATCCCTGTGTGCCCACGTTGGTTCATTGCTGAGGGGCATTGCAGAAAAGCAGTGCTAACAGAGCTGATGTCCGGGGGATGCTGGCAGTCGCCGCAGCCCGGCTGGGCACCTCACCCATCACTTAGCTCCTGGTTGAAGGTAATTACGTTGACTGTCGCTTGTAGAGGATCCTTTGAGATTCTCCGGCCTCTGGAAATCTCGGCTGATGAAAGGAAGGGCTCGGAGTCATAGTGTTAATTTATTATTCATTAAGAGCGAGGCGCTGCCAGTGCCGCGTGCTGTAGAGGCAGCAGTCTCACAGTCAAATAGTTAATGATCTTAAGTGACAATGTGTCACTTCCCAGAGACTGCAGAGAGCAGCTCTCTAAAAGGAGACAATTTATTTCCAAAAGACATGACTCTCTGCAACCATTTAGTGCCAAGTCCCTTCCTGGGGCTGGCACGTCCCTCCTGTGAGAGGGAGGTCTGTGTGCGGGAAAGCTTTCCAGAGTCAGATGCAATTTCTGGGGACCAGGATAAATTGAGGCTCTGGGAGGTAATGCTGGGGGTGTGGGGCACATTGTATTCTTCTTCTCCCCCTCTGCTGAGCGTGGGAGTCAGGGTAAGAGAGCAGCAGCTCCAGGAGTTATTTTATTTCTTAGGCAGCAGCAGAGAGGATGAGGACGGCCTGCAGGAGCCACGATGCCTTGGAGATGAGCAGAGCTCCCGATAGTGCTGGAGATCCCCGTGATGCTCAGAGGGCCTCTTGCAGGGGCATGCCTGCTAAACAGGAAAATCCAGCAGGCAATTAAGGGGAAACTGTGAGCAGAAATGATAAATCCTCAGTGATACAGAGTGAGGATTGCTCAGGAGTGACCGAGGGCAGAGCAGGACCCCAGCGGAACCCCTGGCCTCCCACCCCAGCAGCTCATCCTGGATGCTCCTTAGGATGGAGAGGAAGAGAATTCTCTTTTATGAGAACCTCGTTGGAAATAGTTTTTTTTATTGCTTCTCAATAAAATCCTGCCACAACAGCACAAATCCTCTCACCATTACTAATCTAACTCTCCCTCCAGGAAATTCAAGGCAGGAAACATTGTCTGCCTGCCAAGGTATTTTATGGTACAATTCTTTGAGCAGTACCTCAGCACTTTATGTCATTATCTGATGTTTTGGATTCAGGAAATGCCATTCAATTACCCCACAACCTGATTAACACATTGCATGTACTTATTTTGTTCTATTTTATTTTGTATTGTTCCTTCTATTTTTGTGCATTGTTCTACTTGTTGCTGGCCAAAATATACCTCAGGCCAGTCTAGACCTTTTTGTTAATGCAGTTTCTCTCTATGGCTTCATTCAAGAGAAATGGTTTGTTACCGCATCCTTTTTTGATGTGAAGCAAAATAAAATTATATTCGAAAATTCATTTAATTGAAGGTGTTTTTGGGGCTGGCTGTGTCAGAGCTATTGCAGTGAGGCAGAGCTGAGATTCACTGAGGGATTGGGATCCTCAGCCTTGTGCTGTTAGCATGCAGCTTCCAGACAGTCAGATTATTCCAGACACCCTTGCCTGCGATATCATCTATGCTTAAAAGACTGGAGATATTCAGGCAGCAATCAGATAGCTGAACTACAAGGAGAAATAATAGGTGAGTGCGGCTTAGAGCAGGGGCTTTGCCGGCTGTAAATTGAATTTTTGTTCTCATAGAAGATCCAGCTCTGCCCCCGTGTGCAGAGGTCTGGGAACAGCAGCTTGGCCAGGAGCTCCTGCAGTTGTTCCTCATCCCTGGGGAACTGCAGAGAAATAACCCCTTTGTCCTCCAAAATCCCGTGACAGCAGGGACAATGACAGTGCTGCTGGCACGACAACATATCCTACGTACACGCATCCACCCTCTTATTTAATAATAATAAAAAAATCCTCCGTTGCTGCTCTTTGTAGCCAGATGAAGCCTATGGCAAGTTTTGCATCAGTGAAGGATTTTTTTAGGTTGTGGTAGGCTATGGACTTGAGGTAGGAAGCCTCAGGAGCAGAGGAAAAGCTTCCCAGGAAATTATCACTGCTATGGGAAAAAATACTGCTGGATTAGAAACTGGGTAGAATTTCCAGAGTTATTGGAAATTTACTTTAATACTAGAGGACCCGTTGT
Organism: Pseudopodoces humilis; assembly: GCF_049639895.1. Taxonomy (NCBI): domain Eukaryota; kingdom Metazoa; phylum Chordata; class Aves; order Passeriformes; family Paridae; genus Pseudopodoces; species Pseudopodoces humilis. The sequence goes on from NC_142216.1 coordinate 3,743,061, forward strand.
TTGATGGCCAACATTTATCCCATTCATGTGGCCAAAACCTTCCTGAATGTTTGCCCTCTAGAAGTCTGAAATAGAAGGAAGCATTTCATTTAAGAGTTTTATTTAAGCTTTTATACGGATCTTGTGTCTGTATAAATATTAAAATAATCCCAAAGTCACTTTACTGAGCCCTCCATCATGATGTTTCTGAATCCCAGAATCACAGGATAACTTGGGTTGGAAGTGATCTCTGGAGATCACCCAGTCCAAACCCCCTGCCACAGCAGGGACACCTGGAGCAGGTGACACAGGAACATGGCCAAGTGGGTTTGGAATGACCCCAGACAGGAACACTCCACAACCGCCCTGGGCAGCTGTTCCAGTGCTCTGCAACTCTCAATGGAAAGAAGTTTCTCCTCATGCTGAGGTGGAACTTGCTGTGTTTTAGTTTATGGCCACTGCTTGTTGTCCTGTCGCTGGGCACCACAGAGAAGTCTGACACCACCACACACATCCCAGAGGGCTTTGGGCAGCTGGCTTCACTTTGCTCTCCCATTTGCAACAGGTGTATGACATTTCCCAAGGCTCACTGGCATAGGAACTGTTGTTTTTCACTGCTCCTAATGCCTGTTTTCAGTCCATCTGCTTTCCTGTGATTGCTGCTGCCCCATTCCCTCTGTTTCCTATTAATGGGGCTCCTTGTGCAATCCCCTGTCACACCTGCCCCAGCAGCTCTCCTGCCCTGCCCCGGGTACTGCCCTTTGTCTCCCATCCCTTCTCCCAGACCCCCTAGCAAGGCTCTTTCCTCATCTCTCTTTTCCCCCCTGCTGCCCTGGGAAGTGGCAGGGGCTGCTGGAGGAGAAGAGCTGCTTTTGGAGCAATCCTGGGTGGCCACAAAGACCCTCAGGGGCATCAGGTGGGGCAGAGAGGATCTCCCAGCGGATCTAACTAATGAAAGGGCAGGTGTTGGCCCAACATGAGAGCGATGCCGCTCCCTGGCAGACACCTGCCAGGCACAACAGCTCCTGCTGCCTTCAGCCTGGCAGCAAACACAACAGGAGAAGCAGCAGAGTTTCTGCTAATGGGGATCTCATTTCTGGAGGTGGCTATGGGGGAGTTTGGGTTGCAGGGCTGAAGAGGAGATGGACTCTGCTCCTGGAGCCCCCCCAGCCACAGGGCTGGAAAGCAGCACCTCCACCAGTGGCTGCTGCAAGTTCTGAGGAAGCTTTGTTTTCAGACTTTGGCATTCCTGCCCCTGGAGATTAATCAATATTAATGCTTCCGTGACTACCGCTTCCTTTCCAAATATGCTCACAATCACTTCAAGGAATCTGAAAGTCAACTCACTCAGGATGCTAAGAATGCGACAGAAACAACTTTCAAAGGAGCCCTTCAACTTGTGATATTTGTGAAAGAGATCCAAATAGCATTATTCATTTATTTTTCAGGAAAATTATTTCATTGATATAAACAGGCCAAATCCCACAAGCTCCATTCTGTGACTACAGTTCTCTTACACTTTCAGCTACATTTTAATGATTTATCTTCTCATGCCAAGTGTTGAACATCTCCCAGGATAATAAGAAAACCAATTCTGATTTTCTATTTAAAACTCAGGCTGCCTTTAAGCCACATGTACGAAACAAGCTTCTTCTGAAGCACAAACAAGTTCCATCCGTCACTTCCTTCCGTGACTACCTTAAATCAAAAATTTATTATTTTATGCAATATCCCTTATTTGTTTTTCCATACACTTGTGATAGAGTCGAGCCACTTAGCAGAGCCTAGCACATTATTTATCACTTATCTTCCCTAAAACACGACTTTCAGCTGACAGTCTAAATTTAATGCCATATAATTGAGGGAGAAGGGGGAAGCCTAACGGCTCTCCTTCTGTTTGCAGTTACTGGAATTTTTTCTGGAATGCCTTTGGTATTAACAAGTCCATTTCACCTGCACAGAATACCAGTTGCTTGCCATTAATAGGAACCATTATCCCAGTACAGATTTAGGGCTACTTATTCTTATAATTTCTTAATCAGACTCATACTCCTTGCCAACAGATGAATAACTCTTACTCCTACACAGAAATGTCTAATAAACTTCTGGGGTTTTTTTGTAATGATTTTCTCTTGTGATGACTTTCTGTCGGTGAGAAATCCAGTGTACCAGGAAATTACAGGAGAGACTGTGGGGAGATTCACTGAGGCTTCAGCATCTTTAAAGTGCATTAAAGTGATGCTTGCCAGACCCCAGATATCATGTCAGTGAGAGCATAGGATGTCCCATGCTCCTGTCACCACACTCAGCTGTACCACAAACATCTCCCAGAGCCCAGTTCCTGTCTAGCATATGTGATACGGTGAGCACAAGTCAAACACTTCCAACAAATGGGCTCTTTTTTCCCTTCCCCAACTTCCATATGCCATTTCACAACATCCACTATTGAGACAGTGCTCCTGTTTGGAAAGTACAAATCACTCATTGTACAGCAAGGCGCCTTTGTTAACAAGCTGGGTGTAGCTCATATTTTTGTTTAATTCTTCTGGGCATCTCTCTAACAAACAAGTATTCTTTGGAGCTCAACTCGGTAATCAATACAATTTTCTTAGTTTACAGAGCAAATAATTACTTTCTGCTGACGACTTCACAAGGTCGGGGAGATGCATATATATACTGGGGAGGGAAAAGGCTGAGAACCATCCACAGACTCTCCGGCAGCCGACCCACACGGAACAGCCGCTACCACCAGCACCACCAACATGAAGATGGCCAACTGCGCTGCCCTGCTGGGGCTGGTCCTTCTCGGCTGCCTTTCTGGTAAGTTGTTTTTGTCACTTTTGTTACTCTCTGTGCTGGTCTAGACCTCCTGATCCTTTCCCTGTCTCTGTGCATCCTGGAGGGGAGCGCAGCCTCCTGGGGATGCCATGGTTTAGGAATACGCGGCCTCTCTTTTCAACGATCTTCACCCTTGTGAAGATAAACACTGGGGATCTGTGCTTTAAGCTTTTGAGCCTTAGTGGGGATTATGGTGCTAAAGAAGGATAAAACTTTAGGTCCTAATTCTTGTTTAGCGAGTCAAAATTCCTGGTTTAGCAAATCAGTGATTTTTTTTTGTTTTTAATCTCGGTGTATCACTTTGCATTTACTTGGAGTAGACGAAACATTTGGGAGGATAGTCACTTCTCGGTAATGAGAAGGTGTATTTGGTTACTCTGTAGGGAAACTGATGATTCCAAGGGAATTTTATGAAGGACATTGTACAATTTTTACATTTTATAACTTCTGTTTTTATTGTAGATCTTGCTGTTGCTCAAAGACGGGTGAGTATTAGATCTTTGTCATTTACTCTTGATTTCTAAGACTAGATGAATAATTCATACTCACACTATATGCCAGGGAACGCTTGAGGGAAAAAAAAAAGAGAAAATGAATAAGAAAGAAGTGCCCCTAAGTGCACCTCTTTTCCCAACATAAGAAAACACCTTTGTCAGAGAGAGATAATTTAGCACGTTGATGATTGAAAAGACAGCGATTAATAATGTAGAATGCGAGTCAGCACAGCACAGAGTGCCAGCAGAAAATCTATATGACTATTGAATATCTGCCTAAATATCCTCCCTATCCTGATTCCCCAAGGAATGATCATTTTTGCCCATAATTCTTGCCAAAATTTAAGTCTTAACAGCAGAGAGGTGCTTTCATAAGCTGCAAGAAACTCGATACTTTTTTTTTCCCACCATGGAAGAGCCATAGAGATTCCTCATAGAATAGCCTCCCAATGCAGCAAAAACAGGATTAGGGGAAGAACACCCTTCTTTCTGTTTGGAGACATTGTGAGTCCCCTTTCCCAGGCCTCCTGCGGCGCCTACATGTTGTCTGGAAAAACCATGAGCATCGCCTGTCCTCGCAACTACGACCCCGTGTGTGGCACCAATGGCCGCACCTACCCCAATGAGTGTGCCCTCTGCAAGGACTTCCTGTGAGTAGAAGGTCCCCTGGTCACCAAGAGTGCCAGCTCAAGCAGCAGGCAGAAACCCTTGGGGTTGTGACTAATCATGGGGTGGACTCGATTTTTCTTAAGTTTCGGTCTTCCCTAATGCCCGGGATCTTCCATGTCAAAGCTCCAGAATCTGATTAATTACTGGGGCTTTACGGGTGGAGAGACTTAATGATTGAGATGACTACCTGGCATGAAAAGATTAATCCCTGCTTTCCTTCTCCCTCTCTCCCTCTAGCCGCAACCGTGCTCTTGACAAGAAACACGATGGAAGATGCGTTAGGGTACGGTCAGAGATTTGTTCCTTCCCCTGGTGGGTGATAGCCAGACACAAACCCAGCCTAGGATTCGTTCTGTATTTTTGTAATTTTTTGTGTGAACCCACACAATTGCTAGCTCTCAGAAATGGGGTGAAAGCAAAGAATTTCAGATCTGCAGGAAATTTAATTTGCATTTTGTTTGAACTGCTAAAATCAGTGAGTTTTAAAAGGCAAAATATCTTCTGTATAACAGCAGAGTTTAGAAAGGTAACTTTTGATTTCAAGAGTGTTTCTCTCAATGTTAGGAAAACACTTCTCTTTACATTTGGACTTAGAGGTTTGTTGTGTCTAAGAAATTCCCAGAAGAAGTTTGGATTTCAACTAAACTATAATTTTGTAACACAAAAAATGGATTCTATCAGAATGTTTATCACAAAGTTAAGTTACAGTTAATATCAATATATGGAGCTACCATAAAGTGGCAAAGAATATCTATTTTTAGTTTAGAGAGAGAGAGAGTAAAGAAACATTCTGGCTGTGCAATTTCACATAATACAATGACTCCTATTTCAATACACTCAGAGTAATTGCAGGAGCAGTGAGTTGAGTGTAAATTCCATTTTTGAAAGGCACTGGCACCTCACAGCAGAAATTGCTGCTGTGTGAGGTATTTTAGGCAAGGATGCTTCACGGTGGCATTCAGGGGGAAAATCCCCAAGATGGCAGGGATGGAGCCCATCTCAGAACAGATACTGATGCTGTACCCACGGGCAGGATTTCATCTGTGCTCCCCCAAATCCACCACGCTGTGGCTGGAAGCCCCTTTCATCTTGCACCTTCTCTGGGAGGAGGAGGAAATGTCCCTTGCACCACACTCCATTACACAGGGCTGATGCAAAGGGGAACAGAGATTCAAATGCTGCTCTGTGACGGTTTCAGGTCGACTGTACTGGTTTCCTGAAGCCTGGCAGTGGTTTCAACATTCCCTGCACCATGGAGTACAGCCCCATCTGCGGCACCAACGGCATCACCTACAGGAACAAGTGCCACTTCTGTAATGCTGTGGCGTAAGTGGGGGCCTGGGTCAAGGGAGGGCTCCTGGATCAGTACTGATCTATTTTTTTTGGCATTTGGAGCAAAAAGAGGTAGTTTGGCTCGTGAAGCAGCTGCACTGTGCTCATTCATTCTCCACTTCCTTTCCCCCCAAAGGAGCGGCCTGGAAGTGAACCTGAGGAACTATGGAGAGTGCTTCCATGTGCAGGTAAAGCCAGAAACCTGCACTCTTAACTGCTGTCACATTTTGCAGCACACATTCATGACTAAATAATAGAAATGCCTCCAATGTCCAGGTGCATTCGGCCTGAAAATAGGACTTGAGGAAAATAGTTATGTCAGAGTCAACAGGGATGGAACCAAATCCATGGCTGAGATACTTGGTCCCCTCTCTGACCTAGGAACAGCAGGCAGAGGGTGCTGAGACCTTCATTTACTGTGAAACTGGATGAGTAAGAGATGCTGCATCAACGATGCAGGAGCACTATTAGTAGCAGTGATTCCCTGTGTGGGAGAACTTGGTGCACTGGGGCTTGTGACCACTCCCTTTCTGTCCATTTGCCTCTTCTTGCCTGCTGAGCCAGAGCAGCCAGTGGGAGAGCCAGCCTGGAAACACCAGGATGGTCATTCACTATTTATAATAATATTTATTAGCTTTTTTTCACCTCCACCATCTCCCTACTTCAGGCTGTTCCAGGCAAACCCATTCTCTGAGTCTGCAGAATTGCTGGAACAACAGAGCCCTGCTCTTGAAAAGTGCTTTCGTGCTTTCCCATATTACAAATATTAAATAAACATAAAGCACTTACATAGGAAAATATAGGGAGCAAAAGCTTTAAACCCTGTTTCTGTTCCATTAGCAAAACATAAACATCGACTGCAACCAGCAGAAGGGCGGCAGCCTCATCTGCACCTCCGAGTACAACCCCATCTGTGGCTCCGACGGCAGAACCTACGGAAACAAGTGCAAGTTCTGCAACGCTGTTTCGTAAGTAGAGAGCTCACCGTGTGGCCAGGAAAGCAGAGGAGCTGGAGCTCACCTGCAGCTGAAGCCCCAGAGCTCCTGTTAGCTCCCATCCCTACCCCATGTTCCTCTCCCAACGCTCACTCCGCTGCCACCCCCCAGGCGCCACAGATCTTAAGCCTGAGTGAGTCTTCTCCTCCTCCCCTTGCAATTAAAAGCAGATCCCCGCTTGCAGGCTCATAGCATTGCTGACTGCCTCCCTGTCAGGGTGATTGAAAGTGTGTCCGTAGGAGGTGTCCAAAATTACGGGGTTTGTCCCAAATCTCTTCAACCTATGAAAGCGTGTAACTTGAGGAATCTGAAAAGAGGTGGAACATTAAGTGAAGTGCTTTATGACTTGGAGAGCACAAGGGCATTTGGCTTATTTGGGTAAGGTTGGGCTGTAAAAATGAGATCCATGTCTCTAATTTTGGTCTCCCTCTCTCTTCAGCCGCAGCACTGGAGCTCTGTTCTTCAGGCACCTTGGAGAGTGCTAAGTGCTGCAGCTGGACCCTTCAACATGACATTTCCCTCTCAAATTCTTCAATCAAACATGCTCTTCCTTGCTCCCTCAACTGTTATCCATCAGTTTCTGCTTTGACTGATCAATAAATTAAATGCAGCCACAATCTTTGCCATGGAATGGTTTTTGATTTTGGTTTTGTTTTCCAGGCAGGATAATGGTCTTCAGGCTTTTGGGTACTTTTCTGCCAGGCAGGAGAAGTGGTGAAATAAACCACAATAAAGAGCAAAACACCAGCTCAAGCCCTCACGAGAGAATGTCACTCTGTAGCAAACCACCAGAAAATGCTGTAAAGTAACACAGCTTTGAATCTAATTTTGAAGGCTTGCAGAGTGTAAATGGATTTGTCTTTGTCACAGCACTGGAACTTGGAGGAGCTCTTCCTTTTAGGGGTCTTGGCCAGGTGGGATGGTCCTGGTGAAAGGGGGCATGATCAGCTTTACCTGGTCACACCTGGGCAAGGGGCAGGTCTGGTGGTGCCTTATAAAAAGGAGGCTTGTGGCAAAGGGAGGAGGTATCTCATAGGGAAGAGAAAATTAGGAACTGCTGCTTCCTTGAAGGGTGTGTCCATTGAGACTGTGCCTATCAGCAGAAAATTGCAGCAAGCTATGCAAGGCTGTAATGAGCCTAATGAGAACCTGAAGAGAAATTAGACTGGGCTTAGGCTTTCAGCTTCTTGGAGAAGAGATCTGAAAGGCTGCACTGGTGGTATTTGAGCCAGAGGAACCTTCAGGAAAAGGTCTTGGGTTTTCTAAGTCTGTGAAAGAAGGGCCAGAAGATGTGCCGGAAGCTTGAATGTGTTTTCTATCTGGGGAAAAAAGGCGTGAAGATAACATCTTTGTGGGAGCCTGAAGCATGCACTGCAGGAAAAATGACATATATGACTGTATGTGATGATGTGCCATCTTTTTGGGTGAGTCAAGGAGTTAGTATGCAAACAGCACAAGCAAAAAAAGTCCCAAGTGCCATGGCTCACACACTCCCTTCCTCGTCCTTTCTCCACCTCCTATTCTCTTGTTATGTAAAAGAACACCTGCTGCTAAGGCTGATATTTAGGACAAAATCTGTGACTTTCAAGATACTTCTTTTGGTCTTGTTTTCTGAAGCAGATAATTTCTTGACCAAGAAGTTTGTAGCAGAATGTAATAGGCTTGTCCTTCCCTAGAACCAGTACAGAGAGTAGGAAGAAGAATGAAAATTCTTATTTTTGTTTTTTTTTCTGGTATTACTACAGATAACATAAATCACATCATACCTTTGTCCCTTCTCCTAAGAAAAGACAAGTTGGAGAGTCACGAGAGTCCTCACTAGTCACCTGCTTGTGTGTCTGAGAAAATAGTTAAGGAGCAGTAAAAGTAGCCAGTGGATGTGTTTGGCTATAATTCCTGGTTGGACAAGAGGTTTACACAGTGGCCACAGACTAGTGGAGTTCTGGCCATAGCAGGAAATTGTCTTTGATGGCAAGGTTTTATGGTGAGCCTCCTCTTCAGAGGCCGTTTGTACCTGAGGAACAACAACAGAATGGCTAGGTTGGAAGAGACCTCCAAGATCATCAAGTCCAATGCCCTAATACCACAGCTAGACTATGGCACTGAGTTCCACATCCAGTCATTTTTTAAATACATCCAGGAAGTCAGGAAACCTGCTGTGAAGGCTTTGGAAAAGCCCAAAGAGAAGCTGCTCGCCTGCAGCAAAATGGGGGGCAAATGGTGAATATATGGCTGTGTCCAGCTGCCTCATAAGCCTCTAGCAAGGACTTCAGAGGATGGAAAGGTTTGTAGCATTTAAGTCTAAAAAGTGGCCTGCACAGGTTAGGACTCAGCTTGATACCAGCAAGGCTCTTCCCAGCCACCCCTTGGGCTGCACAACAAGGTCCAGGTGCCCTTCTCCTACCCCTGATAGTCAGAGGGACGGAATCCCCACCTTTGCCATGACTTGGTGTCACAAAGAAGTGGAAATGGGCAATAACAATAATCACCAGGTTGGTAATTTAGCCTTTTCCTCTGCTCAGCCTGGAAGGGGGTGGTCCCTGCCGTGTGTTTGCTGAGGCTGGAGCCAGCCCAGTTGCGCTGCAGCAGCCGAAACGTTTTTTTGGGCAGGTAAGGGACTGAGGTATCGAGGCTGTGGTCGCAAGCGGTGACGTCTGAAAGCAGAAAAGGCAAACAGGGAGTGCTGTGAGTGGCAGAACTGAGCGTGGCTGGCTGCAGCTGACGGGTTTGATAACTAAATTACATGAGAGGCTGCGTCGTGAGATCACCCTTAATAGACAGCTGAGGATTCGCCTGTCAGTCACAGTTTCTCTGCCACTCTCTGGATTTTAAGATGTCTGGCAAGCTGCAAACTGAAATGCTTCCCCAGATGTAGGACAACCCATAGCATTGCTCTCCTGCAGGAACTCTCTTGCTGGCTGGGGATGCTGGTAGCATCTTTCCTCTCTTGCTAGAGAAATGTATTAAAGTGTGATTTTTTTTTTTTTTTATTTTTTTTTTTCACTCCAGTGTAAAATTTGGCTGTAACTAGTTGTGTATTCAAAATTCACTGGGGGAACTAAAACCCAGATATATCTACACACATTCCTCTCCTAAGCCTCGTCTCCTTATGAAAACATACTAAAATTTAGGCTTATTCTTATCTGGAGAGGTGTTTGGCAAATGGTCTGCCTGAACACAAATCCTTGCACAGCCTCAGCTGGAAATAGAGCTTGGATCTGCCAATTCCCCATCAAATTCCCATCACTGCCACTTGAGGTGGGAGCAGAGCCCTAACATATGTTTGTGAATGTGAAAAACTGGAAAAAAATTGACAGCTAGAGTTTAAATAGTTCAGGGAGGAGAGTCAGCAGTCCTATCTGGGACTGTGCACACAGCGAGGAGAGCATGTCACAGCCCAGCGCTTCTCCACCCCAACTCCACAAATTTAGAACCATCCTCAAAAATAGCCAGGGAACAAGGTATAATTGGTTTCACAGACAACACATTCTCATGCTGTGATTTATTTCGTAATGTCTAGTGAGTGTCATCACGCTGCACTCAGAGCCTCGGTGCTGGCATTCAGAGAGGGCCCAGAGAATGAAAATTACCAGCTTCCCCAGTGAATCACCGCTTTGAAAATTCACCCTTGTGAGAATCCTGTGACTATTTAGAAAAAAAAAATAAAATAATTATGTTACAAGCACGTCTATCACTCATATAATTATCCCTTTCTAGGTTTGATGTGGACAGGACAGCATTCCTTAAAGCACCATAAACCGGCCAGGACCAATAATGGCTTTAGAAACCAAGTGGAGAAGTTCTCACAATTAAGGTGGGGAATGAGGACAGCTATGACAGGCACATAAATACACAGAAAGGCAGCTCTTGTGTGCACACTGTGAGCTCAGGGACTGAGACAACACCTCCTGCTCCGATCTGGCTTGGACTAAAGAGCTCCCTGCAGCATGAGGGCTACAGGTGCCTTAGTGCTTCTCAGCCTGCTGCTGCTCTCTTTCTTCTCGGGTAAGTGATCTTTCCCCTAGCCTAGAAACAAAAAACAAACACCAAAATCTCTCCTGACAACAAATTTTGGAGATTCTTGATCACCAGCTGACAGGCTTGAAGATGAAGCTGAGCAAGTAGAAAATATCTGCAGGATTTGCTCACTCATGTGACAAATTTCCACTCCTTGTGTGCCTCTGCAGTGGATAAAGTAGTGGAGGTGTCACTGGGAGACAGAGCGAGCAAATTCTGAGCATTTCTTCAGCAAATATACCAAAGCAGAGTGTAATTATGAATTTTTGGTACAAATGTTCACTGGAGAGTTTTGCTGAACCATTTAGAGAAGAAACTCGCTCACCTCCAGGTCATCTGCTCTTGTTTTGATCCTAAGCATCTTGGTATTTGGTGTTTTCCTTGGAGATGTGGAGACGTAATTAGATGAAAGTTTCAGCTTTCGTTGATGTTGCAGAGAAAAGCTTGAAAATTAAATTCAAATGTCCTCAAGGAGCCAGAACAAAGAGGGCAAATTAAAAGGATCCAGCAACTATTTATCTGGAGATTTACACATCTCTGTGATGATGTGGGGAAGCTGAGTGATGATTTTTGAACCATAAATCATGTCAGTGTTATCACTTGCTTGAGTCCAGCTGACCTAACTCTGCAAGGTGTGTGGCAACAGTTATTGAAGAATATGTGGAACAAGAATTATTTATACTTGTTTTTCTGTGAATAATTTGAATAAAGAAGTCACTTGAGAAAATGGCAAGCTGTGCATGGAGAAGAGGTGAATTGCTTTGTACACATTATTCATTATGAAATATTCATCTGTCTCTAATTGAGCCTTAATTGGGACTGGGTTCCATCAGAAGGCTGATGTTTCCTTCCAAGGCCAGGCAGAATAGCAGCAAACCCTGTGATCTCCTGTAAAATAAACAGATGTCAAGAGGCATCATCACAAATTCTTCTGTAGCTGCATGTAATATTTATAAAAACTATTTAATGAGCTGTTTTGTAAATAATATGCAGATAGCCCTATCAGTGCCTTCAGCATTAAGGCAGCCTAGCCAAACCTGAGCAGAGGATAAATGTGCCAGCACCAGGAAAAAAACACCGAAGGACAACAGAAACAGCAAAATAAGTAGGAAGGGTTGGTGGGTGAGGGTTGAGCTGACTGAGGGTTGGGTGGGATTTCCACTGGGGAGGGATGAGTGTAGGACTGGGTCCTTCCACCTCCTCTCCAGAGCCACAGCTGGCAGTGACCCTGCTGAGCAGCAGGTACAGCCTCACCAATGCTGGGCATTTGTCCCACTCTGCTGTGACCCAGATTCTGCAGATCTGCATTCAACCCACCCTGGAGTGGTTCCCCCTTAGGGACACGAGAGGGTCGCCCCGTTTCACAGCTCTGACTCAACCTGCACACCTGCCCGCCAGCTTTGCTGGGAGAAAACAGAAAGAGCATGGACTGATTAGCTCCATGCCCAGAGCCTGTGATACAGAGGGGATTTTTGTGCTGGCACTGCCTGTTCTGCTCTCTGTCACCCCATGACGTCTCCTTGTATCTCAGCTGGGCTGAGCCTGTCCTGGGAGGGTGCCTGGGCTGTGCTGAGCATGGCTTGAACCCAACCATGGGCCCTCCCTCTCCACGGTCCCCTCCTGCCAGCAGCACCAGCCAAGTGCTTTGTTCAGAGGTGCAGGAGCCTAAAAGCCTTAAAAACCAGCATGGGTTTAAAATCTCTGGGAGCACGGTTCCACATCCGATACGGCAGCTTGCTTCCCCGGGAGTGGCTGCCTTCCAGGAGATTGGGTTATGTGTCTGAGGTGTAGCTAGCAGCTGAATGAATGATTACATGGTATTTTACATAGCATTTTTCAAAATAGGAAAATACTGAGAAGCAATTCAGATAATGTATTTCCTTCCCCCTCTTCCCCCGTGAGTGATGACGGAGTAGGAAAAACCTGGAGTATGTTTCACTGCGGTTTGCATAAAAGGTTTGAGAATTCAGCTCAGACTTTATCAGAAAGTAATGCTGACATGTAAAATCTGTCTGGTTTTTATTTGTTTTTTATTTATTTTGTTTGTTTGCTTGTTTGTTTTTTCCTTTCAGTTCCAGATGTAGCAGGTCAAGAGATTGAAGAGGTTAGTGCTGCTGTTTCTGCTTGCTGAATCTGCATTTAATAGAACCATGGAATCATTACTGTTGGAAAAGACCTCCAAGATCATCGAATCCAACCTCTGACTGATCACCACTTTGTCAACTAAACCATAGCACTGAGTGCCACATCCAGTCATGGCGTTTCCCTTTGGAGGAATGTTTTTATAACCAAAATCTTGGTGCTGGGTAAACAGTTTTTAATGTCTGCTGGGAGCAGGTGGGTCCTTCCAAGGATTCCCAGTGCTGGGGAATTCACTGCTACCTGGGGGATGCTGTGTGGCCACGTGAGCAGGTAGAGCAGGGAAATAAATGGTCGATTTAGCAAATGTTTATGTGCTGCGCCACTTTTGACTTGGCTTCACTATCCAATCTTCTCATGAAGCAAATGGATTATTAAGTGTTGTAGTCGCCTGAATTTAGACCATCCCTGGGACTTGTAGAGAGACAAAATACCTGTACGCTTCCAGTACATATTTTTTAATTGCTGGCATGATTTTTAATTCCTCAGGGAATTTCCCTATGGTTTTCCCCTCCTTCCCCTGGGAAAGCAGGAGCTCTGCAAGCACCAAACTGAGCGCAGGGTTTCGCAAGACACCTGAAGTCATGCGGCAGGGAGGTAGCTCGGCTCCGAGTACCTGACAGAGCATCAGTGCTGACTCTTCTCCTGCATGCCTAGGCTAATCCACTCCTGTTGTTGGGAGATCAAGACTTCTCCCAGGTGACTACAATTTCCCTCCTCAAAGATGGGGCCAAAATTCCCCTGAAATGCCGCTTCTGCTCATTTCTGAGAGGGCTTTTTCTGTCAGAAAATAGGCTGTGTCAGCACTTGTCAGAAAAAACATTACATGAATGACCTCGGGTCCAATTTAGAAAGTGAAACAAAGAGTGTGGGGGTCCTGAAGGGTTTTGTTTTTTGTTATTCCCTGTGCAGATTTGTAGAGAGTTCATAAACAGAAGTGTGTACTGCACGAGGGAGTCCAACCCTCACTGCGGCACGGATGGAGTCACGTATGGGAACAAGTGTGCCTTCTGCAAGGCAGTGCTGTAAGTGACACTGGGGGGGTGAAACAGCAGGGTTTGCCTTCATTTCCATGGATCTAATGATGTTCTTCATGAAGGGGAAGCTGTCTATCCAGGCTGCTCCTCGTGTATGGACCAGCCTCTGAACCGTGCCAAGCGGAATGTTTCCTCCTTGGAGCAGAGCTGTGTGACTATGAGTTAATTTTAATTCATTTCTGGGCGTTGCAGGCTGCTGGTTGCCATGCTGAGAGGCAGCTCAGGGCCTGGGAAGCAAGTGCATCCTGCCTGTACCTTCCACAAGCACTAAATTGATGCACAATTCCCACTGTGTGCCACAGGCTGCAGCTCTCACTGCCCACACTCCTGGGTACTGAGAAGTGCCTGGAGGAATGTGGGAGCTGAGCCATGCCAAGTTATTCCTGAAAAGTCTGAATGAACTTTGTGGAACAAGACACAAGATCTCAGAGGAAGAACAGGATGTCTCTCCTTTTCCTCAGCTCTGTCACCTTTTAAGGGAGATGCAATAGGAGCCATCCCTGATGGATGGAATGTGCTTGCAGAATGTTTTTGCCTTAGCAATCGTTACATTTAGTGTGCAGCCAGGGCTGCCTTGTCCTAGGGCAGGTGACAGAAGAGCGAGGAGAGGAGGAAATGGCCTGGTGTTCCCTGTGAGGTACCAGGGACATCCACTGCCATGAGTCAGGCCTGTTGGCATGGATGAGCCCTGTCCCACACTGCTGCATCTGTCATCTGCTGCTTGCTCTAAGTCTCTCTCCCTCCTTTTACAGGAGAAGTGGAGGGAAAATAAGGTTGAAGCACCTGGGGAAATGCTGAGTCCTCCCTGGACCGAGCCGCAGGAGCTGAGCTGCCATCGGTGCGGACACGGGATCAGCCTGTCCTCCTCTGCTGTCTCTGCTCAATAAAATAAAACTCAGCACGATTCCTTGGCTGGATTCTTTTTTTCCGTAAGACCCAGAAAAGCGCTTTGATCCAGCCGTGCTGGAGCCTGATGCGTGGCTTTGCTCTCCTGTGCTGTTGCATCACCCTCCTCCCGGGAATAGAGGCGATTCCCACGGCTCCCCTGTGTCCTCATGCCCCCACCAGCCACAGCTCCTCTGTCCCATCCTGCCTGGCACATTGGCACATGCTGGGCAGCCAAAACCTGCTCGTGGGCTCCTGCCCATCCCAGGGGGTGGGTGAGAGCAGGAGCCTCGGTTCCAGCCTCCAGAGCCGTGTTCCTTCTCGCAGGGGTTATTGTGGGAGGGTGATGGGAGAGCTGATGAGCAGCGTGACTGCATATGCCTCATCTCCTTTGGAAAGCAGAGACAAGCAAGCTGAGGGTAGGGAACATTGCTCCATTTAAGCCTGCACCCAGAAGATGGCAGGTGGAGGCTGGTTTTAGGCAGAAGCTGCAAGGCTCTTCTTCCCAAATCAGTATTTTTCCTTCTTTTCTCTTAGAGAACGCTTTGTCTTGAAAACTGTGAACTCACAAGCATTAGTTTCCTGCTGCCAAGTGGCTTCTCATGCTAATAAAATTATATTTAGAAGAGAGACAGATTGTATAAATTGTCAATAATTTAAAAAAAAATACATTCCCTGGAGCAGAAGAGCTGTGGGCTTACTCTCCCCTTCTCTAGGATAAATTCTCTCTGAATCATATGCAGACCTTGATTTTCTAGGCACACATGTTTGCATTTATTTACAATTTTTAATACACATAGGCTTCATTCCTTTCTTCGCTTTTCACACTGCTGCCCTCTCTCTTCTTCACTCTGGCTGACAAACCCTTCTTTGTGCAAACACAAGAAAAGTAATTTTACAGTCTCTCCCCTTTCACTGTGCAAAACTCTCACAGGGAAATATTTGTGGCATCCTCTTGTTAAAACTCTGGCAGCAGATCAATGGGACAGCAGCTCCTTCATGTTAAATACTTAACTTTCAAAGGGAGATTTACCATCAGCCTCAGGGGTCAACATCTTTTGCAAGCACCTAAATGCTGAGCACCTAAACCTCTGGACCTTGTTTGGACAGAGCTTGAGTGTTTGCCTCTCCCGCCACAATCCCAGCTTTGAACTCAACTAGGGCACAATGCCTAAAAAGAGAGGCCTCAGCAAGGTGCTCAGCACAACTAATACCAGCTACTCCTCTGGTAATCCACATAACCCAATTCTGGCAGATCCTTTGTCATTTGGTAACTTCCCAGGCAGCCAGCCAGTGGCTGAGCTGCCCAGACAGAGCTTTGTGCTGGAGCTGGTTTGGAGCTTCTCTTGGACCAGCCGCCTTTGATCCTGACGTTTTTCCCATCCCAGCAAGGGTTCTTGCAAAATCTGCCACCTCTTCTTTGAAGGAGACCAACCCTCTCTGTGGCTGTACAGCCTGGGCCCTTGCTCAGGTTTAAATTCAGATGTTACTGAACTTGACAGGACATCCAGAGCGTGGGCAGGGTTGAGGGGAGCAAGAGGCACAAGTGGTCATGAAGAACACATTGGGAAAATGCCTTTCCTTATCAAAACTCCAGCTTGGAGCAGGATGACCTCCACGATTCCTTCTACCCTAGTTAACCCTGTGATGATCCTGTGACGTTGTGTGGCACTGGACCAGCTCCATGTTCAAAGGACAGGAGCAAAAAGACCCCATTTTTAAGATGGAAAACGACATTTTAATGAGAGAAGGGCAATGGGGCATCTTTAAGCTTGACGTGCCCTCAGTGACTCCAAAATTGTCATAGCGTATTGCCATATCTAATCATTTAAATCTGGAGGCTGAGATAACAAGGACAGATCACAGGAGAACAGAAATTGCAGAGGTTCACTGTTTAATAACATGTACTTTGTTTTTTCAGAGAAAATAGCAAATAAAACACCTCCATATTTCACAGACTCAACTACCATCTCCTCCACCTGTGCCAGGGAAGAGGAGAGTGGGAGTAATCTGGTTTGAGGAATGGCTTCCCTCATTTTGGGACACTTCCCATAATGTTGTCCCCAGGAGAGGCCAAGAGAGGCAGTAAAAACCACTTCTGTTGTGATCCATCCTTCCAGCTGAACAGGCACATGGATCCAGTTAACTGGGATGCAAAGGATGCTTTGCTGGTGCCAGGTGTGCTCGCTCTTGGTTTTGGAAATCTGGATTCACCTTCCCAGTGGGGCTGATGGATCCCTGGGACAGGGCAGCAGTGGCCACAGGATGACCAACTTGAGCTCCCCTCTGTGTCTGGCTGCCTCCCCAGAAACACACCCCAAAACAGAAATCAAACCTTCAGCCACTGTTTCTCCTTGATTTTCTTCCTACACCTTTCAAGTTGTGTTTGGTTTGGGTTGTTCTGTGGAGTTGTTTTTTTGTTATTGTTTTTTTTTTTTTTGACAGCTTTGAAAGGTGAGTCATGATACATTTGAGATCTCTCTCAGATAACATGAGCATCTTCACAGCTCTTTCTGTCCCTGGGGGAGAAGGGGCAGAGGCAGGGATGGGAGCCACCCCTTGCAGTGGAATGAGGGCCAGGTTCTCCCTGCATTTCACTCAGCAGTTAAAATACAATCAGAATGCAATCTGTGCATAGTCTCACTGCAAGGAAGCCACTGGTCCCAGCTGAGCACCCTCCTGTGCCCAGGCCATGCCCATGGCAAAGGGAAGGATGTTATTTCCCTCTCACAGCTTCACTCTGCTGGTGATGCAGCCCATCCTTTATGGTGTCCAGGCTCTTGGCCCATTTAACTTGTGAGCTCAACTGCTTCCTCCTCCTCCCCCAGCACAGGCACGTGTCACTGTCATAACTCAGTTGAATCCTTTGCCCTACTTTTTTCCCTTGACATTCACAGTGTTTGACAAGGCTTTTCAAGCTGCCATGGGATGATCCAAGGGTGGTGGTGCTGACTGAAGGGCTCCCACAACCCTGCTGGGGAGGAAGCTCCGGACTTGGTGATCATTCCGGTTCACCCTCTTTTCCCAAAGAGAAGCAGGCTGGATCAGCTTGGAAGGGACTTTGGTCCAACCCCTGCTCATGGCAGGGTTAGTGCTGAGATCTTATCAGCTTGCTTGGGGCTTTGCCCAATTTAGCACTGAGAGCCCACAAAGGTGGATGTGCAATCTCCTTGGGCTGTCTCTCACTATGGTAAAGAATTTTTTCCTTGTGTATCCAATTCCAACATATTTTTTTTTTTTTTCAACTGTCTCATCTCCAAACCATGTACCACCATGAAGAGTCTGAATGCACCTGCTCAGGAACCTGCTTTTTTACAGGTCTTTGCTGTTATATCCCCCTGAAATCTTCTCCCCAGGCTGTGACCCCACCTCCCTCTGCCTCCCCTCACCAAGCAAATGCTCCAGCCCCCAACCCTCTTGGTGGTTTTTCACTTCAGTTTTCCAATGCCTTTCTAATTTTGGGGCAGAGCCCAAAACTGAGTAGTGGAAAGGCTTCTGAACCATGGGGACAGGGAGAAGGATAGTTCAGGGGGCACGTGGGAGAGCTGTAGGAGTGTTTCAGGGCACTGAAAAGATGTAGATGGTGACATTTGCAGGGAGCAGCAGGAGGATGTCAGAGTGTATTGGGTTCTCTATGGATTAAAGAACAGCTGAACCTGCCCTGGGGTGAAAGGGCTGCCAGATGTTGGGAATCAGCCAACAGTTCCCTCCTCTCTATCACAGCTGAAGGGCTCAAATAGGAGCCCAGGGGAGGGATTTGTCTGTTTTCATGGACTACAGAGCAAAGAGAAGGAGTTTGCTTAGAGGTGTGACTGTTGGTGTTTGTTGTTTGGGAGCTGGTGGGGGTTTTGTGGGTAGGCTGTTTGTGTGTTTTTTCCCCTGAAATAAACAGTGTAGTTTAGGACCTTCTTACAGGAGCAGCTGAAGTAATTTTGTGCGGTGTAGGTGTCCTATAAAGCAGCTCTAAAAACACCGGGGAAGGCTTAGGAAATGTAGATGAGAAGGATTACCCCAACAGAGAAAGGAAGAATGGGGGAGGAATAAGATTTACCCCTATAGAAATGCAGGTGTCACAGGAAGAGCTGCTTGTCCCAAACCCTGAAATGAGGTGGTGCTTCAAGGCACCTCTTTGGCTTTGTCACTTATGAGCAATGAGGGACAATGGCTTCAAGAAGAAGGACAGGAATCTGGAGACAGCAGGGCTTTGGCAGAGCTTCCATCAGGAGTTGAAGGATAAGGTCAAAACGGAGCTTCTGCTGGGGCAGAGGGATGCCCTTCACCTTTTGAAGCTAAAATTGCTCAGTTAATTGTGAATGAACAGGAGTGTTGCTATCGTGGCAGGGTCCAGCTCTGACGCTTCTGGCCTTGCCAAGGAATGTTATGCCTTTTTTTGGCAGGGTGATTTTGGGGAGTCACCTCTGCCACCACTGCCTGGGAGCCGATATAAACACATCCTCCGTTTCTAGACATGCCCTACATCCTTTTGCACAGCTACACCAGGCCAGCGGGGGCTCGGATTTTGTGTGATTGTGGTGGTGACCCATAGGAAGGAGCCAGGAGAGGCTGCAGAAGGTCACCTGCAGCCTTCCCCAGCCCGCAGGATGCTCCGTTCCCGAGCATTGGGCTCCCTCTGGTGACAGCCGGGAGCTGGGAGCGAGCTCTGCTCCTGCTGGAGAGGCTCGTTTTGGGAAGGAACCCCAAAGCCCTCTACTCCTGCCCACCTCTGGGAGAAGGGCAGCTCTGAAAAATTGAGAAAAATGCAATTTTAGTGGTCCTGCTCGGGCAGGATCCATCACCTCCCATCAATAATCTCAGGCACCGGGTGCAGTCTCCTTCATGTAAGGGGTAAAAGGTGATGACTTTCTTGGCCTGAGAGTACTCAGTCCCCTCTCTTCCCACAGGGCATGGCTCACCTCTCCTGCACACCCTGGAGGAAGAATTCTGGGGACAGAAAAATGCAGCTGGGGTGAGTTGGCTTTGTATCTCTGTGATTTGGGGAATGCTTTTTTGGTTACTGTGCCAGGTGCAAACATTGAGATTTAGCATCAGTGCTGGGGCTCTGAGCATGGCACGTTTGCTGCACTTTTCACTGAACTCCTCTGAGGCTTGGGCTGTGTCTCTGTGAAGGATTTCCCCCTGAGAGAGGAGACACAGCCAGAGCCTGCTCCTGTATCCAGCAGCTGGGGGACAGCGCAGCCTCAGCATCCTTGTGACCCCTGCACCCCAACAGGGTCTCAGAGGAGCTTCTGCTGCTGAGGGTGTGCTGCTGTTTGCTGTCCTGTCTCGCTGGCATTTCCAGGTCCTGCTAATCCCTGGGAATGGTCCAGGCCTGGAGTGGGCAGGGTGCAGTACTGCCGATGGACACTGGATGCTGCCACAGACCGGCTGCTTTTATTTTATTTTACTTGTCTCTAGTTCTGGCATCAGGCTGTGATCCATGAAATGATATTTTTTCTATTTTTTTTTTTCCTGGTAAAGCCCCAGCTCCTGGGCTGTGGTGATTGGGTGAGACATAAGCATCTACCTCCTGAAATAGATATATATTTGTATATGTTTTCATGTAGTTTAAGCCTTTCTAAGTTGAGGTCAAATCACGATTTAAGAAGTAGGCTGAGAAAACTCAGAGACAGAAAAGCAAACTTGCCTGAAAAATCAGCATGGAGTTGTATAGGAGGGAGCAAACAATTCCAGTGGCCTAAACCCCAGGCCCTGCTTTGTTTGCAGCTCTGATCAGCCCTGGGGCACGTCCTGCAAATGCTGCCCTGGTTGTTCCAGGAGTCTGGCAGATGTCAGATATCAAGAGCTCTGTGATCCTCCTTGCTGAGCTCAGATAACAACCCTTATTTCTGCTATCACAGCTCCCCCAGTTGTGCCAGGGTGTGCTGGTCAAACACCCAGCTTTGAGCAGTCAAACCTCAGCTCCCCTCAACACAGGAGGGAGGACAAGGTGTAATTAGAGATGAGCCTTCAGCCCTGTCCTTGGCCAGTGGACAGGCCTTGGTTGATGGTGCTTTGTTCATGAGAATGGAGTGAAAAGCACTTGAGCTTCCTGGCTGTGCTGTGGCTTTGGTGCCTGGTGGATGCTGGCACAGCGATGGAAATATGAGAAATATGGGAGCCACACTTTCCCTGTGGGGATTTAAATGAGAGAA
This sequence comes from Pseudopodoces humilis, assembly GCF_049639895.1. Taxonomy (NCBI): domain Eukaryota; kingdom Metazoa; phylum Chordata; class Aves; order Passeriformes; family Paridae; genus Pseudopodoces; species Pseudopodoces humilis. Next base: position 3,763,598 of record NC_142216.1, read on the forward strand.
TGTGCGGTTTAGGGGCTGCTATGGGGTCAGTGGGAGGATATCTGGGGTAAAGGAGCAGCCTCGTGGTAAAGCTGTGCCAGCAAACAGGAATTGGCCTTTTGGGGCAGTGGGAGGCTCTTTCTGCCCTCAGGGGCAGTGCTGACCCCAAAGGGGTTCCTTGAATTTTCTGTGTTGCAGCTATGCCAAGGTGAGTGCACTCAGCAATGAGCCTGGGAATCAAAATGAGCAAAAACTCTCCTTAAGATCAGCCTGGGTGGTTCTGCAGCTGTGGCTTTTCTCCAGCAGCAGAAGGTCCCTGACACCAGGGCTGAGCTGAGGTGGTGCCTGCAGGGAGCTGGGTGTCCAGGACACTGCTCTGGGACATGAGGGTGGCTGAGATCTCTCATCCCAGCCAGGAGCTGGGGGGAAGCAGGAGGGCAGCACCTGCAGATTCCCTCCAGCCTTGCCCTGTTGCTTTTGGGGCACATCTGTGCTGTCCTGAGAAAATCCTGCTGTACCCATGTTTCACTGTGACTTAGGAACAGGGGAGCAGCACTGATCCAGGGGCTGAGGGATGCTTTGGGTGAGCACAGCTGCTGCTAGGTCCTTGCAGGGCTGGAGAGTGACACTGGCTGCAGTGTCCTTGCAGGGCTGCAGCCGTGTCCATGCTGTCCCTGCCAGGTGAGATCAGGTCACTCTGTGCTGTCTCCTGCCCCTGTAAAGCTGCTGCAATCCAGCTGTCACCTCCTAATTGGTTCTGGCAGGAGCTTTAGCTGAAAAGCCCCTGTCTAGTTTCCTTCCAGACTTTAGAACAGTGCTTGTCCCATGCCTGTCCCAAGGCTTCTGCTCACTCTTCTGGAAAGGCAATGCAGGAGGGAGGTGTAAAATTCATCTGATTCTTGTGAAAGATGGGCCAGTGCTAGAAACTCTGCCCTTGAGTCTCCATCTGCCCTCCTTACTGCCTGAATAGTCTGACAATTTAATAATTGTTACTGCTCTCTGGCTTGATTCAAGTTTCTTTGGAGAAAATACTGTGACTTTCCTTCCCCAGTTTCTGGAACTGCCCCCTGTACTTGACTGACTCAGTGGATCTGTAATTATACGTAACGCCTACATTTCCATTAAGGGATTTCATATGTTAATCTCACAGGATTTAGTGCTCATTTTGGGGTTTTCATCTTGCCAGCTGCCCATAACCTCTTAGTGTGAAGTGCTGGGTTACCTGCAGGGCCAGCAGAGAGGCAGACAGGCATTTCTCCCCAATTCATCCTGATCCCAGCACCCAGCTGAGGCTCCTGGACCACCAGGGCTCTCAACACAGCTTTCCAAGCATCAGAGGGCAATGAATATCTCTGCATCAGTGACCTAAGTTTAAATAGATATCTATTTTGTAGCATGTCTCAGTTTAAAACCAGGCAAGCTGTCATAAACTTGGTCAGGGATTGCTGGGCTGAGTGAAGGACAAGCCAGGAACTCATTTTAGCCTCATCTCAACACCATAAAACTGCATGTTACGTGATTTACTAATTGCAGAACTAAATCTACCTACATTTTTTGAAGTGGAAATGCCCATACAAAATGTAATATTTTCTTTCTGTTTAAAGTCAGAAATTTCAATTATTTGCCTGCTTTTTTTTCCAGTGACAGCTACTCACTAAATCCAAACCAAAGCAGCTTAACAGCTTCTGAATGTGTTTATCTCAGCTAATTTACTATTTGTGGGAGTGGGGATATTGCCTAGGTGTAATTACAAACCCTCTGTATCTGAAGCTCAGAATTTCCTTCAAGAGTTAGACACAAATAATTTTGTTTTTAATTTAGTACCATTTGTTATAGAACAAGATTTTGCAACATACCTGTTCTGTCTAGTCACATCTGTAAGGGATTAATCAGATTAAAAAAAAAAATCCCACATCACTTTATCATTTTCATCTCCAAGGCAGTTTAATACACTTAACTTTTCCAAAAATGTGCTCATTTTGGTCCTGATTCAAGAAATATCCATCATTAGGACAGCAGAGGAACCCAAAAGTGCATCAGTTGCAGTTCAAGTGTCTGCTTGAAATTCTGCTCATGTTCCCCCACTAAACTGATGCAGCTTTCACTGCTCACAAGTGTCACACACACCCCTGTATGCCATGAAATGTGAACTGAATATAGAAAATTGGATAAACAGTCGTAAGTTTTGCAAAATACAATTCTAGAGCCACCTCATCTTGCCCTAGGAACCAAGGTGTCTTAGAAAGGTTTACTAGGATTTGTTAAATTGACAATATTCTTACTGCTCCACCATTTGTGTTTTGAGAATGACCCAAACCAGGGGGGAAACACCTGAGGGATAAAGTTGGGTGTTCACCAGCAGAGCTCTTGGCTTGAAGCTCATCAATCATTTACAAAGCTCCTCCAGCCCCTGAGTCATTCCCAAGCCACAGCACAGTGCCTACTGTGAAGCAGGAGCCCACTGGGCCAATGAAACAGAGACTGAAAGATGCAACACACCCACACCAAAAAAGAGAGGGGAAAAAAATCATAGGGCATTGAAAAAAACAAAGCTGGGAAGGAGATTTTTTACCCACAGTTTTACTATAAGAACATGCTCAAAAGCAGAAATGTTGAATGAGCTCAGCATTGACACACATATTTTTATTCATCTGTGAACATTTTCCTCCAGTGTGAAACAATTTAAACAAGTTTATTGACCAGCCTGTGGGCCATCATTCATGGCCAGCTGTGCTCTGTGCTCTGGAAGGAGCGTGACAGATCCAACTCAAAATCCAGGGCTTGATCTTGCAGCACGTAGAACAGGCTGGAGATGAAAAGCACAATCAGATCTGAAGGTTGAGAGAATTGACTCAGGAATTTATAGTGAACTGTGACTTCTTTGATGTCCTGGTCCTGAGCTTGACTTGCTTTCCTCTCAAGAGCAGCACAAATTGTGAAGAACAAGGCTCCCACTGTTGAACACCAAATGCTTTAACACCACAGATATTTAGAACTAAAAATCTGGTGCAATCTTGATGTTTTAAACACCAAGGTCAAAGTCTTCTGGGGTGTTGCAGAGGGGGAGGAAGGGACATCACTCAGCAGCAGTGACCGTGCAGGCTCTGCTCCAGGTCACCCGGTCCCCTTCCACACAGGAGCTGCAGCCAAACCTGGCCCCTGCTGTGATAAATGATAAAAGCTGCTCTTTTTCTGATACATAAACACCTTGACAAATGGTGAGCAGAGTGGGTGTGCAATTCCAACTAGGCAGTTTAAAGAAGAAAAAAAAACACAACAAAAACTTCCAAGGGGTGTTAATGATGCACTTTTCACTGTGCCCAGTACCCCAGCCATCGTGCTCTGAGCATTATGCAATTTGAGAACAAACTCCCTTTGACTTGTACCCATTCTTAACAGAAAATGAATTGGTGGGAAAACTATTTGCCAGGAGAGATAGAAATTAATGTCATGGCATTGTATGTGACTGTGTGTGGCAAGGACACAGGCCAAGCTCAGCACGGACTCCTGAGAGCTAAATGAGCATCCAAGTGCTCAAAGCAGCATCAAAGGATCTCCAGAGATGAGCAGACTTCCTAAATAACCATAAATAATGAAGCTCAGGGCCATATGAGAAAGCTCATCAGTATATAAATAGTTCATTTTGAAGTTCTCGATTATAAAACAGCATTGGAAAAGGGCATGGATGAGGTTGAGGCCCTGTGTGATTATCAGTGATCCAGAGGATAATGGGGGATGATAAGATGGGCTGGGAAAAATGGGTCTGAAGTGGTGTGGTGCAGCAGATAAAGCCAGGAGAGTCAAACTTGGCACTGTGAGCCCTCAGAGCTGTTTTTCACTATTTTTAGGAAAACCTAACCAGAGCTGTTCACCTGTCATCATGAGGCAGCTCTTGTTGAATCTGTGGGGGGTGCTTGTACCTAAACCATGTCCTTACTCGTGCAGAGCCCATTCAAAGCACAGATGTCAGCACTAGTCCCTGGTAACAAGATATTGCCAATATTGCTCACACAAGAAACTTGTAATGCCTGCAAGATGTCCCTTGTCTTCTCCAGGATAGAGCAATATTTTTATCATCTACTCCTGTTACTCTCTTCCTCAACATTTTCTTTTCACTGGAATTTTTCTCTGTCAATCCCCCAGCCAAAGCACTTCATCAGGCACCCCTTGCTGTGTGCAGCAGTTGCTAATATCCATCAGTACCTGCCACAACTGCTGTGGTGACAACAGTGAAATGCCCAAGGATTCTGCCTCTTCATCCAGCATCTCTTGTTTTAAGCAGCTTTAATGAGTCAGGAAAACTGTCTACTTTTCTTTACCCTCTGAAATACAGTTTTTACCTGCCCTTTGTCTTATTGGGAGCAAGTATTCAGCACTTCTCACATCAGTCTTAAATACATCCTGAACAGACAGAGTGGAAAATTGTCTTAAACCCTTTGGCATCCACTTGCTGTCAGTTGAATGTCAAGTCAGGAATGAAAATTGGCAACTAGCTGTAGATTTCACAGTCATGCAGCAGGATTTGTGGGGCTGAATTTACAGTTCAGTTCCTGGCTTCAGCTCTCACTCCATGTACCTCCAGTGATGAGCATTCATGCCACGGCGAGGCATTGGAGTTGTCAGATATCCAGCTTACTGAAATAACTTCATTTGGAAATGGGCTGTCTCTTCTGGTCTGAATAACCAGTCAGAACAACATACAAAATGTTTGACATGTACTGGGAGCCTGAGACAGTCTCTGACACATGAAAATATTTAGAGTAGTTCAGACTTCATTAAATGCTTCTCCAGAATTTTGCAGAACAGTAAATGATGAGCTCTGTAATTAAGCTGTACGCTCCCTCTCTTTAATTATACTTTAATAATGTTTCTTTTAATAGAGATAGTGAAAGCCATTAATCAAATACTTCTCAGGCACCTCAATAGAATCTAGAAGGAAAGTAAACGTTAGCTGGGAATAAACCTTTAAACTTTGCTGTCCGTAGTTATTCTCCAGGCTTAACAACATTTTGGAAATACGAGTAGGTCAAAGCTGCCTTCCCTATTGGAGAAAACACCAGCACAGGTGTTTTCCTCTGCTTTTGTGAGCAATAAATACATTGTTGGGGGCTAAGCAGAAAACTACCCATTTATCCTTGCAGTTACTGTGGTAGTTTGGCACAGTCCCATTGGAGGTGTAGCTCAGAGCAGCCCTGTAGTGCAGTAAGGATCTGCTCTGTGTGACCCACTCCCATCTTCCTGAGCACCTCCAATTCTTTTATTGCAGGCTGTTAGACCTTCCTATTCCCTTTAGTGCTATTCCCTTTAGCTTCTGCCTGTGGACTTCTCTATGAAGGTGCTGAACCCTTTCCTAACCTGCTGATGCCACCTGCCCCCACAACCAACCATGGCAACAAAATCCAGATTTCTTCCTGCTGCTTTTACCATTTTTAACCCACTCTTCCATCAGTGACCCCTGATTCTTGTAGCTATTTGAACATCAGGCTTGTGCTTACCTTATCCACAGCTTCACGGTTTAAAAAATCTCAGCCACATCTCAGCCAAGTAAATCCCAGCAGCATTTTCAGAAGATAACCAAATCAAACTGCAAGACTAGTCTTCAAATAGAAAATATGGTAGGGGAAATTATATTAGTCATAAAAGACATAACAACTTGCCAGCAACAGCACTGTGTTACAATCACATTGAGATCACACTCCCATGTTCTAGGTTAGCTTATAAAATATTTGAAAGGGGAGTGCACGTCTCATTCAGGTGAGTGAATCCTCTCAAATTCTGGTACAAAACCCCCATGTCACTGAAATAAAATCCTGTTTGATTTTTTAAATGTTCCTTGTATAAAGCATAAGAAATGAGTTTTGCTCATTCACTGTAACCTGTTTGTAAGCCAACTTTGAGCAAAAAAATACAGGCACATGTTTGAATATATTCCCTTGTTTGGTTTTCTCTCTCTGCCCAGCACAAACTCCACAGGTGATTTAATTGCAATGCCTTGACTTCTTCCCACTGTTCAAAGTCAAAGGAATTCCAGTGCTGTACACCAGTCCTGCATTCCATGATCTCTGCTGCTGCAGCTGCTCCAGGAAAGGATCACTGTTACAAGCTCAGGGATTCTCCCTGTGCTGTCTGTACAGGGTCAGGCAGCTTCTTGATCAGAAATCAGCTCTAGGAAACAAAATTCTTCATCACCCTCCATACTTACCTAAACCATCACTTTTATGCATCAGGTTTCTGGTTTGCTCTGTCAAAGCAGCTGGGGTTGGCACTAAAGCACACAGAGCCCTGGACAAGGAGCTGGATATTTTCTGACAGGTCGCTGAGCCGGAGCCTCGAGTGCTCGTCCCAGCAGCTCATTTTTGCCTGCTGTCCTGACAGCCTGTCGTGCTGTCAGGGCTCCTTTCCTGGCCAGCCTGGTGCTGCAGCACTTCCCTAATCCACAGAGGCACATCCCAGGCTCTTACTCAACTCCTGACGCAAAGCTGGTGTCTCTGGAATCCGAACAAATCCTCCAAATCCCCCCCGCCAAATTAATATTATCGATGGCTCCTCTCTTATGCAAGCTAAATACTGAAGGCAGCACAGGACACAAAGTATGAAAAAGGTATTTATTATTTACACAACTGCTATAGTTCCTTAAGAACAATATATACCATTTTTTTATTTGAAAGGGTCAGTCTTCTTTCAAATCCATGAACTGCATAATGCACAAGTGTTGGAAATGCCAAACAGCAGTCACATCACACTTCTATAGTGCAGGCATAAGCAGCGCAAGTAAATGATATTTTAAGAACAGTATGGCTGAATATTGTATTTAAACACAGTGTTTGCACTTTGACAAGATTTAGCTAGAAGAGAACAAGGGTTTTGTTCATGCTTTGTTAGGAATGTGACTTTCCCATCTGAGGTTTAAACCCTTTATCTGACATATGGGGATTTTTCAGGCAGACTGCTTTTTACTGACCAAGTAACAGTGGGTTTCTCTCCCTCAAACTTCAATCTTTTCCAGTAAACACTGCTTTATAGTACAAGTTCACACACTGGGGTAAACTGGCCACAGAGGTGGTACTTTCCCATCTTACTGTCTTGCACAGAGAAACACTGACATACTAATACATACCAAACTTAGACAACTTGTAATTTATAGACTTAAATACTGGAATGGGAGAGGGAGACTGTTTCTAAAGATGGAGGGAATAGAGGACTTATACAATTCATACACTGCCAAGGTTGGCTTTTTAATCAACTTTTTTGGTCTAAATATTTTTTTTTCTTTTCTCAGAATGGTTTTGGTCTTTGATGGTTATGGTTGTATTTCAGCAGCAAAGGAGAGGAAAGTATTTTGAGAAGTAACACCAGAACTGAATGCAAGAAAAAGCAACTGACTTGTTTCTCCCACTTTGAGCTTATTGCTGTGATCTTTTAAAAACCCACAACCAACCAACTGGAAGACCAAGTTTAGCAGTCGTTCTGGCATTGGGTCCAGTGTCCAGCACTATTATACTCTAGCACAAAAGCAAGGAAAAGTCCAATGATCTTAGTGATGTTCCCTTCAATTCAGTGCCACACAGTTTTATTAGTGTTATTGTCCTTGCTTCTTTGAAAGATACCTGAAAGAAACAGAAGTAGAGTTTTTCACCAAGTAAGAGGTGGCCACAAATATACCTGGGATCTTAAGATCAAAGTATGACTCTGCTTTCTTTTCTCACCAACAATCCTCCTACCGATAACCAAAAATTAGAAATGCAATCAGTACCACTTGTGACCTTTATTTGATTTCAACATCTTTCAATTCCAAGAGAGGTTATCTTGCGGTAATTCAAAGTCATGTTTTAGTTAGACTCTATCAGGCTTTTTAAACAAAAGGGAGGAAGGATATGGAAACCTGTTTCTTTCTATGAGGATGGAAAATTACATCACTTGGAGAAGTGGCTTTTATATCCTTTCAGATAAAAAGGCCCATTAGTAATGGCACTCCTTCAAATAAATTCAGGGCTTTAATGAACTGATCCAGCATAACCTGAAAAGAACAGCAGCTTCTCTGGAGAATCTGAGTGATTCTGAACTGCTTGTATTCTGATCTCACAGCTCTCTTAGCACCAGAGCTGGAGCAATCTGCCTATGTGGTGTGACAGTGAAGGCTTTGCAAATACTCTAGGAGAAAGAACCCAACCAATTTCACTGACACTGTGAAATATCCAGTGAATGTCACCGCTTTTATGCTTTAACATTTCACTTTCTGTTCTAATCAGAAAAGAAAAATTGCATCAAGCCTGTAAGGCTCCTTTTTTTAAACACAGAAGGAGTGGTTTTCCAACAGTTTTTCTTCACACGCATTGAAGCCTCTGGCTGTTGCATAAAACCAAGAATAATTTTTCTCCAGTCCTTCAGTTAATCATTTTCTAGCAAGAATTAGGATGCTAACTGGTGCCCTGAGCACTTGGAAAACTCCTGTTCATAAGACAGTAACTTGGAGCTGATGAATCCTGTAGTACCACCCAACCTGGATGGTGCCTGAGAACTACACTAACACCACAAAGCTTTCAAGTAACTTCTAGAAAAGTTGCCTTAAAACAAAGGATTTGGGATCTGAACCCACAGTCTAACTTTGCTGGGGTGGAAAGAAAGAGTTTTCCATGATCCTGCGAATTTCTTTTCCTTTTAGGATGTGTAATTGACAGTGCTGAACATTGGAGAAGCAGGAAAACAGATGAGTTCTGTCAAAATCTTATCATTTTAAGGAAGCTGCCCCAGCACTACAGTCCTATGAAAACTCTCATCAAACTAAAAGACCTTTATAACTGTAAGTTATAAAGTTCATCAGTTCCATTGTTTCTGGTGTTTGTAGAGACAACCTCAAGCAAAACACTGGGGTCAGGGACAGAAGGAATCAAGAATTATTTTTTCTTACCTTTCCCAATGTTTGTGATTCAGCTCCAAAAAGTCATCTAATTTTGCTATTTCTTTGAGGTATTGGGTGAGCTTCAGAAGCTCCTTGTCTTTATCCCGATTTAAATGTGCTTTCATAAAAGGCCTTATCTATACAAAAGAAATAAACTGAGAAATAACCATTTTCTCACAGAAAGAAAAAATGCTTTAGATTCTCTATCATTTACCACCTGACTAAAATATATTTTCAGTTCTATGACAAGTTATAACTTATCACAGGTAAGAGGAAGAAAAACCTTTTCCAGTAGTGGTCAGATCCAATTTGTCCTGTTCACACAACCTGGACTGAGAGGCTTTTACCTTGCACCAGCCAGAAAATATTTCTTTTCTCTTGCACTTCTTCAAGCCTTCCCCTCCTAGACAGACTGATAAAATGATCTGGAATGGACTGCCTCATTTTCTAGTATGCTTTCACAGAGATTTTTGCAGGAGGGGTTTTCAGCTCAGCATTCTGAGTTGTGTGGCATCATTGGAACCAGATGCTTTTTTTCAGCAAAAAGCCTTTGACTACAACCAGAGCCATTGCAAAAGGAGATGTCAGAAGCAAAGCTTATCTGACAACTGCTTTAAGCTTGGAATACATTATACCTGAGCATTGTTTTAGTGAGTCAGTGCTCTTGTCTGCAGCTGTTAACAACACTTTGACAAACATCTTTCCAATCTGAGCTAGAGGGACCTCCTGGATAATCTCCTCCCAGCAAGACCTTTGCTATTCCTGATTCTCCTCCCAGTTAAGATCATCTTGTTAGATCTCATCAACTGCTCTCCACTTCCCATCATGGATACTTTCAAAAAGATACCATCTTGAACTTCTTTTTCTTTTTAACTTGTGCAAGTTCTTCTTGAATGTACATCTTGAGTGTACAACACTGCTCTACCATCACATGTATGTAGAAATTTAAGTTGCACTCTTCTTACTCAGAACCAGCAGTAATAACAGAGCACACACTGGTTGACTGTTGTATAAAATGAAATATTTGTTGTTCTATAGTCAAAATGGCTCAAGGTATTAATTATTTCTCATATGGAATACTTGTGATTATCCTGTCATACTATCATGAAGTACAGCCACTTGTTGTTTGACTTATTTTTGAATATGACCACTCTGGAGACAGAACATCACATTTTCAATGGTGCCTCTCTGCAATGCCCAGCTTGATTACAGCTTGTAGGTATAACTTAAGCAGAAATAACAATTTCATTGATTTTGGTAATCTCTTAAAAACTCAATAGCGACACAAGGTTTATTTAATACTACTATTAAGGAAAGCCATACAAATGGCACTGTAAATTAAAAGGTTTAACAAAACATGCATCTTTGCTAGTTAAGAACAGTCTTTCTTTATGCTACAGCAAAGCAGTAGGAGAAAGTACTACTTGAAGTATCAAGAAAAAGTAGCACTAAATGAAGATTCCAGTCTACATTACCTTGAGTCCATTCTGTGGGTTCATCAGGAAGTTTCGGCCAATATCATCAAACATAATAGTATTTTTTTTGCTGTAATATTCAGAAAACTTTCCCCAGATAACACCAAGAGGCTTCACCTGCAAACACAATACAATACAAAGTATCTGAGGTCAATCAGATCCCATGCAGGAGATGAAAATGCCATACCTGAGTCCTAACTTGAATGAACACTTGTATTCTTTTGCTTTACCATTAGCAGGTGGTTTGGTTTTAACAAATTAAGATGTGAAATAATATAACATAAATACCCCCATACTAAGGAAAACCTTTTTGTTGGTACTAAGTTTTCTTGCAACAGTTACCTACTGCTTGATTTGAAAGCTGTGACATCTAAATATACCACTCTAAACATTGACACTTTCAGTAGAAAAAAAAAATCTGTGGTTCCAAGATTCTTGCAGTTTTCTTGCATGAAAACTCCCAAACAACTTTTTTTTGGTGGAATATTTTAAAGGGGTGTGATAAAATGAGAGCTGAATGTAGAAAAAGATTAGGAGAAAAACTGGTACTTACATCTATTAGTCCTCTCCGAGGAGTGTGCACTGTTATCATGGCTGCACTGTCCAGCATGAAAGTTATCTTGTAGTTTGCATTGGTACTCACCCCAAGCTCCTGCATCACAAAGATTTATGATTAAAGCTTCTAATTATGACAGTTTTACTGCTCAACAACTGGAACCACAATTATAGTACATTGTTTGTCACGGGGTGAGCTGTGGAGGTTTACCAGAGACATGCTAAAAATAGATACCTGGGGAAATTTAGATTTATTACACAATGAGGATCAAAAAAGTGCACACAGAGATTTATTTTTAGTGTTTAATATCAGGAACTTAACAGCTGATGCCGGCAGAAAATCAAAGCAACTTTGCAGAGAAGGCAAAACACAGAGAGGTTTTGCTCATACCTCTGTTCACAACCTCTCGCGCGTTCCACACACCTCAACTTTACAGCAATTGTGTTCTGGCTGCTCTTTGCTCCTCACAGTGATTTGTACAAATCACAGCCCAATCCAAGATGGAATACCCAGGAACAGCTCACTGTCACTGTTCCCTCCTGCACATGTCCAAGATAACCAATGTTAGTGTCAATTTGCACTTTTAAGATTTGGTAACTCCTGAAACACTCTAAGTAAAACAACCTTTTTAGAAATAAAACACTTTATCTAGATGAGGGAGCATCATTTCCATTTCAAATCCTTTCCAAAGCTGAAAAGTACCAGTAAAATCTGCTGACATGCCACAACACAGATATTGCTGACAATTTCTGGTGTATGAAACAGCAGCAATATGCAAACCTGTGTAACAGGGAGAAAATATCCACTGCAGCAGCTCTCCTGCAACTATCCAGCCACACTTAACTGATTTGCTTTTATTTAAAAATGGAATCTTGCAAATGAAATGCTCTACCTACCTGGGTCAGTATCCTGTTACACTGACAGAACCAGTTGTTCTAGAATGTTTGAATTTCAGGCACAAAAGGGTGGTAACTGAGAGATTAAATTTGCTTGTCTGATACTCCCTTCTTTTTAATGCTGTTCCTGCTTTGTACTTTAAAACAGGAACTTTAATGCCAGCCATTGCTGGAATCACAGCTTCTTCCAAGTGAAACTTTTGGAGAGAAGCACTCCTGCTGCCACCAATTTAAGCAAAAACAGAAAGTGGCATCTAGTGGCAGGAATCTGATTGGATCAGGATCCTGGAAATGCAGAAAGGTGCCCAGTGCAGGGGAAAGAGCCCAGTTTTGAACAATGGTTTTCCACAAGATTGAGTCCTAGCACTACTGTGACAACACCAAATAAACATGTGACACTGCCACAAGAATGCAATGTTTGCAACACTGATTTTACTTGCACTAACTCCACTTCATAGCTCTGATTAAAGATTCTCATTTCTGAGAAGCACTTTTGTTTAGAAAAAATTGTAGCAATTAATTATTTTGATGAAGAGAACGCTGGAAAAATGTGCTTTGCTCTGTGAAAACCTGAAAAAATACTGCATACTTAAATTTATAAAGGTTTATAAAAAATTTATAAAGGTTTTTCCTGGAATGGAAATAACTTTTGATTTATAAACATAAAAAAACCCCAACCCACCAACCAAACACACAGCAATTCTTAGTAAGCTCATGAGCTTTACAGCTAAGGCTGACTGTAAATATGTTTACCACAAAGTCAGCTGTTCTAAACTGCTTCCTGCCTTATTCCAGTAGCGAAGAAACCAGAAAAGGAAAGAGCTCTTATGGGATGTTTAGTAAGGCAGAGGAAGCAACAGAACCCTGAGCTGCAAGAGGTAAAGATAAACATGAAAAGAGTTTCCTCTTGATAACCTACTCCAGCATGTCACATCTGTCTGTTCCTTTAAAAAAATCATATTTAAAGACTGGAGCTCTATAATTAGAGGTAAGATGAAAGCAACTGTGGAGGGCTGTGTGATGAATCCAAGTTTCAGCAGGCACTGACTTGTGTTTAGCTCTGCTAAATTTAGCACCTACTGCTGATAGTTTGTGTGGAATTCTAAAATTAGATTTAATCTAGTTTTGTGATAAAGATAATTTCAAGTGACTATGGAAATTGAAACAACTCAGGTTATGATTCATACAACCTCCCCTGTTTCTAACCTGCTCTACAACGCTGAGCATGAGCCCAACTGCATGAAGAGTTACCGAGGTCAGAAACAAATCAAATGTTTTCAGAACAACTTACTTTCATTTTAGCTTCAATCCACTTCATGTTAGTAGCAGCTGAAACAAAAAGGAGAAAACAGAAAGAATAGTTTATCAAAATAAGTCATTGGTAGGCAAAGAAAAGAACTAAGCCAAAAACTTGTTCACTTAGTATGTCAAATTTTTATACAAAATTTAATTTTAGGAAGATTAGGAAGCTGCTTTGTTGCAGCTTTTAGGGCCACTGCCTTAAAGAAAGTCCTCCTTCATGGAAATCTATTTTTGTTTGGAAAAGCTTACTATTTAAATGAACAACTAGATGAAGCACTGCAATGATTTAAACCATTTTCTAGATCAGCTGTTACTGAACTACAGCCTGCAAGACCATAGGAGTGGGATACAGCTGCCCTGAGGAACCTCACTGCCCCTGCAGGATTCCCCCTTGGAAGCAGTGACAGGAATACATAAAATCTGGCAAGGACAAAGTGTCAACGCTGCCAACTGGCCTAAGAATATGTAGAAACATTGTTCAAAGCTATGAAAATGTAATTTTGTAACACAGTTTAATATGCTTTGAATACTGCACTGGCTGAAGTCTGTTCTTCAGCTGTTGGACAGGAATTGAACTGGAATACAAAGGATCAACCAATCACCCCTGCAGACAGGAGAATTTGGTTCATTTGGCAGTTCACTATGTGTTGTCTGGATTGAAATTACTGGTAAAATCACTATCACACAGTGTTCTAATGTTGATTATACAGTTCTGCTATTTCAAGCACTTCTTTGTACAAAGTAACACTCAGTAAAATGATGCTGAGCTTTATCCTGTGACTAGACTCATTTTTGTGAGCAATATGTGGTGCTTTTTCACATAAGAATTGGCATTTTGGTAAAATATCTCTACTAGTTGTGTGAATTACAGCCAAACATTTCTGTATCGTTTTAGATCTTGTGACTCACACTAAAAAGCAATATAAAAACCTCCCACCTAGAGTCTCTGTTCTGGATGACAATTTACAATAAATTCTTAACAAAGAGTATAATACTTACACCAAATTACAATATCATAGTCCTCATATGCAGAAGTCAGGAATTCATGAAGGTATGGCCTCATCAGCTCTACCCCAGTTTCAGCACATGACCTGTGGTCTAAAAAGAATGTAAGAGATAAGCAATTCAGTATTAATGTATTAGCTGTTAAAGTCCAGTCTGATTTTCCTTTCTATCCAGAGACTCAAAGAGTTTCTTGAGGAGAGCACTGAAGCACTTTAATGATTTGATATCAAACTCCCATTCCCATTTTAAAGGTGGAAAGACAAAGCAGAGGGAATATTTATCTGTTGGTCTCACAGCTACATGAGGGCAATAATTAAATCTAGAGATCTCTGACTATGAGTATCTTTGAAGAGTCAGGGCAAATTATCTGTGCAATTAGCAAATTAGTAGCTGGCCAGATATGAAACAGATTCCTTCAAACCTAGTCCAATTAATTGTGTGAACATCTATCAAGCTCATTTCAGAGATGCAAACATTCCCTGTAGCAATTCCAAACCTGCTGCAAAATCTGCCAGCAGAAGACCTCTCAATAAAAATTTTAAACTTAGAAATAGATTGAATTTTGATGTCAAGATTGGAAGCAGATGTCATCAAAAAGCAAAGCTAAGGCAAAGATATAAGGGAAGGTATTTACTGCTCACAGTCATGCTGCCATGGCACACCTACAAACCAGAAAGTTAAGTCAGAAGGAAAATTCTGGCCTTCAAAAAAAACCAGCTTGGCAGAATTTTCAAGTAAAACATGTTTTTGTGAATGTTTAGTAATGATACATAAATAAAATTTGAAGCTGCTCTCCCACACCCCCCAAAAGTACAGTCAGTCAGGTACAGAATGAGTTAATTACTTTACAGTATATTGCCCTGCCATTGTGATGGTCAAGATACAAGTTGTCAAGGGAAGGACAGAAGACTAAATTGCTGCTTTTTCATGTCTTTTTGCAGCAATTAAATAGTTGCTGCATTAAAATCAACAGCACAGAACATTTTAAAATGCTTTCTAAAACATGAGCAGAAGACTACAAAATCATACAAAGCAGAAGCTATGTTGTACAACTTGGAAACCTGATCTGGTAAATAAATCGAGCTCTTAAACAAACAAAACCCACAAATTGCACAAAAACTCACCAAATAGTGTATAATCAACATCTAGCACCAGCAGCTTTTTCCCTTCTCTAGGAGGATTCAGAATTTCCACTTTGTATTCTTTAACTCTACGGGAAATTTTTAGCAGATTTTCTTCCCTGATGTAACAGTGCAGAAAGTTACAGTTAATTAAAATGCATACTCTATAGTCAATAATAAACTGTTTTAGTAGCTTGAACTCCTAACCTATTTTCTACTTCCACAACTTCCTCTTCAATATCAAAGTCATTGACCACATCATCATTATCTGGAGGTGGCCCAAGGACATCTTCCTAGAGGAATAAAAATAATAAAAGATAACAAGGATCAGAGAGGGAAAATAACAATGGCTATCAAGTTTATGTTACTGCATATTACAGGGCAGGAATACTATTTAACCAAAATTGTTTCACTTTACTAGTGGAAAGAATTACTGAAGTTTACTGATGATTGTTCACATTTAAAAAGTCAGTGAGTATCACTATAATAGGTTTGTACTTCAAGTGCAGAACACCACAGGAATTTCATCAGTACATTCTGCAGCAAAGTTTACATTAAAAATGCCTACAGAAATCTATTGTACTATCCTTTTTTTTAAATGATGACTGGAATATTCAAAATTTAAAATCATAATTAGGAGACAAAGCATTTTTTCCTGTTCAAGCTAATAAACAAGCAAATTATTTACCAAACTCTCTTCACGAGTGCCCATCATCATTATCTTAGTATTTGGTTTCAACTTGAGGGCTCCAAGCTTAACATCATCATCTGCAGGTTTGCCTGTAATGCAGATTTTTTTTTTTTAATTGGGGTAGAGATTTTAGGAAATGTCAATACATTCCATGCTTAATTGAAATAAGCTCCCTGTAAAATACCAGCTATGCCAAGCTGTGTTATCATTATCTTCCATATACAGTGCCCTGGTTTTGGCTGGGATTGAGTTAAATTTTCTTCTTGGTAGCTGGTGCAGTGCTGTGTTTTGGGTTTAGTACGAGAATAATGCTGGTGGCACACCAATGGTTTAGCTGGTGCCAAGCAGTGCTTACTCTCATCAAGGACTTTTCAGTTTCTGTGCTCTGGCAGTGAGCAGGTGCACAGGGAGCTGGGGGAACTGGGCAAAGGGATATTCCACACCACAGAACCTCATGCCCAGTGTATAAACAGGGGGGAATTGGCTGGGAGACACCGACTGCTGCTCAGAGACTGGATGGGCATCACTGAGTGGGTGGTGAGCAACTGCACTGTGTCACTGGTTTCTCTTGGGTTTTGTGTCTCCTCCTCTTTTCATTACTATAATATTTAGTATTATATCATATTTTATTAACTTTCAGTCACTGAACTCTTCTTATTCTGCCCACGAGGTTTACTTTTTACTCCCCAATTCTCCTCCCCACCAGAACAGGGCAGTGTCAACTACTAAGAAATGACCAAGCAGATGTATTAATAATTAATAATACCCAGTGATGTATAAAATGTCTCTATTCGTGTTCATCCTGGAACTACAACTGGCAGGTGGATGCCCTGTTAATGCACACATCCTGCCTAGGATTAGGGGATGTTTGTCCTTAACCACCTCAGGCACATCCCCCACAAACAGTAAATAAGGACAGTTACCCTTCATTTTAAGCCCAAGCAGTTTTTGACGCTCTGGTAACACTCCAGTAAGACCTTTCAGAGACTGTTTCAGGTCCAACACTGTGTCTTCTTCTGACAGCGAGGTTATCGTGTACTCCTGTCCACCCCATTTTATTATGAGAGAGAGAGACATCCTTGAAGCATATGTTCAGTATTACAGCCTGAAAAATCTGCTGCAGGAGGGAAACACAAAGATCATGTAAGGAAGAAAGAGGAGAACTACTCTTTTCAGAAGACAAACCACAACATCTACTTAAAGCATTCTTGGTTCTTTATTATATTGGACATCAAAGAGCTGCTTGTTTCTCCTGAGCAGATGATAAATCTGTTGAGAAAGTGCTGAAACAAAGGGAGAAAGAACAGTGTTAAAACTGGGGCTCCGAGTTCCTCTTTGATGTTTTTAGCAATGTCACATTCACATCTGCTGTGTGTTCTGTGCAGGTACAGCCTGTGCATTGCACACTCAAGCAAAGCACTGCAGCACCACAAAAGCCATTGCAAAGCTCAGAAACGTCCTCTGCAACACTTATGCAACCAAACCAGCCATGGGTGCCTTTACAGCTGTAATAACAGAACAACAAATATGAAATCCCCAACATATATAAGCCCATAAAAATAGTTCAAAGCCCATAGTCCATTTTTGGCACTGGATTTCTCTAATCCCTTCCACTGTGCAATACCTGCAGTAATGCACACCCCAGGTCACATCTCACTGTAGCAATATCAAAGCAGGAATTTGAAAACAAGGCCAAAACACACACCCACACAACACAATTACACCAGAAGAACTGTACTTTCATTGCAGTGCTGACAAAATAACCATAATTATACTATCTTTAATTTACACAGCATCATTTATACAAATTGTATTTAACAGTTTAGTCCTACATTAAACACAGCAGAAAAAACAAGATTTTTAGCTTAATGCAAAAGGAAGAACATAGTTTTTCTCTGTTAGGGCTTAGAAACAGAATCAAGGATATAGAAAGGTATGAAAAGGCTGCTAGAGACAGTCAGGAGATGAAGAAGGCCTCTGCATCACTGATGGTGAATTGTCCTCAAATGACTGATATTCAAAGAGCAGACCTGTGAAAAATCTAGGGTTATCAAACTTCAAGAAATGCAGGTCTGGCAATTCAAAAAAGTCTCAGAAGCCAAAACTCTGATCCTTCTTCCTCTCTGGATTTGTATTCTCAGAGGTTACCCACACTCAGAAAAAATTCTTTTACACAGTAAAGGCTATGGGGAACAAACCTGTAATTGCTCAGGCATAGCCACCAAGCTCAGAGCGGACGAGAATGAGTCCAGGTACAACCTCCTTGCTAAGGACACTACAAGCCTCACCTCCAAACTATTGCCCCTAAGAGCCCTGAAAACAAATTGAAGAGGAAAACTTGTATCATTTGGAAATTAATTAATTTTTTCCCCCAATACTGTAAAATCAGATTGGGACCTGGTATGACACAGTGAAAAAGACTCATGCAAAAAGGGTCTCAGAAGCACTAAGAAATTCTACTGAGGCTAAGGCTGCATGGTGTAGAGGACTGTTGATACAGTCATTATCATAAATTATTCCTGTCCATAATCCTTATACTAAGTCAGAAAGAAGAGTTCATTGTCTGTTTCCTTACCTGTACCATACACCTCAAATCATTCTGCAATGACATGCACAGAACAAGAACTCTAAGCAAACTTCTGCAGTCTCTGTCCAGTGCTAAATTGAAAAAGATCATCCCTCCAAAGCTGAGCACTTGGCCAACCCTCAATCCTTACAGATCTATAGCTCTGTCACGATAAATGCTATTGGAAACAAGACACTTCTATTCTCTGCCAAACCACTCAGGTCCGAATCAAGCAAAATGGGAAAATGGTTTGGGAGCAGAAAAAGACACAGGGATTTCCAAAGGTTCTACCATTGGGGTTGGGTGCCATATAGAATTGAAGCTAACACAGCTTCCTTTGGTTAACTTCACCTTCAAGGCCTCTACAAGACCCTTGGGCCACTGAGACCCGGTGGGTTGGAAGGCCACGGGTCAGAGGAAACATTCAGGTTCTGTTGTTAAAGCCCTGCACCGCTTTCCTTGGGCGATCGGCACCACAAACACAACCCGCCTAAAACACCCCAAGCGCCCGCTGAGCGCACGGGCCGCGCTTTCCACAGCACCGTAACACGTGTGGGACGGGCTCTGGGGCCGGCAGCTGCTCGGTGTCAGCGGGGCTCTCCTCCCCCGCCGAGGCTGCCCCGGCAGCGGCGCGGCCCGACCGAGAGCGCCCGCTCGGTGCTGCGGAGCCGCTCCCGCCCCGCGGGGGCACCGGGCCGGCCGCGACACCCGCCCGCCCCCGGCCCGGCCTCCCCCGGCCCCCGCCGCACCCACCGGGCTGTGCGGGGCCGCCGATCCGCCCCCGCCCTGGCAGCGCGGAGCGGGCGCTCACCCCGGCAGCGGCACCGGCTCCGTCCCGGCTCCGCCGCGCAGGAAGCGGAAGGGGCGCGCGGCGGAAGCGGGGGGCGCCCGGGTGGGCGCGGGGCCGGGCCCCGGCGGGAAGCGGCGGCCCCGAGCAGAGTGAGGGCAGCGCGGAGCGCGGGATGCTGCGGGTCATGCCCCGGCCGGGGAACAGGAGCTCCGCGGGGCTGCTCACGGCGGGGTCACGCAGCAAACCGGGGGGGAACGCCGCGGCACCGCGGAGCCCTCGCCCCCTCAGCGCCGGCCTGAGGCCGAGCTGCGCCGGGGCCCCGGGGAGGCCGGAGAGGCGACTTGCACGGGCAGCTGCTGCTATGAGCGTGTCTTTTGCACTGACAGCTGTGAAAGGAGGTTGTTCTGTGCGCAGGGACCCCGCCTGCAGAGCTGCCTCCAGTTCTGGGGTCCGGGCACAGAGAGGACGTGGAGCTGCTGGAGCGAGTGCAGGGGAGGCACCAGGATGATCCGAGGGATGGAGCAGCTCTGCTGGGAGGAAAGGCTGGGAGAGCTGGGATTGTTCAGTCTGGAGAAGGGAAGGTTTCAGGGCCACCTAGTTACAGCCTTCCAGTACCTTAAGGGAGATGACAAGAAAGATGATGAGAGACTCTTTACGGTGGCCTGGAGTGACAGGACAAGGGATTGGTTTCAAACTGAAAGAGAGGGGGTTTAGATTGGATATTAGGAAGAAATTCTTTTCTGTGAGGGTGGTGAGACCCTGGAACAGGCTTTCCAGAGGAGCTGTCTATCCCATCCTTGAAAGTGTCCAGGGCCAGGTTGGATGGAGCTTTGAGCAACGTGGTCCAGGGGAAGGTGTCTTCCCACATCTAGGAGTTTGGAAAGAAATGACTCTTAAGGTCCCTTCCAACCCAAACCATTCTGTGATTCTATGGCTTAAAACTCTCTTTGCTCCTAAAGCTGACTTTACAGACACATTGTCGTGTCTTGATATTTGAGTATTGTTTGGATTCTTGGGAACTGCCTTCAGCTGCAGTGGTTCTGTGCTTAGGCAACAGATGTAGAAGGGGAAAACAGACTTTGCCACAAAATGGCCTTTTTCACTCAGTGGTTTGCAGAAATAGTTTAAAGGGAAGAACATTATTCTGTGGTAAAGTGTGGTTTCTTATGTGAAATCACGTGGAGGTGACAAAGACTGGTTCCACTTGATGTCAATAGAGGTGGAGTTAAATTTGAGGAAGGAAGTGAAGGTTTCAGTCCTCCATTACCTTACATCTTGGAGTGTTGAGAGGTGAGATAATTCTTCCCTGTTTAATTTGGTAATAAGTAGGGAAGGGAACAAAAGAGCAGAGGTAACAACTATGCACTGAGTAGAAGTTCCTTCAGAGTGGCTGCTGGAACTTGCAAGAGCCATTCCTGCTGTAAGGGAATCTCAGTGGAGAGGGACAGTATGAGCAAAAACTGTAGAAGCCTTATCTCTTTCCTCAGAGGATATTAATTTAATGTATTTCCAGCCTGGATATGTGCTTTCAGGTTGTTCTACATTCAAGTTTAAGTGTAAAAACACCATTTTGGTTTCTAGGAAGAGTGGTACAAATGGAAGACCATTGTAACAACTGTTCTCGTCAAGTTTACTTTCTGACTGCACCTAAATCCACATAAAACCAGTCACTCTGCTTGTGTCCCAGTCACCAAGGGTTTGCTTTTTGCTTGAATGACACACAGTTGTCCTCTGCACAGAGGCAGCATGTTACAATAGTGCTGGAAAGCTTCCAAAGCTGCAAATGATAATTAAAGTCACACCCTGTCATGAAAATATGCACCCTCCAGACCTGCTTAAAATTCAGGCTACAAAAATGACATCCAGTGTGACCACCTCTGTATTTGCCATTTTGTTAAAAATATTTGTTGTTCTTTTCTGGTTGGCCTTTAGGAAGCTCTCTTGAAAAGGAGGCAGTAGGGTTTTGGGTTTGGTTTTGTTTTCTGTTTGAGGAGTGGTATGAAAAAGAATAAGAATGCATATTTAATTTCTGGTCTGATGCTGCTGTTTTGGTATCCTCAAAAGATGCTCTGATCCTGACAAGATTCATGTGGTGCAGATAAATACATCATTTTATTTAGCTGTGAAACACATGGTGGTGCTCAATCCAAATGCTACTAAATGCAAAGTGGCAAAGTAATTTGACTAACACCATATAATTACAATTCCAAGTCCAAACAGCACAATCTTTATACTGAGGAAAGTGTTCCATGGTGGGACTCTTTGGGTTTGCACTGTGGTAAATTAGCAGGACAAGGAGGAAGGAAAAGCATTGGGAAAATTTGAAAGCAAATGCACGTCCCTTTCACCTTGATGTGCACTGCTGCATCCTGGGATGCTCCAGGGTGAAATAAAAGAAGTGGCTGCATGTCAAATTGATGCCTGCTGGCTCCCTTCCCGTGCCTCATGTTCACATCACGCATTTCTGGTCCTTTTGTGCAATATGCTCCTGTGCATAAGTACTGAAGCCCAGGAGCTCATCTCCTAAATTGCTGTTCATGCTGCATATAAGAGCAAAATTCCCACTAGCAGCTCTAGTGAGATGCTGGGTAAGAGTCCTTTGAAATCATCGTTTAAAGCTGGAAACTCTGGGAACCTCAAAAGGTTGCTTTGAGAATTAAGAGAGATTAGATCACATCTCTGTGATAGAAGGAGTTGGAAAGCAAATGGTGATGATATTGCAGGGCTGAGAGGTGCTAAATATTTGTTTATTCAGTGACTTTAATGGGGGAGAGTCAGTGTAGATGTTAATGTGCTGCAGACTATGAAAGGGCCAACAGCACAGATTTCAAGATCTTAAACATTTTGGTTATTTGGGTTTTTTTTTTTGTTTGTTTTTTTTCAGAAAACTCACTTGAA
Source organism: Pseudopodoces humilis (assembly GCF_049639895.1). Lineage (NCBI taxonomy): Eukaryota > Metazoa > Chordata > Aves > Passeriformes > Paridae > Pseudopodoces > Pseudopodoces humilis. The sequence goes on from NC_142216.1 coordinate 3,785,776, forward strand.
TATGCACCAGCCTTTCTACCCCCCTTCTAATCTGAACCAATGTTTGGAAAAAATCTAGAGCAGAGCCCATATTCTCCACTAAGAATAGAATAATTCTTAAAATACATTTTGGTATGAGTTTATTTTACTCCGTTTTATGCTTTTAGCTTTCCCCTAATGCCTCTTTTTACGATTTCCTATGATACTTTATTGCTTTTTCCCAGTTCCCTTTCTCTGGTTTATAATTTGTCCTAAGCAGGTGGTAAAGGCAGTGATGTTTGAGAATGTCAGGCTCTGTGAATCCGATACCATCCAAGTATTTGCAGCTCTCCTGCCCTGCTCATCACCAGTGACTGCAGCAGAGCAGCCAGCAGGGGTGTGCTGGGCACTGCCATCCATCCCTGTGCCCCAGAAATGCAGCATTTGAGTGCTCCCTGTGATTCTGAGTCACTGTGACTCCGGGCACAACTCCGAGCACCGCATTCCCAGAGTTCAGTAGTGCTTCAGGAGCTGCCAGCTCGGTTGGAGACTCGGAAATGTCTCCAGTTTGAAGTGAAGCACATTTTCAGGTTATCACTAATGCAGTCTCTGTCTCAGCTGCTTTATCAGGAAAGGGGGAGTTTGAATATTATTTATGTAGTTTCCTTACAGGAGTTTTTTCAGGATTATTTAGTGAATGTTGGCACTGTGACATGCTTTAAATACCAGAGGCTTGTTCCCATGTACCATATGATTTTCCACCTCCTGAATGCAACTGTTATTCTTCTGCCACTATTCAGCCCAATGATTTTTATTTTATTTACTTCGATTCTTTGTATTCTAGATTATGCCCCACTGGCAAGGGATCTTGGGAAAGAACTGTGATGCTTTTGTTCACTGAACAAAACCTGATTCATCCCTTTCCTTACATCACCACACAGCTCTCCAGATTCCCAACACAGAGATTGCTCTGGCTTTCCTTTAGGTACTTTGAAAGTCACAGCAGCTGTTGATGTGTTTGGAGTGAGCACTGTCCAGTGTTATGAGAGGGGTAAAGATATATGTAATCAAAGGAGAGATTTAATTATCAGTGATACTGCAGGAATGAAAAGGGTGAAAACAAACTGGAAATTGAGAAACTAGCTGAATTCTAGAAAGAGCTCTGAAAAGAAGCAAGAATGAGAGGAAAAATTAGGAGATGATGAGAAGCTAAGTGATGGTGATTTAGGAAATTTAGGAAATAGGGTCACAGATAGTGAAAAACAGGAATTTTTGAGATGGGGTTACAGAACGAGAGTTGTTACATCAGAGAGAGATGCACTGACTGTTGCCATTGCCCAGTAATGCTCCCAATTTCTGTTTCTGGGTTTCTATAGGAATTAAAGTTTATTTGTTCCTTTGTTTAGGGAATGGAATAAAATTGCAAGAAGGGAACACAAAAGTGTTGGGGGCTGGCTGCCACCAGTATTATACATGAGGTACCAAATTAGGTTTCACAGGCAATCTTAATTTTTGCCTCAGTTAACTTTTTGTCCAGTAACCTACTCGTTAAGACATTCCTTTACTTTTGCATATGTATGTATGAATATTTTTTGAAACAATGGTTTATAAAAAGCTTCAAATAAAACTGCCCATGTTATTGTCCACCTTATGCATGCAGTGTCCTTCCACGTCAGCATATTTTGCTGCTCTTTGAGAATTTGTATGAGGGATTTTCTTTGTAAGCAGTTTGGGGTTGCTGGCATGTGTCCATCTGCATGGACAAATCAAGCTTCCACATTATCTGAACTCTGAGAAAGTCCTTTCAAAGTTTTAATGAGATGTCACCATAGCGGTGCCCTTCAGTCCTCAGTTGCTGGTCACTGAAATTCTGGAATCCAAAAGCCTTTGTTGATAATGAGAGATGAATAATCATTGAGTTCAGAATTCTCAGCCACCCAGTGTCAGATGCAGGAGAGGCTTTCAAAATTCTGGAGAAATGAAGCAGAAAGTTGAAGTGCTTTTAAAAAGCCATGCCTGACAAGACAGCAGTAATGCCACATACCTGATCTGCTCATTAGAAAACCTTTCCTTTTGTGAAGTAACACGTTTTCAGAATTAAATGCTGAGAGAGGATGGAATGAAATAAACGTGGGGTTCAGTTCCTATTGTTTGCTTGCAAACTAAAGCAAGAACTTTACAATACTTTCATGATATAATTACTTCTAAAATAATAATAGATACTTCCACTCCAACTCCTATAAATACCTTTTGCTCTCCACAACTGTGAATATATATTTGTCTTTCTCTGCTGCTTGCTGTCTTTTCTCCCAAGCAGCACTGCAGAGAGGTAGTACTTGGAGATCACCCCAACCTCAGTCAGCACTGAACCAAGCCTACAAAGAACAGACAAGAAGTGACTCATGATTTTTTTTCCATGTATGGCATGAGTAGTCAAGCAGCCCCTAGAAATGGAACTGAAATTCTTATACCTTATATGACAGCTGGTTTATATTCCCTGTGATAAGAAGTGGGGTAGTGGTGAGGAACAGGACACAGTTGTGAGTGGGCTGAGCCAGAAGAATGGGGTGGCTGGAGGCTGGTGAAGCTGTTTTCCCATGTTTTCTGCAATAATCCAGGCTTTGGAGCAGGGTTTACCCCAGGTACAAGAAAAGGATTAGGTGATAGTATCATGCTTAATACAAGGATACATAAAACAAGAGCTGCAAACACTTGTGATGCAGGGAGCTGTTAAGTGACAAAGGAGGAAAATGAACTGTGCAGAAAGGTGAACCTCCTAAGCCTGACCAGAGCATGGAGTACTTATGAGTAATAATCACATGTGGGTATCCTTTGTTTGGCTGGGTCTGGCAGGTTTGTTATTTCTCAATCAAATGTAGGAACCCTTGTATAAATTGATAGGTTTAAAGTAAACATTTTTCAGTACAAAGCCTGCTGCTTTTATTTAAATTGTATTAAAATCTGAGGCTTGTAATAAATGGTGCTGATCTGTTCCATGGTACCTGCAAAGGTTTGTGAGACTCCTGTCAGTTGTGCCATTTGATCTCCTGCATGCTGGAATGTCTGGAGCTGAGAAGATTGGCCCGGTGTGAACACCAAATGCACCATCTGAGGATGGACATGTTCAAACTACCCTTTTCTCCTGGGTGTTTTGAAATCCTTCAGGTACTCAGACAAAGTAATTTTGCAAAGCACAATGTGGACAGACACCCAAACTCTTTATTTTAACATCTCTGCTTCACAGAGTTAAAGACACTGTTTTGAGGTATTGTTAATAGCTATGTCTGTGAATGAAGTTAGAGTTAAACTTCACAGAGTTAAAGACACTGTTTTGAGGTATTGTTAATAGCTATGTCTGTGAATGCTCCACTGTTCATTAGAGATGGAAGGAAAAAAGCAATTATTAAGTTGGCCAGCCCAGCCCTTGTGAACTACAGGATTTTCCAGTTCAATGTATTCCCTCATTCCTCATCGCAGCTAAGTTTTTTTCATGTTCCAGACAATGTGGCTTTGTATTTTTTTTTTAAATACTAAGGTAAAAAACATTACTCCTTTTGTATCATAATTTTTTCCATAGCATTGAAGAACGTGTTCTAGGGCTTGGCCATGCAACCTTGACAGGATGGGTAAAATATTGGTGAGACTTTCCATGCAAGGTCTGTGAGCTGCAAAGGATGAAACGATACTGTGCTGGGCTGTGCTGTGAGGGAGCAGCCCCTGGGTCAGGTCTCCAGCTGAAAAATGACAGTGCAATAATACAGAAAATCCGGTGCTTTTCTGGTCGAACTCACAACGAAGGTGACTGGAGGCTCTGCAGTCCAACACTGGAAAAAACATAATCAGCCTGAGTACGTGAAAGTAATTCAGCACTTTGTGTTCCACAAGGCTAGTAAGGAGTATTATTAAAATAGCAGGGCTGCCTTTTAAACATCTGCTCAGACACTACCTCGAATTTTGCTGACCGACTTCTCTGAGTCATCTTCCAGACTCTCAGCTGCCCTGGCGAGTCCGCACGTCCCGAGAGGACCCAAACCTGTGCGCTCCCACTGGAGTTTTAAGACACAACCTCTGCCTTTTCAGGGGTGTGGGCGGGCGAAAAGGTGTCGACGTTTGGACAGAACTCGTTCCCGGCGGGGAGCGCTCTCCAGCCCAAATCTCAGCCCTTTCTACCCAAAACGCGGCTCCGCTCCCTCCGCCCCCGCCCCGAACCTGCCCGGGGGGGGGGGGGGGGGGGGGGGCGGAGGAGCCGCTCCGCGGGCGGGGCGCGCGCATGCGCGGAGAGGGGCGGCGCGCGCGCGCAGGCAGCGGGGCCATGGCCGCCCGTCCGCGGGGCCGCGGGGTGTCGGCGGCGCCCTGAGGCGGCGCGGCGCGGCCATGGTGCCTCGAGGAGCCGCTCTGCCGCCGGGCACCGAACCGCCGCCGTCGGTGTGAGAAGCGCGGAGCCCCCGCCGCGCCGCCGGGGAGCGGGGGCGAGGGGAGGAGGAGGTGGAGGAGGCGGCGGCGACCCCGCGGGTTCAGGTGATTCCCGCACGCGCCGCCTCAGGCACACACGCGCGCGCGCGCGCGTCCCCGCGGCGCCCCTCGCCCGCCGCTCCCGCGCCCCTCCCCGCCCCCGCCGCTGCCGCGCGTGTCCGCGCCGGTGCCGGGGCTCCCCCGCCTTCCCTGCGCGCAGCCCCCCCCCCCCCCTCCTCCCCCCCCCCCCCCCCCCCCCCCCCCCCCGCTCCCCTCCTCCGCCGGCGCCGGGAGCCGCCGGGGTTACTGGAGTTCAGCGGGGCCGGGCAGGATGCGCGGGGCTGCCCGCGGCGGGGAGCGCGGGAGTTGCGCCGGGCAGGCAATAAGTGTCCTGCTGGGGAGCGGGGCAGCGGGGGGCCGCGGTTCGCACGCCCGGTGCGGGCTGCTGCAGCCCTGACACAGCCGCTGGCTTGGCTGGGGGGCTGCGCTGCTGGCCGCCCTGCCCGGGGTCGGGCTGTGCCCTGCTCGGGGTCGGGCTGTGCCCTCCGGTGCCCGCAGCCGGCTGAGCATCCCCCGGCCCGGTGCCGTCACGGCTGAGACACGGAGCGGAGCCGGGCACCTCTCCTGGAGACGGGCCCCGGAGCATATGGTCATGCTTATGTAAGGAGAAGCCTGCCCGTGGCGTGGAGAACAGGGCTCTTTCCATTTTTCCTACTTATGTCATGTCAGGCGGTTTTATGAGACCTTCTGTAGCCTTTTAAAATAAGGTTTGTGATAAGAATTTTCATTTCTCTTCTGTGCTCGGAAGTAGTTCTGTGTACCAAAGTATACTTGTGACAGATGGAGCTCTTAGAGGGATTCTTACCTTCTGGTTGTGCTGCCTTTTTGGGGGTGTGTGTGTGGGACCTGGTGCATAAATAATGTGATTGGGGGAATAAAATGAAAAAAATGTGATTTTTTTTTTTTTTTGTGTGTGTAATGCCGCAAGTATCAGCAAATGAAAGAGAATATTAGAAACGATGGGCAGAATATACCAAGGAAAGGGAGATTTGTGTAATATGTTTGACTCATTAATATTAGCCATTTGTGATCTCATTCAGAATACTTTTTTTTTTGAAACCTGTAGGTGTTGCCGTATTCATTTCTTAAGCAGTTTTTAGTTCGAGTTTCTATTAACTTGTGTTACAGACTTGGATACTTTTACATATATTTCAGGTAGGGTTTGTCTGTGTTTGTAATGAGTCCGTAGAGATAAAACTTGGAAGGAGAGGAAAGAAATAATTATTAATTACTTTTTGATAATTTTTGTAGGGTAGAAGATAGATTTAAATGTGGAAAAAAATACTTAGTTTAGGTGGGTGGTCTGAGCTATTGCACCCCGTGACTTTGGTTTCTCTGTAACCTTGGCTTTTTCTTGCTGGTTAACTTGGATAGGAGGGGGCCTGTGCATGAGAAACTGTATCTTATTTTTCTAGTTAGCTTTAGTAACTGGTGATCAGCTCTGGTTTTTGAGTCATAATATCACTAAAGGATTTAATTAATTGCTAAATCCATTGGCATAAGGAAATGTGTGTCTTTGCGACCACCATTACATAGAAGGTTCATCAGAAATCTTACAGAGCAATATAAAACTGCTGCTCATCTAAAACAAGGATTCATTTTGTTTACATCAGTCTTGAGGAGCTACTGATGTTACAGCCCGATTCTGATGGAGACATTGGCTGAGCATTGGAAGAAATACTGGGGAATTCCTTCCTTTGGGAGAGGATGGGCAGAGATCGGGATCTCAGTCCGGTTCGGCAGCTGGAGCCCTTGGTGCAGATGCAGAACGGCGCATCCTGCCAGTGAGCTCTGAACGATGGGTGTGTCCTGGAAAACTGTGCCTGCTTGGTGGTGTTTGGTGCTTGGTGTTCACACAAACATTCTCCGAGCTGTTTGCTAAACTTGGGTCGGTTTCCTCCTCTTCAAACAGTGCAGATGGCTCCTCTTCCCCTCCTCTGGAACCCATGTGGTGATTTATTCTTCTGAGTGCATTTTTAGCTCTAAATACACCTGGCATTGTTTGATGTTTTTAGACTGGACAGTTCAGCATCGTTTTGCTCTTTAAGGGTATATTCAAGTCCAGTCCTACAGTGTGATTCATTCTGTTCCTGTTTCCCTGCCCTTCCAGCATCTCCTCTCATTTCAGAGAGGCCCTGCTGCTCTGTAATTAGTTTCATACTTGGGAGGAACACTCAGAAGTGGGTACTTCATCTTGAGGAGCTTTTCTGGAAGAATTCTTTGGTTGCATATCTTGAACATGTTTTAAAGGGAACTTTTCTGGGTATTTCCACCGTGCATTTGATATTTCTGTCAGGCGAGTCTGGTGCTGCAGGAAGCTGAGCTGCCTGTTTCACAGGCCTTGAAGCTTTATTTACACGATTCAGAAAATGGATAAGGCAGCACTGGGGATGGAAACTTTATCAGTGCTGACCTAGAGAAATCTTGAAAGGCTTATTTTCTATTTTAACTATTTACCAGTCTGGTAACAAGTTATTGTTATTGCAGGTTCTAAACATAGGCTGTGTCTGAAATGGCTAAAAACTGTCTGAGCAACTGTGGAGGATGAAATATATTTCATCCTGTTGTGTGGCTTCGTCCTGGTAAAACATTTGGGTTGCAGGGTGTTTTATGAGCTTTACCTGTGTGTCTGGTGTTCCTGGGAGCTCTCTGGGGTGGGATGTCACTGCATCATCTCAGGCTCTCATTAATGCTCGGTGTGCAGGTCCTCTGGGTATTCTCTCCTCTGCAGAGGCGCTTTGGGATTGCTGCCCAGATTTTCTCAGAATGTGCTGATACAAATGTGGTTAGGCAGGCTTGTAGGTGTGGGCTTGCAAACACGGCTGTGAAGGCAAAAAAAAGTGCTGAATAACTGGTTAATAAACCAAACCTTGAAGTGGTGAGAAACCGGGGAGCCAGAAAGAACCTCGGAGCAGTTTAGTTTGTTGAGTCAACCTAGATTTTCTTCTGAAGATTTTAATTAAAGATATTACTAATTATATTTTAATTTTAATGTATTAGCTTGCTGTCTTTCAGGTGCCCAACTGAGCTGTGATCTCAAAACCGAGCAGCCCCTGTTATTGTGACGGGGTTTGAACTGATCCAGTGCAGGCAGAGCGTGGATCCCACAGAAATCCACAGAAGGGAGGATTTTGCTGTATACCTGGTGGATTTGTTAACCTTTGTTAGCATGTGTTAGTCCTTGAGTTCAGTTCCTTTGTCTTACCTGCTCATTATGAAAAATAAAAGCCACAGGATGTTTTACAGGCTGCCTATAAATAATAAAATGCACTTGCTATATAATTGAGAGTGGGCTGAAACTGTTCATAGTGTATAAATGTACTTGAGAAATAAATCTTTAAAGAAAACTTTATCTTCTCAGCTCTGTAATATATATCTTCGTTTCCTGGATTGGTTTTCTTTCCCCTCATATAAAATTTGCTAGAATTAATGGAAGTTGGAAATGTAGATTATTTTTTTTGTTCTCTGCAGTTAACCTTCTGTACTTGCTTTTGTCCATTTTTAATATGCCTTTAATGTGAATTCATGTTCACTGAAGTCCCTGTGAACAGAGAAGAGTTTGACCTAATTTATTTTGCAGTAACATTTGCTTTTGCAAAACACGTGCTGTATTTGTTTGGAATGATTAACCTTAGCTGTACCACAGTTCACAACTGAATGACTCTTGGATGAGTAGGAATGTAAGAATTACTGTGTTTTCTAGGTAGAAATGCCAGTTCTTCAGGCACACCACTGCAGCAACTGGATAGGAATCCATATTGTTCGATCAGATGGGAAAAAATAAGGAGAAAAAAAATATTGTTTGTTCTTGTTAACTGCTTACACAGCAAGATCGAGCTGTCTGTTTGCTGACTGACTCTTTAAACCTTTAAATGGAAGGCTAAATACTCTCTGGTTATTATTTGAAATTTCTGAGCTACTCCAGTGATCTAGGACTGAGCATTACTGGGAGCAGTGACTGGTGCCAGTGCTGCTGTTGCTGTGCACGTCTTCCGTGTTCCAGGGTTTTATTCCTGCTCTCGGTATCTTGCTGGATCTGGCCTTCTCAGCAGAAATCTTTGATAGCTGTCCTTGTTAGCCAATTTAAATTGCATGGGAGCAAGGCAGTCTTCCTTTCCTCGGTACTGTCTGAGAGGGAAAGAGCCCTTTTGATGGATTGGTGACTTACGTACTCTGAGTTCTAGGTTTGTTTTTGTTTTTGTTTTTTTTCTACAGAATCACGCAGGGAGATTCTTTTCTCAGTGCATATTTGATAAACCTTTACGTCCTGTTCCTTCCCTTTGTTCTCTCCCTCCCAAACTGATGATAGAAAGAGCTGAGTCTTTGAAGAATGTAATTCTTCTGTAAATCAAATTCTTTTTGCTCCCCAGACCAGGAGAAGTATAAAGAAAGGAGTGAGTGGGTACAACCCAGCTGATGGGTCTAAATTTAGTTGTTGAACTGTGACACAGAACTTATCTAGAGCTACTGATAAGAGTTGTATATTTTGTCTTTTGTTTGGGTTTATTTTTTAAATTTCTTTTTTCCTCTTCAAAGTCTGTAGCAGAGATTACCTCAAAGGAAAACAAAAGGTTTTCCTGGTGATATTTTTAGTTTCAGACTCTATTACTGAAAAATAATCTAACGTGGAAACTAAACTACAGACCAGAATCTACTTGTTAACAGATGTATCCAGAGTAACTAGAAATTCATAGATGTGAGAAACAGAAGTTGAAATTCTCTCTTTTGGTTTTTAGTTAATCTTGCCAAGTATTTTAGGTTGTGATGCTGTAGCAGAATGAGCATCTTGTTCACAGATGTGAGGCTGAATGTTGCAGGAGCAAGTCTGGTTTTGAGATTCTGATCTTGACTGGAATTACTTTCTGTGGTGATTTTTGGTGGCAATAGTCTTGGAATAACTTACACTTGCAGATATTCCAGTTTATTTCTGTAACTATTAAGTAACTTTATGATTAATGCTTTCCTAAATGTAGAAACTTTTCTCTGTTAATGTAATTTTGTACCTGTTTGGATAAATGGGTACAGATTTTTGCTGCCCCTTGTTCTGCTTTACCAGGGCATATTTCCTGTCTGTGATGTGATAGATTTATATTTATGTTGGTGCATAAGCAACAGTTACACTGGTTTAAGTGGCAGAATTCACAGCTTCAGCTGAAATGGCAAAATTTTATGTTGTGCCAAAACTTCAGAAAGAAAATTCTGTGAAAGGGAAAATGTGTGTTATCTTTGAGAGGGTACGTGCTGTGTGATCACACTCAAGATGGTCTGTTTTGCTGATGGAATGACTGGGACAAACTTGAAGGAGTTTTTTTTTTTTTTTTTTTTGTTGTTGTTTTTTTCAATTGATTTTTGCCAACTCTGCTGCTTTCTTTAAGACTAACCAGGAATATGCTTTTGACAAAATGGATGTGCCAGGGGAGGGAGAAATTTTTGAAACATAACCGTTGTAAAACAAAAATGAACAATCTATGTTCCATGAACAATCAGTTATAATGGGAATTTTTTAAAAGGTAGTTTGGCCAAATAGCACAGCTTTAGATGTGAAATCTGAAGTTTTTGGTCTTGGCTTTTGCTGGAATTGGGCTAATTTTACTAGCTGGTGCAGTGCTGTTTTGGGTTGAGTACGAGAGTAATGCTGGTGGCACACCAATGGTTTAGCTGGTGCCAAGCAGTGCTTACTCTAATCAAGGACTTTTCAGTTTCTGTGCTCTGGCAGTGAGCAGGTGCACAGGGAGCTGGGGGAACTGGGCAAAGGGATATTCCACACCACAGAACCTCATGCCCAGTGTATAAACAGGGGGGAATTGGCTGGGAGACACCGACTGCTGCTCAGAGACTGGATGGGCATCACTGAGTGGGTGGTGAGCAACTGCACTATGTCACTGGTTTCTCTTGGGTTTTAGTCCTCTCTTTCAGTGTTCTAGGGTTTTGGTTTTTTTTGTTGTTATCTACCTTTCACCACAGTTATCATCATCGGTATTTTATTTTGTTTATTAAAGTGTTCTTATCTCAATCCAAGGTTTTTACCTTTTTTTTTTCAGTTCTCTTCTCCATCCTACTAGGAGGGGTGATGGTGAGCAAGTGGCTGTGTGATATTACCTCCCAGCAGGGGTTAAACTGTGACAGTCTTACTGAGACTGTTCCTTTTCTTACTCTTATTTGGAACAGAGGGATGTTTGAAATCATGGGAAAAAAAATTTCAAAACACAAACAAGTGGCTCCCCAGTCCACGTTTTGGCTTTGTAGGACAAGTGACCTATTTTTTTTCTAACGCCTGAGCATCCTGCAACTCCTGTCATCATCATTTATCTAAAGGTTTTAGAGGTTTAATGTTGTGGTTGTTTTTTTGTTTGTTTTTACACCAATCAAAATAATGTATTGTGAGAGCTCTTTACAATATAATGAGCTTAGAGCAATGGACTTCGCTTGCCTCTATTTCGTTCTGTTAGAACTTGGCAACCATTACAACTGAGGCTTTATTTAACACATCCGCATTTCTAGTGCAGTTAATTTTAAAGGGTTTCTTATTAGTATTTTTGTCAGTCAGGGACAGAAGATGGTGTGGAGTTGCAGTGGCTGCTCCTCACAGCACTTCCGTTGCAACATGATGCAGTTTTCAAAGTTTGCGTTGCTTTTGTTTTAGCAGCATTGGAAATTTAATTATTCTCCTAGATAATCTAAATGCTGCACTTTTTATTTTGCTCTGTCTCAAATATGGGTTTGGGAGGTAGAATTTTTCAGCTTAATTTGGATGTGCTGACCCTCAAGTTAACTTTCAGTATTAAAAGAAGTTGTTCACATAATTCTCTTTTTGAAGTAATTAAGGAAACTGAAAGCTCAAGTGAAAGTTACCTTCTTGTCATACGTGTTTGGTTGTTGTTGATGGCTGAAAAAGGTTTGACAGTTTTGAGAATGTAATTTGATATCAGACACTTGTTGTCACTTGACGTGGGTATTTTTATGACAGAATGAAAACCTGTCAGTCTCTGCTCATCCCTATCCCTATGTCCTGATCTACTTGGAAAAGGAACCTAGTAAAAAACCAGGAGGCAGCCTAATTTCAGAGTTTTGATTAAATTTATGAACTTGACAAACCCACAGATTTTTGAAAATTCTGGGACATTAAAAACATTTTGATATGACTTATTTAAGCCTGCAGTTTTGTAACTCTTTGCATACAATCTGTGTAACTCCCAACTTCTGTTTGTACAATACCATCCCTTTAAACTCAGCCTTTTATTCACACAAAATGCTGAATGCTCTGATTCTCTAGTAGCTGCTTGGGTGGTAGTTTTGGTTGTTCATTCTAAATATTTGTAATCTTCTGGCTGAACTTTTAATTTGTATTGGGCAGCTCTGTGAAATGCTGGTGTTGTGCGGAGTGCCTGATGTGGTTGGATGGCACTTCCTGTGCGAGGGGAAGGATGTGCTCCCCTTGGGTTTGCAGATCTGTTGCAAGAGCTCTGTAAAAAAGTGCCAGCATTTACATAACTTGAAAAATCAGACTGTGGGCTAGACAATGGCAAGCAACAGCCCTGCAACCTGTGGTTTATTGAGGCACATCTCAGTTATGATATCTCCTGACTTCTTGAGCTGAATTAATTTTATGTCATCGTGGCTCGAGAAGTGTGAGCGTGGCTGAAGGTGTGACATGAACAGTTTGTAGTGTCATCTAGGCCATGGCAACACAAATGAAACCTCACATGAGGCTTGTGTGTAAGTGAGAGGTGTTGGGTTTTTTTGGTTATATGGGATGGGTTTTTTTCTTAATATATATTTGCATGGTTTCATTTCATGCCAGACTTCTGTATTGGCTTGAGGTACAGAAGTTGCACAGTTGAAAAACTTCTATAACTTACACAAGGACAATATGAATAAAGTCTTGTAAACCTTTATTTAAAATAAAGTGCAGTTCAAGTGCAGGTTTTTCAATTCCTTTGCTCAGGGTGCAGTCCTTTTCAATCGTCTCCCTAATAACTGGGATTGGGAGCCTTTTCTTAAATCTGACCTCATTGGGGGGCTGATTGTGCTGTAGGTGATTTTACTTTGAGTGCCTTCTTCTGGATAAAAACTTACTGGATCAACTGTCCCCAATTTCAACTGCACTTCTCTAATGCAGCCTGCAGTGAATTGTGTTCAAGGGATGGGCAGGTGGTGGATGGTAAAACCAGCACATTTCAATTAAGAACAACTGTGAGTCTTAGCTGATAGAATGTCAAACTGATCCTTTTGCTCTTTAAAATGATTCTGTTGGTGACTTTTGAGATGCTGTTGTGGACCAGCTGTTTCAAAAAAAAGTGCCCTTTATTGTTATGCATCAATTATCTTGCCTGATGGCAAATTCCAAAATGAAATTATCTTCTAGTATTTAGGAGTGAGGATATGTTCTTTTGTTTGTATGATTCCTTGTGGTGAATTACATAGAAATGAGTAGAATAGTTGAATTATTGGTCACAATCTTCAAAACACGCAGCCCTCAAATTTTATAAATAGATAAATTTGTAGAGGTTAATGAAGGCTGTAAATGATTTTTTAAAGCTTAGGTATTTGAAAATTGAGGAAGTGAATCCTGAATATTTAAAATCACCTTAATTGGTGATTATTTAATTTGAGAGACATAGAAATAGTGCTAAGCTAGATGGATGTAATGTCTGAATTTTGTTGGTGTTTGGTTTCTAAAGCATACAGAGTATTACATTCTAATGCTGATCATGTAAATGTTTATGGAGTACCTACTACACTGGGGTCTTTTGGCTGAGATCTCAGATGCTAAATGAGTGTAAATAAGAACATAAGAACGGTGCACACCCTTGGACCATTTTCATGCCATTAACCTGCCCTCCCCCCATTTTACAGTGTCACCATGGAAAAAAACTGCTAGCAAATTGACCTTTATATAGGCAAAATAGAAGCTGTCCTGTCTGGATTTGAATTTAACTCAGTTGATTCATTCAGTCGTTTGTGGCCACACAGGAAGCCCCATTCATACGATCACAAAAGCTAATGGCTGTTTGTACAGTGGGATTGATCTGATTACTCTTCTCTCTCTTGTGCTATTTACAGTCTGCTGCCAATTCACAGAAAGGGAAGATAATGGCTGCAAAGGAGAAGTTGGAGGCAGTATTAAACGTGGCCCTAAGGGTCCCCAGCATCATGCTGTTGGATGTCTTGTACAGATGGGATGTCAGCTCATTCTTCCAGCAGATCCAAAGAAGTAGCCTGCACAACAACCCTCTCTTCCAGTACAAGTACTTGGCCCTTAATATGCATTATGTGGGTAAGTATAGATCTATTCAAGAGAAAATAGTATACTTACTAAATACCTTTTGGCTTGCTACAAGAATCTTAAGAATTTAGTAATAGCATGTTAATGTATTGATTACAAAGAATAACATGACAATGCATTCATTACAGGTCTGCCTAAGGGACAGTTTATGTTAGCAGCGAAGAAATCCTGCCCAGGGCTTTTACTGATTGTTGTTATTTACCCTTTACAAGTAAACCTGGTGTTTGGAAACACAATTGATATCCTGAAAGAAGAGCACAGTGACTTTGGCCTGTCTCTGACTGATGAGGAAGCTGCTGTGAAATGCTGTGCAGAGAAGTATAGAAACTTAACATTAAACAGAGGTTAGGGAAAAGGTAGCCTGATTTGGACTAACCACAGCACTAGAAGTTTAATTTTCTCTGCTGCACAGATTTAGCTCTTCAGTTTACACCCTTATGAACCAACTCTGTGCTGAGTGGATTCGAGCAGGTAACCAGTCCTGGTGTTGCAGATAAATGGACAAAATTACTAACTCAGCTGAGGTGTGAACCTTGGCCTGCAAGTCTAGCTCTGGAATGCCAGATGTCTGTTTTAAGGAGATGAAAGGATTGGTGTTCTGGGACCTGCTCTCCAGGTGAGAATGTGATTCATCTGTACATGGGGTAAATTAGGGATTGGATTCGGGCTGTTGAGGTTGATCTCTGGTGAGCATCTGCCTGAGCACTGCCTGGCTTGGAGATAAAGGGCTAGCATATAATTTAACCACTCTGGAGTGCTTCTTCCTTGTAGATGGTTTTGGAAGATAAAGATGCACTGCAGTCAGCTAAAGGAAACACACTTAAGCACTTAGAAAACTGTGGGCTTTTGAATGAGCATGTCCTGACTTTAATCCTGTCTGCATTAAGTGTTGGCATGAGGCTTCCCTTGCTTTTTTAATGTCTGTTGTCTGGAAATCATTTACTGCACTAGAAATGTGTGCAGTTTTCTTTGCTATGACTCCACTATACTCATGCTGGGATGACAGGGTACTTGCAGTACAAAACATTGTTGTCACAGTTCCCTTTTCCTTTGTCTGTGGGCGAGGACATGTTTGGAGCTGCTGAATGTGACACAGGACCATGGTGGCCTGTACCTACAGCTGGCTTTCTCCTGCATTTGTGTGCACACACAAAGCTTTTAGGAGTAACTTTATCAGATCAGGTTCTAATGGAGAACTAACAGTTGGGCAGTAGGTTTTCAAGATGGCAGTGGGTAATTTCCAGCTGTGACAAAGCCATTCTTTATAGGTATTTGATAATCTTGTCCTTGTTAAAGTATGCTGAGATGCACCAGTAAAAAACACTACAGAGGGAGTGGGTATTGTTACCAAAGAATTTCTCACCTGGTTGCTATTTTGGTACTAAACCAGTGGAATCTGACTTTGTGCTCCTTGTGCAAGGGGTGCTTTTGTGCTGGTGCACAGTCACTCAACAGTTTTTTACTTCTTGCTTTTATGACATTGAATGGATGCACTTTTATTTCTCCAACTGGTGGTTGCTGTGTAAGAGAGTCTAAATTGTGAAGCATGGTGCTCGTTTTAAGAGATTTTCAGAAAATTTTTAGTGACAAAACTTTCCTAGTACTTTTCAAATAAGGTTGTGTTTCATTTCCTTGGTTGTTGGGGTTTTTTTAAGTTGTGTCAGGGTGAAGCTGGGCTAAATCAATTTACATGCCTGCATGACATTTTATATAGATTTACTTGCATTACTTTAGAATATGACATTAATTAAGATGATGTATCAAAATATATAAATTGGATTTGTAGGGAAAACAAAGTACTTTTCCACCAGTTTGGAGAATTAAGCTTCTTTGAAGATACATTGGGGGAAATTCACTGCCAGCATATAATTTAAACAATTCACCATGGATGTGTTTCAACATGCTAATCTGCTTTATTTATAAAAAAAAAATCCTCTCTTCATATTTGCAGTTAGGAAACACTATCAGCAAATGCAGTGGCAGCTTTGCAATATCAAACAATCACTGAATTTTTCTACAAGCCAGTATCTTGTAGTGCTATTTATAGTGCTATATAAGTGCTTCCAGCAGCTGAGGAAATTGGGTGCATCTATCTCGGGCAGATGCTCAAGGAACAATTTGATTAGAGAGCCCTAAAAATTAATAAACTCTACCAATCTTTATATAGTGAACCTTTTCCTGGAAATAAGGAGATAGAATTGGAAATTTGCTCAGAACTGGGGGTTACCAGGAGTGCCTTTCCTGTTTAAATGTAGCAAGTGAAATGATGTGTGTTCCCCTGTGATTCCCTTTCCAGTTAGCAGTACTGGGACTATAATAAAAGCTTCTAAAATGCACTTTGTTATTTGAAACAACTTTTCCTTTTGATATCTTTCCATGAAACAGCTCTTATCTCTTTGAGCAAAGGAAAATACTCAGTCCTGATAACCACTCAACCACAAATTCACCTGCATGAAATTTAACTAAATATGCACAGAGCAGTG
This sequence comes from Pseudopodoces humilis, assembly GCF_049639895.1. Lineage (NCBI taxonomy): Eukaryota > Metazoa > Chordata > Aves > Passeriformes > Paridae > Pseudopodoces > Pseudopodoces humilis. Next base: position 3,802,015 of record NC_142216.1, read on the forward strand.
CAAACAGCAGAGATAAATTTCTGGTCAGAATTGGTGAAACCTCTGTGTAGGGTAGATTAGCACTTACTGCCAGACTTTTCCATTTTCTTCTGCACTGTAGAGTTGCTGTGAGAAAACAGACACTTCTTTTTGTGTTATTTTGGTGAAGAAGGTGGAAAACAGTTGAAACCACATAATTTCCTCCTTTGAAGAAGGGCAAAGCAATGGTGTTTGTGCTAACTGGTAAATACTTTGAGCTAGATGGAAAGACTCATGAGCTTAACCTATAATCTGAGTCAGGCTTGGAATTTAAGTCACTGTCATGAGTGAGGCACAGAATTGCACTAAATACAGGGTTTTCGTACTGAAGAGGAAAAATAGAGTGGTTTTCTATCTTAAACTGTATTCTTTGTCGTTACAAAAAATAAAAAGAAAATCTTGGAGGGGAAAAAGAAGGAAAGTATTTAGATATTTGGAATAGGCAGAAGGTGTGTCATCTTTCACAACCCTGTTTGTAATGACAGTTTCTTGAACTGCTGTGGTTAATACTTCAGTCTCTTGGTCACATCATTTGCCAGGTGTGAGCTGCTTGTTATGAATGCTGCTTTTATGAGGAGGGCTCGAGGGAGGAGAAACCTGCTGGATTTCCTGCCCTTGTGTGCTGATTGCACCCTTTGGTCTGCCCTCTTTTGTTTAAGCTCTTGTGCTTTACAAGAAGATCTTTTATTTAGATTTCTTTTTTTTGTGTTGCCTTTTAAGGGGAAAGATACTCTACTGTGGTACAAACACTGTAAGAAATGCCAAGTGAAGCTTCAGTGTGAGAAGAAATGAGTTGGTGCATTACAGAAACAAATTGCCTAAAATTGCAAGAAGAGGATGCATGACTTAAACGTGTAAATGCATACAAAGATGAGGTCCTGCTTAGAATCAGCATCTCTGGCTTTGCTGCTGCATGTCTTCTGTCTCTCTCCTGCCAGCAGCACTTAGATAAATGGGTAGTAGAACTATTTTCTGAGTGTTACTATTTAATTTTAAACTGTAGCTAATTTTAATCGAGTGCAATTTGATGACATGGACTTGGTCTTTATTTCTTAAAATAATTACTTGTTACGTCTTCTCATTCTCTTTTTGGATAAAATGCAGTGTATGCTGCAGTTGGTAGGACACAGAAGGAGGTAGAGAGCATGCTGTGCTCAAAATCCAGCACACCTTTTTTGTTTTCTGACTCAAGACTGAAGGTTCCTCTACTGCTCCCTAAGTGTTGCAGGCTTTTTCTAAGCAGCATTCTCAGTATACGGATACTTGCAGGTAATTTTTCTGTATAAAGCTGTTGTCTCTTTTTTGGCAACCCATATCACTACTTTTCTTTTTTTTTAAATTTTATTTTTTAAAAAGGAGCCACTAGCAGCCTTTTTGAAAGGAGATGATTAAAATTTTTGATTCTGAGTAGCAGTCTCATGACAGCATTGCAGCTTGTCTTAGTGATTTATAAAGAGCCTCTGAATCATATGGCAGAACTAGAATCAAAAGTCCATTTTATTTGTTCAGACAATACTGCAAATCTCTGTAAAGAACTCAGTTTTTTGGATTATTTATACTTAGAGTACACAATCTGTTAAGCATTTAAAAATTGAAGAAACAGCTGTTGATGGCAGTGCCCCAGTAATGAATAGTTTTGTTGGGATTATTTTCACCGAGATGTGCAGATATTGATAACAGGATTTCTGATCTGTGTTTACAGTTGTTCTGAGCCATGACTGAATAAATACCAATTTCCTTGTGCGCAAGTATCTTCAGATGTGTGTTTTCTCAGTTTTGAACTAATTTTCCTGCATTTTCTGGAGAACAGGTATATAAAAGTGTATATTTTAAGTCATCCACTCTTGAGACATTGACAATATATTAAATCTGTTTAAACAGCAGTGTAACCAGTCTGGTGATTGGTTATCCTGAGAATTAAACACACTGAAAATAAAGGTGCCAGCTGTTTCCGTAGTACTTCTGCCATCTCAAATGCAGGCTTTCAGTAACATGCCATGTTCTGTTGGTACTTGCATGTTGTGGCCAGATATAGGTCTGAATAAACTGAAATGAGGACAGGCAAGGATTTGGCTGAAGTGCAGTGAGTAACTCGGAGTGCACTGATCCCTCTTTGAGGCAGGAGAGCTGGGTGTTGGGATGGAGTCTGTGGCTCATGACTTGCTGCTTCCCAGCAAGTTGCCTTGCAAATCATGGATCCTTTACCCTCACAGGATATGGGAAAATGGAAAAGTAGGGCCTCCTAAATGAAATTCCTGGTAGAATCCAAGCAATTGTGCTCCTACTTTCTGGCACTCCAAGAGTTGGTGTGGCCTTATTAAGAAATGTTATGAACTCTTTGATGTGCAGAGCTCTCATTTTTAGACTAAATGTGCAGGAAACTGTGAGTGATAATATGAAATGGACACAAGGGATCTGTAATCATGCAAATGAGCACTAAAGTGCTCCATAAAGAGGATGAGTTGCGACTTTGATCATGTTCCAGAAGCCTCCATTGTGTGCAGTCAATAAACCTCAGACACTTGAGTCGGCAAAGAGGTAATTCTGGTGAGAGAAGCTGGGAACACCTTGGTGGTGCAGAAATGGAGAGAGGTTGCTGAAAGGCAGTCTGTGAGCTGCTGCTCACTGAACAATGAGCATTGCACAGCCAGAGGTTTTCAGTGAGTTGAATCAACAGGCTGTAAATGAGGTCATGAACTGGTTAATACTCGTGTTCTTGTCTAGCAGAGTTTAACTTTGCTTTTCTGCTTAGGATGATTTTCACACTTTATTTTCTCCAGTGGAGCCTAAATCTGTACCATCTTGCAAGAGAGGCAGTAGAAGTTCTCTGCTTCTTTGTGCTCCTGAATAGGAGCTGAGTGGGGGATTTGTGTATTTTTAAGGTTGACAGAATGCATCTTCTGTAATGCTGGAAGCATAAAGGTGCAAGTCTCTTTCTTGGTGTTGTGGCACTAGGGCACTCTGTATTCAGGGAAGATTATTCTGTCTTTTCTTTATCTTGTTTACTTGTTTTTTAGTGTGTGTTAGAACCATTCCTTTACTGGGGCAGGAATTTGGCTTCCCTGAGCCTGCTTGCATTATACAGAAATGTACTTTACTTTCAAATTCACTTTTACTTAGTGAGTCAAAAGGGACAATGCACCAAGTCCCAAGAGCAAAAGTAGCACAGCCTAAATCAAGGGAGGGGGTTGCTCACTGCTGACACAGAGCTCCAAAACTCCATTTGGATGGAGGTGAGTGTTAGTTATTGTTAACTCCTGCTCAAAAGTTACCCAGTAAGATGACTGTTTCTCAAACTGCAAGTCCTTGTTTGTGGGGACTCTCTCCAAAGGATATATGTTCTCAACATCGTGTTTTCTTCTGGCAAAGGAGGTGCAAATGAAAACAGAATATGATTTAGATGAGAGAGCTACTGTGAGAAATTTAATTTCCTGGTCCTTTTGTTTTTTTAAGTGGAATATTATTTACACCATACACTAATTACTTCATTTGTCTGCAGAACAACAAAGGGAATAGAATATTATTGCAAGTATGTCTGAATTTGAGCTTGTCTTCCTTTTCTTCTGCAATCAGATGTGTTGGTAAAGAATTATTTGGCGCTTTTTGTTTTTGGCAGAAGCTTTGTTGATAAAAATAAGGTTGGTACCACTTTGGGAATAGGGCCTCTGCAGCAAAAATGCAAATATTGCAGCATGAAGTATGCTGAAATCTCCCTCTTACCAAGTCACAAGAGGAAATTGTAAATAAGATTGAATGGGAACTACTTTAAATGTCTGTTGCTCTCCCCCTCTTCAAAGTCTAACAATTAAACCAAATGGCTGCTTCAAAGTGAACATTTATATTCCAGCCCAGACTCCTGAGCAGTGGAGTTCATTGCTGAAGCTTCTGCAGTAACCTTGGCTGTCTTGTGCTGCTTCCCTGCACAGATCTGAGCATCTGTGCAGTGTGGAAGCCTGCTGGTTAGAAGACACTGTGACAGTACTTTCTTCATCTTTTAATTTAGCCTTTTATTTTTTTTTCCCACTCCTTCATTGTATCCTGAAGGATCCTAAGTATTTTGATTAAAGTTGTGATCACGTAGAGAAGAATGAACTTCAGTGATATCTAAAATCCTTCCATGTCTCATGTCTTTGTTACTACCCTATAAAACATGTTACTTTTACAGAAATGATCCTACCATTGCTCAGGTACATCATCACATGGCCAAGGAGCAGACTTTCTTGTGCTAGAATAAGGTAAAGATGACAGAGCTTAAACACAGATACAGTAAACAGGTATTCTAAAACTATTTATAGAGTAATAGAAGAATAAAAGACTGCATTATAAACTCCATTTCGTTCTCCACCTGAAGGTGAGTCACAGGCTACAGTGAGAAGGAAAGGTTTAGAGATTTGACTCACGTGCTGGAATGAGAAATGGTTGATAAATGGTTGTGGGTTGTTCCTCAGGGAGAATCGTCTCTCTCAAAGGAATCCAGGGAAAGGAGTGAATGCAGCAGAGATGAGGTATAGGAATGTCTGCAGATGGTTTGAGGGCTCTGGGGCTGGCTCATGAGGCTGTGCTGTGGTGCAAGGTAGTAAAATGTCTTCATGGAGACTGAGGAGTTCCTGCTCTTGTCATTTGTGTGGTAGAAGGAAGGTGGTGAACAGAGAACAGCAATTACAGAAAATGCAGGTATTTGTGAAGAAAACTGATGGTGTAGAACATCTCATGTGCTGTAATAGAAGCATTTATTCTGTATAAAGCAGTTGCTAGAAGGAAACTGATAGAGGTGTTTCAGGCCTCTTTTAAAAAACTCAGAATAAAAATGATTCTGTTCTCCAGGCTGAACAGCCCCAACTCCCCCAGCCTGTCCTCACAGGAGAGGTGCTCCAGCCCTCTGGTCAAAGTGATATTGTACAGAATTAGTGACTTGTATGACACTTGATTTTAATAAAATAAACTACCAATTATTTCAGCTTTTTAAAAAGCACATCCTGAGACAAATGTGCAACTTGTCACATCCACTTCATGAAGATGATTGAAAAATTATCTTTAATGTTAAATACATAAATGATATACTGGTATTTAAAAGAGGTAAGTAAATAGGCTTTGTCTGTCTGTCATTGATCCTGTCATCTGTCTTACCTGAATTGATCTCGCTCTGCTTGGCATCCTGTGGATCTGTTGCCTTATCTAGGAGCATCTTGCAAGATACCTCTTTGAAGACCAAACTGTTGATAGAATTTTACAGAGGTGGCTTATTGAACGTGGCAGATACTAAGCAGCCTTGAAATACTTCATAAATACTGACTCTGAAATAGTATCTTTTTCAAATATTGGAACATGCTGTGTTCCCCAGCTGTTTTATAGTAACTGGTTGTGCCACTGCTTCTGAGTCCTTAATCTAGAGTTGCATTGTTAAATATATTTTAAAAGCTCAAAATACAAATTAACTCAGCTAAAAAGACTGTGCCTGATGTTGCTGAATAAATGTAGGAAACTTTAAATGTGACATGACTGGTGTGGTTGTGAGGGTCAGGATATGTTCTTCTCTAGCGTTCTGTTCTTAGCTTCAGGGGAGTTGTTGGCTGTTGCTGGGTTGTTTTCCTAAATGGATTTCAGTGCCAGGCACTTGAGCTGACCTTCAGAAAGAGAACAAGTGCACTGCAGTGATGGAGAGAGAGCTTGGAAATAAACATTTGTAAGGGTACCATGGGCTGGGCTTTTGACCCACAGCCTGTCTGGAAAGGAGGAATATGAACATGCCACCCAGTTATGGAGTGGACTTCAAAGTACTGCTTTATTTGGGTCTCTGAGTGAGATCCTTATGAAAATAAGGATCAAGGTGTTCTGCTTGTTGGAGAGGCTGCTGAGCAGCCAGGCTGTGGTCTTAAAGAATAAAGCTGGATCTGCATTGGGTCATTTTCAACAGCCTCACCAAATGCTAATGAGAAGTGCAGGAACTGCTGGGATAAAAAGCTACAAATCCTAAGCTGTGTCAGGTCTTGTCCTTGATTTATGCAACCCTGATAGCTGGAATGGGCTTTAATATGACTAATATGGAGTAAAGCCTGTGTGTCCTCATCTTAAATTGTGAACATGCTAAGTATTATTTTAATTTGGTGTTTGATAATATTTTTTTTAAATATCAACTTCTGCTTTTTGTTATAGGTTACATCTTAAGTGTTGTGCTCCTAACTTTACCAAGGCAACACCTGGTTCAGCTTTACCTGTACTTCTTGACTGCACTGCTGCTTTATGCTGGGCACCAAATTTCCAGGTAAGAATAAATGGATTATTTTTTTTTCCTTGGTTTGGGAATTAGAAAAATAAGTTATTTTGTTAATATTTTCTATAAATGATTTTGTGGAGGTTTTTTTTCTATGTCAGACACCTAAATATATCTTGCAGTTCTTCGTCTTTGGAAAAATTTACAGAATTAAATATGCATTCAAGTAGTTCTTTGAAGTCATTGAAAATGCACCAGGAATTTTGAGCTACTTGTTTGGGGAGTGTAATGCCCACCAATCTAAGGAGAGAAAGTACTTACCACAAGACTAAATGTGGCCTCTGATGCAGTGAGCTAAGTTACTCAGTGGCTCAGCTAAAATGCTTTCAGCACTGGGGTGTTTTACACAGCAGACAGGATGTTACTTTTAGTTTCCTGGCACCTCAGGAGAGAGAGCAAATAGAGGTCTGGAATCCAGTAAAAGCAAAGTAGTAGTGGAATTTATTCTTAAAACGTATCACACAAATTTGAATTTACAGTGGAACCAGGTGGTTTGGATCTAAAGATTTAGATTTGGATCTAAAGCAGAGCGGGAGGCTGGAGAGTTCTGAGTCAAACAAGACAAAATCAACCATCTTTGTTTGGCCCCAGCTAAATCTGTTGAAAGCCAGTATAAACTTTCATAGTGACATGATGTTTAATTGGAACCAAAGACACTGCCATCACATTAAAGGCTTTGCATGGGAAGTTTTGAAAATATGGATTTGAGCCTGACTTATTCTGGTGCCTGATGATGGGACACATTTAAAAATGTGATTTCAATTGATTTAATGGAAGTGATAGGTTTGTTATTTCCACATCAAAATTGTTGTTCCAGAGCGTTTGCTGAAATGTCTTTCTTGATGTGTTGCAGTTCAGGAGTGTTAATGAAGGTTTTGTGATGATTTGACATGTCACTGTTGTGGCTGTCAGAGTTGCAGTTAGTGATTTCCTGAAAAGGATGAGTGTACAAGAGAGAAGTTATAGCCTCTTATTGCCTCAGTAGGAAGGAAAAAAAGGTTTATTTGTCATTCTCAGGGGAGTCCTGAGTTGTTATAGAAGGAGTTTGTGGGTGTTTCTTATAGGGTTAAAAGCTTATTTATTAGAAAAAGCAACCTAAACATTATTTAAGTGTTGAAATAATAAATCTAGTAACAAATACCCATCAGACACAGGGCTTGGTCCAGAACATTTACAGCTGGGGGTGCTTATGCCACTTCAGGTCTTTACATTTTTTTAGAAGAAAGGGAGATGTTATGTATTTGGTTGATACATTAAGGGATAGCACTGTGTTTGCTTTTAATACCTTGTTTGTATTTCTCTGTAATAGGAATTCTGACTTCTGTTGCTTTTTGAGGTTTGAGACTTAATAGGCTTTATTATAACACGTTTAGTAACTACTGCTTGGACTGTTCCCTGTGTTCCTACTAAGCTTTCTCTATTTGGTGCTTCTGGAGTGAGTTAATAAAGACTTTAATTAAATCTTGCATCAACTAGCACAAAAAATATATTTAATTAAAAGATGTCATGGATTCAAATAGTCCAGCAGTATTCCCAGGGTGTTTTGCAAGGCAGATGAGGCTGCTGACACTTCTGAGTGAGCTTACCCATCCCCTAGGCATAAGGCTGATTTGGTTTGGAAGGAAGCACAGTGCAAGAGGCTCTCAGCTGAAGCCTTCAAACAATCAGGGACTCCTATGTGGGGAGTGACACTTGAATTAGCCTTATAAAAGAATTTTTGAATGCCATTAGTTTTCATACTGCAAATAGTAAAATGTGACAGACATATCTGTTGGCAGAGCCATTCCTCTTATTGCCAAAGCTATCCAGTTCCAACTTATGTTTCTGTTTAGCAGCCTGATCATAACAAGACATACAGTAGTCACACGTGCAAACTGTTTTTCAGTGTTTTTTGTTAGTAATTCTGCTCAGAGCTGAAAACTTCCAGAGACTTGCTTGCATGCACTACCAGTTGGGATGCTATTTAAGACCAGTGAAGAGGTCTTATATTGAGGCCAGTTTGGTTAGTGCAAATTATAGAACAAGACCAGAATCATCTGGCACTTGTGACTCTGCAGTGTCCTGGAAATTCTGAGCTGTTGAAAGACTTCAGCTTTCAGTGATTTTTTTCCATCCCAGAAATAGCTTGCAGTTCATCTGCAAGTCTGGGAATAAGATCATCTGAGCTTTATGGTTAAACTCTGACTTCAGACTTCCAGGTTTATGTGACCTTGACAAGTCACTTAATTTTTAAAATGTTTGTTTTCTTGCCTGCAGAGCTGAGAATTACATTAATGTGTAAAGATGGTTTAGGTAATATTTGTGAATACGTGGAGGATCCCAGAAGATGCTACATTTGTATGTAGCATGCTAACCTGGCAGTTTGGGTGGAAATAACATACCATCTGTTTATGGAAAAAAAAGAAGTCAGCTTTAAAAACCCAAAATCCAATTTAATGAAATCTCTTTGCCTTAGGTTTCCTGCAGCAGTCTCCAATTTCAGGAAAATATAGTTTAATAAGTGAGTGGCACAGAAATAGGAACAGCTTGAGCTGGGTGCCTGCAGCCAGGGACTCAGAGCACACAAATCCATGGGCCTTTGTACCCTTACAGTCAATGCACCCATCCTGCATCCACTCTTCATGTGGTTTGCACACACCCCTTGGTTCAATGGTGGGTGGTTTGGGGTCTTCTTGTTCCCTGCTGGATTCTTTCTCTGTCTCCAGGTGGGTGTTGGCTGCTTTTATCTGGCTGGGTTGCAGCTTCTGCTGAGTTGTGGCCTCCTTATCTTCCAGTTCACACTGATCTCAGGACCTCCCTTCATGTAACTGGGCAGAAGTTCAAGAGAAGTTTGAATTTTCTAGGTGGGAGCTTGGAGCTGGTGAGAGTTTGGAGCTTGTGCCTGCAACTCCAGCAGCTTTAGCTACTTTTGCTAAGCAAAGCTACTCAGACAAGAGAATACAGTTAAAAGAACACAGCTAACTAAACTTGATTTACAACTTCAAGTCCTGTTTTTTTTTATTCAACATTCCTGCTCATGTGTCAGAAGGAACTCACAGAATCTTTAAATACTTAGTCTCACATACAATGTTATTACAAGCAACAGGCACAATATAAGCAGAGTGAACCACTGGATGGAGCATCTTAATATAGATTGCATTGCTGTTGGTGGGCACCCAAAGAGAGCTTTCCACCCTCAGTGTTGTGCTTCCTTCTTCACTCTTTCCACGACATGATGCATCTCATCTGCACTGAATGGTGACTAGAATTTTTGTCCATTGCTTTGGACACATTCCAGCAGTTGATACAGGTCATCAGGTTTTAGTGGCTTCTTCACTAGTGCAGGATTCATTCCGATGGGGATAGGTAGTAAATTTCAGCTTAAGTATAATTGGACTGTAACCATTGATTGGACATAATAGGAGTTGGATAATTAAAATTGCATCCCACAGTGTTTCTACAGTTAGAAGTAATGGAGTGATTATTTGTCCCTACAGTGATGTTATTTACAAACATAAGATTACAAAGAGTTCCAAAACACATCCTTTTCCAACATAGGCAAATACAGTTTGAGGGGTTTCTTTGGAATATATTTCAAGTGAGAGATGTTTTGTTCAGTGTTAAATGTCTTGAGCTTTGACGGTTTTACTTTAACAAATAAATCCCTGTTGCTGTCTAACAACATGTGCATCAGCATTGACACTGCCATTTGATACTGTTTTGTTGGGCCCATACTCAGCTCTAGGGGGTAGAGAGCAGTTCCATCATGATTCAGTCCTAATACAGGGTTTGGGTCTGTGGTGTATTCTGATGTCATGCACGTTGTTGAGACAAAAGCTGTGCCATTATTGCTCTGGGGCTATATGGGAAATCGGCTGGATACTATCACAGTTGGAATTCTCTCTCAAAATCAGTTACATTTTCTCAGGTTTTTTTTAAATTTCAGTGTGTAAGATACAGTCTTCCCCTTCTCACGTGGTTGTGGCTACCATAGATTGTATCTACAGTTGTGCTTGGAAGCAGCTAAGAGCCAGTGCTGATTGCAGAAATTTGTGAGATCAACTCCTCCCTTACCTGTGGAGGGCTGGTATCAAGCTCATTGTGTTGGGCAGTGAGGCAGTAGTTGGTATTAACTTTTTTCACATTAACAAATATTAATAAACAAATTAACAAATATTCTGTTTATTTGAAATCCAATGTCCAACTACACATAACAGCAGTAGCACTGTTCAATCAACTTTGGTCTTGCTGGTTCTCTCTATAAAAGTTGGATCACGAGCTGTATTGGATTCACAACAAAAAATGAGAGCTGCTTTTTTGGGTTTTACAGAGCTTTGGTCACCCACCCCCTAACAATCTATGTGAATTAGCTCCTCTTTAGTCTTGTTAACTTTATACCACACTGAATTGTGCATTGATTATGTACTTAGCCATGCAGCTGTGGTCATCTGGGTTAACAGCACCGAGAGTGGTGAGTGAGCTGTCCCACTTCATCTCTTCAAAGTGTCAGTTCATCATAGTGCCATCAGTCATTAGGTGGCTGGTTACTCACCCCTAATTTGACATGAGACTGGTATATGCAATTTTCTTTTCCTAAAACCGTAATGCATTTGTCCAGGGATTTTTCCTCTAAGCGGAGTCGTAAATAAGCGAGTCTTAATTGATTGAAAGTTCCATGTAGTGGCCAAATTTCCCGAGGCCCCCACCAGCTGTCCTAGTAATATATGGCCATTCCTCCTGGCACAGGGCCACTGTGTGCTTTTTAGATAATTGAGCTGTACCATAAATCTTTTCCCAATTTTGCAATACCTTGGCCAAGGGCATCCCCTTTTCTACACTGAGTTAATTCCCTGTTACCAGAAAGAATAAAGAAAAAGCAGTGAAAAGGATTGTCAGGGAAAGGAGTGTAGATGCAGCTGGATCCAATCTTAGTCTCAGATTTGGCCAACAGTTTGTATCTAAATGATTATTTCCCATTGCTGTGAGAGTCTCAAACCCCGTTTTACATGTGGAATTGAATCCCCTTTCTTTGTGCACATTAGTGTCTGATCAGGCTGTGCAGCTGTGAGTGAGCTGCAGTAGGGGGAGGGAAACAAACACACCCTGATACTGAGAAGGACTCAAAGCCACTGCAGGACCTTCTCCAAATCTGCCTAGGGAGTTTTAACACTCACCCTTGAATGCCTCCTCCTCCAGAGGTACCTGGTGAACTCACCCAATGCCAGCACTTGAGTATTTGGAAACAAGAAATTGTGAAAGTGGTCTGAGATCCCATCTGGTTTCCCACAGCACTTTCCAATTCCAAGAAAAATTAGTTTAATAAGTGAGTGGCACAGAAATAGGAACAGCTTGAGCTGGGTGCCTGCAGCCAGGGACCCAGAACACAGAAATCACTGAGCTGTTGTACCCCTACAGTTGTACCCATCCTGCATCCACTCTTCACGTGCTTTGCACACACCCCTTGGCCCAGTGGTGGGTGGTCTGGGGTCTTCTTGTTCCCTGTTGGATTTTTTCTCCAGGTGGGTATTGGCTGCTTTTATCTGGGTTGCAGCTTCTGCTGTGAACCAGAGTTCACACTGGTCTTGGGGCCTCCCTTCATGTAACTGAGCAGAAGTTCAAGACAAGTTCAGCTTTCCTAGGTGGGAGCTTGCAGCTTGTGGCTGAAGACTCCAGCAATTTCAGCTATTCATGCTAAGGAAAACTACTCAGACAAAAGAATGCAGTTTAAAAGAATTCTGAAAACTGAACTAATTTACCGCAGTCCTGCTGCTGCTGACAAGAAAGGTGGATGCTGGTTTTATTTTATATGTAGTAGCACAAATCTCTTAAAAGAATCACATTTCTTTTACCCATTTCCAGCAAAAAGCATCTTGGGAGAATAATTGATGCAGTTATGCAGAATAGAAGTGATGTGATTAAACACACTGTTAATGCTAAAACTGGAATTCACATCATTATCTTATTTCATGTTTTGCAGTTTTAATTGTGATTGTATCCCAAGTGTGCTGAGCCTCACAGAGCTTAAAATGAGAAGGGTTGGGAGCAAGAGACTGAATTGTTTCTTATGGATAAACTTAAAATACACTTAATTTTAAGGTTGTCTGTAGACATTAGAGATCTATGAGAGTGAGTTTAATGTTGACAGTGGAGATTAATCAGCCAAAGTAAATGTCAGCAATATGAGTCAGTTAGGTCAGATAACCACTGTACCTTATGTCAGTCAATTAGAAAATGTATTTTTAGTAATGGAAGACCTTTTTATACTTCAGTAACAAAAAAATGATCATGTGTGAAAAATGATCACCTTTGGCACAATTTAGTCATGGCTGTCCATGGGTACCTGAGGTTGTGAATGCATCTACAGAATGAACAGCAAGCAGTTTGATCTGGGCTTTATTTTTAAATCCTAATTTTCCAAAGTAATGTAGTTTTGGTTATTTAATTAATTAGTAAATAATGATTTTAGCATTCTTGTTTTCTTACACTGCTGCAGTAAAGTGAACAATTCTCAAATGTAAAAGCTGGAGATTAATACAGCTTTAATTGATCAAAATTGAGTGCAGGCACTTGCTTTTTTCAGCATCTTGTATGGCACTGCAGCTGTTCGAGGCATCTTCTGATTGGTGTCTGTGCCAAAAGATCCTTGTGTTTGTACTGGTAATAGGAGAATCATTGCTTTCACTTTCCTCATTCAGACATCAGCTACAAATACTGTTTAAAAAATTTAGGAGAGCTTAAAACATTGCTTCTTCAAACTGGTGGGCCTAAAACTCAGTGGTAATTGAGTTACTTAGAGAATTCAGGCAAATGCAGACCTCTGTGCAGATGTCTGAATCAGAGAACAGCAAGAAGTGTGGCTCAAAGAAATTTGGGTCATCTCCAAGCACATTCTGGTGTTGAAGAAGCAACTGTAAGTGCAGCTTTGTTCATGTCTCTTAGCTAAGTTGTGTAAGGTCGTCTTGCTGCATTTGGTGTCCTGGCTGATTTTTATAATCTGTTTCCTAACAAATATAGGAGAAACTTGATGTCTTCACTGCTTTCCTTACAGCAGCTTAGAAATAGCCAGTTTCCACCCAAAATTTGAGGATAGACAAAAGGCCATCTCCATCATCTTGCAAGTGCTGTTATTTTTTTTTCTCTTCTGTAACTGATAGATTATCTTGTTTGTGTTGCTGATGCTTTCAGAAAGCTTTCTGCTGGTCCATATGATGTAAATAAAGTTTAAAAAACCCTTTGCCTGAAGTATTACAACCATGTAGATTTTGGAAGGTGGAAAAAAAAGCACTTTAGCTTAGCTATACTTGTAGAACACGGGGAAGATTTCTGTCTAGAATTGTCATTTTAGGTGCCTTTTCAGTCCTCATGTGTTTTTTAATTGTAGGTTGCAGTCTAAAGAACTCATTTCAACATACCTCACATATACTATGACACTTGAAAAGCTGCTCTGAGTAGGCAGCGTTGTCAGCTATGAAGAACAGGCTTTGAAGTGTTTGTTTTGGTACTTTGAGATTTATATCTTGAATTCCAGAGATTTTTTTTGCAAGTGAAAATGTGAATACCTTTGCTTAGAGTAGCAAGCTAATCCTGGGAGCTGGGTATATTCCCACATTTCTGGGGAGAAGTGAATGGTCCCAGTAGCACTAAGTTGCATCTATTTCTGCACTGAAATAAGAAGAGCAATTCTTGTACTGGCCGTGGTTACCAGTCCTGTTTTGCTGTGCTTTGTTTGCATCTGTTCCCAGCCTCGCTGATAAAAATAAACACGGAATAACTGAATTGCCCCTCGAGCAAACAGACTCTGCGAGCTCCATGCAGGGTCAGACCAAGTGTGTCTGTCTGGCATTCCTGGGATGTGATGCAGGTAGATGTGAATCCTGGACAGGATCAGCCAGAAACAAACACAAGATTTTTGCTGATGCCAGAGCTGGTGGAGCTGCAGCTGCCCTGGAGTGGAGCAGGAAGGGTCACGGGGCATGGCAGAAAGGGCTGGGGATCTGGATGTGGAAGGTCAGGAGTATTGCCTGCTGTCTGATGGCAGGGGATTAAGGAGCCACTGCAGAATTCCTGCTGTGCCTGGTCCAGGATCAGCTTCTGAAGGTGTGAAATGCCTGCTCTTAGTGTGAAGTTCATATTTGACTTCTGTTGATGTGTTAACCTACTCGAGGATAGAGCCAATGGACGACCAGCAACAGCAGAAAATGACCCAGGGTCCTCAGGTTCTTACTTTGCACTTTGGTTGCCAAAACCCACCCTTACAGCCCACCTTTTCTGATGGGAATTACAGATTTTCAGGCTCTCTTACTGTGTCTGTCAATAGTGTTTTATCTGTTTGTGGGTATCTTGTAGGATAGAACTGAACTTAAAAATCTTGTTGGACGAAGGGGTGATGTAGCAACTCTGTTCTGACTCTAATCCATGACTGTTGCTTTTCCTTCATACTTATTTTTTAATTGAATGCAAAGAACTTCTTAAGTGCAAAACACTATAAGCACTGAATCGGAAGTTCTCTTTGTCAAGCTCTGAAGTTTTTTTTCACACGTTGCTGGTGGGAAAAGAAATTATTGTTAGGAAGAAAAACACTTAATAAGGATACTTAAAGATGGAATGGTGCTTAAGAGGCTTTGTCAATAAGCAGTTTTGAGGCCACGCTCTGAAGAACAGCTTAGATGTCCCAAAGGATTTTTACAGCTCTGCCAGTGGGTCTAATTACAGATAATTCTGCTCTCGCTTAAGTCATGCCTCAGTTGCATCCTTCCATCAGCATGGCTGCTGGAACACTAGTGTTAATATTGCTTTTTGCAATTTAGTTAATTGGCTGTGACATACACTAGAGTTACATATATGCAGAATGAATAAATTGCTTCTTGTCTGAATCGGATCATAATAGTTTGTGGGTTTGTGTTTTTTAGGGATTATGTGAGGAGCGAATTGGAATCAGGCTATGAAGGACCAATGTACTTGGAGCCTCTCTCTATGAACCGTTTCATGACTGCTTTAGTAGGTAAGTGCTTTAAATAGTTGAGAGAGCTCTAATTCTCTTCATTGGAACCTGTGCATGCTTTACCTCTTGGTTTCAAATCTCTTTTATTACTTGTTGTGATTGTTGTTAATATGCGAGAGGCATGGGAGGATCCTGCCTGGCTTTTTCTATGCCACTGATTTACCAATACCCCATACTTGCAGCTCTGAAATATTTTCCAGGTCTGTTTGTTATGCTCTGCCTCTGTTATTCTCAGACTATGCACTCTGGTTCAAAACAACTGGAGTGTCTGTAATAACCTTTGTGTGGAAAGTACTCTAGAAATTTCAATTGTTACGTGCGTTTGTAGTGTTTTTATCAACTCCGGTGTTGTACATATTAATTCTTTATTTGCTTTATAGCTAAACACTGACATTCTCTTACAAAATCTGGTGAAATACATTGGTGGGTGTGAGCATGGGACAGGCTACTGTTTTTTTTACAGAGTCCTGGGGATATTTCTAATTAAAGAGTTAAGGAATAACAAGTCAAACACATTTAAATTGTTTGATTAATGGCAGAGATGACTTCCCTACCTAAAAATTCCAAATAAATCATGAAGAATTTGACTTCCCAGAGTGTTTCCTTACCCTTTGAACTTTGACTGGAAGAGAATAAATTCAGTGTTAAGGTTGCTACACCAAACCATATGCTCTCCTGAGAGGATATTGGAATACACACACACACACACACAATGTGTATTTTAAAATGAAGCCTGAGGCAAGCTTGGAAGAAAAATCTTCCTTAATTCCTTTCACTAAGATCTGTGGTTCTCATCAGATTATTGACAGATTTAGTCAGCCATACTGTTGGCAAAACTAAAACTCAGCTGCTTTCTGTTTATGTGCAGCTGCTACTGGCAGATAAAAACTTTACAGTATGTTAGGTCTGACAGAATTTACCTATCTCCTGTTTGCCTCCATCCTTACTTTCAAATGTGGCATTTGTCTTTGATTTTAGTATTTTAATAGAAGTAACACTGGTAATTTTCAAAGGAAAGTTTATTTAGATATCATTTCTTCTCCCTTCTATGTCTAGATATATTTTTCTGTCTCATCAAATGACACCAAAGTGCATCTAAAATGTTTGTAATTAGTCCTGTGAATCTCTCCCAGGTGCAATGCAGGGTTCCATGGTAGAGCAGAATCCCTCAGAGAGCTTCACAAAGCATCATGCAGGCCTGGGCAGGACAAGATCAGGAGGCATTGTGTCATTCAGTAACACTTAAAAACTAAACCGAGAGTCAAACCCAGCATGCTGCATCTTGGTTTTAATAGGGACTAAAAACAAGTGAGGAAAAGATAATGGTTTTATTCAATAGAGTTTTGGGTTGTAGTGAGTGTCAGACTAAAGTGTCCCCTTATTGTAATTGTGTTTCAGAAATAGAGGCTTGTCACTGTACTAGCAAATGTGTATTTAACATATTTAATATCCCCATTCTTAATTTTTCTTATTCTTTCAAAGCTAACTTGAAAATGTAATTTTGGTCTCAATGACAAGCAGTCATCTTTGGGGAAGACTTGTGAAAGCAGTCCGTGAGGCTTGTCAGTGTTTTGTATAAATATGAAATGTTTTCTCAGAGTTGTTGTATACAAGGGTGTTTATTCAGTGGAGTCTCAGGAATGCATAGCACTGAGTGGTGTCATCTTCACAGCAAAATGAATGTACAGGTGCTTTGCTCCATTTTCTCACACATTCTGACAGGGTGTTGTGCTGCAGCACTGCTGACAGGCACCAAAGCAGGTGCATGAGGGAGTGGAATAATGGTGCTATTGATACAGCTCTGGTTCCTGAAGTTCCAGTCAGAACTAAGGGAATGATGTACAGTGTCAGTTGGTTTACAAACATATCCTTTGTTAATGCTTTTATTCATTAATACTTTCTGAAAGGGATCTCACAGTCATTTCTTCCCCTGCATTTAACTCAGCCTGATGACTGTTGTCCAGGGATAATAAAGTGTTCCTAAGTGCAGGGTGGAAGAAATGTATGTCTTTGGAGATTGCCCCTTGGATGAATGAGCCACTTTGGGAGCACATCAGCTGTGAACTTTTCAAAGCTGCTGCATGGTTTTGGAAGTGCTACCATGAAGACTTGCTTATTCTTATGACATAGTAATGAGGTTTATTATTATTAGTTATTCAGTATTATTAGTTATTTTATTAACTTTAGGATACTTTGTTTTTCAGTAAGTCACTGATGTAGCCAGGGAGTTTGTTAATACCAGCTTTCTGAAACTGTGAATGAAATAAAGGTGCTTCTCTGCTCCAAGTGGCTTGTACAGTGGCTGTGCCATGTCAGCTTTCTTGTTGAACATTTTCCATTAGCTTATGAGCTGAGAGGCTCTGGTTACCTGTCAGCAATGTTTAATGTATCTGTGGAGGCTTGGGGAAGGGAAAAGAAGGGGCAGGAAGCTCACACAATGGATTTCTTCCTTATTGCCTCATTCTCTAGCAGGGGACCCTTGTTGGTGTCTTCCAGGGGTCAATAGCTGTGTCTGTCAGTTTTCAGGCCACAGCATTTCAGTTTACAGGGTGCAGCATTCACCTGGATTTGCTGGTTGTAGCAGATACTTAGAGTGTTAAAATCTGTGATTTGATGTGAGGTTACTTTCTCTGATCCTGCTGTGTGATGTTGATGACTGATGCTGTGCAGCCCCAGCTGCAGATAAAGTGTGATTTACTGCAGAGAGAGACTGGCTGTCCTGAACTAAGGTGCTGCTACCCTCAGTTTGAAATGGGAAGTGCTATCACTCCAAGCTCCTTTGGGGGCATTCATGCCTTTCCTGCAGAGGCTGAGAATTAACAAGGTGCTCACTTCAGGGAGGAGATTGGAGCCTCCAGAGAAAGTGCTCCATGTATTTTCTTTGATGGTGTGTACAATTCTCCTTCCCATGACAAGTAACTTTTGATCCGTGTTTAAATTAAAAGGGTGGGAGGGCCAGAATTGAGCAGGGATGAGCAGCACACTCCACACATGGCTGTTGGATGAAAGCAGGATCTGCTGTTTACTCAGACTGAACTCAGAGGCTCTAATTTGTGATTGGAGAGCTCCAGAGTCATCCCAGAGAGCACTGGATTGTTTAATGTGACTCTGTCGCAGTATTTGATTGCAGATGACGACACTCTTATTAAATTGGAAGAACACATTGGATGCTGGTGTTTGTGTCCCTTTGTGTGTGAAGCTGAGTTGCCTTAGTTACCATGAGTCGCAGAAATCCTCGCAAGCTGCCTGCCAGGCTCCTGAATATGACAGCACAGCAGTGTGCTGGTGGTGTCTTAAATACGGTTGTAGCAACGTGTGTGTGGGCAGAGAACAACAAAGCAGAGGGGGACTGCTTCAGAGCTGGAGTCAGCTGAACGTCTAAAGAGATGAGTAACTTTCTCTGAGGCTCAGAAGACCCAGTATGCTGATAAGAGTCTTGCTGAGAGCAAGGGTGCTTGTTCTGCAGAGACATCTGCTAATGCAGAAATACATCTATCAAATTGACAGTAGGAATTTAACTTGAAAGTGGACAGCTTGAAGGAGGGAGAACTTTTTATGTTTAAGTTGTAGAGATTAGAGATTGCTTTCAGCTCAGTTGCAGTTATTTTGAAAGCACAAGCCACTGCCCTAGGTAGGAAGCTTGGCAGAATGGAAGCAAAACCCTGGTACTGCTGTTTCTCCTCTTGCAGCTTCCCTCCCCAGCCCATCCAGAAGGGCTTACAAGGTCAGTGAGTTTATGTGAGCACATGGAGTTTGTACTGACCTACAGATGTTACCCACCTTGGTCTGGTTCCTCTCCTTTCCTAAGGCCAGCTTCTGGTTTCAGAGAGAGTTAGGAAATGCAAACAATTACGGAGGTGGTTCCAAATCAGGGCATTAACACTTGAATTTAGCACCATGTATGGTTGCGTTTGGATGTAAATTAACATAGATGGTGAAAAAGGGTCTGTTTTCAACTAAGGTGCCATAAATTTCTTCCTTACTGCAAAATGATGAATGAGGATTTTTCTTATCCAGGCAGTGTGCATTTTGCCCCATTCAGTTTCCTCTGGGATCAAGGGTACAACTCCAGTGTCTCTGATGGAAGCAGCTATACTGGAGTGGTCTTAGTGCTTTAGAAATATCACCCTCTAAATCTGTGGGTGTGTGGGGGAGATGTGCTCATGCTTGTGTCCCCACCAGCTATTAAAGAGAATTTAGTTGTTAATTATCTGTCACTTGCAAGCTTCAGTGATCATTCTGAGCAACTGCCTCAGGGCATTTTGAAATTATTGAAGTCTCAGCTGCTGACCTGGCTGTTCTCCTGTTGCTGTTCTTGGTCAGTAATTCCTCTTGACAGTGTAAATATTGTTGCTCTAAAAGCCATTTGGGACCTCTGATTGCTTTTTTGTGTGGGTCAGGATGAAATAGTGTAGCTGGGCTTCAGAAAAGCTGCTGTGTGTACAGATAGCGATGGGATTTCAGCTGAGCTGGGGGTGGTGAGGAAAAAGAGAGCTGGCTTGTTGGGTTATCCTGTATGATTTATTCCTTGGGCTATATTAATCTGATTCTGCATGTGTTTTGGGTTTACAGCTCGCTGATCTGGGAAGTGAAAGCATTCACTGTGCACCCTTTGGAAAGGGTAACTTTAGTGACCCAGCAAAAGACAAGGAGAGGAGCCTGGTTTCGTAACAGAGATGCCCTAGTTAGAACCGTCACAATATGCTGGATGTTGATAACGGTGTTCTGGAAAGATAACGTATTAAAAATACGCTTTTTCCTGAAGGGGATAATCAGCTTGATTCTGAACTGCTGTGTCTCGTTTCCAGGGCAGCTGGTGGTGTGCACGCTCTGCTCCTGCGTCATGAAGACCAAGCAGATCTGGCTCTTCTCTGCGCACATGCTCCCTCTGCTGGCTCGGCTCTGCCTCGTACCGCTCGAGACCATCGTCATCATCAACAAATTCGCCATGATTTTCACCGGCCTGGAAGTTCTCTACTTCCTGGCATCAAATCTTCTGGTGCCCTATAACCTGGCAAAGTCAGCGTACAGAGAGCTTGTCCAGGTAAGATGGTGGATGTAACCATTCTGTCTTCTGAGCCTTTCATGCAGGAAAGAAGTAAAAAATAAACCACTTTAGCTGTCTTCTGTGGACCTGTGTTGTGTGCTAATTCATCCTCTCTTAGCCATGTGAATAAGCTCCTGTCCATAGCATCATCTTTCCTTAATTTATGATAGCTTTGGATGGGTGAGCAGTTAAGACATGAGCCTGAATTATGCTGCTGGCTGGCTGAGCGTGGCCACTTTGCTTGAATGTTGCTTATTCCTTCCCAAATCCAGGCTAAAAGACAAGACTGTGTCAGACTGGAATTTATTTGCAGCCTTATTAAGTGAGAAAGGTAATCCCTGGGCAGTCACTGTAGTAGCTGTTCATTTCAAGAAACACTTTCCATATGAGAAGTGTTTGTAATTATTGAAGTGTTATATTGGGAGTGACACTGAAGCTGATTTTGACTCTAATAATCACTAACTTAGTGATTTGTAACTTGCACAATGACTTGAAAAGTCTGTGGAATTTTCTTTAAAGCAGCAACATTGCTGAAACCTCAAACAAGAAGACTGATCTGATCTGTCCATTTTCTTAATGCTTTGACATCTGATATATGTTTAGTTCAAAAAGCACTTTCTCAGTACAGAAACATCACATTTCCTGTTTTTTTGTATAAAATATATCTATACATCCTTCTGTATATTTCAATATAAAGAGATTGATGCTTGCTTGGCATTTGACTGAGCAACTGTTTCAGTTCTTGCCACTGCCTGGATTTTTTTTTCAAACCAAGCCACTGGGTTTTTTTGCCTCGTGCTTGTCAGTCCAGAAGCAGCCTGAAAACTAACTTGTTAAGCTCTTTCAAAACTTTCTTTAAAGCTCGTGTTTGCTGTCATATCTGTCATACACAAACAAAAACTTGGCAGCAGAAGGTGTGTGCTGTGCCAAGGTCTCAGCCTGTCATGTTGATCATTGGTGTCTGGTAATTTATTTTGTATGTAGTCGGTCTTTAGAGCAGGATTATCCTTCTGTGTTTGTACAGCACCTAACATTGGTCTGACCTCGTCCATGGAATCACAGATTTGTTTAGGTTGCAAAAGAACTCCGGGATCATCAAGTCCAACCACTCATGTCCCTTAGTGCCACTTCTATATATCTTTTAAATCTGTCCAGGGATGGTGACTCCACCACTGCCTGAGCAGCTTCTTCCAATGTCTGACCACCCTCTCAGTGAAGAGACCACCTTTTCAGTGAAGAAATTTTTCCTGATACCAAATCAAAGCCTCCCCCGGCTTGTCGATTTGCTGATTTAAAAATTAATTTGGGAGCTGACTGACAAGGCTTCAATATTGTGTTTCCCAGTGGGAAATCGTGCTCTTTCTCCTGGCTTTTTATGCAGAAGACATAAAGTGTTTTTCCCTTGGGAATACGGAAAAAAATGGCAGAACATTTGTAATGTGGCCCTGGGTTTATAAGAATGTTGGATGCTGCTTTTCTAGATACATATAATAGAGTTGCAATGAATAGTTGTGAGTGGTTTTCACACTGTACTGGCAAAACCCAGGATTTTTGTTTTTAAGAATTTGCTGCTCTTTGCTTGTGTTCCTGGAATAACAGAAAAACCATTGACTCATGGTGTTTTCATGTAACTGGTTGCAACTCTTCTCTAAGTTGAGTCTAGCTGTGTATTCCAGAGGAGGATATTGCCATTCCAACTGGAATATTTTCCTGCTTGTATTTCCATTGTTGTAACTATGAGCAGTTGTTGGTTTTCAGTGCTGTCCTGGTGTTTGTAAGTTTACACACAAATCCAGCTATTTTAGGCTGGATTTGATTGTGGGTTTGATATCAGTGTCAAAACTTTGTGAATATTGGGATGTTAAACACCAGAAGTGTTTTGCGAGAGCCCTAACAGGTGAACCAGGGCAGCTTTTTGTGCTTGTGTGTATGTTAGGCTGTACCCAGTGGTATAGTATAAAAGCAGGCCCAGAACCTTGGCTCTCTGTTTGCAGCAGAAGATGCCAGAAATGTCTCACAGTTATGAATCTGCATTATGAGCGTAGCATGAGCCTTTTCCAGTGTGGTGGAGCTCTGTGCCAGGAACTGCACAGGATTGCTTGCCTTGCTCCCAGGCCAGGGGAGTCTCCTGAGGGCAGGTACACTTCCATGACAAGTCTGTGAGCAAAGCAGGAGCTTGGCACTGTGTCCCTGCCAGCAGCATATTGCTTGTCCATCAGCCCAAGTGCTGCAGCAGGTCCCGTGAGTGTCATATCCCTCATGCTCATCAGCTTTTTTAGCATTTCCAAAAATTTCCTTGCCACGATGGCTTCTGTGTCATTGTGGGAAGCAGGTGATGAGGAATTAGTAGTAAATCCAGCTATATGAAGTTCCAGCTTCTTGGAAATGATTGTAACTTACTGTCTTTGCAATGCAAGGGAAGTACTCAGAGCTTCAGAGTCTTCCAATATAAGTCTTAAGCATGAATTTCAAAACACTTGGTGGATTAGGTATGTGGTCCTTTTGAGATACTTAAACATAAAATTAGGTGGGGGGTGTTAAGTTTTTCTTTAAAAACAGGTCAGCAAAGTAGATTTACTACTTTTTTTTTTTTTAATGGTATGAGTCATTTCAGTGTCTGGTGTGCACAGTGACTTGGCAGTAGCTACAGAGAAAACAACATTGCTGTGACTTAAACTGGGCAAGGGGATCTGAGGGGCTGGCATGACCCAGAGCCACATGTCCTCACCCCTCTTGCGGTGAGTGGGCTGCAGAGAGCAGCTCCAAGCCAGGTGTTTGTAGGAAGGGACATTGAGCTGGTCTGAGGGTTTGCTGCTGGAGTCAGGAACTTCTCCTTCCTGCCAGACAGACTGGAAATCTGTCACTGCTGAACCTGAGCTCTGCCTTTGTCAAACTGTACTTTGATGTACCTCCTCTCTTTCTTTGTAATGGCTGATGTCATGTGGGTTATCCTTGCCTTCCTTGTGACTATATGTTTTGCTTTCCTTTTGTTATCAAATCCCAAGTGCTGTGACTCAATAACAAATTACCTTTTTGTGTATTCCCAGGTGGTGGAGGTGTATGGGCTCCTGGCACTGGGAATGTCTCTGTGGAACCAGCTGGTGGTCCCAGTGCTTTTCATGGTGTTCTGGCTCGTCTTATTTGCTCTTCAGATCTATTCCTATTTCAGTACACGGGACCAGCCTGCCTCCAGAGAGAGGCTCCTCTTCCTCTTCTTGACCAGGTAATTCAGGAGCCTGCAGAGAGTTGGTTTTCTGTTTGAAGTATCTTCTGAAATGAGTATCTGTGCTCTTTTAGAGATGAGATGTGGATGTTGGCTTTATTGCACTTGGGTACCCAACAAATATTTTTCCTTATTGCTGTGACCGTGCATATAAACCCTGTTAAGCTTGTCCTGCAAATGCGTGGATCCCATTCAGAGCAGAAAGTAATAGAACTGTGGGAGAGCTCCCAAAGAAAGCAAAATATTCCTTCGAGGAAGGAGTAGCCATAATTAGAGCTTTGGTCCAGAAGTTGTTTCTAGTATATAAATTGGTTTTAAGTCTGAGATATTTCAGCTGAAGTTCAGTCCATCTGATATCTTATTCATGATTGTGTTGCTTTCTGAGCCTTGGATGCCTTGCTTCATCATTGTGGTGTGGGACACATTCTTGAGTTCATCCAAGCAGCCAAAGCACCCAACTCCCAAAGCAACTTTTGAGCCCGGTGGTTAATGTGGCAGAGGTGTAAACATCAGAAAGATACTGGATTTGTAAAAGGTTCCTAAAAACATAGAAGGTTTTATAGGCCATAAAGTTTTATAAAGTTTAAAGGTTGTAAGATAAAGGATAGAGCTCTGTGTTGGTGCTGTTACTGAAAGGCAGCATTTGAGGGATTCTCCTGGTTGGAAGCGATGTGCCTTTTTCAGCTGTTTGTACATACAGAGGGAGCAGGAATGCAGGGCAGAGAGGAGCTGGGGCTGCTGCAGAAGCTGGGTTAGGCAGATTAGGTACAGTGCCATAGTGGGGTGGGGAAAAGAGGAGTAATGATTATCTAAACACAGCCAGCTAGCACAGGACAGAGGCTTTAGGGGTCATACATCATTAGTTCTTCTGATTAGTCTTCATCAGTACAGTTTTCCAATCAGACTTTCTAGTTTCTGGGCTTTTTCTTGCCTTGCTGTATCTGTCTGTGGTGCTGTCATGTAAGCTGTCAAAATTAATTATCATGAGGGAGAAATGGTGTCACCCTGCATTATGCAGAAGCACTGACTATGTTACCTGCTTGTTAACTAAACCACTGGGGTCTGAAATTTTTCTTCCTGTTCACTTCTGCAATTTTAGTTTTGTTATAATAGAGGAGAAGCAATCCTTTTCCTTGAAGTTGAGTTTATTCCTACACCAAATTGTTATACTTCTCTTATTTGTGGCAAAACAGGGACAAAACTGATTCATCCTAAAAATACAAACTCTAATGGTACCACTAACAGCCTCTGACCCCTAGGAGGGAGCTGAAGTTGTCAGGTCAGGTAATAACATAGTGCTGGCTGTTCAACAGAGTGGAAGAAAAGATGTGCTCTTCCATGAAAACAAGTGAATTCTGCATCTGTGCCCTTTAAGCGAATGAATGATTGCTTAAAACAGTGGGGATGGAATTCAGGTGGGAGCAGTTGGGATGTTCACAGCCGCTGTGTCTGACTCCATGAGGAGGTTGGAGTGGCTATGCTGGATCAGCCCAGATCCTGATGGAGCCTGGGAGCCAGTTCCCAGCGAGGGCTGCAGATGAGTTCCTGGAAGGACACCCACCCGTTATATGACAAACAGGATGTTTCCTAGGACTCATCCAATCCTGCATCCAACTCCTTCTTTCAGGCTGCATTAGCTGAATGTGCCTAAAAAGTAATGTAGTAACCCTGAAAAAACTCCTCCATCAGTTTGTGGTTTCTGCCCTTGAACCCATGTACGCTTGTGTCATTTGGGAGATCCTGAGGCAAGGTGCTTTCACAGCTCAGCCTTGCCTCTCTAATGAAAAATCCATTTTGATTGCTTGGATGCTTCCACATACTTTCATTCAGTGCCCCTCAGTTTGTATATTGGGGAGGGGAGACATGGATATCAAAACTGAAAACTGAGCGTAGCCTAAGTCTGTTCTTCCCAGACTGGGAAGTTCTTGTTTGATATTTGCTGTTTAAAACTATTTTGTACCTTTCATTGTTCTTGTTCCTCTCAAAGTCTTTTCCATGGGTTTATAAGTGCTGAGATTTCTGAGAAGCCACAGAGAGTTCAGCTCTGTGGGACAATTTATAATGTGCTTGACATATAAACATAGTAAAGCTCCCCAGGCATCTCTTGAGCTCATAAGCTCCTCTGGGACCCTTGCATAGTAGATCAAGTTTAAGACGAGCCCTAACATTATTGTGACAAAAAAGCAGAAAAAAAACAGGATTCTTGATTACTGATAATTTATTTTGAAGCAAAGCTTAGAGTTCCTCAAATACCCTGCATAAATAACTGCTTTAAATACTGTTTCTCACTATCTTGATCAACGGGAACATCTAAAAGCTTTTTCAGCCCCCCTTGGCTTGGTAAACAGGCAGAATTTGAAGGCTTACCCAGAAGTACTGTAAATAGTATATGTAAACACATCAACATTTTCTGCAGTGAATTGCTTTCAAAGGATATTTCAGGTTTAAGTAGTCACTAAAAGACAAAGTAAAAGTCTCTTGGATGAGCTTTGTTTATTTTTGAAGCATGTGCTTCCTCAAAACTCTTTTGTCAGAGCACTGGACTACTTCACTCATCACTCAGTTAATTAGCAGGACATGGTTTTGACCATGGCAGTTTCTCTCTCAAGACTACCATCCTAAGGAATAAATGAAGATTTTTTTTTTTAAATAATGTATATGTCAGTGTATTTCCTTGGATTATGCATATGAGTATTTCCAGATGTGTAACCCCTGGCTGACAGCTGGTTGTTTATCCTTACCTGGCATCGGCAGTGCTGTGTTTTCAAACCCAAAGCACGTTCTGGGGCTTGGGCTGCCTCAAATATCACAGTGCCAGGGCCAGTAGAAGAGCAGAAAGTGGGTGATGCAGCTGTCAGGTGAAGTCTGGGGTCTCAATCTCTGGGATTTTGCTGTAGTAAAAGAGAGGAAGAAACCAGCTGAAGGAGACCCTTCTCTGCTGGCTTTTTCTGCTGCTTCAGGCTCAACCCTTCCAAAGACAGGCATTGCCCTACCTGACCCTGATGGGGACAGCCCCAGTCTCCCAACAAGACATATTAGTCTGGTGTTGGTGTGCATTATTATGGATAGGAGGAGAACATGACTTAGTGAATCTGTCTGCTTTAGCTGGGTCTTTGTGGTGCTGGGTGAAATTGCAGCGAGTGACTTCAGAGGCTCTGGGCTGGCCGCTGTCTCCGAACCCCAGCGACAGCAGGACAGTGCCACCACGTGGCCCTGTGCCGAGGGGACTGCAGGGATGTCACAGCACAGCCCTGCCTCCAAGAGGGAGCTGAAATGAATTTACATCTTGGAAAGAAGTAATAAAATCCATCTCATCTTTTTCGTTTATTGGAAGACTTAATGGAAGTGTAGAACTTTTAACATTTTCATTAAACCAGTCCAATTTTGCTTGGAAACCAACTTGCACAGTTAACAGGACAAGGGGAGAGCTCATGACATTACTTTTAACTGATCAACCTTTTCTTTTTGTTTCTTTTCCTCTCTCTTGTGGCAGTATTGCCGAATGCTGTAGCACTCCGTACTCACTGCTGGGGTTGGTCTTCACAGTCTCTTTTGTTGCTTTGGGAGTTCTGACTCTCTGCAAGTTTTACTTGCAGGGTTACCGAGCGTTCATGAATGATCCTGCTATGAACAGGTGAGTGCCTTGTGCCCAGGGTCTGAAAAGAAACAGATAAAAGGGGATTTATATAAAAATACCGGGGTGGCATTGCTAGTTTTTGACTCTTGACCTTTTGACAGGTTTTTCGTATTCCAGTCTGTGTGTACATTGAAAAGATTTGAAGTGAAAATACTTGTCACAGACTTCTTGGGAGATTGTTCATTTCTGCACAAATTCAGGGCTGTTACTTGGGATTTACAATTGCTTTTATTTTCATGAGTCACTGAAAATTTTTCACATGCTTGCATAATATAAACACTTCATATTTTCATTTCCTCATCTCCCCTCTAATCATGTATGAAACATTACTAAACTGTGAGGTTTAAAACACAGCATTGTATGGTTTGCTTGTAAATTGTTATGGGAAATAACCAAAATGCCTTTTCTCAGGCTTGTCTCAACTTGTCTAATATGAAATTGGGATCCTGACGCTGCCTTTCCTGTTCCTTCAGCCCATAACTCTATAGAGAGTTGAGACCATTTGTAAAAGAATGTTTTACATTTTGGATTCCAAGATGTGGAAGCAAAAATTATATAAATTTGGGCTGTATAAGATTAGTCTATGTATAACCATCTTTTGGTGAAGCATGTACTTACTGCATCAGATAGTTGTGGTGATCCTCAGAGGCATTAATGTCACTCTGAGGTTCCAGGACAGAAAGAAGTGGACAGCTGTATTTGGTTTAGGTACATGGGGAATAAACTCAAAAATGGCAAAATCGGTAATTTGCCTAAACTGGGTCCTTAAAATGCTTTGTGGTGTCTGAGCTGGATGTAGCCCAAACACTGCTTGTCAGGAGCAAAATCTGCTGGTTCCTAAGCCCAGCACTTGAGCATTTCTGAAAACATCCCTCCCTGGTTAAAGCCTTCCAAGGACACCAGTGAAACCTAAAACCAGTGACATATGAAAGGTTGTGACAGATGCAGACAGTTTATTTCCTGGTGTTTCTAGATGTACTTTTGAAGCAGCATTGACACAGAGATGTGATTGTTTGTTTTTTTGACTGTGTTGATCTGCAGGGGGATGACTGAAGGAGTCACACTCCTGATCCTGGCCGTGCAGACGGGTTTGATTGAGCTCCAAGTTGTGCATCGGGCGTTCCTGCTCAGTATTATTCTTTTCATTGTGGTGGCATCCATCCTTCAATCCATGCTGGAAATTGCTGATCCCATTGTCTTGGCATTGGGAGCCTCAAGGGACAAGTAAGAGACTGGTTTCCTAAACTGAGAGTTACTCAATGCTCTTTTAGGAGGTGATAAACTAGTAATTGATGGCTTTTAGTACTTGTAAAGTTGCCTTGGTTTTTTCTGTATGCAGATTTCTTTTCTAGTCCAAGTTCTCTAGTTTTGTGGTTCCAGTTAAGCAAATCCAGGACTGTGCTGTCCCCACCCACACCCCATTGTGTGGATTTGCAGAATGATTTTTCTTAACCTCCTCTGCAGTTGGGTGGGTTTCCCTCCAAAGCAGTGATCTCACACAGCTATTGAGGGCGGGAAGCTTCTAGGAGTGACCATGTGTTAGATACTGTAAAACCTATTCTTTTTGTGATCCCAAAATAATAAGATTTACTGGCACAAAATAAGAGGTGGAAGGTTTGTCTTACTGTCTCACATGTTTGGATTGTATGGGATTGTTCAGTTTCAGTTGTGTTTTGAAGAGCTGTATAGGGGCTACATGGTGTTCTCATATGAATCTGGTTTTATCTTTGTCAATTGCGTTTGTCTTTTCCCTTTCTGTAACCTGTGAGTGAAGAAATGAACAGAGGTTTGTTTATGTGTAGAGTTTGTTTAGCTTAGAGGTGTTCTGCGTGCAGCAAGTTAACTTCTAGGATAGAAACAGAGGGAAAGGGAGTAGAGCCAGGATAGGAGCATCTGCCCAGCTTCAACAATTAGACTGTGGGGATAGTGAGTTTTAACTCTTCTGCCAAATCTCCCAGGGAGTTCTAAATCAGCAAGAAATGGGATAAATTCCACTTCAGCTCTCCCTTCCTCCCTCACCCACAGACACAGAACTGCAGACCTCAAAGTCACTCTGATGTTTCTTCAGACTGTATTGAATTAATCAGCTTGTGCTGCCGTCCTGTTCCCCCAAATGCTTTTCTTCTGTACCTCATCTCCAGAGCTAAGTGAGGTTAAAATACAACCTGAGGAACAAGTAGAGGTAGTATAGTAAATTACTGGAGATACTCTGAAAGCCTTCACAAATGGGTGGGCTGTAAAAAGATTGATGGTGTGTTTAGGTTGGGGGAGGAGATTAGGAAGAAGTAGATGATAGGAGCAGAGTAAGAACTGGCAGAGATAAATGTTCAAGTCCTGCTACATTTCTTCTTTTGTGATCTCTGATTTGGGGAATATACTTCTAAAGGCAGCAGGGTTAAATCTGGTGACGAAAGGAAGTAGCTTTGCCCCACACATAATAGCAAAATCATGAAGAAGAGTTACAAGAATTATTGAATTTTTTAATTATTAAAGGTTACCTCTTGTTTGTTTAGAGAAGTGTCCAAACAGTTATACATTTAATAATTTATTTTAATGGACTTCCATCTGTAACATTCAGTACCTCAAGTACTTACTTTGCCCATAATTTTTGTCTTTCTATTGCAAGCAGCAAAGGTCAGTTGAGAGGGAACTTTGCACAGTTGTAGGCATGTGTGCAAGCTGGGAATGAGACTGTGCTCAAGGAAAATAAAAACTCCTTTCAACAAGATAAAGCCTTGAGCAAACATCTAATGTGCCTACATCCAGCAGCCATTCTATTCTTATTCTGACACTAAAATCTGACTTGAAAAATAAAAACCTATTGTGTTGTTTTGCAGGAGCCTGTGGAAGCACTTCCGAGCAGTCAGCCTCTGTCTGTTCCTACTCGTGTTCCCTGCGTACATGGCCTACATGATCTGTCAGTTTTTCCACATGGATTTCTGGCTGTTGATCATTATTTCCAGTAGTATTCTAACCTCTCTTCAGGTAAGAACATCAGCCCTGTGAAGCCCTGCATTAACTGTGATACTGTTATTCTAAAGGAGAAAATACATGATAAGAAGAGAACAGGGATGAGAGAAGGGCAGAATTACAAGGGGTGATAAAAAAATCTCTTTCTGTGTCCTGTATCTGAGGCTGAGGAGCTCCTGAGTGGGCTGAGAACAGAGGTGAATGGAAGTCTACCTCAAATTGTAAAGCCAAAAGGCTTTTGAGGGTGTGTAACTATTATAGTAAAAAGGATTTTTCCCAGAGTACTCATTTATGTGCCATTACTTAGCTATAATACTTTGAAAGCGGTTTGATGTTCAAAACACAGTAGTGTAAATAGAGGAAATGTTTTATAGTATAAGAATTGTTATTAGTTGGGTTTATATTATTAAATTTTTTTAATTGCCCCTTAAAATGCTCAGTGCTCCTGTTTAATCAACTCAGCTATGTTCTGAACTCGGGAAGGTAAAGAAGGGGAAGTACTTGAGAACAAGCTTAAATGTTTTACAAGAAAGAACAACTTTCATTTGTCCTGAAGTTCAGCAACAATTTCACTGCTTTGGGGCTTGCCCTCTGTCCAGCTTGGAGGTGTAGTGTGGACAGAGCTCAATGGCCAGCACTGACTCAAGCTCCAGCTCAGAACTGCAAGCAGAACTCAAGGTCTTGCTGTGTGTTACAGGTGCTTGGGACACTCTTCATTTACGTTCTGTTCATGGTGGAGGAGTTCAGGAAGGAACCAGTGGAGAACATGGACGATGTGATCTATTACGTGAACGGCACGTATCGGCTGCTGGAGTTCCTGGTGGCTCTGTGTGTGGTGGCCTACGGCGTCTCAGAAACCATCTTTGGGGAGTGGACTGTCATGGGCTCCGTCATCATCTTCATCCACTCCTACTACAACGTGTGGCTGCGGGCCCAGCTGGGCTGGAAGAGTTTCCTCCTTCGCAGAGATGCTGTGAATAAGATAAAATCTCTGCCCGTGGCCACAAAGGAGCAGCTGGAGCAGCACAATGACATCTGTGCCATCTGCTACCAGGTAGGAATGGAAGTGTCAAAGGATTGGCTTGAGTTGAAATACCCCCAGACTAAGTTCAGTCTTCAGCTAATAAAATAAGTGACTTGAATTATGTGTAATGAATAATGCTGCGCTCAGTAAGTTACTGGAATCACCCAGTTTTCTGCTTTGTGCAGACTGAGTTGGAGTGCTGTCACCAAGATAATTCTTAGGAACGAAGAGCTTGGATGTACTTAAATTGCCTTTTTTTTCCCCTCCAGTTACACAGCAAACTCTGTCCTTAAGCTGCTTTGATACCTCTCATGTTTGGCTTGAGCTGGTCTCAGTAGTAGCAGCAAATGTGCTCTTTCTTCATTACTGGAGGATTTTGTTAGTGAAAGCCAACACGTTCTTGGTAGCTGATTTGTCACTATTCTGTAGGAGCAGCTCCGTTTCTACAGACATTGCTGCTTCGTGTGCAGTGTCAGTTTTGTAGCAAAAACCTAATTATCAAAAGGTTAAGGGTCTTGCTAACATAAGCCAGCAGATGTAAGGACCTTAGACATTAATGCTGAAAGTAATATCTTTATCACACTTCTATCTCCAAAGTCTCTTCCTCTTGAATAGGAATTGTAGTTATGTGTGACAATGAAAGAATCACCCTAACATTAGTAGTGTACAGTTAAGAGTGGGATTGGATTGGCTCCAAACTTGATAGAAATTCTTTGAAGGAGTAAAACTGCCAGATAGAACGACAGTGTTCAGAACACCAGACTAGAATTACGTGGGTCTCAGCTGGCAGAGTTCATGGTGTCACTTCATTTCTGCTGTTACATGTTGTATCTGTCATTGTCCTGTTTTCACTTACACAATTGTTTCTTAAGCAAACCAAGCCTGTGATTCTTGTCCTGAAAAGGTCATGTTTAATAATATCTTACAAAGGTTTTTTGCCTCATTTTTAATACCTGTAATAAAGAAAGCAAGACCTGGCCTGTATTTGCACTGTGTGTGTATCAGAGAATCATTAAGGTCAGAAAAGACTCCAAGATCAAGTCCAGCTTGTGACTGATCCCCACAGCACTGAGTGCCATGTCCAGGCCTTCCTTGGACACTTGCAGGGACAGTGACTCCACCACCTCCTTTCCAATGCTTGATGACCTTTTCTGTGAAGAAATTCTTACTGATGCCCAAAACAAACTTCCCCTGCCACAGCTTGAGGCCATTTCCTCTTGTCCTGTCACTTGGTCACTGAGAGAAAAGACTCAGCCCCACCTGGTTGCCCTCTCCTGTCAGGGAGTTGTGCAGAGCCAGAGGGTCCCCCCTGAGCCTCCTTTTCTCCAAACTGAGCTCCCCAGCTCCCTCAGCTGCTCCTCATGTGAAGCATTGTGGGTGTGGAGGAAGGAACATTCTCTTCCTTGTCTGTGGACTGCTTCTGTCTCTTCCACGCCTGGTGAGCCCATTAGATGTGTGAGGTGAGAGGAGAGGAATGGGATCACAATAATATATTTCCTTTTTTTTTTTGTTTTTTTTTGTGTCTTTCAGGATATGAAAACTGCTGTAATCACACCATGTAGCCATTTTTTTCATGCGGGTTGTCTTAAGAAATGGCTGTACGTGCAAGAAACCTGCCCTCTGTGCCACTGCCAACTGAAGAGCCCTTCACAGCTCCCGGGACTGGGACCAGAGCCAGTGCAGCAGCCAAATCCTAGTGCAGAGCAAAACACCAGGCCTGGAGACACAGCTGAGCCTGGTGCTGAATGTGACCACGGGCCAAGTGTGAAGGACAGCCCGAGCAGGGGCCACGATGGACACGACAGCCCCGAGGCCTCTGCCCAGCCCGGGGTGTCTCCCAGCATGGACAGTGACACGAGCCCCTGTGAGGCCAGCCAGGGAGCAGCCTGTGCTGCAGAACTCACTGCAGCCCCAGAGGGGTGCCCTGCTCCAGATCTGAGCGTTTGTGTCCAGCTCTGAGGCTACAGAGGATGACGCGGGAACAAACACATTTCAGAGATCCACGTTTGACTCAGAAGAAAACCAGTCCTTCCACAGCTGTGAAAGAAGTGTAGCTATTAATGCTGGTCAAAATGTAATCTCCCATGCTGATTTTTATGGGCTGCTTGGTAGTGGTAACTCCAGTGAGATGTAGTAGAAATGACTCCAGAAGCTCTCTGAACTGTGGGCATAGGAAGGATGTCTGGGAATAAATAGTGCAAGAGTGTTTTCAAGATGTAGGTGAGGGGTGAGAGGAGCGAGAGGTCTGTGAGACGTTGTGGCCAGTGGGACAGGAGGCTGGCTTGCTTTTGGTCAGGGAGAGGAGTTGCACAGAGCCATGTCCCAGGTCCTGAGGGGCGTTACAGGCCGCGAGTTGCCGGTCTCTGGCGGATGGGCAGCTTTGGTTGCTGACATTTTTTATGGCACGTAAGCAAAAATCAAAGATGTAACAGCAGTGATTGTACCAGGAGATGGAAGCACTCTCAATACGTCGTGTGTATGCTTTGGGTGTTCTTGGGGCAGTTGCATTTGAATTCATGTAATCTATAGTGACTCTTGACTTTAATGACAGAGTCATCAATATTTTGATGTATATGAAACTTTTGCTCATAATGGGCACAGTGTGGGCTGCATGAAGTAAACTAAAGCTCTCATGAACGCTTTGCCTCTGCAGGAGGAAAGTGGGATGAGCTTTAGGGCACGGATAGAGGCCTTGCAGGACTGTGCTGTGTAATGTTTAACCCTTGCAGCTGAATTAAAACAGTATTAAACTCTGGCGATATTTGCACTTTGGGAATGAGTACATTATTGTGTATGATCAGACTCCGCAAATGCCACTTTTAAAAGCTGTTAATAGGTTTGCACCTTTATTTCTTTGACGAGGACATGTCCATACTTAAATTTTTACATTCATCATGGCTTCAAGTAGAACAAGGGACTGGGGTGGGGAAATAGGTGGGAGTAGGGGGCAGGCAATTTTTTATGTGAATTTTGATATGAAGAGAAATTAGTCACTTATTTATACGATAGGCTTGACTCAAGTGTTTTTCAAAGTCGGTATTCCTAATGTGAAATGTGATACTATTTTATTTTTAGTAGTAAATTTGGATGTAGACTGACAGACATAGCTGAATGTCTTAATAAATTACATTTGAAGATTTTTACACCTGGTTATGTGATTCTTGCACTGAAATTCCACAAGTACATGTTGAGAGGCTCGAGAAACAGCCCTCTGTTCCCCCTGATGAGTGAAACTCCCTGTGTCTGTGTTCTCCCCCACTGCCATTTCAGTGCTCAGGGTCCTGGTGGTACCTCCTGCCCTCCCCTGCTCTTGCCACCAGATCTTGGCCAATGCAGAACTCATCCTGGAGGCTGTGCCTGCTGCTACTGAGCCCCACACAAACCCCAAATCTCTTTCCTTCCCCTGACAGGATGGGAACATCAGTCACACCATCTTCTGATTCTGTATATCAATTTTGTTTTCTTGTCTATTAATCAGAAATTGGGATTTCTCATGTGCTTTCAGTGATCATCCCCAAACTTTTATTAGCAGCTTGGTGTGTTTGGGGAGGGGAGGAAAAAAAATAAAATTTCTTGTACTCTTTTCTCCTGTCAATCCATGGTCTGGGTTCTGCTCTTGCATGCCTGCATTTCTGTGGAATTTAATCTTTCTCAAAAGGATGTTTTGTCCATGCCCAAGCTTTCCATCTACACGATTTAGTCTGTTTCCATTCTTGCCACACTTTATAAGTCTGTGGAGTCAGGAAATGGGGATTTTCTGGAGAGGGCTGTTACAGGATGCTCCTTAGTATGGTGGGAAAAAGGCTTTCCCTCAATTCACAGAATGTGTTTGAAGGATGCTCTCCTGAACTCTGCTTGCTGTCCCTGGATGTGGAAAAATAATCCCATAAACTTGTGAAACAATGGGAAACTTGGGATGGGATCACCTCACCTCCATGGAAGGGAGCAAGTGTTACCCAGGTGGGAAGAGGTGGGAAGAGCCAGACTTGGTCAGCCTTGGGAAGGGAGGCTGGAGGGCTCTCTTGGCCACAGGGGTACCTCAGGTGACCCCAGGGAAGGGAGGGAGAGGAACTCACCTGTGGGATCACCTGGGGGCAGCAGGGCAGGAAGGAGCCACGGGGGTCATTCCTATCCCACAATGTCACATCGAAAAAATAACAACCCCCTGAGGTTTGTTTTCACTGCTGACAGCATTTCTCAGCCTGACTGATCTCTTGGCCATGGGCCTTTAATTTATAACCTGAATTCTTCATAGCTAATTGGTGGTGCCAAAGCTGTAGGAAAGGATTTACAGCAGTGGGTGAGCTCACCTGGAGGCTTGTTGGGAATCAACAGGCCAGCAGCAGGTTCCACACACAACTGCCTGCCAGGATTACAGGATGGGAAGGTGGATGCAGCACTGGAAGGGAGCCTGGCAGACCGGGAAGGTTTGTGATCTCTCAGGGAAAATGATGACCCCAAAGTGACTGTTCTGTGCTGCAGAAGGTGCCCCAAGATGTGGGGGTTCAGGGAGTCCTGCAAAGATGGGCGTGATGGGATGGAAACAGCTCTGATGTGCTTCCTACTGAAAAAAATGGTCCCTTAAAGAGGGAGAGGAAGGGGAGCAGAGAGAGGCTTGCAGAGCTCACAGGAACAGGGCTTGAAAGTTACATCCATGAGGTGCCAGCCAACACTTTACAAAGAGTTGTAAGAACCAAGTGAGGTGGAGCATGTCCAGTGCTGCAGGGTGGGTGAGACACAACAAACTGGTCTGTAAAACCTGGACTAGAAAACTTCAGGGAGGTTGTGGTGGTGAGTCTATTCAATTTTTTTGCTTCATTTTGGGTTTTTGGCAACTCAGAAATGCTGGCAGGGTACTGTTTTCTGAAAACTAGGGACAGATAGCTCTAGGAGGAACTTAAAAATACGCCTGCAAAGAATGGGGGTGGGTGGGAAATAAATACTGATAAGCCAAGCAGGCCATATCTTGCAGGTCAGGAAGTTCAGGGATGAAGTGAGAACTGCCAAAACCAGGGCCAGCTTAGACCTTGCAGAAGAAATAAACTTGAACAGGAGGAAAAGAGGCTGCTCTGGAGGAGCAGGGAAGTTAGGAATGAAATGAACCGTCTGTCTCAGTGCTCTGTTAGAGCATCTGGGCGAACACTCCTGACCTTTGTGCTCTGTCTGGTGCAGAACTCCCTCCTGGACACTGCTTTGAGTCAATTTTCTATTTCTCTGCAGCTGTGCATGAGTATATGGGAAAAAAATGCTCTTGGAGTGTTCATGATCAGGGTGTAACTGTAGGCTGAGGCTTGAAATCGTTTTCATGTGGACTCATGATGGTGGTGTGACTGATGAACATTTGGACTCAAAAAGATGCTTCCAGCTAGGTGATATAATGGGAACAGTTGGGAATTTTATGGCTGGTTGGATTTTTGTTGGAAATAGGAGTGCTGATCACATGGTGTGGTGGTGTGTGTCTAGTCAGTCCTATCGGGTGTCCCAGCTCTGGGCTCAGGGAAATAAATGGATTTACACAAGGTGGGATGACTCCATGAGGAGAGAAACAAGTCTGTGGTGAGAGGTTTGATTTGAAAGCCTCTCTTTGAGCCACATTGCTCTCAGCTCCTTTGGGTTTTGGCAGTTTTGCAGCAGAGGAATCTATTTCCTTCCTTGTTCCTAGTGAAACACTTCATTTTATGCCAAGACTGAGAGTTCTTGAAATGCACAAGGTTTTCCAGCATGGGAAAATCTCTTCTTTTGGAGTCCCCTTTTTCCTGATTAAATTAAATTTCTAAGTTGCCTCAATTGTTTTGTAATATAGACAAAAATAATTTGGCTTAAACTGTCTGAGTGTTTGAGAACAGACTTGTACGTTTTTCCTAACTGTCAGGGACAGGCAAGGAGTTTGAATTCACTTGGTTCAAAATTCAGATTTTCTCTGGGAAATAAGATATAAATACAAGATTAATGATATCAGTGTGTAACCCCCCCCTGTCCCACACACACACTTTTTGGGAGAACTGTCTGTTTGAAGCTTTTTCTGATGTTGGGAAGCAGAATGAAATTGTTGGAATTCAGAACGAAAGGAACCAGTTGGGGGTGGATCTGATGCCACTGGATTTTGTTTGGGGCAGAGTGCTGGGTTGGAAGGTCTCAAGAAGGAACAATCCATGCTCCTCTGCAGGTTTGTGCTGCTCCCAGGAAGGCTGTGGAGGTGGCCAGGGATTGGTGCTGGCTTTTTTTCCTCCTGCATGTTAAATTTGTGTGAAGAGACCTTCAATTTTTCAGCTTTTCAGTCTCTGAAGTGCCTGGAGCTGTTGTGTGTGGATTGCTCATTCCAAACCTCGCCTGTGATGTCGCCCCACAAAAACATTTGTGGGAAAGATTGACAAATACATTTCCCCATTAATCTCTTTGGCTTTGCTGGCATAAAGTTGTCAGTAAATGCAACCTCAAACTCCATTTTTCTTAGTGTGACAATGCTGAGTGTGGTAGTATTGCTGATCCCCATTTTTGTGATTTGCATGTGCAGCCACATTAAAGATCACAGCCCCACACCCCAATGACGCCAGGTTTCTTTTTCTTTTTGGTCATGCCTATTTCTTTTAGTTATGGCAATTTTACTCCCTGTACCCTGCTAGAGACCCAGTTGTGCTGGCTTCTCTCCTTGGTGCAGTTCTGCTGTGCCTGGGAATGCTGAGTGCCAGTGGGGAGAGCCTGACCAGGGAAATTCCATCCTTTTCTTAAAGGAAGTTATGATCCAGCTGATAAACCACGCAGCAAATGCATTCTGTGGCTCCAAGGTATTGGTTATTCTCTTGAAAAACAAACACTTTCAGAGAAAAAGCTTTCCTGCTAGACTTAGTGACCTCTCTACAACTTATCCAGGAGCCCATAGGTCATTTTCCAGAGGGTTTTTCCTTCTCCTCTTCCCTGGCAGAGATGAGCAGGATGAAGATGATGGAGTCAGGAGGAAAAGGGAGGTTGGGAAGGGGAGAAGCAGGGGCTGGGTGCTGGGTGCTCATTAAACAGTGCTCAGAGAACATCCTGACACACACAAACCTACAGGAGACCATCCTGGTTAAAGAGAGAAGCCATTGGAGAAAAATAATTTAAATACATAACCAACCCAAATTAAAAAAAAAAAAAAAAAGGGGGGGAAAAAAAGATTTCTTTGTTTTACAAGTAATTAGACACAATATTCCCCAGTAGTTGCCATTTCCTGGAGGCTTACAATCCACATCCTTAAATAAATCTGGTAGCTGAAACACTCTCAGCTAATAGCACAGCCAAAGACCAGACGAGCTGCAGAATTTTGCAGCAACAGATGTGAAAAGCCCAGGTCTGCGATGTGGATAAATGACTTCATTCCCAGGAATTTTAAAATGTGAAACTGACTTAATTGGATTAAAATAATCAATTGAATAGGTATCTGGTATTTATAAATGAAATGATATACAGTTTCTTAATTGACCATAGTCTGAGTTTTCTTTAAATTGATTGTTCGCTTCTAGCTTGGGGAAAAAATGCCAGCTGGAATGCAGGGAGATTAAGTTTTATTTATTTTCCTTGCTAAGAGCCACATTGTGCAATTTAAAAGGAAATGTCCTTGAAAGATGGGTTCCTTTGTAAACTGTTTCAGCCCTTGTTTGTTTTCAGATGGAAATTAATTTCTCAAAGGCCCTCCGTGTTAGAAAGTACGTGTTGATAAGTAAAGAAAAATGAAAAATTGTAACCTGCTAAAATACATCTTGTTTTGGAGATAAAAATCTTTGCATGGATGTGGTTGAGTTTGGGGCACAGCTGGCCTGGTCAAAGGCTGGCAATGATCTCCACCAGCACAGGTGGAAGGAAACGATCTGTGGGGGAGAACCTCAAACACAGTGGTGGAGTATTACTAGAATTCTTCATTATTATTATATATTATATATATATTCTTCATATATTTATTGAAGAATATTTGATGGACATTGAAGAATATTTGAAGCACATTATTTGATGTGCTTAAATATTGATTTTAAGTGTGTCAGCTCCTTGTTGAGCTCGGTGGGTGCAGTCTGGGACTCTGGGCTGTGCCTGTCCCTGTGTCCAGCTGTCACACGTGGCAGGGAGGGCTCACTGATGCTGTCAGACACATTTCCACCAAAAATGGGCCCGTTGTTCTCAACAGAAAGCACAACACAAGGCTGAGTCTCCTGGGGTTTTGTCAGGTGGGTCTGGAGCTGCTCCCTCTGGTTTTGGACACCATGTGCTCCGTGTCCAGCTGTGTTTTAGGGTATTTGCTGGCTGAGGTGGGTTCTTGCTCCTCTGATGTTCTCTCAGTCTGTGAGATCAAACTTCCCCCTGGGCACCACTTCAGAGGAGCCGCCTCTCCAACACCTGCCCTAAAGATGTTTGCACCAACATCTGGATGGAGTCGCGCCCGGCGCAGAGGAGCTCTCGCTTTCCTGGGAGCCCGGGGTCGCTTCCCAAGGGCTGGATCCTCTCTCCGGGGGCAGAGGGGAGCAGGAGGAGGAGGCTGGAGCCGGCAGGAGGAGGTGGGGGGGAGCCGGTGCCGGCGGGGCAGTGCGGGACCGGCACCGGCAGCTCCGGAGTGGTTCCGCCGGCCCAAACAGCGCCGGGAGCTGCACAGGGCAAAGAACGCTCTGCTACTATTACTATTGTTACAACTACTACTATTACTATTATTATAACTATTATTACTGTTATTCTTGTTATTCTTCACCACCAAAATCGGGAGCAGAGCTGCTCTGGCGCATTCCATGGTGCTGGTCCACTGCCGAGTTTGCTGGAAAATTGGGGTTTGTGTTCACAGGGCATCAGAAATCTGCTTTGAAACTGGTACTTTCAGCTTGAAAGGCATTTTTTCTCCCCTTTCTTAAAAACCAGCACAGTTGACTCTGCTCTCTGTGACAAAGCTCTGAGGGGCCACGAAGGCAATTCCTTCGGAGATTCCCACAGATAACGATTTGAATGATAGAAATAATTTCATCTGGGTCAGGATTTCTGCTCAGTATAACCCAGGGGTATTCTGAGAATTGCTTGGATTCTGGTGAAATCCCACTGGATGCCCGTCAACACTGTCCAGCTGCAATTATGGGGTCAGATATTTTCCCCTCTTCCTTTAGCAGAGGAATTTTAAAACTGGGATGTGCAAACACAGGCCACTGTCACATACTCCGATGGGAGCCTGCTCTGCAGCTTCTTGAATACAATATCTTTTGCCTTCTTGCATAAATATTTTAATTGCTAATTTGCTGGTCTCATTTAACACAGATTTGGAATTTATCATTTGAATTTAAACTTGTTAAAATTGACAATTTTCTTGGCTACCTATGTTAATAATTTAAAGGGAAAGCTCATTATTAAATTATTATGGGTAATTATTTTGTAACTAGTGTGGAAATTGTCATTTCTGCAGCCTTAAAAAATCCTGGAAGGAAGCACATGTGGATCAATACGGTTCAAATCCCAGGAAGTGTAAAGATGAGCAGGAATAGAGTCTTATGCAGAAATGTTATACAGACGGGGGAAAACACTCAAATTAGAGAATTCTTTTCTACACTTGCAGCTACGAAGGTTTGCTGATTTCAGTGCTGAGCTTTCCTGGACAGAAAACCACTCCTGCTCTGACCCTGTAAACGGTGATGAGGAGGTTTTTATTTTCTCCCTGTGGCTCCAGACTTCCCATCCCTGTGGGCTGTTTGTTCCTCAGCCACCGCTCCCGTGTTTTTGCAGGTCCTGCACACCCGGCCCCGGCCCCAGCAACCTCCTCCATCACTTACACTTGGCAGAGTGTGTTGTGTTTCCTGGTGACAGAGTCAGCAGAGCTGTAATTCCCTTAAAAATGATGTTTTTAGGTGCCAGGCGCCTTACTGATGTAAACGACGCCAGCGCGGCCCCTCCAGCATCCCCAGATTTCTCAGAATCCTGCCGGTGGTCCCTGCAGCTGGAATTAGCCCGTGGCAAAAGTGCGGAGAACAATGAGGCAGAGCGGAATGCCCTCCCCGCTCCCACCAGATGGCCCTCACGCTTTTTTCATTTCCCTCCGAAGCGCTGGGAACCCTCTGAGAGCACAAGGGATGCGAATCCTTCCCGAGCCTCCATCCCGGGATCGGGCACTCCCCCGCTTTCCGAGTCCCCCTCTTCTCCTGCTGGGCTGGAAATACTGAATCAGGCAAGAATTGATTTTTTTCTGCTGGTCTCGGGAAAACAAAAACAAACAAACAAACAAAAAAACCACATTTTAAAAGGACATTTATTAACTCCTCACCCATTACCGTGATATTTGAGTTTCAGCTGTATGGTGGCATTATAATATCGAGAAATTCAAATCGAACTTCTCAACTTGCAAAATGGTGAATTCCTGAATTTTGGCACTAGTTTCAGCCAGCTCTTGATCCCGGATTTCCCGATGTTTGCATCTCCCCCCTCATGGCAGGATCATTGTCCCTCTGAGAACAATCCCGGATCTGGCTCTCTCCTTCCGAGCTGTTGTGGGAGTATTTCAGTGCATTAAGCAGTAGATTTGTTTATGCACAGAAAGGTGCAGCCCAGCCCTCTCTGCTCTAAGCTTTTCCATCTGCATGGCCCCATCCTGACCTTGATCTACTGTAGGGCTGTGGAGGGGCTTGCTCACGCTCCAGCCTCGCTGCCTTTCCTATCGGGATTAGCTTGAAGGGGCTCGAGCTGTTGAAGGGTTTCCCTACTGATAAATGGATTGAGCCCCATATTTTCATCTCACGTCATCAAACATTCATCAGATACTGCTGGTCATTACCGACAGAGCCAGGTTTGAACTCCTGACCCCGCAGTAAAAGGTCCCATTAGCAATTTCCTTAAACTGTCAAGCCGTGGCGTGACACAAATGAAATGCGATGAGATTGTTTTTCTTCCACAGGTAAAGGCAGTGGGCTTCTGCCTGATTTTTATTTACTGATGACTGTGTCACCAGAACACTCTGGTAGAGTCTGTGGGCTCTCACATGAGAAATTTGAGGACATACAAAGCTGGGGTGCAGTGCCCTGGTCCCACAGCCCATGCAGTTGTCACCTGTCCCCATGAACTGGAGAAATCCCATCCTTAGAGTGCCAGGCACAGCACTCACCCCCTGTGCCAAGACAGATCCAGGCTGTGCCTGTGCTGCTGTCTGTAAGCAGTAAATGCAGAGACTGACAGGCATTTAGGAAAGCTTCTCTGGCTCACATCACACTGTACTGTTCTTTTACCAGTAATTTTTGTATCCGAGTTCTTTCTCTCTTCACAGAATCATTTGAAGAAATAATGTGTGAGGGGGGGAAAAAATTACCTCTGGCAGTCGTGTTCTAATGGCTCTGGTGCTGACAGCCCTTTGGGAACAGTGGCAGCAGCAGGGTAAGTATATATGACATCTTTGTAGTGATAAAGAAACAAATAAATGTTCCCATTAACACTCCATCAGGTCAACAGCTATTCCAGACCAACACGATGTTAGAGGAACCGGCTTGATTCGTATCAGCTCAGACACACTCCTCTTGCAGCATATCTTCTGCAAGGCACATAAACAGAGGTCCTGCTCTGGCCAGGTGGAGTCATTAAAGAATCTGTGAACTTTTTACAAGTTGCTTGAAATACCCTGGCTTGAATCCAGCTCCAGCATTGCTGCTGTGTCTGTTGAACAGTTCCTTCATCATGCCACGACAATGACTCTGTTTCAGTGCTGGAGGAAGTTGTTTCTCCATACATCATTTGTAACACATTTTGGGAGGCTTCTGAATGCTTCACTTCCTAAGCCCTGCACAAGAGCCTGCTCGGGAAGCAGGAGCAGCGTTTGTGTGTTATCCATGAAGGATGTGTGTGCATATGGAACAAACACAGATGCCTGCTCAGAGAGGCTGCCCCTTCCCTGGGAAAAGTCAGCAGGAGCTGAGCTTTGCTGAGGACCACGATGTCTCACTCCCCACACGAGGGTTAGTTAGTGAACAGCAGCTTCCAAAACATTTCTGTGTGTAAGAATGTTTAAACTTGCTTTACCTCTGCTAAAATGCAGGTTTTTAAACAGGTACAAACCTTCTAACTAACACAAAATAACCCAGAGTTCCCACTGAATTCTCTTCTTCCCTGTGTAACCGGCACAGTCCAGTTGTCCCTTTTCCAGAACTTTTTCACACAGATTGGATAT
The DNA here is from genome assembly GCF_049639895.1 of Pseudopodoces humilis. Classification (NCBI taxonomy): domain Eukaryota; kingdom Metazoa; phylum Chordata; class Aves; order Passeriformes; family Paridae; genus Pseudopodoces; species Pseudopodoces humilis. The sequence continues at coordinate 3,845,327 of NC_142216.1, forward strand.
TTTTAATAAAAGGCCCTGAGAAGAGACACGAGGAAAAACCAGGTGAGTGTCTTTGGTCTGCCTCAAGTGACAGAGATCCTGGACAAAGGTGAAAACAAAGAAATCTTCTGATCTAGATCAACAAAACTGGGACTTGAAGTTCAAGATGTTCAAAGCTCTGGAAAAGTCAATATAAATGTGTCTCTCTGTATCTTAAACTTTGCAACCTAAGCACCCCTATGCTGTGTTCTGGTAAAGTCTTACTGCTCAAAGGTATGTCTATGGCTCCAGGCAGAATTCTGAGCCAGATGATGAACTTAGTTCTGCTTCTGCTGAAGTCGTGGGACCTTCTGATGTTTACAGAAATGCCAATGGAAACAGATTTCCAAATGGTCAGCACAAAAAGATCAGCCAAATCCCAAAAAAATCCAGTTCTAGACGTGGAAGTCTTGAATTGAATATCCAATTCCCCAAATGGGAAATTGCCTGGGATTTTGGAGGGCACCCTTCAAAAGAGCTTGTGCACCTTTAAGTTGAAATCCCAAGATGCAAAGTCCTCAGAGTTTTCAAAAGTGTTTAAAAGGAAATATAGATTCCAGAGCCACTTAAATACTTCTGATAATATTCAGTCTTGATTCAGCAAAGCATGTGACAACTTTAGTAGGTATTTAAATCCATTCCATGTAATATGCTTACACTCATCCTCTCAGAGGGAGGGAGTGCCTGCCTCTGGATTTCTCCCTTCACTCTTCAATGGGAGACAAGCACTCACCTCTCCCTGAAGCCAATAGCAGTTGATTAGATGTTTAATGCTTTGCTGAACTCACAATGTAAAAATCATAGCAAGGTTTTGTGTGATAAAATAACCGTAATCTGCCCAGTGGCTGCCAGCATAAATAAATAAATACGGGCTAGACTTAAATGGATGGCAAGCTTGTGTGAGCACTGCAGGGAAGCAAAATCCTGCTCAGGGCCCCATCCAGCCTGGCCTCGAGCACTCCCAGGGATTGGGCATCCACAACTTCCCTGGGTAACCTGGGGGCTCACCCTGCTCAGAAGAGCATCTGCAGTCAGATGGGAAAGGGGAACGGGGATCTCCCGGTGCCGGGATCCCGGGGGTTGGGGTTGTGAGAGCCGCTTTTCTCGCCGGGGATGATCCCCCTGGGATCGCCCCTCCTCGGGACTGCTCCACGGATACCTGTCCTCCCGGGATTGTCCCCTCGGGATAGTCGGTCCCCCGGGATCTCGCCTCCTTCCCACCCCGGGGATCGCTCCCCTGGGGTCACCGAGACCAACGCTCCCCGGGATCCCCCTGCCCTGGGTCTCCCACCCAGGGACCGACCTTCCCATGGGATCCTCCTTCCCCAGACTCCTCCCTCAAGGATCCCCTCCTCCGGGATTCCCTTCCCCATGGGATCCCCGTCCCCCGGGATTCCCTTCTCCAAGGATCCCCGTCCCCGGTATCGCCCTCCCCCGGGATCCCTGTCCCCCGGGATCACCCCCAAGTATCCAAGGATCCCCGTCTCCCCGTTCCCGTTCCCAATGGATCCCCCGAGTCCCCGTTCCCAATGGATCCCCCTCTCCCGAGTCCCCGTTCCCAATGGATCCCCCTCTCCCGAGTCCCCGTTCCCAATGGATCCTGCGTTCCCAATGGATCCTCTGGGTTCACGTTCCCAATGGATCCCCCTCTCCCCGTTCCCAATGGATCCCCGGGTTCCCAATGGATCCCCGGGTTCCCAATGGATCCCCTCTCCTCTCCCGGTTCCCGTGGTGTCAGTTCCCGGTGTGTCCGCCAGGTGCCGCTGTGGGCACGCGGCGCGGCGGCCCCCCCCCCCCCCCCCCCCCCCGGTCTCGGTTCCGCCCGGGGGCACCGGGGAGGACCCGCCCGGGGGGACCCGCCCCGAGCCCCGATCCCCTCCCCGGGCTCTGGGAGCGCAGCTGCGGTTCCCTCCCGGCCCTCCCCTCCGTGCAGCCCCGTGGGGCGATGGCCCCGGTGTGATTTCGCAGCTCTGCTCGCCCCTCGCCCCCGAGGGTCCTGTCCTGGGTACTTAATGGGGGGCGCATCCTCCCGTCCTCCCTCTGAGGAGTTCGCTCGGCCGGCCTCTCGCTGCTGCCTCAGGCACCCCGAGGGGGGTTCCCCTTTTCCCCGGCCCTTGGAGCAATTGCTCCGCTCAGCACTCGCTGCTTCCCACCCGCAGGACTGAACCCCGGCCTGGGGGGGAAGCGCCGACACCCCATCCTGGCCAGGGATAACCCGGGAGTCCCCCAAGGGAGGCAGGAGGAGGAGAGTTCCTGGATGAAACCTTTCCATGAGGGTCACCTGCTACTGCTTCTTCTTTGTAGCAAGGGTGAAAGTGGGGTGCTGTCACCCCACATTGTGGACAGTTCCTCTGCTGGTCCCAGGGGCATCCAGACCCTCTCCTGACCAGGAGTATTCTAGTCAGAGTATTTTATCCCAATTCCCAGTTCTCAGAGCCTTTTTCTCCTCTCCTTCTCCCTGGGAGCTAGCCAAGTAGGAAGAATAAAGCACCCCAAGTAGCTAAACAGTGTCATCACCTGCCAAGGCAGACACTGGATTTATCTGTGGATGGAAAATCTTTGAATTGACATAGAAGCCCATAAGGAGAACACTTAGGAAAAGCATTTTCATTGGGGACGACACAAGCGAACTCTTTCCAAACCCCCAGGAAAGTGCAGGCTCAACACTTGAGTGCTCTGCTTTCAGTCCCACCTTGAGAGGAGAGGCTGCCTTTCCCTTTCCCCCCGTTGCCACAGGTCCCTTGTTCCTCTGCCTTCTCCCCAGAAGGGCAGGAAGGAGCGTGGTCCCCCTGGGGGGCCTCATCCAGCTGCAAAGGTCAGGGATGAGGGAGGAGAAGGCTTTTCTCTCAGAAATTCCCACTTCCAACTACTTCTTCCCTCCCTTGGGGTCTGGGCAGAGGGAAGCAAGGCCTGACCGTCCCCACTGTGCCAGGAGCCCCAGGGCAGGAGAGGAGGGACTGGAGGCAGGACAAGGGAGTTGTCCTGGATAAACTCCAGGTCAGAGGCGAGAGGGGCCTTGGGCCCACTTGGAAATAGTGTGAAGGCAGGGCAGAGGCCTTTCCCTATGTAAGAGAGACTCCTGTGCTCTGGGACCTCCGTCTCCTGCCTCACAGCAGTTATGTTTATCCTCCAGAGTGAGGTCTCCTTCCATGGCCCCCTTGTTCAAAAGCCTCAAAACCACTTGTTCCCCAGGAACCCGGGTTTTTCCTACACAAGACAAGCAAGCCAGGACCAGTTTTTCCTCTTCTGCTTCCATCCCTGCCATCTGTCATGATCAGGGATGTTGTGCCCGTGTCCCAGTGCTGTCTGTGAGCTGCTGGTGCTGCAAAGTCTCAGCTCCTGGCTTTGTGCTGCTGGGTAGAATCCACGGCTCAACCCTGTGGCTCTTGCTCGCTTTGGGATCTTCCTCACCCCTGGGAGCAAATCACAGTCCACAAGTCTCTGTGTTTTATTCTGTGTTGGATGTAGAGAGCATTTCACTCGGGCTTACAGGGAACCCTCACTGCAGCGAGCCCCAGTTTGATTCTGCAGCAGAGGAGTGAAGAGCTGAGTCCCAGCACTGAGGGTTTCCCTGTGGCAGGCTGTGCAGCATCCTCCAGCTCTGTTGGCCATGCTGAGGAAAGGATGGACACAGGAATGAGCTCCAGGGGTGGTGCTGGTCCAGAGAGCAGACCCAGGCAGGGGACAGAAAGTAAATGCTGAGGGCAACCGGGAATTATTTAAAATCAAAGCCCCAGTGCTCTCCAGGGTTGGCCTCTGCAGGGTGGATGGAGCACAAGAAGTCTCCTTGACTGCTGCTAGCTCTCTTGCTTTTTTTTTTTTTTTTTTGCAAAGTCCTGACTTTCTCACCCCCTCCCTGTTTCCCTTCTGCTTTTCTTTCACACACCTCCTGTGGGGGTCGAGCCAGTGTTTAACTCTTTCGTCCTTATTGCAATTATTTCGTGGCTTTGAGACTTCCCCTAAGCCCCAGGTGGGGCATCTTCCCCCCAGCCTTCAGCCAGAGCTCCCTGTGTGTTGGGCACAGAGGCACAAGCGTTGTATAAGGAGGAACACAGAGGAGAACTCGTCACTGTTAGTGCTGTGGCTGGCTGTCCCTGCCCGGTGGAGGTGCCCTCAGACTGCAGCTGGGATGCTTTTCCCTTTAGCATCCTGGAAAAGGCACGGAAACGGTCCCCTGATCCCCTGAACAGATTTGAAGGGTGAAATCTGCCAACTGCTCAGTATATTGATTCAAATGCATTATTCCTCCCTGGGCAGATCCCTGCCCTGGGAAAGAAGCAATCAGTGCAGGTGCAAATAGCTTTTAATTGCAGAATGTATCTCACCATGGAGGCATTTAGGCTGGATATGATACAACTGATACAGCAGCAGCCGAAGGAAGCCAAATAAACCGGAGCTCTGCAGGAGCCAAACTGCTCCTATGCCATACCTATGGTGTAAATATTCATGTGTGGCTGTGTGTCCGTGTTCTTCCACAACTCCCTGAGATATGACACAATAGCATCGTGTCAAGTATCTTCAGGGAATGTGAAAACTTGCTGTCTGTGACAGTTCCTATGTGAGGATGCAAAATGCTGGGGATGTGGATGTTTTGTGTGTGTCGCCTAAAGCCAAGGATTGGGGGCAGTTTCTCAGTGCCAGCGAGGTGCTGGCAGCGGGCTCTGTGCCTGCTTTGGAGTCCCAGCTCTCTTGTCGAGGCTTAGCTGTGGGTTCAGGCGGCTGTGCCACACAAAGTCATGTACAGGTGGTTGGAAGAGGCTCCTGTGGAGTTGCCGGGCTGCCGTGGGGTGCCTCTGGTGCTGTAAAGTGGTGCCATAGATGGACTGGCTGCTCTCCAGGCCCATCTCCGGCCGGGGGATGCAGCCCGGTGGGCTCCGCTGCCCTTTGCTGGCTCTGCAGCCCCGGGAGGAGCGGACAGCAGCCGGCCGCCCCTCCATCTGCCGGGGCAGCATCTCCCGCACCTCTGTTCGGGGAGCGGGGGCATAGAGGGACACGGCAGCTATTCAGAGATAGCCCGGACACTTCAGAGGTTTCCCTCCGCGGTGTGACATCGCCGTGGAGCGGGCGAGGAGCCCGGCGCGCCGGGATGAGCAGGGATTTGTTCCATTTTATGTGCAAAGACGGGCAAGCCTGTGTTTGGGGAGGCACAGGGAGCTCCTTCGGGGGCAAGAGCCCGTGAGAGAGACGAGACGGAAGCGGCTCGGTCACGGAGCGACTCGGGCAGGGGAAGGACGGAGGGTGATGCGGGGACAGCGGCGGCTCGGGGAGCCCGCGGAGAGATGCGGGACTGCGCCCGCTCGGCCGCCGCACAACCGGCCCGGCTCTTCCCTAGCGAGGATAGGAACTGGTTTAATTATAATTACTATTTTCCCTGGAAAAACAAAAATCGGACTTCCTAGGAAAAAAAAACCAAAAAGAAAAGAAAAAAAAAAGATAAAAAGAACTTTCACCGCGAACCGTCCTGTTCGGAAATCGCGTGTTTGTGCCGCAAAGCAGCGCACGGTGCCGGGAGCGGGGCAGGAGCCGGGGCGAGCGGCGGGGATGTTGCCCCACACGCGTTTCCAGCTAGGGACAATCCCGGGCTCGGGCAGCTTTGGGCAGTAGGGGTGGGCAGCCTGGCGCTGCCGGCGGGTCCCGGGGGCAGCGGGGAGGGTTCTGCCACCCCCGCACTCAGCGGTGCCGGCTGTGCGGGCGGTGCGGCAGCGCGGCGCCCTCCTGCCGAGGGCCGGCCCCGGGCTCCGGGGGGTCGGTGCGGAGATCGGGGGAGGCCCTGCGGGGCCGGTGTCCGTGCCGGTGTCCGTGCGGCCCGCGGGGCTCCCGGGCAGCGTCGCCGAACAAAGGCGCGGCCGCGCTGCGCCGGGCCCGCCCCGGCCGCTCCGGGGCAACTTTCCCCCGGGCCGGCGCGCCGGGGGCGGGGCTATGCTAATGAGCGAGGCGTGTCCCCGCCCCCTCGGCGGCGCTTTGCTGGCGCCCATTGGCGGCGGCGGCGCGGGGGCGGGGCGGTGACGCGATGCAAATGAGGGGGCGTGTCCGGAGCGGCCCCGCCCCCCGCCCGCCGGGGCTGCGGGGCTCGTGTTCGGCGGCGGGGACAGTCAAAGTGGCTCCCATAGGGAGAGACGGCGAGTCCGCCTGGCGCTGCGGGAGAGGGAGGGGGCACGGGGAGCCCCAGGGTCTCCCTCCGGCCGTCCGTCCGCGCCGCCGCCGCGGGTGCGCCCCTCTCGCTCCCTTCCCGGCGTGCGCCCGGCTCCGGCAACTCGCTTCCTGCGCGGCTGGAGGAGGGAGGAGAGAGGAGAGGAGCGGAGAGAGCTTCGGCTGGGAGAGGAGAGAAGAAAGAGGGAGAAAAGAAAGAAAGAAAAGAGAGAGGGGAGAAGGGGGGGGACTTGCCTCTCTTGTCACTGGAAAATGACACTTGATGTAGCAGAGCCTGCCGCAGCTCCCGTTCGTCCTATTGTTTCTTAAACTGCCATCTGAGATTTTTTTTTTTTTTTTGCCTGCTGCCATCCGAGGGGTGTCTTCATACAAAAGGGACTTCAAGTACTCCTCCGGCTTGCGAGCGCTGCAACCAGCCCCCAGCACCCCGCCAGCCCCTCCAAGCACCCAAACAAACTGCACACGCAGCAAACAGCAGCGACAAAACCGGGCTCTGATTGCCTCTGGATTCTTTTTTTTTTTTAAATGTGCGTGCCTGTGTTTGCTTTCTCCGACTTGCTTTGATTCCAGCGATCAGCTACAAAGAGAGAAAAAAAGAGAGAAAGAAAGAAAGAAAGAAAAAAACCCCACATATAACAGTCCGCCTGGCGATTTTATCACTTTTTAAAAATTTTGAATAAAGGAGGAAGATTTGCGCTGTTGTTTCTGATTCATGTTTGGGATTCAGGAAAGCATCCAGCGGAGTGGGAGCAGCATGAAGGAAGAGCCCCTCGGCGCGGGGATGAACGCGGTGCGGACGTGGATGCAGGGAGCCGGCGTCCTGGACGCCAGCACGGCCGCTCAGAGGTAGGCAGGCTCCGCGCCCGCTCCGCGCCCGCGCCCCGCTCCGCGCCCCGGGGCGCTCCCCGCCCGCAGCGCCTTTCCCCCCGCGCCAACAAAAACCCGGCTCTGGAGCGCTGCTACCAGCAGTGAGTTTCGCGTAGATGTCGCCAGTTAAATATTTATCCCTATTGTCCCGTAGGAATGAGTTTTTATTAAGTAATGATAACAACAATAAAGGAAGTGGCGAGTTTCGCTAGGTACGGATAGGTAGGGTTCATCTCTCCTTATGTTCGCTCGGAGGAAGGAGTTTTCAAAACTATGTTTGCTGCTGATTTAGTCTTAAGATCTTCAAATGACACTTTCTTCCTCCGGAAAGCGGCGACTTGTGCACGGATGTATCCAAAATATATTTCTCTACCTCGCTTTCCTATTCTCGTCAGAATCAGCAGCTCCCCTTCTTCTCCTCCGATGAGTAGGGAGTTTGCAAAGCGTACTCCAGAAGAAATTTAATTTGAAGTCCCTTTGTAAAACCACTGCCACTTATCTCAGATTTTTAAAAAGAAATCCCTCCAAGTATAAGACGGGTTTGGCCCAGCCTCGTTTTCTCGCTTATTTCTCCTTCTTCCCGTCCTCTTCCCCGTGAAAAAAAATAAACCTAAACACGAACCAAACCCTGATGCTGGATTCGCAGCTTGAGCCCTGGAGCCGGCATCATCCGGCATCAGTTTCATGTTGACATCTCCCGGTGTCTCCCACCTCGCCCCGCACCCCTCCCTTTGGAGCCCTCTAAGGAAGGGAAAGTTTCTGCAGGGACAACCCTGAAATATTTGAAGTTGTCTCCTGGGCTCGGTGTTTACCCACCGCTCCGGCGCGGGAGGAAAGGCTCGCAAGATAAGGCACATGGGCGCTGGTGTGACAGCTCCGAGCCGAGTTTGAGAAGTGGCAGGACCGATGCTGCTCCGCGGGGCAAAGCGCCGGCGGCTCTGAGCGCGGCTCCCCCGCCATGCGGGGCCGGCTGCGAGCGGGCACGGCCCCCGGGGAGGGCTGGTGGGTACCGGGGCCGGGCTGGGGGGGCTGCGGGGGGCTCCGGGCTCGCCGCAGGACGCGATGGGGTCGGGGCTCCACGGGGTTCGGAGCTTGAGTCTTTCTCCGTGCCCGGAGGGAAAAGCCCCGGGGCGGCTCGGGGGACGGAGGGATGCTCTGCCCCGGGGGGGCCCAGCCGGGTCCCGGCGGGGGAAGGCACGGCCTGGGGAGGCGGCTGGGGGGGGACGTGAGGCCGCCTCGTCGGAGCTGCCGCTAACCCGCGTGTCTCTGGTCCCAGCGGAGTGGGTCTGGCCCGGGCTCACTTCGAGAAGCAGCCGCCTTCCAACCTGAGGAAGTCCAACTTTTTCCACTTCGTCCTGGCTCTGTACGACCGGCAGGGGCAGCCCGTGGAGATCGAGCGCACCGCCTTCGTGGGCTTCGTGGAGAAGGAGAAGGTGAGTACCCTGCGGCCCCGTGGGAGCTCGGCCGCCTCTCCGGGGCCCTCCCCGCTCCGCTCCCCCGGGGCCGCGACACCGGCTCGTCCCGGGAGCCACGGCAGCCTTCCCCTGTCCCGGAGGGCACACGGGGAGGCGGTGTTCCTTGATCCCTCGCCATGCCCGGGGCAGGGGAGAGGGCTGAGAGCTGCCCCATCCAACCCCGGGGACACCCAGCGTGCGAGTGATGGAGAAGCTTCATTGATACCTTTTTCCTTTTCCCTCCGGCCTCCCGTGTCGTCTTTGACTGCAGGAAGCCAACAGCGAAAAGACCAACAACGGGATCCACTACCGCCTGCAGCTGCTCTACAGCAATGGTAAGGGCTGGGAGCCCCCGGGCTCGGCCCCGTCGCCCCTCGCTGTCCCCGCGGCTGCCGAGCCCAGCAGCGCCCGGGTTCCCCCGGTTCCCCTCCGCTCCCCGCGCTCGCTGCCGGGACACGGGCGGCCCCGGCAGGCCCGAGCCCTCGGGCGAGCCCCGCTCCGCTCCTCACACCTCTGCCTTGTTTCAGGGATCAGGACGGAGCAGGATTTCTACGTGCGACTCATCGACTCCATGACCAAGCAGGTGGGTGCTGCGGGGCGGCCGCCGGGCAGGGGGGTGGCAGCCGTCGGGGCGGCCCCGGGAGGCGAAACCCGCCCCCGCGGCGGGGCCGCTCTGCCCGCCGGGGCCGGGCCGGGGCCGGGCCGGACCCGCTGCCTCCCGCGGGCACGGCCGCGCTCCCGCTCCGGCCGCCGAGCGGGCTGCGGTGAGCCCGGGGGTCCCCGCGGGACCCTGCCCGCCGCTGGGCTGCGGGAGAAAAATACGGGCGGCCCTCCAGCCGTCCCAGTCAGGGCTGGTTTTGCCGCTTAATTAATAAGAATTAACCTCCGGCCTCCGGCAGCCCCCGAGCGCCGCCGGCACAAGGCGCTGCCCCGGCGGGGCTCTGTCGCTCCGGCCGCTCCCGGCGCTGCCGCCGGCCGCGCTGGCTGCAGGAGGAGCGGTTCTATCGCGACACGTTTGTGTGTCGGAATAGAACCCAGAATCGCGGCGCGGGCAGCGGCGAGCTCGGTGTCGGACTCGGGGAGGGCAGCAGGGCTTGTCAGTGGATTAATCCTCATTTTAAGCCTGTTCTTTAGCCTCCCAAACAGAGTAATAACGTGCGTGCCTACCTGTAAAAAATACTTTCCTGTTTAAAACCAGTATTTTTACAAAGGGGCTATCTGAGCAAATCGATTCTCTCTCCTTTATTTTTTTTTTTTTCCTTTTAAAATTGTTACTCTGGCTTTTTCTTCTGTTCCTGTCAGAATATTTTTCTCTTAGAATACGTTTCTTTTAAATAGTTGCAATCGCTTTTGAGCCTTTTCATCCTTAAAATATGTTTCTTCCCCTTCTAATCTGTTTTACTTGTTAAAGAAAATTCTTAAATTTTATTTAAGGAAAACATTAAGGTTTTTTTTGTACCGCTAGGAAATGTCAGTCCTTGTATGTTGTCTGCAGGGACGAAACTCTTGGCTTGTATTCGGGTTTCTTTTTTACAGCAAAACATAAAGCTCTAAGGGCTGAGTTTGTTTTACAAAACTCTCTTTGATGGTCCCAAAACATCTTTTCCTGCCATTGAAGACTGTCTTTCAACAGTAAAAAAAAAAGGAAAAAAAAAAAGAAAAAAAAAAAAGAGGAACTTGGGTGAATTTTACTAGACAATCCACTGTGCATCTGAACTCTGTTATACTGTACACTTCCAAACAGAGTCCATCCACTGCAGGAATTAAAACAGCAGCAACATATACTCCTTCATAAAAAAATCCTGGAAAGCGTTTGCTGTCATTCCCTGGTTTTCAGGCACAAATTGGTTAGTTTGTGTTAAAAGTAACAAAATCTTCCTGATATAGGAACTCTTTTTAGTCCTTTTAGAGCGTATGTATTTCAGTGTAGATCGTGTGAGAGAGAGAATCAATAAATATTATCTTTAAACAGCTTTCCTATCGTTACGGAAATGCAGAAGCCTCTGATCATAATCCTGTTGAAAACAGAGCCCTGAACTCATGGAGAGCAGTGGATTCAAAATAATTTTCTTAACAAAGGCATCTTGCATATGAAGAGTTCATCCTAAGGCACTGTTTGACCTCTTGGTCTCTCATTATTATCAAGTCATCAGAGGGTTTTGGAGAGAAAGGGGAAAAAAACCCCCGAGATACAGTTTATTTGTAAAACCTACCGTGTAGCTTTAAAGCACGTTCACAATGAAGAAGGAGGAGGGGAAGAAAAAAAAAAATCTTGTCTGATTTCAGGAAATCTTAGAAAAACAAAGTTAGTACAAATTACAGATTTTGGGAAAAGTGCAGTGTGGTTGAGAAGCGAGGATTTTAGAACAAAAACTCTCTGAGCTTAGGTTGGAAAACGGGGAGCAAAAGGCTGTTTTAGATGCAAACATGTTTGCTTACATATTAATTACATGTCTGTAGTTTCTTTAGGCATGACTGTAATTGCTTCTGAAAAATAGGGCATTGTCATGTCAAAACTGTGGCATGTGCCGCTCCAAATTTTTTTGGGGGCTGGACAGTAAATTCTCCTTCTTCTCTTTTTTTCAATTCTTTCTTTTTAAAAGTGAAATTATTTCAGAGTTGGGATCGCGTCGGTTACTGAATGCTTATTAGGAAGTGAAGTACAACACATGACAGAAGCTCACCCAAATGTTGAATATATCATTTATATTTTATGACAGTGAATTATATAGAAGATTCTCAAGTAACTTTCAAATCATCAAACTGTAATTAAATATTGCAAAGACTGTCTGAAAATTCTTTAATTTTTAATGAAAGTTAAATATATATTGTCAGTCTACTTGAAGGTGTAGTATTTTAATGCATGACGCTCAGAACAAATTGGATAATGAAATGATTACTTTTAAATGAAACTGTTGCAGAAGCGTACACATTTCAGCTGGCAAGTGTCTGCTCAGTCCTCACACACACACATTCACACACTCGATAATTGTGAATTCCCAGACTGAAATTACAGCTACTCTGAGGTTTCTGGTGGCAAATTAAAAATCCCACAGAAGCAAAGCTTGAATGAGTTAGGTTCCCCAGATCATACAGGAAAGTATCTGTGGCTTTTTTTTTTAATATTAATTTTTTTATTATTATTATTATTTAATACGGACACATCAGATTTAAATATATTCTCTTTGTGTCACGGTTACAAATTGCGAGGTTTTGTACGCTTGCGGATTATTAAGTTAGGTAAGATTAAATAAAAGCCCTTCTGCAAATCAGACCTGGATTTCGGTGCTGCTCAGAGATTTAATGTGAATGTCCCATTAGCAGCATGTGTTCTAGCAGTAGGTAGGGCTTGGCTGTGCTGGGGGCTGTGTGTGCACTAAAGAGGAGATGTTCCTGCTCCTGAGTGTTCCGGCTCTGCCTGAGTCAGGGATTTGTTTGTGGGGCTGTGCCCAGCTAAGAAACTCGTAACAAGAGTCGTGTCCTGGGTGGAACAGAGGGATCTCCGTGTCCTGGTGCGTGTGTGTTTCTCTGTCAGCTGTGGAGCAGGATGGGAAGTGGGGCTGGAGAGTGGCAGCCAAGAGTTGTGTTGGGAGCTGCATCCAGGGCAGAGCTGGGCTGTGGGATGAGCTGTGCACGCACTGCCCCAAACAGGAGCTCGGGCTGCACGCGCACTCCTTGGGAACCGGGGCTGGGGGACTTCCAAACGGGAAACCCAGCCAAGATTGGTCTCAGAGCACATCATTTTGGGTTGTGTTTGGGGTATCGTGCTTGGCCTTCGGTGGTGGCCCCGGAGAAGCGCTGGGTCAAATGGGAATTACGTGGCTTTTGGGGTCTCGCTAAGTTTCTGAAACGGGTCCCCGTCACTTAAAAATTGTAAATGCGACACACAAATCATTCCTGTGGCGGAGAAGTTCTTCCCAGTTCAGGCAACAACATTTGGTGTCAATGCTGGCTTAATTAAATTTTCTTTTATGTTATATTGGCACCTCATTTTATGTCAGGATCACATTCCTAATGCGCTCAAAACCCTGTAGGACCCCAAACTTTATAGCTGTTTCTTTCCGTACAGCAGCAGCTCCTCCCGCAGAAGATCTGCCTCCAACAATGATGCATTTTGAATTTGCCTGCAGAACGTGAAATATATCTGCTCTAATATAACTGGAGTTTTTAGGCAAATCAAAGGATTTTAATATGTTTATGGAGAAGAGATGCCTTCTATTTCTTTGGCTGTATTTTCATAAAGTTGAGATATTTCACTATAAGGAAAGATGGAGGAAATAAATCTGAAATACTTGTTCCCCACCCATTTTTCCTTCAGCCGTTCTCATCCATAAGATATAACGGATGCTAATATGGCTCAGGCATCTTAACAATCATAAGTTTTCCTCGATGGCTATTGTCTATTGCTGGGAGCCCTCATGAGTCAAAAATCCTTCCTTCAGACTTAAACCCTGTTTATATTTGGATTTTTTTTCAGAGCTATAACTCTGGATGCAAATGGTTTTTCTGTTGACTTGTCTGTCATTCTCTGATGTCTGCAGATATTTGATCAGCTCTATTCTGTGCATGGCGTGGCCCTTCTCTGGCAGCTACACGCATGGGAAAAAAAAATGTTATCAATAAGTTCAGAGGAGCCTCAGCAGACTCGAAGAAATTTCACACAAACATAAAACAAAACCTAACCCCTGTGACGGGGAAAGTTTACATTGCGCCAGATTTTAGCAGCTTTCTTGTGCCTTTGGTGAGATGTCAGAAGCGCAGGTGATTTTAATTTTCTTGTACAGAGAGGAATGGAGAAGTTTGGAATTTGCATGCATGATCAGGACCTGTGTTTGGGAAAATGTAAACTCATCACAGTGGAAAATGTGTTGTTTGGAGTCTGAGGGTGAAAACAAAGCTGAGGATTTTGGAGAGACTGCCTGAGCCAGATGGCCTGGTGCATTCCCAGTCTGGCAGCCCAACTGCTCCCTCCTGTATAATATACAGCCATTTGTTCTGGGATATTTACGCTAGAGCTGTTTCCATGTGAATGTTTGAAAACCATTAAAAATGAACATATTAGGAGAGATAAATTTATTTAATTTGTGTGAATACGTCGATAAGCAGGCTGTGAATCAAAGGCAGAGGGAGACTGGATAAAATAATTAGATGCTTCTGAATTGTGTGTGGAGAGGCAGAGCAAGAACTCCCTGTCCTCGCCCCGGGACCAGCTCCGCGCTGCTTGTCTGGGATAAACCTCCCTGGGATGAGTCGAGGTTTTGCCTGGGGAAGGGGTAAAACTTCGGGTAATTGAGGGTTAAGGATTCAAAGCCAAACAAATGTAATTCACAGTATTTTCTCTGTAGATATATAGTGGATACAAGCCTAATCCTCTCTGGGTGAAATTCTGGCCCATCTGAAGTCAATTGCAAAGCGCCTATTGAATTCGGTGGGGCCAGGATTTTATTTTCTCCCTGTGTGTACGGCTGTAAACGTCATTCCAAATCATTTTAGTTCTGTTTTGGAAAAGACCCTAATTTTAATGAGTTTTCCCTTCTCTTTTATTTTTGTAAGGGACATACTTTGTTTTGTGAGGCAGATGGAATCTGAAAGCAAGTGGATTTAGATGCACGTTGGTGATTTCTCTCCTTCTCTTACTCTTTTAAAATCAAGGCCATGACATAACTGAGTAATATAATGACCATGATCTCATTCCTTCAAGATTGTTTTTCGTCCAGTTCTGAAAGCAGGATTGCTTGACTGGCAAACTGACACCACGAGACGATTCTGCCCTCACTTGTACCAGCATAAATCTGGATTTATTCAGGAATGGTTAAGGACAAAATCTGTCTCTGTATTTTTCCAGCTTTGTCAATTCTTTTATTGCTTTATCCTACTGCATCTATTGGGGGGAAAAAGTAGATTTAATGAGAACTGTAGCCTTGACTTTTATATCACATTCCTTCCTTTTTATTTTTTACTTCTTCTTATTTTTTTAATAATGAATCTGTCGCTGAAAAGTTTAGGTCAATTTTTGGATGTACTTGACTGTGATGTGCTCAATGTAGTAATTTTTATTTGCTGTTAAGCAGTGAATTGAATTTGATTTAACTTTTTATGCAGCTTTATTTAAATAGAAGTGAGGAAGTCTTATATTTTTGACACTAATTTTTCGGGGCCTGATTTTGAAGTCTGTTTGTGCATGAGTGATTGTTACTCGCTGGGACTTCTTGCAGGAGGGTTACTTGGGTGAGTAAAATGGAAGATAAATTTTGTGGGGAAATGTTTTAAGTTATTCAGGAGAAGAAACGCTATTTTCAAGTGCTTATGAAACACCACCGAGTTAAAACAACATGAAGTAAACAAAAAGAAAAAACCCAAAGTCTATAATTTTGCATTTCCTTTGCCGGTGTTTTGTTGTGCAACTCTGATGTGTATCTGCAGGCTTATTTTTAGCTCTGCTGTGGTCTAAGTTTATGCACTGTAACTTTCACTTTGTCTCTCATTAATGTGATCCCTATTTGACAAAATCACGACCACGTTAGTGCGACAGGGAACCCCGACGCAATCTCCTGGTTTCAAAGCCTGAACTTAAAAACCTCATAATTTATTAAAAAAGTCAAGATATTTTTGTTAAAAAGAGTAGCTTTTCAAACCCGAGAGTTAAACATTTTCACAACAGTAACGTAGTAGACCCTTCCTGTAAAAATACTTCTGGCAGCTCTAACGATCTGAAACTTTAGCAGTTCCTGTTTCCTTTTTGAAACTAATTGTAGAATTAATGCTTCAGAGCGGCGCAGTTTGCGAGGCGGTCGAGTATCTGCAGGGCTCTTGGGCAGCCATTCATGGGGGCAAACAGTTGGTGTTTCACACAAGGAAATTGGGATGCAGGAATGGGGAGATGGGGATGAACTGCTCAGAAACGAGCCCAGAGCGTCCTCCTGCTTCCCAGAATTTCCTAGAAATTCCTGCAGGAATAGGGTGGGTGAGAGGAGCTGTGTTTGACGCGGAGAAAACAAAATGTGCACGGGTGCAACTTCGATAATTGAATGCAAATAAAGTGAGAAGCAAATCCTTAACCTGGAGGGAGGCAGAAGAATGTCATGCACGTAAAAGGAGGGATCACTGATGCTAAGCACAACAGACAAGGTGATTATGTACCACAGTGTTGACTCTGTCCGTTCATTATTGCTATTTAGTTGAGTTATTTAAGCAGCTACCTGGAGGTTAAGTAAGCACAGCAGCAGGAAGGGGAGAGGAGGACAGAGGGCAGGGGGAAAAAGGAAAGTAAATTTTGTGTTCTGGTTTGTCATTTCTAGCACTTCCTTGGCTCCGCTGGCAACAAGCTAACCCATCCTGGGTAAATTTATTTTAATATTTGGAAGTTTGAGAAGAACGAGCTGAGTCCAGCAGCCCTCTCCTCCCATGTCATGCTGTGATTGTCTGGAGGTGTTTGTCCCCACTAAAGGCCTCAGAAGTAGATCTGCTCTTTCCCCTCCTGCTCTGCATTCTCAGAGGGAGATAATTTTTTAACTGTTAATGAAGTCCAAGTAGTGCCATGAGCTTCCTCCTTGCCTGGCCTGTCCCACAGCCAGGTGGAACCTGATCTGGGGTTTTCTGGAGTCTTTGCAATGTCCCCCTGACTGACCCCACCAGGTGTCAGCCAGTTCCTTCACTTCTCTGGCTTTGCTTGGAAGAAGCTTCTCCCTATCTCCCCTTTTAATGCTGGGAATGAGGCTATTCTGAATTTGTCCCACCATCCTGTTGTAACACATGTAATTCCATTTTCCAAGTCTTCTTGCAAACATTCTGTATCTCTCTTGGGCACTGATGTGGAAGCAGCTCAAGGTGGGGGTCCCAGCTGGGGCCAGGGGGTTGCTGGTGTCTGTGCTGGGGGAACTTTCTGTGAATACCCTTTACCCCAGTGCTGGGTTCACAGCTGTTGTGCCTCACTGGTGGAAATGAGGGGGCAGAAGCCAGGTGAGACTCTGGGCCCATTCATGGCAATTAGTGGCAGCCTCTGTTTTATCAGCTATAAAACACCAGCTCAGGGGCTCTCAGGTTTTAGAAGAAGGCCCATAATAAAACAGAAGTTAAAATATTAAAACTACCAAAGGTAACACAGGCCCATTCCTGTTATTATTTATGGAATTATTAAGTAATTTTATAATGCATAATATTAATATTGCATGTTGCCTTTTAAATTGTGTAAGAGTCAGTGCATGCTTCTTCAGATTTGTGTGCCTTGAGATCTGTGCCCCTTCTGGAAGTACCACACCTCTTACCCTTCATGGGTTTCATTTGCAAGGACTAGAAAAGCAGTTCTATATTAAGGTAGCTCACTTTTTTGTCAGTATTTTCCACGCTTCCATTTCAATTTGGTCTCGTTCCTTAAAATGTGTTTCATCCACAGAGCACTCTTCTTAAATTTCAGTCTCTATTTTATCATTAGCTCTAGGGAGACCCATCTCAGATGTCATTTTACCTGCTGAGTTTTTTCCCCCCCATTTCTTGTTTTAAATTCTGGGCTGGAAAGGTCACACCCAGCTCAAGGGTAGCGCTGATGCTCAGATACAGGGGTGCTCACCCCTCCAAGGCTGCGGCTCCGATCCCAGCTCTGGAGTGCCACCCTAAAAGATTTAGAAACCTCAGTGCCAGCAAAAGATGCTGTTGCAAAGGAAGCTCCACTCTTGTTTTGCTGCTGGGGGCCGGTGCCTGGGAGCAGGGGTGGCTGGAGAACATGACTCTGTGGGGCTGAGATGGAGATCCTGTCCCGCAGGGGCTGTGCCCACTAACCCAGTTCGTGTGTAACGCCGATCCCGTGCTGCTGGTGGGAGCAAATGTAGACTCCTCTTGAAATGTGAACACGCTGCCTTTCCACAGCTTTAGCTTAAAGGATTCTCCCTGCGCCATCTCAGAGTCAAATTTCTCAAGCCGGTTGATCCTCTGTTTGTTTTGGTCTCCTCTGCTCTGGTAGGGCCTTCTCCTCACTTATTTATATCCCTGTAGCTCCGGAGGTGCTCTCTGGAAAGCGCTGGATCGGGAGGTTCAAGGGAAGAATCAGGCCCAGGCGCTTTCTCAGGAGCTACCAAGAAAATGCCTGGGCTGTGCAGCTTTTGTAATTAAAAATGCATGAGCTCTCTCTTTTCTGTCTTTTTTTTTTAATGAATAGGACCCAAAGTATACCAAGCCTTTCTGGGTTTTTTTTCTTCTTTTTTTTTTTTTTTTCCCTCCTCTTCCTTTTAATGCTATTAGGTTTATATTTTATTCTGAATTGAAAAGAAAATTGTGGTTGTCTTGACTACTAAAAAAACCCATCCTACACACCGCTGGAGAGATGTGCAACAGAGAGGAGGGAATTTAGCTGTACTCAGCTTGTGTTGTTTTACAACTGCAGGTCTTGGAGCAGGTTTGGTGGAGATGCCAGGTCTCTTTAGCCTGAGCTGTGGTTTGAAACTCACTGAGCCTTTGCTTACCGTGACATGTTTTGATTTTCTCCAAGCTCAACTTTATGTTCAACTAAAAATTTGTTTTATTTCTAGGCGATAGTATATGAAGGCCAAGACAAGAACCCAGAAATGTGCCGAGTTCTGCTCACGCACGAAATAATGTGCAGGTAAGAAATACCCCTCTTCCAGTTAATTAGTGATGAAAAGATGAATCTGTCTCCCAAAATCTAGGTTGAACCTACAGCTATTTTCGGACTTAAATTTATCTTTCTTGCATTAAACAATCCCAAAATAACACAGTTTGGTGTGTGTAATTAGCAGCAAGGTCTCAGTCGTCACACTAGTTTTCAATTATTTATAAAGTGTTATTCTTAACAGAACGCTGCTGGTTTTCATTTAGACCCTGTAGCCCACAAAAGGTCTCCTCACCGAAATTAACAGTCTATTATAGTCTTGTAGCAATAAACGTCTCTGTCCCCAATTCCCGACAAAAACTCCTCGGCAAAATGACAAAATAGTATTTTTTGTTTGTTTTTATTTTTTTTCCTGGATGTGTATTAAGGAGTGAGGTCAGGAGGTTCTTTTGTCCTGGTTGCTGCTCACGTGGGGTCCCCACTTGGCCGGAGCGGAGCAGCTGAAGCTTCTTTGTGCAAAAGATGTCGTCTTCTTGATTTTCTTTAAACTTCCCCATGCAGAATTGGCTCTGCCCAGTGCTCTCTTGCCCTGCCTGGGATTGGTGACTTTAATTCAGTCAAATATCTTCTCCCCCAAACTTCTGCAGCTGCTTCCTTCTCTGTTCTGGCTGGTTGAAGTAGGTGAAGCCTCCTCTACTTCCTTTTTACCACAGAGCCCTTTGCCACCTCAGAGAGCTTGACCTCTCAGTCTCATTAAAGTTAGTGGGTGTTTTTTGCATGTCTGAAAAAATCATTTGTTACGTGTTATTCGATGGCAGAAAATAATTCCCTGGTGGAAGACGAGGGGTTCTTGCATAAGCTCATTGTTACAATCAGTTGTTTTAAGACTGTAAAAATGCCATTGCATGCGTTGTAACTTTTACAAAACACATTTACTAAAAAGGAGTAACTTGAGGGTAAAAACTAGTACCCACTTCTAAAAGAATAAACTTGGATGAGGGTTTCCTGGCAGGGGAGAGTCTTTGACAAAATACTCAGATGGAAACTTCTCTGTTGGTTGATGATTTTTATTTTTTTTTTATTTTTTTTTATTTTTAAAAAAAATTCTTGGGATCTGCATGTTTTGTCCTCCACTGACAGCTCCTCCTGCTAAAACCCTGCTGGGGGAGGGTAGCACCCCATGATGAAAGCAGAGAAGGAGTTGCTCTCCTTGCTCTGCCAGCTTGGGTGAAACCCTGCACAGCCCCCCCTCAAATTCTTCCTTGCAGCAGGATTTTGGGGGATTGGAGTTTTCATGACGTGCTTTTCTAGGACTGCTTCCTTCAGTGGGTTTGGCTTCTTCCAGGAAACCAAAGACATTGGTTTGCAGCTCCAGAACAATCAGCAGCTCCAAGAGGTGCCTGAGCCTCTGCTGCCATTGGGAGCCTCGTTGCTTTGCTGAGGGCTCCGGGACACTTCTGCCTTTCCAAATGGAATCCCAGTCATGTTGACAACTTGTAATTGTCCTAAAATTCATTGGCCCAATTAGCATGACTTTCACACTAGATACCTAGCTAGGAACAATTCATGGAAATATTAAAGGAGGCCCCTGACCTGATAAGACTCAAGTGCTTTTTACTTTTCTCCTGTAGCAGAGCAGTAAAATGGTGGGACTGGGCACTTGAGTAAAATTAAGCACATGTTCAAGTGCCTGCAGTGTCAGGGTCTGAATCTGCCATTAGTCCTGGGTGATGTGTCCTCCTGATCCTTAACCAGCAAGGTTTGGTGGTAGGAATAACTCACTGAGCCAGAATCAACTGCTTTAATTAATTAATTTCCTTTCAGATACTTCAGAAACATAGAGTGTAAGAAGTAAATTAAAACTTCATATGGTGGGCTGAGTTTTAACCAGAAGACCAAATGCCTACATCACAGATTTATAGCCATTCAATACACTTTGACCGAGACAAAATTATCTCTGCTCTGGGAATGTGGAAAGATGCACAGTCATTCCCTTTATTAAAGCACTTTTCACTTTCTTTGTTCTTAAAATTCACTGGCTCAGAAGCTTTCTCCTCCTATTTATTTACTGCTAGTCCTTGCTTTGTGTTTCATGGCCATAAGGTGGAGGGGTGGAAAAAACCCAAACTGACTGTAGTAGGCAAATGTGTTCCTGATGGGGTGAGGGAGACACATTCAAATTTCTTACAGCTCATATTAGATATTCCACATTTCCTTTGCTGCCCATAGGTGTGTAAGAGGGTGCTGTTTGTTTACCAGGCCGCTTGACCCTATTGCACAAATCTGTCATCTATTGTGCTGCTAACACGCTTTTAAATTGCAAATCTGATGCTCTTTAGGGGTCTAGGAGGGGAAAAATTCTCTCTCCACACCATTCTGTTTCTCTTGATTTCTTGCCTGTTGTAAGTGGAAGTTGGGATGTGCTGAATTTGCACCAGGGGTGCAAATGCAGCCTCAATTATAAGCATAAAATTAGAGTCTGTTCCCCATTAATCAGCCCAGCTAATTGCTATGCACTACCATTAGCCATATGGTGTGAAAGACAGCTTGCTCTCCCTAAGATGAAATTTCTTCATTTCAGACATGAAATAGTGAGGGCTCTGTATTTTAAAATAGCTTGTTTTAGATATTTAATTTCTAAACAACTTTCAGCAGTGCTTTCTATCAAGGCTAACTGCACAATAAAACTTTGCATTTATGTGACAAAGCTGGGTATTTATAGTGTACTACAGCTATGGCACAGAGGAGACAAAGAATTCAAATGTATAAGAGAGTCCTGGCTGTGGTAGGAGAGCGAAGCTGAGGTTTGCTCCAGGTAGCTGTTTATTTCAAAGGATTTCATTGTGTTTTGTCAGATATAAAAATCTACACTGTTGGTGAAAATGTTAATAGCTGAGGAGAATTCACAACCTCAGTGGAATTTATTAGTATTGTAGGCAGCATGGGGAGGGACATCTATAGTTAATACTGCCTCAACAATTTCCATTATGAAACCTTCAGTGGCTTACAGCTTTGCCAAACTTAAACTGTTCTGGCTGAAATATCCTTTGCAGGGTGTCAGCCTCAGGCTGACTTTCTTTGGAAAGTTTCAGCTAAAATGGTTCAGCGATTTCTGAGAATGAGGTTGGAGTAAAATATGGGTTTTGTCTGCGTAAAATAAGATCTTACAGCTGTTTTGGCAAGGGGGTCCTGCACCTCCACTGCTCCAGGGTGAGGAGCCTGTTTGGGGTTGATGGCATCACTGGAGGGATCCCACCTCACTGGGACCTTGTGCAAAATCTCCCTCCTGGCTTCTCTAGCGACTTGTTGGGGCCTGGCAGCCAAAGTCGCCTTGGTGCTGGCCACGTGCCATGGGCCCCTAATTCCTCATTGTTCATTGTCCCCGGGATGCACAAAGCAGGGCTCCTGCACCGGGAGCGCTCCGGCCACCGCGCCGGGGTGGGCACGGCAAGGGAGGCCTTGGGGCGGCACAGAGGCCTCAGGAGGCCTCGTCCCCTAGGCCCGGGCAGGGATCCTCAGGCACATGGAAGGGAGGAGGAGGAGGAGGATGGGGAGCAAGAAGACAGGAGAGCAGCAGGTCCCCAGAGGGTTGGAGTGAGGAGAAAGGCAGCAATAAAATCTGGGGGTGGTGGTGGCCTGGGGAGGAGCAGGATAGGGATGGTGAGGGGCTCGGGAATGAGCCATGAGGGTGACAACAACTGCGGGGTGCAGGAGCTGAAAATGTTGGGAGGTTGTGTTAATACCAAGGACTACTTGTTTCAAAAACAAGCAAACCGAACAAAAAAGCCAAGAAAATCAATTCTTGTGGGCCAACGTGGCATTGTGTCTGAGCTGTGGCTCCTGGTCCCACCCAGGGAAAAGTGTTATGGAAGAACAACAAAGACCACTCCTTGTCCTCCTGGCTGCACGGAACTGGTATTCCCTGCTCTTGCACAGAGCCTTGCTGGGAGCTGGAGGGTTTCTGAGTGGTTTGGAGAAGCTCCTGGGAATTTTAAAATTCTTTCAGGGAAAGGAGAAAGGGTGCTGAATATTTAGGAACTTATTTCCAAGTGCTAAGTAGGCACTAAAAGCCAAAGCTTTTGAGGGAAATTGAATTAAAAGCACTTTTAACCAGGTCTGAAACTCAAGATCTGCTTGGTGTTTTAATTCTTTGCATAGAAAGACTAGAGTGAAGAGGCCTCCAATTCTGCTGTTGCTGGGGGGCAGGGGGAAAGAGCACAAAAGGCAAAAACTAAATTTTAAAATATAATTCTCTAGATCATGAAGGAACATTCAGGGCCTCCTTTCTTGCCAGAGAGCCGCCAGATGGTGGGATGTGTGAGCCATGCAGCCCTTCCACATCACCCTTAGATTGTGGTCAAGGAGTGAGGTCTCCTACTATCACTTGGGATTATTGGGGTGCACTTTTGGGAAGGTACCCCAATTAAGGGGCCACCTGAGGAGCAGCAAAGCATCTCAAAGATGGGTTGTCCCCACTGGTCAGTGCCTGACTCCATCCCACTTGTGGCAGGAGGTGAGACCAAGGTGTCCCTGTCCCCAGGTCCCCGTGGCTGCCTCTCCCTCTGGGTTAATGCCCTGGGAAGTTGCCAACCTCTGGGCCTGGTGGTGTGTGGATGGTGGTATTGGCACATCTTGTGCTGGGAGCCTGGGAACCTTTGCTTGCCTGAGTAAGTGTGGCAATTTGTGTCCCTCCAGTCTGCTGGGAGAATGTCAGGACTAGCCCTGATTCGCTTCAGTCACAAGAACTGCATTGTCTTAACTTGTGCCAACTCTGTTTCTAATTACATTTTAATCATTTAAAAATGATTAGCAGTTTTTATTGCCTTGTTTGTGGGTAAATTTTCTCACCCCACACATTCTAGCTGCACTCCAATGACAAGTCCTTTTATAGGCAAAAAAGTCCCCGAACGTCCCCATGACTATTTACCTACAGCATATTTTATTCCTTCCTAAATTTTAATACTTTCAGGGTGCCAAGGCTCTGGCATTTTCTGGTGGATCAATTGTGGTATTGTGCTGTAAAATTAAGCAGTTTTTTTTGGCAATCCCAAACAATGTAACTTCCACCGAAATGAAGATACCGCACATGTGTTAACTGTGAAAAGTTTCAGCCCTGAATAGTTGCCTTGAAGCTTTCTGTGGTGAAAAGAATTATGTATTTTCCTCTCTTTGAAAACAAAATTATTATTTTTTTTTTAAGCCATGTTTAAACAGGCTGTTTTTGTAAAAGGCCCCTTTTTTGTTATCTTTAGTGTGGTTAGTTGCTTTATTGCTAATCTTGGTGGGTAACTGTATATTATTCACTCTATTGTTCAGCAACACAAGAGAACCTTTGTCATACTCCCAACAAGGCTATTTATATAGTGTGGCACTTCTGAGGGCTTCTTCCTGCCCTGATGTTCTTCCACCTTCTGGGGAAAGGAAAATAGATCATCTGAGAGGGAGAGTGAGCAGTGGTTCCTCCTGCCAGCTGCTGAAATACAGGCGAGATGCAGGTCCCTGGGATGCCACTGGGAGCAAACTTAGTGGTTTCCAAAGATTTGGTTGTGTGTGGTTGAGGTTGACCAGAAAGTTTATTGAACAGGGAGATGTGCCCAGGTCTGGCCAGAGAGAGCAGCCAGGGTGGTCCTCACGGCCTGACACTTGGTGCCATCATGGGATGGGGTCCCTGCAGCAGCCCAGGCTTTGTCCAGAAGGTCCTTGGGGACCAAGAAGGACTTGGGAAAGTCAGGAGCTTCTTGATTTTTTTTTTTTCCCATTTTTTTTATTTCTATTTCTTGAAGTTTTGACTTCCTTGGGGGATTTTCTGTTAAGGGACATCAACATCTTTCCTTGCGAGTTGGGGGTTTCCTCCCTGGGGTGGGTGGGTGAAATCTAAAGGCTTTGCTGACCTCTGTGGCTGTGATTTGGTCTTGTGGGTTGAGATGGGCTGGTGGGAAGAGCAGGGCAGCTCCCAGCCACAGCTCCAGAGGCAGCAGGAGGGATTCCCACTTGGAGCAGCAACATTTACCTCCCCTATGAACTCACCTACAATATATTTATGCCTCCTTACGGAAAACAACCCTTGACAAGGAATCATCAAAACACGACAATTTAACTTCTCTCAGGAAACAACGAGCCACCTTAGCTCAAAAAGAATCCCAGCCTCCAGGTCAGCCATGGAGCAGTGCTTTGTGAGACAGAGCTTGTATTTCACATGCCTGCTTTGTATCTGACCTGATGCAGGGCACCAGTGGCCGGAGCAGAGCTCTCTGTGGCATTAGTGATCATTAACATGCTCGGAAAACTTGGGGAAACAGGCGCGCTCGAGCATAAAAAGCTGCTGCTGCTGCTTGCATTTTAGTTCCCCCATTAACACCAGCGTTTCTTAGAGGGAGAATAATTGTGCTTTCGGAGTTTGGGGGGAGGTTTGCCAGTAGCTGGGAATTGTGTGGAAGCAGGAATATCTTGTGGATGTGTAACACAAGCGTTAAGCAAATGTAAAAACCAGGCTCAGCAGGGAAAAATCTGCCTTATTTTGTGTGCCAGCGTCTGTGGGACAACTGTTAAACCCTGCAGAAAAGAGGCTACAAATAGGCAGCTCTCCCTGTTTTGGGCTCTCCTTGAATTATTATTTGTGAAAGGGGCAAAACCCCTCTCTTTTTATATTTTCCGTTGCTAACCAGCTGTGCAAGAAGTTAAACATCGTAATTAACCCATATGTGACCCAGTACATTTGACTGATTTGCAGGCAGGGCCGGCAGGGTAACTCGAGCTGGCAATTTGAACCCACCATGTTCGTAATGATGATTTTACAGTGTAATGGTCGCACTAAATCCTTTCGCTTTTGCTCTGTAGCCGCTGTTGTGACAAGAAAAGCTGTGGCAACAGAAATGAGACTCCATCAGATCCAGTGATAATTGACAGGTAAGGACTGCTATTGTTTCCTTCCTTTTTTTTTTTTTTCCTTTCCTCCCTCTCCTCATTATAATGAGACACCTGCCCTGTGTTGCTAATGGGGAAGAATTAGGAGGATATATGGATGAAATTTTGGTTTTTTTGAAACAGAATTAGTTGTGCTTTGCAGTTGTGATTGCCTTGGAAGGGCCATATGTGGGATAACATAGGGATACTGGAGCGCCCTGCTCTGTGGAGGGCTCCAGCTCTTGTAACTGATTCATGTGCATAAAGAGGAGATTTTTCTTTCTGACTTTCTGTGACTCAATTCACATGCTATGCCAGGGAAGCTTCAGGAATAAAATAATAATAGTTTGTGATTTATGAAATGTGGTTGGATGCTTATAAATATTTAACTTTTATTTGAAAAATGTTTGAATCATTATCACTTAGCTACTGTAGTTCTGTTGGATGCAATCCATCTACATTTTAAGGCTTTTATTTATGCATAAAAACAGTTAAGAAAATAGATCTGCAGCGTAAGGTTTTTTTCCCTCCTCTTATTTTCTTTGGTTGGAATACTATTTTGACTATATTGTCAGTTGATTAATTCATTTTTGCCTGTCTTAATTATTGTGTTTTTAAACAGATCCATATTGCTAATCTGACATCACTGAGTAAATCATTGTAGTACAATACATCTATTCCTGTTGTTCTGAGCCCTGTGTAGTTTCTGTTGCTTGCCAGTTATGCAAAATGGTAGCCAAAGGGCCATTTTTACATTTTAATTGTCCAAATGTGTTGTCCAAAGCCATGTGGGATAGCCAGGGTATTGTGCAGCATTACTCTAGAGGAGTTAAATGGCAACCAAGCATCAGAAGTGTCTGTGAGGGCTGGGGAGAGCAATGTCCTGCTCTGATCTGTGACTCGAGGGACCCCAAAGGGACACCCAAACACACAGGGGTGAGGGCACAGAGCTC
The DNA here is from genome assembly GCF_049639895.1 of Pseudopodoces humilis. Taxonomy (NCBI): domain Eukaryota; kingdom Metazoa; phylum Chordata; class Aves; order Passeriformes; family Paridae; genus Pseudopodoces; species Pseudopodoces humilis. Next base: position 3,871,234 of record NC_142216.1, read on the forward strand.
GTGCCTCTCCTTGCATTGCTGTCTGAGTTGTTTGCTGTATGAAGTTTGAAGTATCTTCCATGCCAGAACATCCATTTTATGAAAGAAGGTGAGGTGGGTTTGATGTGTTGGGGGCCCTGCTGGAGAGTAGTCCAGAGCCTTGTGCTCATCCCAGCTCCCAATTCTTGGATGGGCTGGCTAGGAAAGTGCTTTTATTGGGTGCTTATAGAAGATGTTTTGATTAGCTGTAATAAATAATGCTGAGAACGTTTAAATCTCAGAAGATATCCCTATCTATTTTAACTAGGCATATTTTCATCTTCTCTGAGCATCAGGTAGCACCAGAGGAAGTGTGTGTGGGGGAAAGCCCCCCAGTGAAACCTGTACAGAGCTGTGTTTTATAAGCATGCTGCAGAGCTGAACACTATAAACATGGTGTTAGAGTGGCATTTTGAGCAACATGAAAGCTACAAAATTCACATGAATTTTTCATTGTACTGGAAAGTGAGATGTTAAGATGCTAATGGCGGGTTTACAGAAATATTTTGTTTAACTATCTGGTATGCAAAACTGCTGGTTGCAAATCATTTTAAATTTTGAAAGCCAGAGATGCTGTCTGTTACATGCTTCCTGCAAAATGAGGAAAATAGGAAAAAAACCCAGCTTTAGCTTCCTGAGTAGTGATCCATTCCTCAGTCTTTACATGAATTGATGCAATAGTTACCAGTTTTGAAGTTTCTTCTTAAAATGCAAGCTAAACACAATTCAAAGCTGATAATACAAACCCTGCCTCGCCACCCGCACTGAATCACACTTGGCTTGTGAATGGGTTAAGCTTTTAAGTTCTTCACTTGGTTTTAAATTGTGACTTTGATACAGAAGGTTGATATGACTGTGGTTTGAATAACACTTGATTTTGACCTGTTCCTGTGGGTTGCAATGGCATAAGAAATTTGACTCAGCAGTACTGTAATTAGCCCTCCCCGTGTTTTTGAAACAGGATTGTGTTACCTGGATTGCATTAGTGTGGCTTCTATTGTTGCCGCTTCGCATCTGTCCCAGTAGGGTACTTAAAACCTTTTCTTGGCTGGGGCTAGTTCAAACAATTTAGGCAAGCAAGTATGTGCTTTATACAGTTAGTGGCTTTAGTGATGTTTCTTGTGACATTTATCCTATTCATTTTTCTTGTCCCCTTTGGTTTGGAAAGGATGAAGTGATTTATACGGAGCCTTTTTACCTTAAAACGAGTCCTTTAAAATTGTTCTGTGATTAAAATGCCTGCACAAGTCAGGCCATGTGTTTGGTTGTGCTCCATTGTCACTTCTCCATGCACACAGTTTTTAACTATTATGTCAATTGATATGCAAAGCCATATTTAGTTATTTTTATTTGCACTGAGCTTAGAGAATTCATTTACCATTTGGGCTAAAGCACTCCCACATGCCTGATGCTCTGATCAAGTCTTTGCCTGTGGATTTAATCTAACTCTTGCATCAAATCTTGTGAATCCACAGACTCTGACCTAACATAGAGTTTAACATAGAATCTATCCATGGGATTTTTGACATATGTACTTACATGGAAATGCTGTCCTCTTCTGACAAGTTGGAATACTATTTGGGATTAATTAATTCTCTTTGATGAGGCTGAAGAGACTCGGGATAGAGAGGGCTCTGGCTTTGTGGTGGTTTGGTGAACTTGGAGAAAAGGCTCTTTGGCAACTTCAAAGTTACACATGTTGTATTCTTCTTCAAACCCTGGATAGATGTGAAATCAAATTGTGTATTTCTCTTTAATGAAAATGTGGGCTTTAAGAAAGAAAGTCTGTAGCTGTGTTTTAAACAGGATATAACTTTATTCTCTGTAAAATTGTTTTTTACTTTGCTCTATTATAGTATAAGCAGACACAGCAGTGAAAGGGACCAAAAGAAATTTATACTCATGTAAAACAGTGATTTAAATTTTCTCTGGAGAGCAAAATAAATCTATTATGATTACAGAGCAGTCATCCCAAGGAAGTTTCTTGGAAACCTGTGTGTGTCTGTATCATCTTCTTAGCATAGCCTGTATATTTTATCACTAATCCAGTTACACATGTTGAGATGAAGATCTGATGAACAGGAACTCATTTTAAAAGGGATATTATTGTCACAATACAAATGCACAATTCCTCCTACGAGTGCAGTGGCAGGGCTGTATTGTAATCACACTTAAAGGAAACACAGAGCACTTCCTGTTATTAAATTAAATTCTAGATTGATTTAACTTTCAAATTGTAACTCATATTTGAATTTAAAAGGTTCGCAATAAAATTCCTGTGAAGAAATTGAATAAATTGTAGTTTTATTACCACTCTGGATATCCTGGTGTCCTAACCTTTTTCCTTACAGTTATCTTAGTTCAATAAATAAAACCTCATTAGACTATTCCCATTTCAACGAGTTTATTAAATTTTACAGGAGTAATTAGCATAAGCTGTGCTAATTTTTCTGGAAGACTAATGAGAGAGCTTCCTAATTAGGTTTGCTTTGTAAGAATCAGAAAAGATGATAATGACAAAAGTCACATAGGGGAGAAAGTGGGGCTTTATGTTATTCCTTGGTTCAGGAAAAAGGCTCCTCTCTTGGCACTCTGGTCCAAACTTTTAAACCCAATTTACCATTGTCAGGACCGATATTTAATGGTGTTACCAGTGCCTTCTGGGGCTTCTTTACCTTTTATGGCTGCATCCAGTCAACAGGAGCCCTACTGACTGATAAAATAGGAATAACCACTGCAGTCCCAAATATAGTGAGAGAAAATATATATACCATATATATCATATATATCCTGCTTGAGACACTGCATGGAAAAAGGGCTGAAAACAGCCATGGCTCATCCCAAATTTTGCTTCTTCCCAGAGCACTTGAGCAGGCTGATGACAGTGGCCTGGGATTGGCTTTGCTAATATTTACCAATAGAGGTGGGACCTGTAGTGAGAGCCTGGCCACTGTCTGTGTTTTGGATTGATAATCTTTAGGTGAGGTAAAGTCAAGGGGCTTTGTGCTGGAGCTGCCCTGGGAAGGGCTGTGTGACCTTTGGGGGCAGGGGATGGCCAGGGCTTCTCCTGGTCCTGCTCTGGTAATACACTGAAGACCTTCATGTGGCATTTTGGAGGCAGTTTGGGAGCAATGAGCAGGTTTGTGCCTTTCCAGTGCCATCACAGCTCTTGTCCATGGAGCAGGGGTGGGGATTCATGGATTGGAGGTTGTAATATTTCCTATGCTTTGATATCAGATGACAACAAAGTATATTTTAATGCATGACCTCCTACCAGTGTCTGAAAGGCCTCTGTGCTCCCAACATGTGCAGGATGCTTATCTGGGCTCTCTGTAAACTGTCCCAGCACACCCAGCCAACTCACCTACAGATGGGTTTGAAATCTTTCAGCCTGCAACCTGCAAAGTTTTATGCTTGTGGGTAGGATTTCACTGTGCAATGGCATGAAAAGCTCATTACTTCTGTTTTACTGCTTTACAAGTCATCAAGTAGTGGATTGCATTTCACAGGCCTGATCATCTTTTTATCCTAAATACCAGGCAGGTGGAAAAGTGACTGGGAGGACTGTATCACACTCCCTGCATCCTCCCCACAAACACAGTGTGGCAAATAATGTGTTTTGCAGTAACTTTCCATGTCTGGAAAAATGGAGAAGGAGATGCAGGCAGAACCTGCCATCCAGGAGAGGTTCTGGCAAGGGGACAAGGTGGGTTTTTCTGAAAGGGAGCTGCTGAGGGATGCTTTGCTGCAGGGGATGGGGTCAGTGCTGCAGATGATCCCCCTCAGCCTACAGGGACGTGGGCTCATCATAGCGCTGGTGTCGCAGCAAAGTGGCAGGAGATGCCAGCTGCTCTGGCAGTGACCCCTTTGCAGGAGTGCCAGTCCTTGCCCTGTCCTATCCCTGTCCCCCTGCCCATGTCAGTACCAGAATCTGGTGGTGTGGGGTCAGGGGAAGCTGTGCCTGCCAGTGTCCTGCTCACAGCAGGGTTGGGGCTGTGGGATCCTGGGGGTTCCATCACTGCTGGGTCCTTGGGTGGGTTTTCCACACAGAAGGAGCAGGAGGGCAGGCATGGAGCACTCTGATAGACTTCCTAGGTATAAAATGTCCCTGGGCATGAATATTTGGCTGTTATCAGGAATTTTGTGCTGGAAACCCCCCTCTTCATCGCTGTGCCCCTTCCAGAGCTAGATGGGAGTCATTGATCCATCAGAGGAGCTGAAGCTGGGTGACAGAGCTACCCCCAGCTCTGCAGAGATGTCTCCCAGACTCTTTTCAGGCTGTGCTGCCTAAACCCCCTGGGCCTCTAAGCAGGGTGTTCAGAGACAGAAGTTGGCCTCGAACGCTTCATGCGAGCTCCGGGAGCCTGTGAACCCACACATTTCTGGGAGGGGAGGGACCCAAACACACATCTTCCAGGATTTGGTAGTGATTGATGCAGCTGAGAAGCATTACCCAGAACATTTCCCACATGACTTAGGCAACCAAAGGCATTTTGAGCTGTTGTGAGATAAATGGGAGACACTCTGATCAGTAGATGCTTCTCACACTGAGACTCAGGCTTGCATGCTTGCCCCTTTACGAGTGCTCCTCATGCATGTGGTGTCAGTCTTCTTTCTGGTGATGAAATCCCTAGAGCTGGGGGTAACTTTGCAAGGATTCTTGCAAAAATCTCTTGGTTTCAGCCTGCTGGGGTTGGCACATATCACTTCTGCTTATAAATTCCTTTATTTTGCTCTTGGGGCTGAATGAACTTGGTCAGGGTCAAAGCAGCTTCTGCTTATTGTTTGTTTGATTACTCTTCTCTCTGCCTCCAAGTATAAGAATTTTTGTATGATCTCAGAAGTATTATGCAGAAGTATTATGGTCTGAGCTTCACTCAGAAGGTTTGTGAGTTTCTCAGCAAACCTGTTCTGAGTTTTCAGTTTGTTATTAAATCCCAAACCAGACAAGTCTTATGTGGTTTTGGGTTTCACTGCAAACATTTCACACTACTCTAATAGTTACTTGCTTCTCTCAGTGATGCCTTTTGAATCCACAGCTAGTGTTTGGGGCTTTAGTTAACTGTGGTCTTATTCTTGATTATTACTATTTAATATCATTGGTGATGTAGCAGAGGCTTCTATTGCAAAGCAGGCTCCCTGTGCTGAATGCTCTGTAATTTCTGAGCAGGGAGATGATCCCATTCCTGAAAAGAAATGGTTCTCCTGTTGCAGAGTAAAAATTGGTATTTTTCTAGGGAGACTAAAAAGTTTGTGTTTAATGCCCTGGGGATGAGGGGAGCTGAAGACAAGATTGCTGCTTTTGGCATTTGACTGTTAGTGCTCACCCACAGCCACGGGCTTGGCCAGCTGTGACACATGGGATGTGCACACATGGGATGTGCTGGACCTGCTGCCCCAAGGTCAGCGTGTCCATGTCAGTAAGTCCCTTGGGCTCTTCCTGAAAATCAGGAAATTATCTGAATTCCTGCTCAGCAAGGGTTAACAATTTTAGGAGACTGAATTGGTTTGTTTTAGTCTTCAAAGTCCATCCTGAAGACCCTGTAGATTTTCTTGTGCAGAGGAATCTAACAGAGACCTCATGGATTACTCTGCTGCTCCGTTCGGTGGCAGGATTTGGGTATTTGAGGTTGGAAGTGCTTTAAAAAGTTTGGTGCAGTGACCTCCTGCAGCACCAGGGAAGCTTTGAGTGCTCTGGTCCCAGTAGGAGCCCAGGGCCTGGCAGGGTGATCCATCCCTTTGTTTTTTGTCACAAAACTTCAGATGTGCTCTTCGTACCTATCGATTTCTTAATATGAACTCCTTCTTCAAAGCATGTCCTGCAGCAGGGAGGGTGTGCTGGGCACAGTGGGCTCCCTGGCTCCATGCAGCTCAGTGCCAGATCTTCTCTCTCAAGAGTGGAGATTTTTTTCTGGGGGGGAAAAAGCCCCCCCCGTCTTTTACTCATATGCATATATATACACACATAGTTTCTGGAGTGGATAAATTTCCTCTTCCATCTTAACACCTGATTTATTTCCATATTTGCTGTCGCAGTGGGAATGCATACATGAATAAGAGCAATGGGGAAATGTATTTGCAAAGATCATCCTCAGTTTTAATGCAGATTAGCTAAAATTCTTCTGAACATGAAAAATGTATCTCAGCTCTATCCCCTTGTTTACTGGATAAAAACACAGCCCAAGCTTTATTCTGCAGGAGCTGAGGTGTGTGAATAGTTTTCTTCATGTGAGTTTTCATAAATGTTTGCATGTTCCAGACACCAAAATGTATTCTTATAAGTAATTTGCCACACTTATTAAAATAACTATGTTAAATTCACAGGCACTTCTGCCTGCTGGAAGTATTTAATTTTAATACAACATCTAAATAATAAAGTTAAAACTGTAAGAAACACTTGTAGGTTACTGTGCAAATCATGACTAAGTTTCTAGAAATGGTTTTAACTCTGTCCTCAGAAGGCAAGTCTCTGTAGTAATAGTGGGAAATGTTGGTATGAATTTTCCTCTTTCCCTGTAACATCGTGATATTTTTTTCTGTAACAGTTCTGGAAAAGTACAGAAAACCCATACAAAGTTCCCAGTGTGTCACATTAGCAACTTTGCATAGGTAGTTTGTGATCAGAATATATTACTGTATCAACTGGGTGTTTGCTTTTCTTTGCTAAGGACAGTATTTTAGAGATTTTTTTTCTTTTTAAAGTGCAACAAATAATTTTCTACCTGCTTTTTAAAAATGGTGTCTGGAAATGGGAAACGTGAATACGAACTTTCTGTTGCTGTTAATATGTGAATGATATGAAATTAGTTATTAAAAAGCTTTATATCAAGTCACTGAAATTATATACTGGACTGTAGTAAGGTGACCCAGATATAGAGCTTTTCAGAGCAATCATTGAAGTGCTATGAACAGTGCTGTTTTGTCTTTGGTTTCTTGCTGCCTCTAAAGGTGTAGGCAGATGAAGATAACTTTAAAAAGAGCTATTTCTCCAATTACAAGCTTTTGTCCAAGAGCAAAGAAAGATTTTTAGACTAACAGCATTCACTACAACAAAATTAAATTCCCTTCATCTGACAAGAAGCGGAGTCTGGCAGTAGTTTGGGATTTTTTTGTTGGGGCTGGAGCAGCAGCTGCCCTTTGTACCCCGTGTTTTTCCCGAAGAGGAGGTGACCTGAAGTGGGGAGAGCGAGGTGGGGAGGGTGGGAGGGCACCGGGTGCCATCCCCTTCCTTTAGGGACATCATTTCCCCTTCCCAGGGCTCCGGGGAGGGCTGAGGGAGCAGCATCCCACCTCTGCCCCCCTTCCCTGCCGTGCCGGGAGGCCTGGCCAAATCTTTTTGGGTTTGTAACAACACGTCCAATCTGGCATTCCACAACTACGGCATCTCGCTAACGGGCTGAGGCACCAGAGTTCAGTAATGTAATATAAAAAGTAATGGTGTTAGCTAACACATCCTTAATAAGATATTGTCTGCTGCTCTGCCATATGCTACCGAGCAGGCTTTCCCTCTGTGGGGCTTTTGAGTTCTCTCAATAAGATTATTTCAAATGCTCTAATCCTGAATCATTGACATGAATACAAAAGCCTAGTGACATCTAATAGATGCCTCTTAGCTTTGCTTTTCCTCTTGTTCCTTTCCTTTTTCTTCTCTTTTTACCTGACAAAAAGCTTACAGACACTTGGGCTCTGTCTCTCAGTACCAGCATGTGGGTCCCCTCATGAAATATAAAGGAGGAAAAAGGGCTGACATAGGGCTGATAAGCCACAGAGCAAAGGACCATAGAATTAAAAGTAAATGCCAGTAAATCCTACCCTGTACACTCAGTTGTTCTTTTATTGTTTTCTTTAATTCTTCCAGTGCCATGCTGGGCTAAAAAGAAATGAAAAATGGTGCTACCAAAAAAAAGAAAGGTGATGCTATAATACCAGGGTCATATAGGTTTGCTTGATTCTTGGGTTTTCCTAGTGCTCCTCTCACCTTGACTTTCTAATCAGAGTTGCAAACATTCAGCTAAACACATAATTCAATTAGATGAATGTTTAGGTCATGTTTTTCAAAGAGTAATTAAAAACAAAACAACAAGACATCCTCAGAGTGACATGATTGTGACCCTGGAACCGATTAATTTTATATAACTAAATATTAGAAAGACTTAATATTCCAATGTGAGTGTCTAGCAATCAAAAAATAATCTTCCTCTTAGTGTTGTCTCAACGACTGTCACAGGCAGAAAATAATTTTCTCTTCATCTCCTTTTGGACTTTGACAAACTATTCATCTGTTGATTCCAAAATCTTCCTTTGGAAAAAGTCACTGGTGCAGGATACAGCCAGGGTCTGCAATGGGTTAAAAATAAGCTATTTAAAGCACAATACTTTTCCTTAACTTTTATCCATGGTTCTGCAGGGAGTCTCTCAGGCTCTCCTGACCAGGATAACCATCAACTTCCACCCAGTTGAGTCAGGTCTCCTCTGTAAACTCCCTCAAGATAATCCTTCAGTTGGATTTTTTGGCATCTGCATCACTACATAACCATTGGCTGACTTCCCAGATGTTAAGTCACTTTGATAAGTGGATGTTAAAAACCACTTTACCTAGTTCAAATTTTGTAGAAAGATGACACAAGGAGAGGAGAAATGTATTCTGTATTCATTATAATGTTCTTTGCTCTGAAAGAAGAGTAAAATTAGCCACACTCAGAGCTATTAAGACCTGATGGTCGCTTCTCCTCCCAGCTGCTCCAGGTGCCTCCACATCTCTGGCACAGTCCTGCACGAGCTGGGATTTGGCTGCAGAGGGGAGTCTCGACCCTGGAATATCTTTCTGGGGTTTTACAGGCAGGAGAAGGAAAGGACCTGCAGCTTGGATCAGGATTTACCCTTTTTGAAAGAAAAATGAGGACATTCAGCTGCGTTACAAATGAGTGCCCTGGAGTTTTCTGTGGTCTGGGGTAGAATTTGTTTGTCATACTGGGGTTTATGTGTTAAAAGCAGCTCTGTAAAGTTTTTTTTTCTTATCTCTGGGTCTTTCTGTTGGCACCATGGCCTCTGGTGTTACAGGGCCCTGCTGGACTCTGAGGCTGCTGAGTGAAGGATGCACAATGGGAGAGTCTCTGCCCTATGGAGTTGTTTCTGCAAGACAATCCCAAGGCTTCTTTTTTAAAGAACAGTGAGCTCCATAATAGCTCTGGTGTTCTGAAAAATGGAATAAACTGTACCATGGTGTAGGAGGAAAACTTCTTGCTGAACCCCATTATGTGTACATAAATTGTCATCTGTCGTGTACCACGTGGCAGGAGAGAGGAACTTTCCTTTTTTTTTCCTGAAGGATTGCCCTGCTGTGACAATGGTAACTCAATTTGTCAGAAATTACAAGAGCATTAATACATCATGCCCTAATGTTTCATTAGTACATTAATACTTTTGAAGTCATCAGAGTTTCCCTAATAAATGTCTTCAAAGTTGGCTGGCCATTCATAAATTTGAGTTTTCAGCATTATAATTGTAATTGAGATACCTCTTTTCCCTGATTAATCCTCTGAGCTTGTGTGTAACAATCAGCCTTGTTGACATCGGCACACGAAGGAATAACATTCTCTTAGTTAATATTTGTGTTATTGCAGAGTGGCACGAGGAGGGGGGGAAAACAACTAGGGAGACTATTCTTGGGGAAACAAAAGAGAATTTTGGGAACGCTTTTTGCCATGGTAACCCAGTTATCGCTCATTAATCTGTCACCTGTGAAACGAGTTCCAGACTCCGACACTCCGCAGCGTCCCTGGGGGTCGCGGTACCTGCGGCTGCCCCCGGGAGGGTTCCCCCACCACCAAATCCCATCGTGTGCCTGGATGGGCCTCAAAGAGGGGGCACTCCGTCCCTGCCTGGGCCACCTGGGCTGCCTGGGCCACCTGCCCACCCCAAAAGCAGCTCCCCAGGGTGATGGGGAGCCGGCCCGTGGGCGCCGCTGCGCTGGCTTTAGGGGCCGCCTGTATCTCCAGAAGGAAGGAAGTTTTTTTCCTTCATTTCCAAGATAAGGTGTCATTCATGAGAGCAGCGTGCTGAACTAATCAGGTTAATTGAGAGGCCCTGAATAGCTCTCATTGAGCGGATCCCTCCTTCCTGCTCAAGGCAGATAGTGCAGACGGAGAGATTACAAGTGCTTTAAACTCTTTCTCTCCATCTCTGAATTTCACACCCATTTCAGGATGACGAGGGTCAGAGCAGATGTGTGACACGGGGGTTTTACAATTTGGCTTTGCTGGGAGCGAGCTTTTATTTTTGTTGTTTGGGTTTTGGTGTGTTTTTTTTTTTTTTTTCTTTTTAATCATCATCATTGTGATTATTTTTCAGTGAGGCCAGTGTTTCCCATCTCTCCTGGTGCCAGGGACACCCTGCTGATTTACACCAGCTGGAGTGGTGTAAATATACTCCACTGTTTTGGAAAGATGCAGAGGACATTTGGAAAGATGTAGAAGACTAATGCTGTAGTGCGATTGGCTCTAGATTGACCCGCTCCTGAGTGTTGTTAATATTAAAATTATTTCTGACCTAACTCATGGCAGGGATGCAGGAAACATTAATTTTAAAAAGATGTTTTCAGTGTTTGAAGCAGATAGCAGTGGGTTTTATTGCTTTTATGGTATCATTTCCCTTTAAACCCTTCTAATCGAAGTGGCTGTACGTAATTTTATTCAAGTTTACCAGAATGTGAAAGCATTTCCCTCTGGATACTCTTACCAAATTAGGAACAGCCAGGCTCCAAACCTCATCCTAATCTTCCTACTTGCCACAGTCTATTACATTTTCTTTGCAAATTGTAACTGTTAAGGTGAAGAAGACAGAATTTTCAGGAAGACAAATTCCCCAAAAGTAGCATGTGTGCCCCTACTTCTGCAAGCTTAGCTCAATTTAAACACGAGCTAAGCATGAGCATCGTTGTCCCTGCTGGCCCCCTCCTCTCCCCCAGCTTCTTTTCCTTGGAAGTTTCAGGAATGACTTTAATTATCTCTACAATCAAATTCTCACTGCTGTCCCTGTGAAAGCGTGTAGTCATGGATTGCTGGGATTATTTTCTTTAGCACTTGGGGATAGAGAAACTGGTTGTTTGGAAATGAGAACCAGCTGGGTTCTCAGAGCTGGCGTTTGGAGGGAGCCACTTTGCACAGAAACCCCAGTGCTGAGCAGAGCTCAGCCCCCAGACTGCCCCTGCTGCCTTGGTCAGAAGGGATTAGGATTTATCAGGGCTGGGTTTTTATTTTGTTTATCTCATTAATATGCATCTCCAGGGTGGCTGCTGCCAGGGCTGGCCTGAACTCCTCACCAAAGTTTCTGGAGGCAGAGGTGCACCCTTGCAGTCCCATTCCTGGCTTCCCCTGCCTAAAACAGAGAAAATAAAATTAATAAATAGAAATCAATCCAAATAACTATAATAGACACAAGTTCTGCAGATGACAGGGAAGCAGGTAAAGACAGATGAATGCAACAAAGGGAAGAGCAGAGATAATATAACTTATATCTTAAATCTTTTGTTGCCCTAGAAGACAAGCTGCAGGGGTGATGTTCTTCCTTTCTTCCAGTCTGGAGAAATTAGTTATTTGTCATACCTTATTAATCTGTTTAAGTGCTAAATTCAATTTAAAATTAGGACCATACATGTAGTCAGAAATTACATGAGCTATGCTTTCAGCTGAGTATTTTGTCATAGGGAAAGGCACAAAAGTCTTCTTCATTTATTTATAAGGATGTAAATTTGGAGATATTCCACTGGTTTTAAGGCAGCTGCTTCATCTTTCTGTCTCTTTAAGAGAGAAGTGTTCATTCTTTGGGATACAAGGATTTGTTTCTAGGGTTTATTTACATTTTAAGCTATCAATATGAAATACATTTACATGTATATTTTTTACTTTCAAGGTTCTCTCACACTTCTGCACGTCGGGTTCCTCTACACACCATTGTTAGGCTGGTTTATAGTTTAAATTGTGACTTCTCAATGATTGAAATGCAATAGTGACTAAATTGGTAGCTTAGGTAAAAAGTCAAGAAAAGAAATCTTTCTGTTCCTTTTAAAAAAGTTTATTGCAAAGAACATGACCGATTGCTGAGCTTTGAGCAGCTACTTATAAATGATTTGATTTCTTTAATGCCTGGGATACAATGACTTTGACTCTATTAATATCCCCTTTAGCACAACTAAATTATTTTTTGAAAGATGAAACCATTTAGTTCTGATCACGTTGAGATCATACTGTGACCTAAAATCTCTCATGGATGTTATATACATTTTCACACATGGATTTGTATTTTTGGTGGGTTTGGTTTTGTTGGCTTTCTTTTTTTTTTTTTTTTTTTAATTTGGATTTTCTGTTTGTTTTCTTTTTAATTTAATTTTATTTCTCCCCCTCCACCCCCCCAAACAAATAACTGCTGCATTTCCAGTCACTCAAATTTGGACAGAATTTTACTTCCTGTTTCAAAGGTCAAGGAAAGCTGACCTCAACAGCAGTGTTGAGGCTGCTGAATTATTCATATCATTGACTTTGTGTCAGCTTCCACATTTGTGCAGAGGGATGTTTTATTCATTTATCTCATTTAGGGACCTGCTCTGCACCTGTTTCTACCATTAAGTACCCTGTAATTTGCATTTGATGCTAATTTAGTTTCATATCAGCCTGGTCCCCTCTTGTTAATTTAATTTTCTAAGACCCTTTTCATTACAGTAGAAATGTTTCCCTCTTTAAAGCAAACATCTATACAAGTAATTGTATAAACTGCCTTTTAAATAATATCTTTTAGAAGATTCCATCGTTTAATTCCTTAATTCCTATAATTAGCCATGGTTTGATTAATGTTTCAAAGGGTTAAATTAAAATGCAGAATTACTCAAATGCATACTTGAATAATTTTCCCTCTGCTGATAACAGTTTCTGCATTGCTGCTTTTATTCTCCTCGTGATTCTGAATATTACATGTACTAACAAGCACTAATTTTCCTGATGTAGTGATTTTCCTATGCTGAGCAATAGCTGGTTTTAATGTACAATTGTTGGGAACTCCACATTGCCAGTGGGATACTTCATTTTTTATTTTTTTTTCCCCCCCTTCTGATCGATTGTAAACATTTGTGTGGCTGAGCTGCTCCGGGTTCCTTTCCAGATTGTAAAAAACTTAGAGATCCTTTATTTTGCCAACAAGCATCGCGGCTGTGTTCTCGCAAACAGCGTGATTAGTGCTGATCGCTGCACAGAATCATTTGGAAATATTTACAACCATCATGGATTTGTTTGTGGAGGTGAAGATTTGCATCTGCTGTGATCCTACAGGGCAAAATGCCCCAGGGTTGTCACCCCCGGGCACAGCGATGTGTGTTCAGTGCAGGAATATGGAACCGGGGTAAATAAATGACCAGAGGGGCTGGAGTGGGAAATCAAATCCCTTCTCTCCCCTGCGGGTTTATTTGGAACAAGGCTGGGTAATTGCAGTGGGGTGGGTGCCGGGGGATGGACACCCCCTCACCTCCCTCTCCAGCCAGGGGAAAATGGAGATGTTGGTTCCCAGCTTTCAGAGGTACAAATCCCCCATTCCTCGGTGGGGGCAGTGGGCTTCAGCCCCCAGCACAGCATCCCAAGCTGAATCTCCTCTTCACAGCGGGGAGGGGGGATCAAGGAGTCATTCCCAGGGGGCTGGCTCCCCAAATTCTTCCCCAACCTCCTGGGACAGGAGAGATTTGGTGTTTGGCTCTGTGCTGATGCTGCAGGCTGCTGCTGCAGTGCCGTGTGTGGCAGGAAGGATGCAAGCACAGGGGAGCAGCTGTGCATCAGCTTTTGTCTTGCCCCGGCAGAAGGTGACACTCCTCTTCCTCCAGTTCCCCCTGAAGTCGTGGAGAGTTTGGGAAGAGGTGCCTGTGGGTTTGGGATGAAATGAGGTTGTTCTGCCTCTGGGGTCCAGCTCCCAGTAGTGCCCAGGGCTGCTCCAGGGGATGAGTTTGGCTCTGATGATCCCAAAATGTTTTCTGTTACATGACATGCCACTTAGATGAGCCTGAGACCTGGGCTCTGCAGCTGCTAATAGCACAAGGATTTAATATTTAAAAATTGAGTTGAAACAAAACCTCTTTTGTGGCTTTTTTTTTTTTTTTTTTTTTTTACTCTTTCTGGTGGCAAAGATGCCTCACAGTCTCTGGTTGTGCTGGCAGCGCCCCCAGACCTGGTGTTAGGGGTCCAGTGTTTGTGTCAGGGGTGCCTCCTGAGCATTCCCAGTTGCAGAAGTACCAGGGCTGTGGGATGGACCCGAGTACCTGCAAGCCTCACCTTTCCCATCAGCCCACAAATTCGGGTATTCATAGTTGCTCCCCCTTATTTTGTCATATACTCACAATAAAGGCCTCAGAGCTGGGCATTTCCTGAGTATTAATGACCAGCTGGGGTTAATGGCCCTTGCTTGTGCCTTGAGCCATCAGCTCCTCCCGACTGGTCATTAATTCCCAGGAAAAGCCCTCTGTGGAGGTCATTATTGCCTAATTATCTCCATACACTTTAATGCCAGTTTTGACAATGTACAGTCTCATACTTTGAGTTATAGGTACTTTATAATTCATTAAATAGCTTATCATTAAAACTGCAGATGATCTTGATTATTATTTATTAATGTTTTCCCTTTGATTTTTTTTCTTTTTTTTAATCTGATGCTCCCCTTTCTGGAGGAAGGAAGGGACAAAGGTAGATGGGGTATGGCTCCAATGTCAAAAACTGTCACACAGCAGCTCTCCCTGTCTGGAGAGGTCTTCCCTGGCTTTGAGAAGGTCCTGAGAGCATCTGCCAGTGGAAGCCAGATCTCAGTTCAGAGCTCACCTTGCTCTGCCCTTAGTGGAGTGTTGAGCAGCAGTGGGGTGGCCACCTCTGCTGGAGCTCCCTGTGCTGGCCCTGGGAGCATTGGCAGCCTCTGGCCCTCAGTTTTGGCAGTTCTTGACTGACTTTTCTCTTCACCCTGGTCCACATTTAGGCCTGGGTTTGTTTTGGGAGCCCTTTCTCACCTTGGTGAGGTTGTTCATGGGGTGAGCTCTGTTGGGGTTCGGGGTTTGGCTCTTTCCCCAGCAGCATGAGAAAGATGAGAGCTGTGTTTGAGCACTTAGGTGGGGTGGGAAATAAATGGGAGAGGTTCAAGCCAAGCAGAGGGACTGTAATTTCTCCTTTTTAATAAGAGTATGCATCTCCTCCTCCTGGGAGCAGCTTCTCTTCCTGTCACTCAGGTGTGCCTGTGTGTGGCGTGACAGAGCTGCAGGTGCAGAGGCTCAGAGCTCTGCCTGTGTGCTGGGAAACTGCCATGCTCAGCCTTGCTGGAATCACAGCCTGTGGAAGTGGCCAGAGGAGCACTGACATTGATTCTAGGGGAATTTACTGTCTTGTTTGCCCCAAATGGTCAATCCTGCAACCTTGTCTAGTTCTCCTTTATTTCCCACTTTTTTCCCCAGGCTTTACAAGTGAAATATCCAGATAGCAGAGAGCTAAACCTTTGTGTCTGTGGTTTCTCTGAGGTGTTGCTGTGCAGGAACCCTAAGCAGCACCAAGGGGGACTGTGACCCTTCTCACGATGCTGCCCTGTGCTTGGGGCAGACTGCAGTGGCAGGAGGCCTCTGTTAGCCAGAAAACCTGTCGGGGTGTTTTCTCCCTGTACTCAGTCATTACTTGTATTTTAGTTGCCTGACAGCATCAAGTTCCTTCAACAATAATAATAATAATAATGCAGTTTTGGAGCTGTTTTCTCCATTACCTGTGTCTCTGTTAGTTTTGTGTTTGCTGGAGGAAAAGTTGTGTGTGGACATGAAAATACTGGCCCCATTGAGCCGTGCCATCGCCTTTGGAGGAGGCCAAATTTCACCCACTGTATTTGCTTTTCTACCTCTGAGCCGTGTTTGTTTACAAAACCTTCTTCTGAACTGCTGTAAACCGCCCAGCCGAGCTGCCTCCCTGTCCCAGTTTGCTCTGGCCTTCTCCAGAAACCAGTCCGTTTGGATTAAAATCATAATGTCATTTGAAAGCAGGGAAGCAAACCAACCCAAAGCCTTGTGCAAAGTTTGAAAGTAGCAAGTTGCTGCCGAGAGGGAAAAAGAAAAAAAAAACCCAACCAAAACCCTTAAAATTCAGACTGAACGGGTCTCCTGTTACCGCTGTCAGAGAAGTCCAAGGGCTGGAGGCTGATGAAGAGTTACAAGCTAAAAAATAAAAAAAGGGAAAAAAAAAAAAAAGAAAAGAGGGCAAAAGGGAGCAGTGTTATTTACTTATTTATTTAAGAGCCTAAAAGATTTATGGTAAAGCTAATTTAGGAGCGTGCTGGGCTCTGCATCCCGGCTGTGCGGAGCGGGCAGAGGGAGGCTCGGGGCCGGCTGCCCCCGCCCGCTCTCAGAGCTGCCATTGTCGGGGCTCCCTCCCATCGGGGCCGTGAATCGGGGCTCCCATCGGGGTTCCCTCCCATCAGGGCCGTGAATCGGGGCTCCCATCGGGGTTCCCTCCCATCGGGGCTCCCATCGGGGTTCCCTCCCATCGGGGCTCCCATCGGGGCTCGGTGCTGCCGGCCCCGGGCAGGGCAGCGGTGGCTCCGCGCTGTTGCCCGGGGGCGCTCGGGACAGGCCAGGTGCCCTCCGCTTCCTGCCCCCTCTGCTTTATTTCTTTGTCCTTTTCTTTCTCTATCCTTTTTCTTTCTCTTTCTCTTCCTTTTCCTCCCCCCTTCCTTATTGTCCCTCTCTTTTCGCGTTTCTTTTTCACTTGTATTTATTTCGCTTCTATTTTCTCTCTTGTCTCTTCTCGTTTCTTGTCTCCCCCCTTTTTACTCTCTCTTCTGTTTTCTCCCCACTCTCCTGTTTTCTCTCTCTCCTTCTCTTTTTCCCCTTTCCCCTTTTCCCCCTTCTCCCTTTCCCCTATTCCCCTATTCCCCGTCCCTTTCTCCCTCTTCCCTTCTCCTCCTTGCCTTTTCCTTTATTTTTCCTTCTCTTCCACTTTTTCCTTTCACTTTTTTTTTTTTAATTATTATTTTTCTTTCACTTTCTTCTCTCTTTCACTTTTTTCTCTCTCTTTCTCCTTCTCTAATTTCTCCCTTGCTAAGAGCCAAAGGCAGAGTTACAAATGCAGCCTTGGCATTGTGGTTTGCAAGATTCTTCAGGGATGTTTTCTTCTGCACAGTATGTTCTGTATCTTCATTTCGGATCGTCATCTCTGTGAAAGAAAAAATATTCCTTCTCTGTTCTGAGCACAGAAGCATGGTAGAATTATGAAGTGTAAGAAACGTTCTTCCCTTTCTCAACATCCATATAATTACTGTCAAGCCAAACCAAAAAGCCTCAGGCTTAAAGATCACTAGAGTAAAGTTACATTTCGCAAGATAAAAACTGAACTCAGTGCTCAAAACAAAAAAAATGGTGACCAATTCTGTGTCAAAGACTAAAGCAGGCATGACATTTTGCTAGGAAAAAGCAGAGGCACTCGGATTTGTTACCATATGGAATATAAATTCGTTTTATTTATATTTATTTGTTCCCTCCTGCGTTGCAAGGAGCAAACCGAGCTGTTAAAAGACTTGATTTTGTTTTGTTTTTCAAAAAAGGATTAATAGCATGAATGAAGAAAACATTGGAGGGGGGAATAGATGTGCTGTACAGTGACGATGTTGCTTTTTTTTAAGTTCTAATTCCAGGGTGGGAGCACGGGAGCTGCGTTGGATGGGAAATGTATTCATGCAATGAAAGGCTGGATTTGAATGCAGCTTTTTTTGTTTTGTTTTTTCTTTTTTTTTTTTTTTTTGTTTACATTTTCAGCAAAACCAAGATGACACAGCTGGGCATGTTCAAAGTGAAATAAAAATAGGAGAGAATAAATAAATAGTAGTAAAGAATAGTAGTAAATAAAAATGAAATCGAGCGAGCGCTGTGCGGAGCCTCGCGGACGGTGCCCTCTGAGTGCCCTGGGGCTGGGATGGGGCTGCCAGGCTGGGATGGGGCTGCCAGGATGGAATGGGGCAGCCAGGATGGGAAGGTGCTGCCAGGTTGGGATGGTGCTGCCAGGTTGGGAAGGTGCTGCCAGGTTGGGAAGATGCTGCCAGCTGATGCCCAGGGAAGGAGGTTGGGTGGCTCAGGGAAGAAGAGGCTGGTGGGGCAGGAGCAGAGCTGGGCTCCTCTGGAACAAGTTTTTCCTCCCATGCTGTGCTCCCATGGCTTAGCCCTGCCCTGGCAACCTCATGCTGTGAGCTGAGCATTCCTTCGGGTGTTTTGGGGTGCAGTGTTTAGTTGGGAAAGGGAAATTTTGGCTGCCTGCCCCCATGCCATGTAGAACCCTCCTGCCTGCGGGCAGAGGAAGAGGAGGGGGTGGGAGAAGCAGCGAGGCTGCTGGAGGGGCTGGGAGCTGTAAGAGAAGAGGCTGGGAGACCTGGAAGTGGCAGGCAGACAGAGATAGATAGCAATTAGGATCTAGAAGCAGGCTGGGAGATAAGGAGTCACCGAAGATTTACTGTATGTATATGGACAGAAAGAAAGAGCGAGTACATTGGGAGCAGGGAGGGAGGTGTGTACGCACAGTAAATCTCTGGTGATGCCATATCTCTGGCAGCTCCTGCATCCTAATTGCTCTCTCCTTGGCTGCTGCTTTCTGGCCTCCAGCCACTTTCTCTCCCTTTCCCTTCCTACCTCCAGCGCCACCTCCGTGAGGCAGCGTTCGGCCTCTGTGGGGCTGGGAAGGCTGCAGCTCCCCTGGCATGGCTGGGGAGGTTTTCCCGAGCCTGCTGGCATCTGTGCTCTGCTTTCTATGGCCTCCAGTGAGCCCTGGGGAGCAGAGGGGAGCTGTAAATGCTGTGGGTTTGCTCCTTGTCCCTGGACTTTGGGGCAGAGCTGGGTGACCTCGGGGGTTTTCCCTTCCCTGCCCTTTGTGCCAGCTGCTCAGGACCCAGGGAATTGCATTTGTCACAGGGGAATTCGAGATGTGTTTGTGAATGTCACCCTGGGGATCAAACACAGCCCCAAGTTCCAGCAACAATCTTTGCTCAAGAGTTTGGACCATGCCACCACTCTAAAATTTACTTTTAGGATCCTGTTCTTCGCCCAGGAACAACCTCTAAATGTCTGAATCTTTGGGAAGGTTTTTCCTCACCTTCTCAATATTCACGTGTGGTTTCCCATGTGAGTTTTCTTGGGACATATTCTGTTTGCTTTAGGAACACGAGTAGCCCCAAGGACCTTCTCACAAGCAGGATTTACCTCTTGAGGTCAGAAAGATGGTGGGATCTGCAGTTTTGCACTGAACCTCACATCCTTTTAACTTTTGAGGTTTTTTTTTTCTCTACCAGACAGGAATAAATGTCTCTTTGAAGCACAGTGTTGTATTCTGTCATGCATCTTAGAGATCATCTTCTGATTTGTTCAAACTCATACCAGTGATGCTTAATTAGAAGAGTTTTATAACAAGTAAATATTTTCTTAAATGCATAATTGATTGTAGAGGGAAGGAAGAACTGCAGGAATGGAAATCATACATCATTTCATTATTAATGGCAATGTCTAAATAAAATGCAGACCTTGTCATATTTAATGGATGGCTGAGTCCATTCTGCTTTAAAACACAAACTGCTTTTTTTTTTTTTTAAAGGTGCCTGCATAATTTCAGCCAGTTTAGGTAGAATTTAAGTTTTTCATGACATGTTTGAGGGATTTAAAATTTGTATGACCTAAACCAACTTGTCTCAGAGCAAACCAATAAGGAAATGGTCTTGGCATAGGTTTGAAAGTTAATATTCTCTTAAATTTTTTTCCCTCCTGAATAAATTAATTTAGGGATTTTCTTACAAACTGCATAACACCTAATGAAGGTTTTATATTTTTATTGTATATAGAAATGAAGCTGGTGGAGCTCTGCAGATTTACAGTCACTGCAGCTGTGGTGATTAGTGTTACCAAAAGGCAAATTCTGATTCTTGACCATTTATTAGCTGTGAGAGCTGAGGAGTACTGTGAATGTTGCCGGGTGGTGCTGGGGTCTGAAAAGGATTTGTGCAGCACAAGCCAGCCTGGCCTGGCTCTGGAGAGCCTGGGACCAGACAAAAGATGTGAGGGAGATGTGGTGTGTGAGCACATCAGGGGTTTAATCATCAGAGAGAGGAGCAGGGGATGTGTTAGCAAATGAAGACCAGATCTGCTGCTTGCTCAGTCCTTCAGCTTCAAGCTCCAGTGGGAGTGGGGGCCCTTGGGGCTGTGTTTGCCTCCACGTGAAGAAGCCTTGAGGGGCTTTGTTTTTGTGACAGTCTGGATTGCAGGGCAAAGCTTGTTCACAGGAGAATGCAGGATGGGTGCAGGTGTCCATGTCCTGGGTGTGTGGAGAAAGGTTTCCAGTTTCCACTTTTTGTGCCTTGTCTTAAGAACCTGATCCATCAGGGCACCACTGGGAGCTCCTCCCAGCAGAGCTTTCAAACTTTGTCTCAACTCCCTACAAAGCTGGAGAAATTTGTCATATTATCCTCTGTGTGATTGCCAGGAACAGCCACATGTTCCCATGACAGGTACAGGTGCCAGACACAGCACAGGCCAATTTTCTTCTGGCAGGATCAGTCAGAGTGTATCATGGCACAGCCAGGATGGGAATGGATCCGTGTCTGAGCAGTGCCAGCGATGCAAACTGTCCCTGCTGGGAACCTCTGCCTGTGGTTCAGGTGACACCCAGCACCCAGTCTGGGGTCCTGGCAGCAATGGTGGGATGGCTGGAACAGGAGAAAGGGTGACTGCAGGTGAAATGCAATGGTGAAAGAGAGAATGACTGAACTTGAAGCATCTTGGCAGCCCTGGGCACATGCTACAGCTGGTGCTTGCAAAAGGATGTCAGGGATTTTGTTCCCCGGCGTTTGGCAGTGCTGTTGTGTCTTCCTTGCCCAGCACAGACCACAGAGGCCTTTAGATCTGAGCTGTGGAGAGCTCCTGCTCTTCTCATCTCTAAATCTTTAAAATATTGCAAATAGTTCATTTGTTTTAAAGCTTTAAACTCGAGCCTTTGATGTTGCTTTTAGGAAGTTAAATAATAAAGCACAGTGTTCTCCGAACGAGGGCTTTTGTCAGAAAACCTTGCTTTACAATGAAAATAAGGAAAACATAAATAAATGATACTCAAATATTTATAAAGGCATTCAGCAGATCAAAATGTTTCATTCTGCCTCTATATTGTTATTTTGTGTCTCCCCATCTGAGACTATTTTTTGTTTAAACCACTCAGTGCAGAATGTATTTTGCTTCTTATATCACTAATTTGCAGTGTTTTACTGAGTCCTTTCTCACAGGGACATCAGCAGGGCATTCAAGGGATAGGTATGTAAATATAGGAAGTTTTTTTCTGTGGCTGCCAGTTCTGTGCCTCCCTGCCATGGGTGATCTCCAGTGGGAGAAATGAGGCTGCTCCAGTGATGACATTAATTGTCCACAGGCTGATCCAGCCCTGTCTTTGTGTATTTCTCTTTCAGCAGTGCACATGTGAGAGAAGCCTCTGCCCCTAACATGTATGAGGTGCCACTGCCTCCCCCTGCCCAGAGAATATGGGATTCTCTATTCCTGGCAAGGGCAAATCCCTGTCTACAGCTCCTTCTAAGCCAACAGCAGGAATGCATCTTGAGCCCATTGCTGTGGGCAGGGGGATTGGTGGCCTCCTGTCTGCTTTTCTCCACCCCATCCCTCTGGATCGAGGGAAAACTGCTCTTGCTCCAGGGAGGGGCATCTCTAGTGGCAGAGATTCCAGGAGTACTTTAGAAGTCATATTTGGTTTGTTGGCTTTTTTTCCAAATAAGTACCTGGCATCGCTTCTGCCAGCATCTGAGCTCCTTCAGGTCCTTGTCTCTCCACGTTGCCCATGAACTGTGCTGCCATCACTGAGGTCTGGTCATGGTGTCATTGCCCCAAGGAAAATCCTTTCATTCTGTCAGGAGGATCTCGGCCAGGTCCTTGAAACTCCTTTACGGTATCAATATGTGCTGCTAAACAGGAGAGGGAGAGGTTTTGGCAGCCTGAGCCTGCACCAGGGTTTCTGTGTGCAAAGTGTCCTTTGGAAAAACACAACCAAATAATAAACCCGATGAATTTTAACAGAAAATCCAGAGTCATTGTTCACATTTCCAATTTGCCTGGCTGGGAGCAGCATCCTGTGGTTGTCTCTGGGGACCTGGAAGAGGTTTTCAGATGTGGTTCTGAATCCATAGCATTCATTGCTTTCTGTGGCACATCTGACCTCTCTCAGTTTTTTTTTTTCCTCTTCTTTAAATATAAATAAGGTTTATTTATTTGTTTAAGTATTAGCCAAGTTCTGTATTGTAGGTTAGTAAAAAACCCCACAATCAGTACTTGCTACTGAGCAAAGTTAATTCTGCTAAAACCTAAGCCTGAGTGTGTTGTAGCTTTTGTTCCTGGAAACTCAAGGATTGCTGGGATTCTCACTGGACAATGAGATTATCTATTTTTCTGTGGCTTTGAATTTAACATATTAATTTTCTGCTGCTTGTTGTTTAATCACCCACAGTTCAAATGCAAACACAGAATAAATCTTGTTGTTAAAGGGAATTTGAAATGGATTAGAGAAATCTTGGCAAACTATGAAACCTGTTAAAGTTGTGTTAAATCTGTACTTTGGTATTTTGGTTTTCACTGTGGATGTTGTGAAAAGAGAAAATGTAAATTGTCCCAACACACTGGTAGTTAGAGAAGCTGTTCTGAACCTTCCTATTTATCACTGGTGGGGAATGTTGTCCTGAATTACCAGAGCAGCATCAAGGTTCTTGGATTTCTGGGGTAACCAGTGTTGAGTTTTGTCAGGCTGTGATCCCAGGGTCATGCAGCAGTGCCTGTGATCAGAGATGTGGTCAGAGGGAATTTTCATGGAAAGGATTGTCCAAGAACTTTCCTTATGTGTAAAACTTATGTGTAAAAGTGATGTCTTGTGCTGTTGTGGAACTTGCATGGCCCTGGGCAGGGAGGGGAAAGCTTGGCCAGGCACAGTCCTGTGTTCCTTCAGGGCAGAGGTGACCCTGGGGAAGATGGAGAGGATGTGAAGGAGGAAAGGGCTCACACCATGGAGTGATGGCAAAGCAGCTCATCCTGCTGGCTCCAAAGGGGGTGACACTGTGCTGTCCCCATGGGATGTGCCCAAACCAGTGCTCTCAGGAGGATTCTGCATTGCCTGCAGAGGGGAGGACTAGAAGTTGCTGTTTTTCTAAGGAATTCCCTTGTTTCATGGTCTCTTCACCCCTGGCCTCAAGCTGCTGCTTTTAGCAGCTGGTCCTGTAAAGGCACCTGCCCTGCTTGGCACTGTGGGGGCAAACATCCATCTTTCCTGGGAGCATCAATCTGTCCTGGGAGCCTCTGTCCACCTCCCGAGTGTCCTGGGGCAGGGCTGTGGCTCTGCCTCCTCTCACATTACAGGGCCCTCTCTGTGGCTTCCTCGGCCTGTTACAATACAAATAAATAATCATAACAAAAGCCCATGTGCCTCCTTGGGAAAATAACAGTTTTCACATGCAGATACTCAGGAAGTTAAAATTGGAAGCTCTGACTAGTCCTGCTGATTTGTCCACACATTTATTCTGATATGATGCTTAAATGGAATCAGCTTTTGGCTCTGGCACTCGCAAAGCGCAGCTTTCCTACCCCCAGTCTCAGCACAGGAGGAGCGGGGATGGGAAATAAGGTCTGTTTCTAAATGAGTGGGAGAAAAATCAGGTATGTGACTCCTCTAATTCAGACAAGGCTGTCTTTCATTGTTTGGCAGTTCAACTACAGCTTCAGTACATGGGAAAAATTTCTCTTCCAATTACACAGCAGTTTTGTGGTGGCTGAGTGCTATAAATGGGACTGCTTTGCAGCCAAAGATATCTCATTCATAAATCCCACTGTTCCACTCTATAATTTTTCTCTTTTGGATAGATCAGTATTCTGTGGTCATATCAACCACAATCATGCAAGCAAAAATGAGTAGTTAAATATTGTGACAGTCCTATAAGTCTTCTTAAGGCACTGTGCATAACACAGTTATTCAAAAGTGTCACTTGGTGCATGGAAAGGAATTGACCCTTTACTAATCTTTCCAGTAAAAGCTCTTGATTAAAAAAAAAACAACCCAAAAAACTGCTGAAGATAATCTGGGCTGGTTGGACAATTTATAAATTTTACTCTAAGTGCCAATATTTTGACACCCACATATACAGACAGAGCTATACAGAGATACACACAGATCCATCTGGGCTATAAAAATGCAGATGTGGTATATACTCACTCACATGTTATCCTTTGTACTGGGTTTGTGTGGCAAGATGGGGTCGGTAGCAGGGGGGTTTCAGGGGTGGCTTCTGTGAGAAGTTGCCAGAAGCTTCCCCTGTGACAGAGCCAAGGCCAGAGGCTCTGAGCTGGACCCACCACTGGCCAAGGCTGAGCCCAACAGAGATGGTGGTGGCACCTCTGGGATGAGAAAGGAAGGTGTAAACCCCCCTGTGTTATTGCAGCCTGGAGGGATGAGTGAGAATCTGAGAGGAACAGCCCTGCAGATGCCCAGGGTGGTGGAGAGCCAGGGGGAGGAGGTGCTGCAGGAGCAGAGTCCTCTGCAGGTCCATGGTGGGGCAGGGGGATGCCCAAGGACACAGTGACCCTGAGGGAAGCCCACACTGGAGCAGGTTCCTGGCAGGATTTGTGGATCCATGGAGAGAGGAGCCCACACTGGAGCAGGTTCCTGGCAGGATTTGTGGATCCATGGAGAGAGGAGCCCACACTGGAGCAGGTTCCTGGCAGGATTTGTGGATCCATGGAGAGAGGAGCCCACACTGGAGCAGGTTCCTGGCAGGATCTGTGACCCCACACAGGGGACACACTGGAGCAGCCTGTTCTGAAGGACTGCACCCCATGGGAAGGGATCCATGCTGGAGCAGTTTGCAGAGAACTCCACAGGAGGGGCCCACGGAAAAGACTCACACCAGGGAAGTTCCTGGGGACTGTTTCCCGTGGGAGGGACCCCACGCTGGAGCAGGGGAGGAGTGTGAGGGGTCCTCCCCTGAGGAGGAAGGAGCAGCAGAGAGGATGTGTGATGAAGAGACTGCAGCCCCCATTCCCTATCCCCCTGTGTCACTGCAGGTAGAGAAAAATGGAAATGAAGCTGAGCCTAGGAAGAAATGAGGAAGGTGTTTTAAGGGGTTTCAAGATTTGGTTTTATTTCTAATTACCCTATTTCTTGATTGGCAATAAATTAAGTTAATTTCCCCAAGCTGAGCTTGTTTTGCCTATGACAGAAATTGCTGAGTGATCTCCCCCTGTCCTTCCCTTGACCCATGAGCCTTTCATTATATTTTCTCCCCAAATCCAGCTGAGGCGGGGAGGGATAGAGCAGCTTTGGTGGGCACCCAGGCTCAACCCACCACATCCTTATACGTTCACTTACTTTCTACAGATTATGTTTATGAATTTAACATGACTCTCCCTCTCTATTTGCTGTCCCTGGGAACACCTCTAGCCAGAAAGCTAAGAAATGAAATACACATCTAAGGAAATGTTCCCATAAAAGAAATAACTCGCCGATTCCAGTGCTCTGCGCTCCCACACCCATTAGCATTCAGAGCAGCAGCCACTTCACACAGAGCCTGCAGGAGAGACCCAGGACTTCCAGCACTCACACAGACCCCGTGTCACCGCTCAGCTGCTGGAAATTGGGCACTTCAGGGGCAAAGCTGGAGCTGAGCTGATTTACACAAGCTGAGGCTGGGACTGGCACTGGAATTTGGGGTGACTGAGCAAAGACTCTTCCTCATGGGTACCCACGTGCTGGTGCACATCTTCTCACGTGTCCCCATGTGCAGGAGGGATGAAGCACACATGGATATGGTTGAACACCTATACATGACTTTTTTTTCCCAAGCCTCCTGCTGATCAGAAATGCACAGAATGGTACTTTTGTTTGCACAACACCCATAACAGACTTCCCCTCCCTGCCACTGGTATCTCCTTTCCCTTTTTTTTTTTCTTATAAACTTAAGCAGATCTGTCTGTCTAAAGTATATATTCACACCAAGAGGTCTAGTTATCCCATAATAAGCACGTGTAACTCCCATTAGTGTCAATGAGAACTTCACATGCATATCAAAGGGGAGAATAGATTCATGTGCTGTGAGCAGGAGCTGAAATTCAGATTTATAGTTTAAATCTGTGTTTAATGGATAAATTCTTTGGCAGAGAGCTAAAAACTGAGAGGTGTTTATAACATTCCAGGTTCCCTTCCTTTTTAGTTAAAAGCAATAGCAGAACAAAAAGTGTAACTACTGTTCTGTTGTATTAAAAATGTACATATTTACAGCGAGGACTTCTTTCCCTTGCTCTTCTGATTTTTCTGTAATGGCTTTCCTGTTTTTAAAAACTCACAGATAGTGACCTCCAGGGTCTCCGAGGGCTGGACGCACTTGTGTGGCCAGGGACCAAACTAAAATGAAAGATTAAAGCAATTCTGAAAGATTTCCTGATAGGCCTCTGCCAGCACTATTTCAGAAAAAAAGTCCCCTGTCATCTGGCCCTCGGCCATTTCCCGGCCACCTCCGTGGGTGTGGAGTGGGGAGGCATTTCAGAGCTGCTCTTGGAGTTTTTGTGGAACTCTTTATTAAATATTTAACCTCTTTACTTTTTTCCCCTGCCCCTAGCTCAGCTGTGCTGCAAGGAGAGCAGTTTTCCTAAAGGCATCCAGATGCTCTGGTGCCTGATAATGTGGTTTTTGGGGAGGATGAGACTTTATAGCACAGATGGGTTTTATTGATGGTGTGGGGCATCCTTTGTGTGTGTGGGGTGACAGAGGGGTGGGCAGCTTATGCAGAGATTCTGGCTGGAGGAGGGACAGAAGCTTGGAGCAGGATTGCAGCCTGTAAGATGTGTCAGGACAGAGGCATGTGGGACCCTCAGCTGCCCCAAACCCACCCTGTGGCTCCTGCTGCTCCGATGATGCCGATTCTCATCCCTCTGTCATCCACCCTTGGGCTGGACGACCCATTTCTGGTATTTCCCTGCACTTCCAGCTGTGCTTCTCCCTTTTTGCCTTTTTGCCCACTCTGAAGGAATCACAGCACTGGGGACATGGGATTTCCATAGGTTTTGTAGTTATGGGCAGCAGGATCCAAGCTTTTCTCAGTGTGGCAGCGTGTCCCAGCAGCACGGTGGGCAGTGACCCCGCAGGGGGACACGGAGTCCCCAAGCTCCTACCGTGTCCCCAGCCCTGGAAAGTCTGTGCTTGGGCATCCATGCTGTTGTGTTTGAGGTAGCTCCCTATGGAGACAGAGATTTTTAGGCTTTTTTTGGCAAATAACTGGATAAACACAGCCGCTTTCCTGATGTTTACCTGATTTGTTGCAAAGAAGTGGCCACTGAGGAATGGCAGGGTGGTCACTGCTGGCCACCAGCTGGGCAAGCAAAGGATTCATCTTTATATAACTCCTGCTTCAGCCTCTTTCCTGCTCAGAAATAATGTTCTTCTGCATTCCAGCATTACCCAGAATTAGGTGTTAAGAGACATAGAATTAAACCTTTGGCAAAGGATTCCTAAGGTGAATTTTGGGGCAGGGATAAGAGGTGAGCAGAGAGCCAGGCTGTGCTCCAGTTGGACCCTTGGGCTAAGATGCTCACCCAGATCTCAGGGCTCAAGGGCAGTTCCAACCTGCAATGTGCTGATAAAGCCAACTCACTGCCTCCATGGAAGAAACATACTTTTTCTCCACTACTTTAATTAGGTTTTAAGTGCAATCAGTGGCATAAAGTTGTTTTAAAAAAATTGCATAACAGAAACCACAGCTGATCTTTAAAAACTCCTTTTCGGAGGGAAATGGTGATTATAAATAAGAAGGCAGTTTTATAGCTCAATTACTTTAGTAACTTGATTTAACAGCGTGTTTTTTAAATCTACACCAAACCTAAGATAAAGGATTGATAATGTAATATGTGGAATACATTCAGCATAAAAACTGCAAATCCTACATCATACCATTGGAAGAGAAACATAAATGCATGCCGAAGCCTACAGTGGTTTTATTTTAACTAGTATAATATAACAACATGACATGCTGTGAAAAATAAATAACTTTTGAAAATGCATTTTCCAGGAATGAAAGTAATATTGAAAAATGACTGAAGTAATCACTTTTGTATGGATTCTGAGAGCAAAAGAGACGAAAAGAATAATTCAGGACTCAATGCAGTGTTACACGAAAGCATAAAAGGTTTTATGAAATACCCTGCTCAGGCCTGTGCCGTGTATCTGCTTATGGTCAGATGTGAACTTTGAGTGGTCCCTTTTCCTGTGAATAGTCTTATTAAAAGTGATGTATCCTGCTATGCATGCAGGCTTTATTCAGCCTTGAAGTGACAGAATATGACCTGTAGACAGAGCACACGAGCTTCTGGACTCCTACTAAATGCCATTTTTGCTTTGATTATCGTTGTTTGGTGTGGAACAGATCAGCTACAGTGGAAATCTAATCTGGTTCCCATTAGCCTCAATGGAAGCAGCATCATGTCTTCACTTTTTCTGGGGGGATTGATTTCTTCCTGAGAAATCTTACGTTATTTGCATGTGACTTCCTATTATATTTTTTAGCACAGACTCGTAACCAGATGGGATGCAATGCATGCAAGTCTTTGAGTATTTACCTGCTGTTTAATCCTTTTTACTATTGGAACAGTAATGGAATCGGATTTAGGGATTTTGGAGTCTGAATCTTCTCTCAACTCTGCCAGTGAAAATTCGGAATAAATTTCCTAGAACCAGGGGAATTGGTTATAAGTGATATAGAGAGTATTCAAATAGGTGCAACTGCTGCTTACTCCCCTGGATGGTGTTAAAAAAGTAAAGAGATTTGTACTTTGGGTTGGATATCTCACATGGGGCCCTTCATGGCACTACAGTAAAGCTCCCCAGTTAAAGGCACAGAAAATCATGTTTTTATCCCTCTGCCTGAGGCTGGGCAAGGTGGCAGCTGTTGCAGCACTTTTTCTCTGTCCTGCCTGTTTTTTTTTTTGGAAAAGAGGATGGTGCATCATTTTCAAAGCCTGTTGATGATGTGTTTAAGGGAACGTGAGTTGGGGTGTTAAGCAAATGCTTGCTGGGCAAGGAAGATGCTTTGCTTTGCATGGCTTACATTCCCCCCTGGCATCTGGGCAGGTGGTGACAGAGCACTGACACCTTGGTGGCCACAGCTGGCTGAGGGTTCCTGATCCACAGCACCACCAAAAGTGACTGTGCTGAACCCTTTGAGTGGTGCCAAGGAAGAGCCCACAGGCCTTAGACCTAAATTATCTTCTCCTTCATTACCTTGAATCTTTGCAAGCTCCCACTGGGATCAGGCACAGGACACAGGAGTGGTGCCTATAGAGTTAAATGTCCAGAAAAAAGGGCTTTATGTGGCTTTACGTTAGTTTTAATTTCCTGGTGGAAAATGCTGTTAATCTCTAGTGTTCTCCCTTGCACTGTGTAAAACAGGATATTATACCTATAGCAATATTAACTCACTTTTATTGAGGACCTTTTATTTTTGGTGCAAAACAGTGACTTGAGCATTGTATAAAGTTGGTAGCCGTGTGCCAGGGCAGGTATAAATAAGAGTGATTCAGTGTCCTGGGTACACTTAGGGCATTCTTTGCATCCTGTTAATTATGTTAGCTTTGGGATGGACTTGAAAACCCTGTGCTGTGGCAAAAATTGGTGTTTTGAAGCTAGAACAAAGGGGTGTCTTAGGTTTTCCTCCCTCAGGCCTACAGGAGATATTTAAGTGAAAGAATCCTGTCACTTTTCTCCCACTGTATGTGTAAAACCGTGCAGGCAAGAGAGGGTTAATTCAATAAAATAAATATAAAATACTCTCCAGGCTGTTGGACAGAGCTGGAAGGGGTCAGAGGTTGCTGAGCTGCTTCACTAGCACACTAATCGATTTGCTGTCAAGGTAGTGGTGCTGGGGTTTCAAGTAAGAGAAGAATTGAGTGCCGCTCAGGCCCAATTTCCATAATTGCTCACTGCCTTTAGTGTACAACCTTTTATGAAGCACAAAAAATATATCACTGAATTGTATTGATTACCCATTGGTCTGAATAATTCACTTAGTATTTATTACCTGACCCTCAGAGGTTAAATAAATCCACTATCTAACTTTGGCTTGTGAGAAATATTACTTATTCATTGAAATGTGGACTGATTATTACACAATAGGAGTGTATCTTTGTTGTTCTTTTTATCTCCTCCTGGAAAACTTAGTCCCTGCTGCATCATAATGGCAACGAGTTAAAACAAATATTTATGGATAGTGAAGAGCATTTTCCAAAATAAACATGAATGAATCTGTACTAGCAGAGCTTGGGGTTTTTTTTGTGAAGGATTGTTTTTTTCCCCTCACCCCGTTGTTCGGGTCACATTTCAGGGTCAAAATTCAAAATCCTCCAAAGTGAACTTTTATGTGTGATGGTGAAATATATTCGTACGCAAAGTTTTCACTGCAAGCATCAAGTCTGCAGAGCAGCTTTATTGCTTGTGATGGGATCTAAGTCCATTTTTATAGCACTATTTTTGGATAGCTCCTGAAGGCTGTAAATCTTCCTATCATATTAAACACCCTCTGATAATTAAATTCTCAAAGAAAACAGAAACCTTTCCTAACAAGGAAAGATAAAATTTAAACCAGTCAACCATGGACAGCTCACTATCATTACAATAAAAATGATTTCACATCACCTTCAAATGTTTTGGACATAATCTGCAGGGCATTTTATGGCTTTGTCAAACATTAAGGTAATAATCAATTATTTATCAGAGGATGGTATTTACATATTGCTTTTAGCATAGCTAAACAGTCCTTCTTTTGTTGATGAGCTGATATACCTCCAACACAATAGCATAGCTCTTAAATTTAATTATATACTCATTTACCATAAGATCTAGTCATCTAGATAAAATTGTTCAGTAGCTTGAAGTATTCCCTCCAAAAAAGATTTCCTAACTTTGTGTAAAGTCTTTCCTCAGTTTCCGGCCTGCATCCTCCAGCATCCCAAAGTATTGTTTTTGAAGTTTGATGGAATTTGTGTTAGGTCAAGAGGAGGAAACTATGTGAAGCTTTTTTTTTTTTTTTTTCTTTTTTTTTTTTTTAAATGAAATGTAAAGGAAAAACCTAATGTGGTCTGAGTGCTACCTTGTGTTTGTTGATAGCAGTGTGTGTCTGTATCCAGGATCTGGGCTCACAGTTAGCAGGAGCTCCAAACCCGTGTTGGTGGTGTTATAATACTGAACCTCTTTTCCTGTATCGCATAATGGAAGGAAAAGTCTGTCAGAAAATAATGGGGATATAATATGTACAAGATCCTCTAACATTTACCCAGGTGGCCAACTTCCTGAGCCCTGAGTGTGGCGTGACAGCCAGAGGATTTCAGTGTTCCAGCCTCCTCAGTTGGGGACCTGGCAGCGTGTCCTGGACGGTGTCTGGGGTCCCCAGCGCTGGGAGAGGCCAGTGCCGTGGATGTGGAGGCACCCAGGCACAGATTCCCACCCGGAGCAAGGCATGGCCACTGGGGAGAGATAATTTTGCATCCATGTGGACCTTCAATTTATAACCTTCTTGCTAAAGTGCTGCATGCAATGAACTGCCAGGAAGTCAATTTGTCTGCCTGGCGGGCAGGAGCGGCTTGAGCTCGGTGTCAGGGAGTGCAGAGCAGGGATTTTTGTGGGCTGGGTGTCCACGAGGGCTCAGCAGCAGCCACCAGGTCCTGTTGGGCTGTTCAGTTCAGTGAAGCTTCAGTGATGCTTGCTCAGGAACGCTTTGCAGGGACTCAGCCTGTGGGTGAAGTTTGGAGAGAGATGGAGCAGCTGGAAGCACTGATGGGGCTTTCAAAGTGGCTGCTAGAGGTGGGAGTATCCTGACACAGGCATTTATCCCAATCTTCAGGTGCCTAAATGCCTGCCCAGGTTTGGCCCTTGGCTTAACTTGAGGTGTACAAATTCTGTTGGATGTCTTTACGTGACTGCTTTATCCCCAGTTTGTATTAAAAGGGTTTATTCCTCAAAAGAATGCCTTAATGTGTTTTTCTGCTCCTAAGTGATGTCATTTTGATATTGCCCTCAGTGATAGAAAGGTTAGAAAATTCATCTTTCTGTCTCTGATCAGAAAAGACAAACTGATTTTGTGTGCTACCATTCCTTCATTCAGGTAAAAACTTCATAGCTGGGATGCACAAATCAGTAGGAAAACAACTTGAAAAAGTTTGTGATGGCATCTCAGGGTAATTCTGCTGTAGGTGTTGAAAGAGATAAGCTAGCTCAAGAGTCACACTGGGAAATCTCCTTGTACAGATAACATTTTAAAACAAGCTAATGTCATAATAAAGTCCATAATAACAGGCAAACAGTCTATTAGTAAGAGGATGCTAAAGCAGCAGGCTTGTACTCTGAAGAAAAGAGGGTTACATTTCAACTGAAGCCCCCAGTTTTGTTTGTTCTAGGAACTCTCTGACCCTCATGCTCATATCGCTGTTTCCAAAGTGCTGATGTCCTGATCCTGGCTCAGGGCTCTGTGCTCTGCAGTCACCCATCCTCATCTAAGCTGGGTGTAAGTCTCTACTAAGATGTATAATATTTGGTCACTTTTTATTAAAACAAGAATCAGGGGTTTCCTTTTGATTTTGCCTGCTTTCTCTAGAGAGGCAAAAAAAAGAAAAGTGAAAATAGAACAGAAAAGCCTTCTGGCAGTCGAGGATGAACAAGGCTGGTCCCTGCTCCCAGTTACATTTTAGGAAGGGGTGCAGGGACTCTGGACTTTCTTCCGGTGTTGCTCCACTCCTGGCAAAACCAAACATCCAAAAAACCATCCCCAACTGTCTCCCCTCTCCCTGAGCCACTCCTGGGGAGGGAGAGTCTCCTTCCAGCAGAGCTGAGTGCGACACGGGGTGCCAGGGCTGTGAGGGACACTCCTGCCTTCCCACAGACAGATCCTTTCCATCTCCCACCTCCCAGGAGACCTTGATGGGATGAGATCCCAGAGATGGGATGAGGTGAGGGAGGAGAGGTCCCCCACACGCCCGGTGTGAGGCTCCCCAGAGCTGCTCTGCCCCAAGGGGGTTCCACAGATGATTCCTTTGGCTCGTGTCAGTCCCGGTGCTGCACACCTGGGTGAGGTGCCAAAGGCACACATGGGCACTCACAGCCTTAATCCAAGGAAAAGGGAGGGGAATCCACCTCCTTCCCTGCATCTCATCCCTCTCCTATGCTGTAATGCATCCCAAAATGTACATTCTCTTTTCCTTTCAGGTTGCACTGGACATAGCATTTGAAAAGCTCTGTCAACTAAAGTAATTGTCTTGATATGGGATGATTACCTGGACCTTAAGCAGCAGCACAGAGAGGGTTATTTTGTTTGCAATTTAACTAGAAGTGCCCAAGATTTCCCAACTGTTCTATTTTTGCAAATGTAAAAGTTTCATAAAAGGGTCAGATTTAGGCCCTTGTGTGGGAAACAACTGATACTGCCAGCAACAGGGCAAGATCACTGCTGTGTTGTGGTTTAAATGTCTTATTGCATTCCAGGCATTGCTGAACTGTATATAGAATGGATGACTTTAAATCTACAGGACTTTGTGTGAATTAGTAACCTTTTGATTTTGTTTTAACATTTATATATTATTTTTAACTCTAGCTGTTTGTGACTTCTGCCCTCTCCCCAGTAAATAATCAGCTTATAACACAGGAAATTATTGGGGCGGTTACAGACAGCTCTTAGGAACAGAGTCCACTTTTCTTTCTCTTTTTGGATTCCTATCTTTTTAATATTCTCATCTGGATGGTTCTGGCCCCAAACTAGAAGCAAATGGAAACCAGGGAATTGCCATCAGTACAGAAAATATATGGATTTCATGTGCAGTAATGATGTATCTCAGCGGAGTTAGTAAAACTAGAGATGTCACATTCACAGCTGGTTAACATTTTACACTTGAAGTCCTCATAACATTTGTATATGTTTCAACACTTCTTTTTTTTTCAACTTGGGACCATCTGTATTTCTCATATGTGACACTGACGGGGAAGCACAAACTTTCACAGAACCAGCAAATGACTAGCTAGCTCTACCAGATGTCTGTCTCTTCCCACTTTATCACTCGAGATGCTATTAAACTGAAATTGGGTGGGGGAAACCGTGGACTTCTGAACTAAAAAACGTTCCCCAAAGAAGTTTTAAGTGAAGAATTTGGCTCCCAGGGTCTTTGCTGCATTTAGAATAGCAATAATAAGGATGATAGATTTGCATGGAAGGAAGACTTTCTTAATTTTAAAATAGATAATCATAGACTAATCTAAGCAGGTATTACATCTGCAAGAAAGGCTGTTAAAACCTATTCTCCTAAATTTCAATTTGTCCTCCATGTATTCCTTTGCTCAGCTGTATAGATCTCATCGTGCTTTACTTTTCAATTTAGCAAAAGTTAATTTCTAATGCTTGCAAAGGATAAATGCATGGAAAATACACCTTTTTTCCTGCTGTGTGTGTCCCATTAGGAAAAAACTGTAGAAGTAAATGTTCTCATTGCACCTCTTCTGAGCAGTCCTGCCCTGGTGATTTGTTTTCCCTCCCTCAGCTGCTGTTGAGCTCTGCAGCACCTTCAGGTGTTTTGCAGGGCTGTTTTTACTACAGCCTTTTCCTTCTGAAGAATCTCACAATGGATTTTAGTGCAGAGCTAAACTCCACAGGCTGGGGGAAGGCTCCAGCAGACTCGGTCAGGAGGATAAACAACAGCTTGGTTCTGTACAATGCAGCGTGATGGGTGTCCCCTGAAGTCAGAGACCTAAATTAATTACATTTAATCAAGCCATGCTGAACAACTGAGCCAGACACCTCAACCTTATCACGCTATGGCTTTAATGTCCTACTTACACTCAGAGCTGAGGTTCAGGGGATGGATGTGACCATGGCATTCTGGCCCTTTGCTGGGAAAATCAAAGATCCCTTCAAATGGAAGGTCTGTGGGTATGCCATTAAAAAGTGATACATAATGCTTGAAAAGAATATCACAAAGTTGTTTCAATTCACATTAGTGGGAGCTTTCATTAAAGGGAAAACTTACTCCTGTTCTAAGGTGTGCATTGTCAGTAACTAAAGTTAGCAGGAATCTGATTCCATTTTTTACATTCAGACAGACCTGTAGAGACATATTAAGTAGAAAATCCAGAGAAAAGGAGAACCACCTATAGGAAATCTTGCAGGGTTCAGACAAGGGCAGTTTCATGTGACCTCGTAGATTGGATATAAAAAGGCTGCTATTAGTTCCATGTCAGTTCTTATAGCAAATGTTACAGAGTAATGGAGGGTGTTAAGCTGTCAAATACTAGCAAGGGTTAATAAGGTTAAAGAAGAAGTAGAAGCAGGCCAACAATAAAAAGAAAAAAACCCCATGGATAAATATGCCCTAATAAATAAAGGATGGCATATCAAGGGGGAAACTAAAGTCATAACTTGGGAGCAAAGCAGTTGGAGAAATTGGAAGCAGGATAATACAATGTGGTTTCTTTTGTGCTGGTGCTATGGCTAACTCCAGGCAGTGCAGAATGCTGCAGGGCAGGACTGAATCCCCTATTTCCCACAGATATTTGGAAAAAAAAAATAAAATTATGTAGTTGAGCCTGCTAAATGTTCTAAATATAAATGGAGGGATGCAAATGAGTGAATAAATGCATACATGGAGTAAGTAATTAAATAAGAGAATCCCAGGAACAGGAGCAAAGTACCTGAAGTTAGATATAGATAACAGATGAGCCATGTTTTGACATTGTCCTCTGAGCTGATTTGAGCTTTGGTGTTTTCTTGTATGTGAATTCCAAAGTAATTCACATCTGTAAAAAGATAGGAAAAGATAGAACTTGAAGCTCTTATGACATGTTATTATTTCTAGGAGTTTCTGGCATTTGTCTTAATTTTAGCCTGCTAGGACATCATTAAGGAAGGGGTTTTAAAACTTTTTTCTTTGTTGGGTGTATTCTACCTGCTTTATATATGAGGCTTGAGTTTTGCAACTCCTTACGTGCACACTGTCCTTCATCTTCAGGAACAGTTTTGTGAGCTCACTTATTCCAAGGAGTGTTACCTTGTCTAAAGTTAAGGCTGAAGCAGCATTTGCAGGTGAGAGCTACTGGACTGCAAAAAATGCTTAGCTGTGATCTCAGTGGGCATTTTGATTTTATTAAAATTGCTGGCAGGTCTCACGAGCTGCTCTTGGGGTGATCCAGCATTTTAGTGCAAAGGCAGTCAGCAAGATTGAGAGCAGATTTTTGTCTTTCTAAGTGTTTTACCTCAACCTTTTTAGTTGTAGCTCCACCTGTCTTATGAGGGAAAATTATTAGTCCAAAGGACCATCCAATGAATTGTTGCCAAATATTTTTATTTATAACCAAGTACCAACCAAGCTAAACTTTGAACATTTGTCTTTGCTTTTCCCCGTTCTCTTTGCTCATCAGCATGCCCTCAAAAGTACACAAATAATTTCTGAGACCCCTCTGCCCATTCTCTTGCCATCACTTGCAGACCACCAGCAGGCAGACATCAGGTTGAGAAACACAAGGAAAAGCTGTAATGAGTCCTGACGTGGCTTTTAGGCTGCTGGGTTTGCCAGCAGCAGGCAGTGCTGGATCTCATCTGCTGTTTGCTGGGACCACGAGGCTGCAGAGAGCCCCACCCATGTTCATCTCCCTGCCAGGGGTCCTGCAGAATGATGCTGCTGTAGGAAAATATTGTCCCCATCCCAAAATACTTCATACAACCATCTCCTTTTGCCCAGGGAGATTGGTTCAGTGGGAGGGAGAGGAAAGAATAAGGAAAGGTTTGTGTTTATTTCCTCCACAAAGCAGCCTGAGGATCTGCCTCATTCCAAGACATCTGATTAATTGCTCAGCTGAAGGAGTGCTGGAGAACGTTTACATCATTTATCAGTTTGGAGGAGGGAAGTGAAAACAAAAAATATGTTTGTTTTTATCTGCTCCCATTCTCTCCCCCTTCCATCTGTCCTCCCATCCTCCATTCCTTCCCTCCTCAGGGCTGGAAGGGAAGGAGAGCAGAGCAGGGAGCTGTGGTGGAGGGCAGCCCTCAGCACACACAGGCTTCCCAAGCCCAATTACAGAACTCATTGTTAATTTTCACCAGAAAATTGGAACATTTCAGCAAATGGAAAATTTTCTGTTAAGATTGTTCTTTTCTATCCAAAACATTCTTTTCCAGAAAACTATTTAGATGAATAAAATTCTAGTTATTTCTGTCCTAGAAAACATAGCTGGAGGTTGAGCTCTAAGCTCCAAGCTGGCCGGTGCCTCCTGGACCTCTTACAGAAGTTACACATCTCTCTGGGAGCTGCTCTATAGGATTCTTGGAGAGGAGCAACATGTTTGTTTTTAATGATGCTGCTAGTTTTCACTATAAATTTGAGCAAAGTGGGCGGTATTGGAACCAGCTGCCGGATTTTTTTTTTTTTTTTTTGTTTTGTTTTGTTTATTTTCATGAGAAAAATGGAAATGTGCTGCAATAAATTAAACAATATACATATTTTTACATCATGCTGTCTCTGAGCTTTGAGCTGCTAGGAAATTACAGAAGCTGAGGGCAACGTTGGGCCCTGTATTCATTTCACATGCGCTGAAGTAAAGCAACAAATGTTTCAGAGTAGTGGATTTCCTCTAAAAGTGACATTTTATTTCTGCTTGAAAATTGTAATGAACCTTCAGTAGATTTTTTTCTGGCTGTGTTTCTTCTTTAATGACCTGTGCTTACAAAGTAAGCTAAGTAAATAATAATAAGAAGAAGAGTAAGAATAAGAATAAGAAGAAGAAGAAAGAGAAGATGAAGATGAAGAAGCAGCAAAGGGGAAAAAACTCAAATAAATTTGGTCAACTTATTTCATTAACTGGAGATCAGCAATACTTTTAGATGGGGAAATAAAGCACAGAGCCTTGTAGCTTCCCACTAATTCCACAACCCATCCTTAATTAGTGTTTTACAGCCAATCCTCAGCATATATCCCAAAGAGTTCCCCGTGAGTTGGTTCCCCGCGAGTTTTACTGCGCGCGGAGTCCTTGGGAGCGCGGAGCCCGAGCTGCTGCTCCTGATTGATTGCTCACTGGAGCTCTCCCCAGCTCGTTCCCCCCGGGCCTGACTCCCCTCCATATGCCTGGTGTCAAATTTGGGAAAGCAGCTGGTCACTCAGAGCTCATCCTGCAGGGAGGGCTGGGCGCTGCGGCGTCTTCTGCTGCTGGCTCTGCTGCCTTTAATTGAGCATCATGACAGCCCCAGCCAGAGCTATCGAAGTAGAGCCTTGGAGGAGATTTCTCTTAACAGGTTTTTGAGGAGGAAAACTTTGTTGCAAGTGTAATAGGTGGATCAGAACCTTTCAGCATTGCAGTGTCTGCCTTGTGCTGTACCCAGCTGAGGAAAAGGCCCTTTTTAGTCAGTGATACTCTAGTGAGCACCCTCAGGATGGGCTGGCTTGGAAGTTAACTAAAGACACTAATTTTAATGCCCTCATTGTATAAAATACAGGTATTTTACAACTAGCAGCAGTAACAGGAGTGGACTAAACCTTTCCCAGTATCCAAGACTGAAAAGCACTGTAAGGTCACATAAAATTTCAGTACAGTCTAATGGGATGAAACTACCACAGGGATTGCACACATGGCATTAGGAATTAATGCCCCAACTGTGAGCAGCCACTGTGCATGGTTTTTTTTGTTAACACTGCAGTACTTCAAGAATATCTCAATTGTTTGTGATAATTTTGACCTAATGTTGTGGACTTTTTCATAAAATATTAGTAATAGTTGGCAGAGGGGATGGGAATTAGCATTTGATTAGAGCCACCTTGGAAATGAATGTTATTTGGTGGCCCCTCACTTTGCCTTTCAGCATAAGTTTATTTTGCATTCAAATAGCCAGTATGGAAGTGGTGGGCTTCTAGATTTCAAATGATTTTCAGTAATTAAAGCAAAGAAAGAAGACTTGCTGCAGTGCATGCTGTCCCAGCTTTATGAGGACATTTGTCACCTTTCTACCTCTCTCAGGCCAGCAGGTACCAGCTGAGCAAGGCCGTGGGGACACAGTAGATCTCGACGCCTTTCAGGCATTGTTGTTGGCTCTGGTGCAGAAATCAATCTGCTGGGAGCTCCTTGTGCTGCAGATGGAAATGAGAGTCTCAATTTCAATTTACTAAGCAAGAAAAGTTGCATGGGAGGGGGTTGGTTAGGAAGGGAAAATCAGAATTCCTCAGCATGGCCTTTGAGCCGGGAGATGCTGTGTGCTGAGCCAGGAATAGCTCTGGCACCAGCCCGGGGGGCTGCAGAAACTTTGCTGTCTGTCCATCTACAACATGCAGCAGGTCAGAATTAGAAGAGTGAATTGGAAGAAGGGAGAAAGAGGATAAGTTCAGGGGTTGTTTCTCATCGTTTTCTGTTCTTTGCCAGTTGGTTGGGTTATTTTTCCTGTGCCATTGGATCCCGTTCTAATTATTATTATAATTTTTCGTACTGCACACCAAATATTTTTCTAAGCCTGTGACAAAAGTGTCAGCATAAAGTAGTACCAGAGTTCTGCCAGACGTGGTAAATGATACTCAGTGATCAGAACTGAACAGCAAAGCAGAATCTGTGTCAGAGGAAATAGCCACAAAACAAGGGAGGAATACAGACATTAATGAGCCTGATATAAAACATTTTTAAAGCATTTTTATAGTTGCTATAGAAACACCTTGGCCTTCACTCTTGCTAATTAGTTGGATTTTGCACATTTTATATTTGAAAATGCAAATTGGATTTCATAAATTATTACTTATTTTTCATTTATATTTACAGTACTGTTATCCAGATACATGCAGGAAGTCTGAGATATTAATTAGTTATATAACACAAATAAACATGACATTTATGGTCACAGGACATCTCTTGTTTTAAATATTCGTCTGGTAAATGCTTGGAGGAATTGTGCAAAGATTAATACTTTGTAAGAGAATTAGGTAAATACAAATGAATGGAGCCTAATGGGTTTTTAATAAAGTGCATTTTTTGAGCATAGTGGTCAAAGGAATGCAAGCTTGTCACTAAGTGGTTATGCAGGGCTAGGAATATTGCTCAGATTTTAATCTTCTTCACCCCTGACAGAGGTGAGTCCAGTGAGGTCCCACAGATGAGGTGGAGCACAAAATGACCCTGAAAAGCCATGTGTTTAGTCCTGTCTGCTTTACTTTCTCCAGTATTGTTAGAAGTGGTGTGCGCTTCGGTCAATGCACCTTTCCCATGTTGTATGCACTAGTCCAGGAAATACTCCAAATTCTTCCAGCACACACACAGTGCCCTTCTCTCAACTTTTCCTGTAGTAAATGCCCTGTTTGAGTGAGGTGGTGAGGGCTGAGCTGAGGAGCAGGCTGCAAAGATCAGGCCGTGTCTCTGTGTACAGAATTCCCTGTTCACTATGGATATGTGTTTGGAGACACTTGGAAAATTCAATTCTTCTTGTCCTTATTTGATCTGTGGTTTTAATACCTGAGAAAAAGCCTTTTTGCTTTGGTGGTCCAGTGGATTATCTATTGCACTTCACTAATTTTACTGCGGTTTTTTAGCGATAAGCAAAAATATCCTGTTTTCCTTCATCTGTAGTTCCGTGTTAATACGTATTTTTCCACGTGCAGGATGCTAAATAGTTTTAGGAAGGCACTTGAATAAAAATCTCAAAAATGTGGCCTGTTCATATGTTATCTTGTTAATCAGTGACTTCCGTGGGTGCA
The DNA here is from genome assembly GCF_049639895.1 of Pseudopodoces humilis. Classification (NCBI taxonomy): domain Eukaryota; kingdom Metazoa; phylum Chordata; class Aves; order Passeriformes; family Paridae; genus Pseudopodoces; species Pseudopodoces humilis. Next base: position 3,912,044 of record NC_142216.1, read on the forward strand.
TGTGTTCTGGACAGCACTCACGGTTTAAATCGGTTTATTAGCTGAGAATAGGAACAGCTTGTTCGAATCCAGTCCCTTTAAACCATATAAATAAAATGCTAAACAGATTTACTTTATGTGTTGCAATGAAAAGAACAAAAGTTTGGAAAAGGCTTTGGAAATTGAAAGTGAAGTGAGCAGGGAGTGCTTGCCCACGAAGTCCGGAGTGGGAATGCCATGGCCAGCAGCTATCAGAGCACCGCAGACAATGCTAATGGAACAGCTCCCAGGTCGGAAAACATTTTTGTTGGCTATTTGATACTCGAAATGCCAGCAGACAGCCAATCTTAAAAGGGGAAAAAAATTACATTCCTGATATGTTACATTGTGTTAAATTGGATTCTGTTGTCATGCCATGTACTGCTGTGTCTTTTCATGTATTGACTTTTAACCGGCTGGAACCGTGTCGTTCTTGGAGATTGCAACCTGACAAAATCCAACCTGTGTTATTGAACGAGCAGCCGCTATTTCTCTTCTGGGGTTCTGGAAAGCAGAGGAGGAATTCTCTCCTAAGCATTTACAGAGTGAGGCCTATGAATATGGAGCACATTTTTATGCTGATTACTGTCTTTCCTGCCAAACCAAAGAACTGTGCCTGTGCAAGTGAGGTGGGCAGAGAGCTGCTCACACAGAGGACCAGATCTTGCAAAGTCAAATGATATGGAGGAGTGGGGAGTGAGTTTCTGAATGTTCCACAGGGCTGAACAAAGCTGGCTGTGAGCTGTGAAAATTTTTGCCCCATATATTTTTGCCCCATATTCTTCTCACAGCAGCTCTTGCTGCCACTCAGCATTTGTCTGGTAGAGAGAATAGTACCTGGATGGATCATGTGCACCCCAAAGTGTGGTGTTGATCACTCTGGTGGGTGGCTGAGCATCTGCTGAGGCAGCTGGCTCAGCTTCCTGGGGCTTGAGGAGTGGACTAAAATGGGGAGAAATAATTTGATCCCTTGTAATGAGCTCCCAATTAAGTGTCACTGCGTAGGAATAACAATCAGGCCATCAGAGATGCTTAGGTAGACAATGACACATTTTAACACCTCAAGACCAGCAAAAAATAGAAATAAATAAATTTATTTATATAAATAAAAGTTCAGTAACTTCTGTATAACTGAGGTAGGAGAAAATATTTGCAGAAGTGGGACTCAGCCCTCTGTGAGCAACATGCGTGAAATGTGGTAATGCTGAATGTAAACACAAAAAGAGTTAAAACATGAAATTTTAGGCAAAGTTCAGTGAAAAGTCAAGGAGGGCAGTGTGCACCCGTCCTCAGCCTGACACATGGGCCACTTTGCCAGGACGTTGCTGCACTGGTAATTATCTCTGGAGCAGACAAGCTGTTCCCTGTAGCAGAGCCGGAATTTCAGCTCCAAACTGGGAGAAGGGGCAAATGGACAGTTCTTATTTTGTTGTTTTCTTTTTATGGACATCACCTCTTCTGCTCTCCAAGTCCTAAAAATGTTTTTGGTTTTTTTTAGGGTGGATTAAGCAAACATTGTTGCTTTTTTCTTTTTCTTTTTTTTTTTTTTTTCCTGTTTCTCCCCCAATACTTATTTGTAGAAGGAGGACAGGAGACAAAAATGAAGTAAAATGCAGAAGTTTTGCTTTCCAATTTCTTTGCCAAAATGGAGGTAATGAAATCAGTAATCCTCTTGGGATTTCTCTCCCTCACTCAAATTTTGGTATTTGTGACATTTGCTCCTCATATGAGGAAATGCTCCTAAAAAGTCCCACACTGCAAATGTCAATAAACAAAGCAATAAAAGAAGGCGGGATCGGTAACAAAAAGTCATTGTTTTTCGGTATGTGGAACAACAGCAGCACGAACCTCTCAAAATAGACTCCATCCTCCAGGACGAGGCCCCCATCCCGCTCCTGCAGAGGATAAATGGAACACCGAGGCATTTGCTGGTCCCCAACCCCACCAAAGCAAACAAGCCCTTGAATTCAGGGCTGTCATCGGCACCGGCAAGGCCCTTGCAGGATCACAAAACAAATCGAGCAGCGGAGGGTTTCCGGGCAGGCAGCTAACAAAAATATACTATCAGAGGATGCAGTCCACTGAGCTCTGCGTCCGACCCAGCAGTGGGCTGCAAACCTGGGCTTCCGCTGCTCCGCTTCACCCCACATCTGGAGGGGCTGCCACCATCGGCCCCAGACCCTTTTAGAAATCAGATACTCGGGGTATCAGGAAGTTGATTCGACTTCCACTTCCTTAGCAAAACACGCATTAATATTTAAGGTTTTCTTTTATAAAGCCGTGTTCTGTCTTGAGCGCGGGGTGAAAATTATGCGCTGGGAAAATTCGCTGGGATGGAGCTGGAGCGTTCGGTGAGCCCGGGCCGATTTCTAAAAAGCTCCAGCTAATTGAATCCTGCTGGTTTGTTAGTGCTTTTTGACAGCTTTATATAAGTACTAAATAATATTTATAAAAAAATGGAAAAATGTGTCCGCACAGGCATACACACACCTACAAAAGGGAGGGAAAAAAAAAAAATCTGTAAAACATTTCCACACTCAGTTAGAAAAGAAATCATGTTTATTATATTCAGTTCTGCGCTGTGTTCAGCATCTTTCTTCAATTAGATGGCCAGATGACACAGATCTTCCTGTTACTTTCAGTAAGCACAAGCTTTACTATCAAGGTTGGACCTTTTGCTTTTCCTTTCTTGAAAGACAATTTCCCTTTAAAAAAATCCCCATATTTTATTGTAACAGATTAATAGGGTGCCACAAAACTGATAATGCAATCTTGAATGCTGTGTGGAATTCCACTTCTAATCCAAAAGTCTCATTTTTCATACATTAAAACATGTTTTTTGCTTATGAAAGTTCCCTTATTTTTTTTTTTCCCTTTCAAATGTTGCTGAGATAAAAAAAAAAAAACAACAAACAGAAAAATAGTTCTTTAAGGGCTTTACTGATTCTGTGTGAATAATCTATTTTTTTGGAAGAAACAGCCTGTATATGTTAATATCTGGTTATCTGAAGTTTCATGGTCAACAGATATCAAATGAAATAATATGCAAAGGTTTAAATTCAGATGCTGAAAGTTCTTTCATGGAAAGTTTACCTTGTGGACCCAACCATCTTGTCTTTTTAGAAACACTAAATCCCCTTTCCCCCTTTTTAATCAGAAATTAATGCAAATGTTCCCAGCATACTCCCATACACCAATATTTAAAACAACAAGCACAACTTTTGACAGCTCTTTACCCATCTGTGGGTAAAACACAACAGTCAAACCTCTGTCTCTCCCCAAAAATTTGGGCTTAGACAAATAGCTGAGACCTAAACTCAACAAACTGGGTCTCTGCAGGGCTGATGGTAAAAGAGCATTCCAGAGCCTGGAGTCATGTATCAGCCGTGGCCTGTTTCCCATCCCGGCTTGCTGGGAGCTGGGAACAATTAACAAGAGGGCCACAGCTGATCCCGAATGATGGGCTGACAGATTGGGAGTGAAAGTGATCTCCAAGGTGCTTAGCCTCAAACCACAGCCTTAGGGATCTCTGGCAGAGATTTGCAGGGATGCAGGGGAGGGAGCGGGGATGTGGCAGCAGCTGCCGGGCTGGGCTCGGGGGGGCTCGGGATGCTGGAAGTGGTGCAGGGATCCAGGCCTGGGGTCACATCCCGAGCAGTGGCTCTTCTCTTCCAGGTGGTCTCAAAATAATATTGGAAAAAAGGATTTTGTTGGTATTTGGGGCATTTAATTAATAAGCTGCCAGAGAGGGAAAACAGATTTGAAAGTTGGCATGGCATTCTTGCAATGCAGGCTGGATTACTGTCCCCCTTCAGCTCGTGTTTAGCCACTCTAATTGTTGCCTGCTCCTCTTGGTGCGAGGAATCTGGACCACAAAAGCTTTGTTTTCAGCATCCATCTGTCTGCCCGTCCTCAGACAGAGACCTTCTCAGGGTTTCATTTTATCAGCCTGGGCTGATGTGACTCTGTGCTGCAGCAGGAGGGGCTGGCACAGGCTCAGACAAGGTGTGTGGGTGGTTCAACACCAGCACAGCTCCCCAGCCCCAGCACAGCAGCCACTGTAGATCCCTCCTGGAGCATCTCTGTGCAAGGACTGCAAATAGTCACTGCACCAGCTCCCAGTCCCTCAGCTGAGACCCATCAGCCACAAACAAGGGGCAGTCAGCAGTGCTTAAAATTTATAATTTTTTCCCATGGGAAGCAGCTGACATGCAAACCTACCTACAGAGCCTGGGCTTGCTGCTGCTGCTCTACCTGGATGCTGAGCTGGGCTTTTAATTGGTTTCCCCAGCCTGTTTTCCAAGTGTAATAACTGGGTTTGGGTCCTGAGCAAGTGTGTGTTGTTATTGTTAGGGACATGGCTGTGATTTTCTGAGGAGGCTGAAGGGGTGAGGTGCCCAGGTCCTTTGAAGTGTCAGCCTCAAGCCCATTGTGCTCCCAAGCTGTAAATCAGGAACTGATAAAATAGTGTCTGTGTGTGTGTGTGACCCCTCGTGTGTGTCCCTGGAAGCAGGCTGAATCTTTAATGCAAGGGAGAGGAAGGGGCTTTCTGCAGGTGAATATAAAAGAAACGTCGAGGTTCTTCAGAGGTGGCATCCTGGAGATAGTTATATGGGAAAAGTCAGACACAGCCTAGGGGTGCATCTTTATTTTATTTATTTGTTCATTTGGCCTGGAGCTGGACTCATTGTATGATTGCAACTGCTGTAAAACTTATGTAGCGGCCAGTACTGCAAAGTAGGACAGAGTACATTTTTGTGAATTCTCTGAGCATTCAGAGAACAATTTAATAAATAGACTGAGAAAGCCATCGCTTCTTAGGTTTCTAAAATAATATCTTTCCCTATCATTTTTCTCTTAACTGTTTTCTATTAAAATTTTTTGAGAGTGAAGTTAGGGGCACTGAATAATTTCAATTTTAAAAGATGGGAGCCATTTTAATAGATAAAGTGATGGTTCTGGAGTGGTTTGTGTATTATAGAATTTGCTTTTTCTTTAAATCTGATTCTTGTGCCTCACTGTGGAATGTTTACATGAGTGAATCTTTGCTGGGAGAGGACAAGGGGAGAGACATGAGATGGACTTGTCACTCTGGAGATGTCAGCTAATTCCTGCTCTAGTTTTCCTGCTAGGCTTCAGGTGATTGCCCCCTGGTTTTCCTCAGAAAAATTCAGCATTTTGGATGCCAAGTTTTTCTGAAAAGGAGAAGAACTGAAAGTACTGAGAATTGCTGAAGGCTCGAGGTAGCTGTCATGCCTGAGCACTTGGAAACCTGTCCTTGCATTTGTCCCTCCATCCAGAGTGATCTCCTGGAGCGAGACAACTCCAGCTGCTTTCCAAAGAAGTTGGCTTTCCTGGCCAGGTCCCCATCTCTGTCCTTTGCACAGGCAGTGACTCGTGCCTCAGCCAGCTTTCTCCTTACAAACCAGAACTGCTACGGTTTAAAGTTTAAACCAACATGAAATACTTGATTCCCAGCTGTGTCCAGACTGCAGAAATGTTACCTTCTAACTTAGGATATCCCCAGCATCCTTACTTAATTACATAAACTTTTTTTTTTTTGTTGCTAAAACTGAGATTTTTCTTTTCCTCATTGGAGTGTATTTTCCTCTTAAAGGTATGTTTCCTTTTATGCTCCTTCTGGTTTTTTTTTCCCCTCTAGGTACTCCCTTGGGTACCCATGCAATGGCCATTTGGTCATTCAGGGGGAAAAACACATTTAAAAAATGCTTTTCTGACCCATATCTTGCTTTGAGATGTGCAGATGATGGATAGCCCTAATACATTCTGTTCTCTTTCTTGGACAAAGCTACCCAAATTTCACAGAATGTACATTTTCCATCATGCAAAGTTGCAAATTGTATTTCCATCCATATTATTGATGTTATTTTTGAGGCGTTGCAACTACAAGCATGGAACTGTGGAATCTGTTTTTAAGAGAATGCGAAATGCCCCTTTAAATTATAAATACTCAGCATGAAAAGTTCTGTCACATTTCTTAAGAGCCTGCTGACGAACAGGTTTGTGCTGGGAAATGGCTTCCTAAGCATGTTTGGTTGTGTGTGCGCGCGTTTCTGTCTGAAAATGGAGATATTTTATTTTAGGAGGCTTCCTGAGAGATGTGTGCAGAACAAACCCCTGCTCACTGTTGGTTTCTGTGATGATGAGTCCAACATCACTTTATGGCATTGATGGGATTGTGTTTAGTGGCCTCTTTGCTTGGAAACTGGAATTTTTGGAGTAAAGTAAAAATCTTTACTGGTAACTCTATTGACACCTCATAATTTCAGAGCTTGTTATACTCCTAAACTAAAATGCACTTGATAAAAACAGTATCAATGCTGTGCCATGTGCAGAGGTTTCTCAGTGGCACTGGAGTCTGAAGAGCTGCAACTTTTGTAGAAATCTCACAAAGGCTGTGAGAAATCTGCATTTGCTGCTCCTTTTTCCTGGTTATTAAAAAGTAAGGAAGAGCCCAACTTGGATAATTTTTTTTGGTCATTAATTTTCAATGAGAATGTGATTATGCTTTAATTGATGAGCTCTCCTGTGAAATCTCATGGCACAGATAATAAAGCTAACAGGTATTTTCCTGACCTGGGGAAAGAACAGACTTTTCCCTCTGTATAGCCATAGTGCTAATGATGTTTAATAAAGAACATCATTTCAGCTTTTTCTTTCCATTTTTTAGTTCTGCTCCATCACTCACTGAGGACCACAATGTCAGCATATGTGTACTGCTTCATATATTTTTCAAGATGTGCTTGCTACCTGTGTGATGATGCCTCATTTTATGCCCCTTTTCCAGTCTGAGGTTATTTGTTCCCTGGTTTTGGATTATCTTGGAGCAGGAACTTCTGTGATGCTGGGATTTGGTGATTATTGCTCTTGACATTTTTCTCTGTGGAAAAAGAAGAAAACTTCCCTGTGACTGCACTTTGTTGTTCCAGGTGTATGCACCACACAGCATCTTTACTATCTACTGATACCCTTTCTGAGGTTAATCTATTGTAAAATTAGATTGTAAAAATGGACACAGTTTCCACATTTACATGCCAGCACTGAAGGACTCGTGGAATAATTCAAATACTGTACAATTCCTTTTGCAGAAATCACTGCAAAATTCATTTGTAAGTGTAAACCATGGAAATTAGCATGGATTCTTCCTCAGTTCAATTCATCTTTCAGAGGTTGTTACCCTTCCCAATCTGATTGCCTTAAGAACACAGATTGTCTTCTCTTGATGGTGAAACTGCTTTAATCCCCTTTTCCAAAGGTCAACTAATCTCCAGTCTTAAGTGCAATAGATGCAAATACAGTTCTCTTGCCATGTTCCTTCTAATTTAATTCTCTCCTAAGCTTTCATGTATAAACCTAGTAATGGATCAAGTTTGGAAGGGGTCAAAAGGTTTCTGTTCCAGTAAAATTTAAATTGACATCGCATACTGATAATGGTTTGCTCTACTTTGCTATAAACACCAGCTACTACCCTACTGGGATGTCATTTTGTGCAAGAAGGCAGTGTTCCAAACAGCAGCAGAACATATTCTGTGTTTTTCTGCAAAAGTTGATGACTGCAGCCTGTGATACAAGAGAACCAAAAATGCATAATTTTTAATTCACAGTTGTTGCGCAGCATCTTTGACCAACTTATTTAATTCCATCGCCTCTAATTGCATTTATAATGAAAAAAAATGATGCAGATTGCACAGAAATATAAAATTAACAATTAATTACCTGCCCATTGCTGAGACACAAATAAAGGCCAAAATGTGATTATTTTTTAATTACTAAAACAAAAGGCTCAGTATTAACTACCTGTGTGTAGCTGCTTTTCTCTCTTGGTCCTTGGTGTAGAACCCCCCACCCTCCCATTTTTAAGAGCCAGTGAATGAACACAGTCCAGCATCTGACTGCAGCCAGAGAATGACAAGTGAATTCTGCAGTATTGACAGGGCTGTTTTCATGGGTGGAACAAGCCCATGACGTCTCAGCGAGCTGGATCACTCTTTGTTGTTAAATTGGAGAAAGGGCTGCTGTGTTATCAGCAAGGGACACTTACAGGATTTGATTGATAAATTTACTGCTCTTGTGGATTACCTCGTCCTTTTGTGCAGGACTGGCAGAGTGTCAGGACTGGGTCTTGACAGACACCAGAACATGTGTCCCTCCTAATTTACAGTGAGGACCAGGGAGCCAGGACGTCGTCAGACACCAGCCCACCCTGACATGGAGTGGAAGGCCTGGATTTTGTTGGATGGCACTTTTTCCTCCTCCAAGACAGCCTTTCCTATAACTGCTCTCCATGATCTCATGATGCACTGAAAGTGCTGCGTGATCATTAACGGAGCATGCGGAGGGGCACAGCAATAAAATAGGGGGTTATTGATCAGCTTGTCTTTTAAAACAAATGGTGGTACAGAGCTTACAGCTTCACGCAAGGAACTTAAAATAATTTTTGTTCTAACCTTGTAGGAGTGTCTGGGCAGCCTTTTTCCTGCAGGGGGGCTTGGAAGGCGTGTTGGTGTTGCAGCCATACCAGTCCCTGGTTGTGCTGGTGGGCTGCCCACACTCTCTAGGAAACCCTAAATGAGTATTTTTGAAACAAAACACTGCAGGGTATTGGATATTGCTGAACGGTAATTTGGGTGTGCGTTTTTCCCCGAAGCAGGTAAGGACAAAAGGTGAACAAGGCATGATGTAGTTGAAGGGTATTTTGATGTTCAGGGATGGGAGCAGTGGTGGAAGCTGCAGGGAGGCTCTGGGCCCCTGCTCTGCTCTCCCAGCGCTGGAGCAGGGAGCTGCTGGAGCAAGGACTGCACGCTTCTGCTCTTTGTTCCCTGGCTGCCTGAGGTAAATGGCTGGGCAACTTCAGTGAGCATCTTTCCTTAGGTTTCCAATAAGGGAAAGGAAAAAAAAAAAAATGGGGGGAAAAAGAGAAAGATAGGAACACTCCATATGTGCCCTGCCAGCCTAAAATAGCTCGCCACAGGTTTGAAATCCATTTCCCACAATGGTAAGAATTAAAAAGCCACAAAAGCCAACCTGTACATTTGTGCTGTATGAGGATTGCTGATACACAGCAGAGCTGTCATTTTAGGAGGAAATCATCCATCATCTGCCTGCTAGTCCCCAATAATCACCTTCTATTACAGTCAGATTGAATCTTCAATCGGTGGCGTAATGCCAGTTTTTCCACAGTTCTCAGTTTCCTGTTCTTTACAGAGGTATTCAAAATAATTTGCCATTCAACTCTACAAATGTAGCACTTGTGGAGAATATTATTATTGTTAGCATGTTGCTTCTAAAGCAAATCTACTCTGAAGCATAATTTGCTGAATTAATCATTGGTCACCCATTGAATTCATCTCCCCGTTTTTTCCCCTCACACCCAGTTATGATTTTGTAATCATTGATGTCGTTGTGTTTTGTCCACGCTGATGCAATGTATAATTTGAAGAAGATGTTGAGCAATGACCCTTTTGCTGATGATAAAAGCAATGACCTGGTTAGGAAGACTCCATGGAGCAGAAAGCCAAGAGTGCCTGCACAAGGAGGACTCCCAGGGGTAAAATGACCAGGGAATGTGGAAAACCTTAAAGAGTTTAGGATGAGTTTCATGGCATCTCCCTCCCTTTTAATTGTTGTCAACAGGGTTGTCCAAGCCTCAAAGATTGCTGAGCAGGCATCATGGGGAGTGTTTTGGGGGTACTGAGGGCCCAACAAAACTTAACCATCTTTTAAATACTTCAGTGTACGTGAATTTTCACAACTCTTCCCCCTTCTCCCCGGCATGAATTAAGATGCAGCCTTGTACTAAATTGAATCTCTGCCTATCTTTTGCCGTTCTTGTGATTGCCTCTGCTTTTCACATGTCATTTTAGTCTTCACCAAATAGATTTCTTTTAGCTTTTTGTGCAAAATTGAAGTACTGTATTAAAGCAGAAGCCTTTAGGGCATACCGCTGTTTTTTTTTCTTTGTATTTTTGTTTTTTTAAAAATAAATAATAGTAAAATTTAATTACTGTACCTACTACTTAAGCAAAGTTTTGGTTCCTCAATCCAAAGTCCGATTTCCTACTTTGTGGTTAAAGCTCCGATATGTTTTGAGGGCAGTGTACTGTTACATGCCTGAATTCAGCAAAGGAAAATAGGAAATAATTCACTCTGGCTTGAAAAGGGTGGGGATTTCTTTGTTTCTTTTTATATTTATTCAGGAAAAGCTGACAATCGTCCCACATTAATGAACAACACCATCAATCAAAGTGCTGACAATGAGCGGAAAAGCGAGGTAGATGTCAGACTGACGGCATATTGCTTTTTTCAGCGAGGCCAGGGCTGTTTATAGCACTTTTCACTGGCAAAACTCTGGCTGCAGCTTGACAGGAATAGAAAGCAGAATCAGAAATTGTGTGTAGAAAGTGGCTCCTCTGCTTTATAATTTGAAATTAGCATTGAAATCCAGTCACCACTGCGTCATTTTCAAGGGTCTGCTTTACAAGGTGGCAGAGTTTTTCCTGGTGATGATGAACCTTGCTGCAGTGGACACGAGACAGCTCAGCCAAGGGCTGCAGCACCTCGTGAACAGAGCAGAGATAAAAACATAGCATGGATTATAATCCAGCCTCGCCCTGGAGCTTTGTGAAAGCAGCAAACCCTCCCTGTGGGTACCTTTTTCTTGCCTTTCTTTTCTTTCGGGGCCATTTACTTGCAGCAAGGAGAAGCTGCCCGGTTCCTGCTGGCCAGTCATGTGCTCAGCAGGGCTGCTGGTACCACACAGTTTGCTGCCCTGCTTGGCTGGGTGAGGAGGGTGATGGGCCACCCAGCTGCTGGAGGATGGAGGGCTGGGAATGCCCAAAGCCGAGTGGCTGCGTGTCACAGGACCTGGACCTCAGCGCAAATAAAAGTTCTGACATAGCAGAAAAAGGGCATTTTGTCCAATCTGTCAGTTCTTCTTTATCCTCACTTCTTTCTGGAAGATGTGGGCTACCATCCATCACCCCTGAAATACCCACCTAAATGCTTATTTGAGTAGCGTCCCTCTTTTATTCAGGATCTGTAGTTTAAAACACGTGTATCCATTCCCCCTCTTTTTGCTGGAACCTTTGGCCTGACACAGCACCCTGTAACTCCTCCGTGCTGGCAGGACCTGTTATTGCCCACAGCAGTGCAGTGCAGGGCAGTGAATCGTTTCTCTAAAGCCTTTTCAGGAGCAAATGTGTTGCTGGAAACCACTTGAGTCACTTGCCCTGAACTCGGGCAAGTCATTTCCCCTCCCTGAGCCACCATTTCAGCCCTCACCCCGCGTTTGTCTGCTCGCTGGAAACTGTAAGATCATCAGGGCAGGGCTCTGACTCTCACAGAGATGCACATAAGTATGAAAGCAAGATAAAGCAGGGACTTCTGGCTCAAAAAATGGGGGAGGGAATGGTGAACAAAAACCCCAGGAATGTTTTGGTCATTTCTGCTTTGAGAATTTAATAAGAAACCAGTTCTTCCTACTTCTCTGCCGATGTGTGGGAAAAGTTTTATTAAACTTTTTTTTTCTGTATTTGAAACATCTGAGAGTTTTGAGTTTCCCTTGATTGTCTCTTTCCCACCCTCACTCAGCACAGAGAAAGAGGTGGAAAATGGGGAAAAATGATTAAACTGAAAAATAATGTCGGAGGGCGTTAGAACTGAAATGTTTCCTTTAAATGTTTTGGAACTTTGCAAAGACGAGGAAGTCATGAAAGGTTGGAGCAGCAATTAAAAACAAATTAAAAAAAAAAAAAAAAAAGAGAAAGAATCCCGTACAAAGGATTTCATAGTAGGCTCTGAAGCTTCAGGAGCTTTAAATGGGAGATTTTTACAGCTGTTTCCCTTCCTCTGCTTTTTCAGTGGAAGGACATAACAGAACCTCGGGGTAGGAGGTGCCTCCCGTGAGCAGAGAGAATCCCAGCAGGATTGGCATGGTCCAGATGGGGAGGGTTTTAGCCCCTTCTCTCTCCGTAACTAAATCCTGTAGGTCTCAGGTGCGCACTCTGATCTCCTCTGCCACGGGAGAGGATCATCCTGGGCTGCTGGTTAGGATTATGGAACACAGCAGATTTGTGTGTAAACAGAAAGGGCTGGGCATGTGTTAGGAAGAGCCTCCCAACACAGGTTCCAGTGGGTGAAAAACAGCCTGGCACAGCCTTGTGCTGAGCCCCCTGCTCTGCTGCAGTGTCCTGGGCACGTCCCTGCTGGTCCCTGCCACCCCCAGGTGCTGTCACAGCTCTCGGGGTGGTTCAAGGCTGGGGACATTGGGATGGTTGGGTGCTCAGGCAGTGCAGGATCAGAGAGCATAGAAGAGCCCAGATTCAGTCTGGGAATCACACAGACCCTCTCAGACAGATGGGAGCAACACAAAGAGAAGGATGTCCATTAAACTTGTAGTTTAAACTTGTCCCTTTACTCCTGTTTTTATTGCTATCAATAGGAATCCTCAGGCAACCTTCATCCCCTGCACTTACACTCCTGCGGACAAACCCCACCAGAAAGGCTCTCGTTTCTCATTGCAGCCTCCAGAGGCCCATGGCAGAGAGTGTGAAGCAGGGAGTGTTTTTTGTGAAGGTTTTGGTGTGCAGGGTGCCCCGTGGCACACACAGAGCACCAGCTCTGGCCCTTTCTGGCTGTCCCTGGAATGCATTTCCCACCACACAGCCTCCTCTGGCTGCCCCTGGCCTCCCAGCAGCAGCACACATGATTCAGCCCACTGAAAATCTCTGTGGTATTTGGCTTTCCTGAGACACATAACTTTCTTTTTGCTGCTGTCCAGATCATCTTCAGGACCTTGCTCCTTCTCTCTCCTGAGACACTCTGTGCTGTTTTAGCAGGTTCCAGTTTACAGAGCTGTGGAAGAGGTGATATTCCAGGAGGATGGGTGTACAAACAAGATGTCTTGTACAAGGAAAAGCTCACAGTGAGGTGGAAGTTGGTTAAAAACACTGTGGAACACTGAGGGAAACAGCCTCTCTCACATCTCCTTCATCATTTGAAACAAATGAAAACGGGGCTGATAAAATTCCTGATGCTGTTCCCAGCTGTTTCACTGTAAGGAAAGTTTCCTTAGGTGGAAAGTAACTGAAAATTAGAGATGTAATTGCTGCAATATGTAACAATATCCAGCAAAAATTACAGCTACTCGATGAAATATATATTTTCTCGGCATCAGCATGAAAGAAAGAACATTCTCATCCAGAAATGGTATGTAAATAAATAAACTCTAATTGGTTTGACAATGCCCCTTTTCCTGGCAGTGCCAAGAAAACTAGCATTGTAATTACACAGTTCTGGGCAGACATGTGGTTTCCATTAAGAAAGACTTGTGATTGACTGAGTTCATGAGGCATGTCAGAAAAAACACATCAATGTCTTTATAACATGAAAAAATAGATCCAAATTTACTCCCAACTTCATGAGAAATGTGCATTTGCAAATACTCTTGAAAACAGTGCAATAAATGGAAGTAAGGCAAGTCACTATCAGGAAAATTTGCCAGATTAGTTCTAAAATATAATCTTAGGCAACTAAATTTCACTTATCTTTACTTATTTCTTTTTGTAAGGAGAGTTTCTTGCACTTTTGGTGGACACTTAAAATGTTCCTAACTTTTTTTCCCCAGTTGTTTCTGTTCAGCAATGTGGTAATCGAAAGTGTTTCCAATGAAAATGAAAACAATTTTCAAAGTCTCCCACATTTTGTTTTACCTACATCAGGCAAGAGCACTTAGAGTAAAAGAGTGAAAAACCTGCATGCAGGATTTTTTTTTCTTCTGTGAAAAAGGAAAACTGGCTAGTTAGGTAAGGGAAAATTTTATCTAAGAAGATTTTAAACTAAAATTCTAATGACTCGTTTTAATCACTTAAAGTGACTAAAATGTTGGATAGTTTATTTTCTGCCTTAGCATAAATACTTTTAAAATGACAAACATTTTTAGATGCTGCCAAATACTGTCATCTCTTGGCAACTTTAACATTTTATGCTAGATATATTTTTCTTGACAACAAAACAATTCTGTCTGTTTCTCCTCTTCCCCCTCTTGAAAGACAGCAGTGGCAAATACAGGGTGTTTTTAAAATGGATTATATCTGTTATGACTTCTTCTATATATAAATACAGATTTTAAATCTACTGAGTTAAGAAAAAAAACCCAACATTTGGGGTCACTGGCTGTGCCCTTTTACAATTGTGTTAAATAATAACATTTCATTCTTGACCCCTCCCAATATAAATTGAAAGAAAAATCTTAATTCTGTGACAAGAAACATTACTTTTATGGCTGGGTCACAGCACAGTGAATGTATCTGTCCTGCTGTGACTCACTGCTCTGCCACAGGCTCCTGGCATGGACATGGGCAAGTCATTTAAACTGTTTTGTGCCTCCACCTCATTGTTGTGAGGTTAAAATCCACTAATCACTGTGAAGAGCTTGCCTGGCTCAGCAGGGAGGGTCAGACAAGTACCTATAAATATATGCCAAATCTGGCAAAGGATTTGGATTGTGCAGTGTGGCTACAAAGTGGTTTAATACTTTTTTTGAACTTTGAAAAAGTATTTTTAATGCATTTTGAATTCCTGTTGAAGTAGCAGCAAAGTCTGTTCTGGTGAGGTAAGGCCAGACAATGGTAACAAGAAAAAAATGGTTTCAGTTGTTAAAATGGTAGAGGAATAGGACAGACCCATATATATGCACATTTCTTAAATTATTAGAAAGATTGAGCTTGAGCTTTAGAGCATTTAGAAACTTCATGGGGCAAAATTTCTTGTAGGGATCCAAGTGCAAATCTTTTGGCTTGAGAAGAGGAGCACCCTGTCACTTACAAACACCTTTGGAGCTTGGTCGGAATGACAATGGGCTCCTTTAGCTTATTTCTTACTCCCTAGAGATAATCTGGAAGTGTGGTTTATTTAGATCATTCTCACCCCAAAAAGCCCACAGACTGGACAAAAGGGCTTCTCAGATGCCTTTTGACCAACTAGTCCAGGCTACTGAATTTGCTCACAGCAGACAACCCTCTCTTGCACAATTAACTTTTTCTATGTATTTTAAGGAATAAAAGGAACAACAATCTTAATTTTTAAGTAGGTTCTCAGCAACAAACTTCTCAGAAAGAAAAATTACAGACTTTTCTCAAATAAATGATCACATCCCCTAGAAGTCTGTATTCGCTTTTTGGCTGTCCCTTTTGTATGCATGTATCAATAACTGCTTATGTAAATAAGCTTTTAGGTTGTGTGCTTGGGAAATAACATTTTTCAGGGGATGCATGCAGATTTTGGAGATCCACAGTTGGATTTCTGGTAATGGTGCTGAATTTTTAAATCAAGGCAATTTGCACAGAATACCTAAATGCATCTGTATTGTATCACATCAGCCTAAGAGGCATTGAAGGAGCATCTCTGCTCTATTCCTTGGAATAGGCTCTGAGTGTTAGGAAATGTGTGGTCAATATGAAAGTAGCTTGGAAATATCCCCATCCTCACGTTGCCAGCTGAGCTCTCTCAAAGGGGAAGAACAGCACATGGGAGCCCAGAGGAGATGGGGAGGCTTTGAGCTCTCACTGATTGCAGCACCAGTTCTCTTCATCAGAATATGATGAGCACTTTCTGGAGTCATTGCATGTTTTATTAAAAATGCCTTTTATAGAAAGAATATCTCGCTTGTAGTTTCTCCTAGTACAGTTTGATTATGCTGTGCTTTCCTGCTCTCTGTGTAGTGCTGGTATTACTGATCAGCCCTATTAGCAAGGTTTCAAAAGAACAATTGTGTCTCTGTAAAGCCTTGGTACTGCAGTTAAAAATAAACCTCCCAGACTGATTACAAAATCAGCACCATGCTGATGGCAGGAGAAATGCTCCCTTTGCTGGAGTAGCTGCCTGTTTACATTTTGGGTCTGGTGTCTTGGTTTTTGAGTCAGAAGAATGTCAGGACATTGGACTGTGCTGAGGCAGCCTGCAGTTGTGATGGGTAGTCCAGAGAGCCTAAAGCTACTTATTTTTTCCTTAAAAAATCTCAGGTTAACACAATGATTCTGAGTGAAGGGACTGGTTTAGTCATCGAGTTTTCTAGGTTCAATGTAAACCCTTGGCAGTGAGATTTGGTATTTGGGACTGATGACAAGCACAGATGAGCACAGTGTCCCAGCAAGCACCCAGCACACAAATTAATCCACTGAAGTCAAGGGAGGGTGAGAGAAGCAATGAGAGTTTTTGCTGAAGCTCCCACGCAGGTGGCCTGCTCAGTGCTCTTGTCATTGATTGTGAGGTGCTCAGGAGACTTTATGACTTGACTTTACTGTAAAATAGCGAGGTTCTTGGTGAACATAAAGTTTGTGATTTGGTTTGCTAGTGGAATGCCAGGAAAAACTGAGGTGGAATTTGTCATATTGGTGTCTGTTGGGAATGTTGGAGGGGATACAAGGTCCCACCCATTAACCAAGGAGTCAGTGGTGCTTAAGCAGAGATGGAGGTGTGACTGTGGTTGGGAAAAGTGTGTTGGATTGGATATCTAGCTGGGATATCTAACTCTGAGTATTTGCTCTGTGTTCAGGAAGTTTGTGACATGTTGGTGGCAAAAAAGGCCAGAGTCCTTTCTTTCTTCTTGCCTTGCCTGTGACCAAAGCCATGTGGACAGAAGCAGAGGAAAGGGGGATTGCCAGTGTGAAATCTGTGCACAAAATGGGGGATAACTCATAATTACCAGCAAGAATCTGTCAATCCTCGTTCTTACTCTAAGTTTCAAAGGGCTTTGGGGGGATTTGGCCACCTTGGAGGCGCTGCTGCGAGAAGCAACGCATCCCTTTGGAGTTCCTCCACATAAAAATGTGTGGAGCAGTGTTGAGTTGATCCAGGATTTCCACCCTGAGGAGCTGTGGGGGGTGGTTTTGATGCCAGACATCTGTGTGGCTGCTGATCCAGCTGCACTGCATTTAGGGAGAGGAAATTCAGGAGTCACTACCACAGGGGCAGGCTTTTAGTAGCATCAGATGTTTGGGGCTGAGCTTCTCCCAGCCCTGCTTTACCAGGCAGCTACACCTCCTCTGTCCATCTGTTCCCAGCTCCAGAGATGATGGATAGGATGCTGAACACCCTCTTTATGAGTAACCTAATGCCAGAGTCACAAAAATACGAGGATCTTTCTGCTCTGTAGGAACCTGCTTTTCCCTTGCTTTGAAAGGAAATTTAAGCATCCAAACTGAAGTTTAGGTATCTAAATGCTTTCATGGATCTTGGATTGAAGTGAGTCACTTAGGCAGGTTTGAATATGATATCTGTAATATATCACTTTGCTCCTTGTTTAAATATTTATGGAGAAGACTTGGGGCAAGGCAGGGGGGGTGATAAGGGTGGGTGGAAAGGGAGAGAGGACATTGGGCTCTCTCTGATGTCATTGCAGATGAGTCATTTCTCCACATTAAGGCTAATCTTACAGGGGTTTATGAGCCTTACCAGGTTAAAAAGAACACTTAGAAAATATTTTTAAAGCCTTTAAAGTGCCTGGGCAAGCTTAGGAGAAAGGGCTTTTTTGGGTTTTTTTTGGTTACTGTTTGGCAGAGAGCTGGACACTGGAGGTTTTCATTTGTTGGTTGTACCCCTAGAAACCAAAATTCTCTCATGAAAATATTTGACATCTGGTCAAATGAGAAGGATTCAGGGAGTTTAAGCTGCAGGAAAACCCTCTTTGGGGGTGGCAGAAAAGAACCCTCTAAGTTTAATGGAGAAAAATTCCGTATTTGCATGATCTGAGGTTCCCTGTATACAATTCCTTTGGACCATCCAAGGAGGTTCACCTTGGTGGGAGGCTCAAGTGTTGTGATCCATTTTCCTGGGTGGCAGATGCTGCTCCACGTTGCAGAAACTTGGTGATTACCTGTGCCTTCAAAGGGCATTGAAGATGGGTAATCTTCAAACTCGCTGCTTAATTACTTCAGCTTCACCCCGTTACTCCCCTTCCGTGCAGTTGGAATCTCAGTGATATTGGAATCAGATACCTGATGGGATGGCCTTGGAGCAGCTGAGGTTATAGTGCAAGATAGTCTTAATAGGAATGCAGTCAATTACACTCTCAGGAAGGCCAATAAATGATTGTACCTTTTCAGAAAGTGCATTTATATACACAAAAACTCCTTGTGTTTCCTTTTGGTTCCTTTTCTTTTCACTTTTTAAAAAAATCTTTCAATTTCCAGGAAACATAACCAAGTGGGAGACAAAGCTTTTTCAGTGAAAATGCCAAATAGAGTGCTTGTTTCATTTAAATTCCTGCCTTGAAAAGCAATAATCTCACATTTAGAAAAAATTACAGTGGAGGATGGAGAGTAATGAAAATGCAGAGCTGAGGTCTATTTGTCCCATCTGAGGTAAAGCAGGGTTATGGAAAACCTTCTAATGAGGTGAATATGTTCTAATGCACATTTCATTTTTTATTTTTTTTTTAATACTCAAGCTATTTCTGCAGACTGCTTTAAAATTTTGAATTAAGATGTGATTGTTTTCTGCCTGTTGGACTTTCCCTTCCTGCTCCAGAATGCTTGAACCTGCCCCTTTTATTGTACTCTGAGCAACATTTTAAAGTGCCAGTGTCATGCCATAGCCCATCCCAAAATACATACATATTTTTTCAATGCTCAGGTGGACCTAAAAGCAAGGTAGCAAACGTGCTTGTGTTGGCTGTGTGCAGGCTGTGAGGTAACAGAAATAATGCAGTATTTAATATGGAAATAGTGATACATTTGCAGGTAGCACTTGACTTTGTTATTTTCTGAGGGGCTCTGGGGGCATTGTGATACCTCTAACACATGTATATTCTAACAGTAATGCATGCTGCAGTGATAATCTCCTGTACCAAAACAAATAACACGTATTGGAATATGGAATGCAAAATTTTTATGATTGTTAGGTAAAATGATTTTCAAATTAGTTTTTAATGAGTTCTAATATTTTAATACAACACAAATTTTCAAGTTAGAGGTGCTTTATAGATTTTCTTTTTTTCTGTTTGTTTTAGACAATGGGATACAATATTACTTGGTGGGATAACATTTAATTAAAATATACTAATTTATGTATTTGTTTATTAGTCTTATCCCTAAAGCAGCAAAAAAAATCCGCGTAATTTTTATGAAAAATGTAAATGAGGACTTTGGCATCACTAATAAAGTGGAATTAGCATACATTTAAAAAGTGGCTTGTTTCACTTTAATAACATTTATAGCAATCACTTTAAAAGTGCTGCTTTGACTGGGAGCACAGTGAGTTTGCACTGAGGCAGTGGAAGGGGCTTCTCTTCCCCTGGGCCAACTTTGGGGCTGTGTTTTCTCATCCTGCTCAGCCTGGGGGGACACTGCTGAGGTGCTCCTTGGTTGGTCCCACCCTTGTGCCTGGGGTGTGGTGCTGGGTTGGTTTTTTGGGTTTTTGGATGTTCCAGTGGGGATCTGGCTCCTTCAGGATGAAGGCGTCTCCATTGCTGCCTTTGGCCGAGGCAGGATCAGACTGCTCCGGGAATAACCTTTCATTTTTCTAATTTCCTTTTGAGCTTTATTAGGTTTTACCTGATGAGGTCTTGTCAAAAGAGAAAAGTTTCCTCTTATTACTTTGAGCATATGAAAAGTTGCAAGGCAAAAGCCCGGTCGGTCCCGAGACGGACAGAATTTCCCTTGAAGTTTATAGGAATTTCGTCTGAGAAATGGCTGTTAAGATCAGGCCTCAGATTTTTATCCTGTGATCTAATGCTTCATTGCAAGACGAGCAGGGTTGCTGGCAATCTGCTAATGAGACTGGTTGTGTTTGAGTTTCTTTGTTGTTTCAATCCCAGGTATGGCTTCTGGAAGATCCTGTGAGTTGCTGTGGGCTCGCTCCGTGGTGTTGAGGGCCTGTGGTCAGCTCTAGTAAGCCACAATCGTGGCCATCAGTGTGGCTGGACACAGAGAGAGGGGCCAGCTGGGCTGGCAGTGAGGAGCTCTTGGTGTTTAGGGCTTGTTTGGGAGTTTATTTGTATGAATTTATTTAAAAAGAAAAAAGCAGCGTCCCCTCCTTCTCCTCTCCCAGTTTCTCATCTCAGTTTGCTAGCAAGAATAGTAAAACTGAATACAGGAAGGTAAATGGCTTCAGAAAGGTTTTGAGAGGGCGATGTTAAGCATTAATTTCTGTGGCTAAAATACAGAAAGGCTCGAAGCTGGGGAATGGGAGCAGCTCCCATCTCCCTGTGTCCCCAGCACTGAGACCCTCAGTGCCCAGCATGGGGCTCCTTGGCCCCCTGCCCTGTTGTGTGAAACATTGGGAGGATTGTCTTCAATGCCCCTTTGTTTAAATCTCTCAAGAGGTTCAGATGTCCCCGAGGATCCCCATCTCCCAATCCCACACTTTCTGCTCTATGGAAAATACCCCGAAATGCAGCCCAGCCCCTTCCCCTCCATCTTC